>NC_039245.1:3021502-3769002 GCF_003368295.1 Carassius auratus | reverse complement strand
GTAGCTTCTAGAAAGCATTTCCTAAGCACTAAATCCACCTTATGTTCACAGCTTGAAAGCTCATTTTGTCTGCAATATCAACTGAAGAGATTAAAGGGGTTTTGTTATTGAATGAGTAAAAAAAAAATTTTGGCTATCGATTGGACGAGGATTATGGAGTCACATTCATCTTCCTCATTCCTTGGAGGAGTCACAGTTGAGTTGATCAAGATTTTAGAGATGAAGATGAGTAATTTCATTGATTGTAGAGATTTTGATTGTGTATTTTTCACCCACATCAAAGCAGCTTGCTTTTTATGAGGAAACCCGGGTTTAGTCACCATTATCATCCACCTACTTGCTCACCATGATGAGAGGTGCGGCCTGAGGCATTGCGAAACTTCAGTTGCACTTCAGTTGGTCTTGAAACAAGAAAAATTAATAGTTTGATATTGTCTTCACACTTTCACATTTAATTCCCCCTCTCCTTTTCTTCTTCTGTATTGCACAAGAGCATGCATACTCTTCTAGACCTGTAAGTGGCTGCAGACATAGACCGACGTGTAGATGCAAACACATGCATCTTGCATTCTTGTGTAAATAAGTCAAGCTTTTTTCCTTCATTTCCTCCTTCAATGTGTTAGACGCTGTGTTGCAGAACCCGAGGAGCATGAGAATCTACGTTTCTGGCATCCTTCTGACAGGTGCACTCGATTCAAGACTCATGAAGCTGTTTTAACTAGCTTTTCGCAGATCTTTAGCATAGAATTAACTTCAATATGAATGCAGTGCATTGTTTGGTATTTTAAAGTGAGGATTTCGATCTGATTTGAAACACAAAACTGAATTTACACAGAGTGGAAACTGTGCCGGGCCAGTCTTTAAAATATATTTACAGTAATATGTGTTATATATGCCAGCTACTTTCCTATGACTCCAACGCATACACTCTCAGATGTGTGACCCCTTATGCACCCATCATGTGGTCACATACACTGCGCTCTCCAATTCTCAGAAAGTTTCAAAGCGCACAGGAAGAAAGGTGGAGGTGTGTGTATATGGCTGTATCTGTGTGGGTATGTGTTTGTGCATGTATAATTGTATATGTGTGGGCGTTTGTTTATGTGTATAGGGTTTTATTTGTGTGGGTAGTTTTATGTGTGTATGTGTGGCCGTTTCGGCGATGTATAATGTCACTGCAGGAGACTTGCACGATTTGGGCGAGTTGCGTCACCCTCAATAGTTAACATGCATGGTCTTTCGCTCGATTTTTCTAGGTTTTGCTCCATTTAGTTACTGTAAACAAAGCACAAGCAGGAATCATACCTTGTTATTCTGTATTCTGAATCCAAAGTAGCGGTCAACCAATATTGTTTTTTTGACCGCCAATGACGATATCTTGGAAAGCAGGGGGCTGATTTTTTTTTTTTTTTTTTTTTTTTATTAATATTTAAGAAATTTTTTATCATTTGACAATGGATTAAACAATAAATGTGTAAAATAAACATACTTTTACTTTAGATGACAAAGTATTTTCACTAATAAATAAATATTTAATAAAATTATAATTAAAAAGGAAGTAAACACTGTAACCAACAGGGCACTCAGTATTCTGGGAAGTTTGTGTGCATTGGGAATCATATTTTTCAAATGAAGCCAGGGAAACACTAATTTAACATACAACACACAGTGAAACTGACATGAATATGACTGAGGGCAAATGCATAAAGTGTAGCATAATTTAAAATCATGAGTTCAAAGTTTAAAGCATTCAGTTCACACGATTTCTGACACAGAGAACACGCGATCATGCTGGAGACACATGTCACAAGATCTCACAGCTAGATTCGACTTAAGTTTGCAAAGTTTGTGATATTAAATGTTCATTAGTCATTCAAAAATTTGTTAAAATGATATAAATGCATATTTGCTTAATGCTGACGTCAAACAAGAAAACATTATAATGTTTGCCTGTTATTAATAATATGAAGGCAATCATTATTATAAATTTTGTATACATGAATTCCTTTGTTTAACTGTTCTATCTGATTATTAGACGGACTTCTATCCATATTAGACAGAACTGTTAGCGATGACAGCGAACAAGAGAGAGAATGTGAGGTGTGTGCGCTCAGGCGATGCCTTTCTCGGTGCAGTCAAAATAAAAGTCTCGCCTCGAACATATCGGCCAAGCAGAAAAATTTATCGTCCGATGCCTTGGCAATATATCGGTCGACCACTTATCCAAAGCTGAAGACATTGAAGCCCGAGTTATTTGCTGCATGAATTGAGATGAAGATTACAAAACAATTCAATAATCCTACACAAACCTTTTTTTTTTTTCTATTTCTGTCTGCAAAAACAATTATTAACCTGATTTATTAAGGAAAAACCTCTTATGAACTGGTTCTTTCACCGTCATGATGGAAGTAGTGACAGATCTTTTTTTCAATATTGTGACATGCATTCAAGTGAAAAAGATTGTTGAAAATGAATAAAATACAGGACAGGAACTTGGTTCTGTCTATCAGTTGTTGATTGAATGGAGGCAGATCTGAATGTGAGCTTGCAATTGATTGTAAGAAGACGGTTGTGTTTAATCAGACCAAATGTTTAGAGAAGACATACTTTACAAGAAGGAAATTTCACTGGACGTTTGAGTTATGACATTTTGATTAAAGGTCAAATCAGAGTAAAAAAAAAAAAAAAAAAGGAAACATGCATGAATGAACTGAACACATTTTTTTTCTTTTTCTTTTTCAGTACAATGAAAATCAATGGGGTCCAAAACAACATTTGACATTTTAATTTAAATTCTTAATTAAATTAAGTTAAATTAAATTAAATTAAATTAAAAATTAAATTTATGCATTTAGCAGACGCTTTTATCCAAAGCGACTTACAGTGCATTCAGGCTATCAATTTTTACATATAATTATACATTTTATTTTATGTAAAAAAAAAAAAAAAGTAAATTAAATAGTTTAACTGGTTTAGCATGACATGAAGTTGATTAATTGATGAAAGAATTGTCATTTTCTTCCTAAACTATCACTTTAATGGGTCGTAAAGTAGGCTTATCTGTCCTAAAACTGTAGGTAATACGTTAAAACGTTATGCCCTTCAAATTTCTGTTTTAACTGGCATAACTGTTTCTTTTTTCACTTTTCATCATTCAAACACTGCTTCTGTGTAATTATATATATATATATATGTATGTATATATGTATATGTGTGTGTATGTATATATATGTGTATGTATATGTATATATGCGTACACTGTGTCAGACACCTTTTCCTGCTGCCGCTGGATACTTTCTTTTCTAGATGTTCGCTCACACCTCGATGAGACAAAAGCGCTTGCGATCTTTCTCAATCCAAAATTGAACATTCGCATCTGTGCAGCTCTCAGGTCTCCAATAGTTTGTAAGATGCATCTTGCAAGGTGAAATTCTTTGATAAACTGTAGGTATGCTCTCCCACCATGGTTTAAAGAGGCGGGTTAATGTGAGTCACGCTATTGGTACAGATGTGGCATGCTTCACTTTGATTAGACAGTTATCTTAGTAGTCACAAGGCTTTAGATTTTATCGTGCAATGCATGTTGTGCACAGTCAATGCTTGTACAATGCAGGTTTTGTTGAGCCATGTATATTTCACAGAAACATTTGTTCAGCTCACGCAGATGATGACTGGCGCACATACACGTTAACAGAACAGAGATGTTCACAGAGAGCCAGGAAGTCAAGGTTGAGGCCGTTAACAGTAGAGCGAAAAAACAGAGCTATTTTTCCTGTTTGTGGCTGCCGTTTACTTTTTTGTTTAGGTGGTGTTGTTTTTGATTGTGATGAGTCAGCATGTGATGTGGGGTCTTGTGTTTTTTAATTTGGTGAATTAACAGGGTCACTCTGATATCTGATCTCAATCTATTGGCACAAATTGGCATATGAAGGAGCCACTGACTGGGGAACATCATTCCTTGAGCGCACACACTCCGTCCCATCACCCGTTTCAAATCATTCACACTGAAACTTGTGGTCTCGTTTGGGTTCATGAGTGTGTAACTGTCTGAATTGTCAGTTGAATCAGTCCCTCTGTTGAGTCAATGACATACAGATCAAGGATAAATGCCTCAAACAGTTAGTTGAGTGAATTAAATCTTTTTTTAATTAGTCTCGTTTCGTCATTTGTTCACATGTAAAATATTTATTTATATATGTCCTTATAATCATATACTTACAAATTGATAATATGTTTATGTAAAATTTTTTTATAGGGGTTTGTTCAAAATCAAAGCACTAGAAAGAACCATTATTTAAAAATATATATAATTAATATATGACCTCTGACATATATGATCTCTCTCTCTCTCTCTCTATATATATATAAATATATAAATGGCTCTTCTAACACTATTACTATATTTTCTTGGTTCCTCATAAGTCCGGGTAGTATTTTTTTAATAATTAATAATTTTGTTATTTTATGCAGTAATACCCTATTTCTGTCCTAAAGTATTCACTTTAACTTGCCCTCGTTATGCACGACTGCACCAGAGAGAGAGAGAGGCTCGAGTGTACTTTTAACTGTTGGATTGCAATATGGGACTGGAATTTAAAGTTCCCAGTAATCGCAGTTAAACATTCATGATCAGATCAAATAATCACTACAGGCCTGCTTGGCAAATAAGCAACACCCCAGCAACCACATAGCAACACTGGTGCTGGCAGCTTCAGCACGGCCGAGTGACTCGTCCTGACATGTTGCAGTACTGAAGTGTGCCAGATTACCCCACATTAGTCAATATTAAAAAATATATGTCCAGAATATGAAAATAGGTGAGGTTTTCTTCCCCTTTGTGTCAGTGTGTTTTCTGTACTTAACATCTTGTGGTTTAATTTTGAGCTGCTCACACACACTTACGCTGAGAAACGAAACGCTTGTGGTTTGGTGTGTGTATCTGATTAGTAGTGAGATTCTAGATGTCTACACCTTAACCAGGCTGCAGTTTCGTTTCTTTCTTTTTCCCTCTCTTATTCTCTCTCTCTCTCACACACACACACACACACACATAAAGGATGTATGGCACCTGATTTGAAGACCAGAAGGTTTTATCGGGTAACAGTCATTGTGATGACTATAATTATAGAGATGTTGTTATACTGCTTGTTATAAAGCACTGTTGTACTCATTCTTGAATATCTGTGTTTGATGACACACTGCTCTTGTTTCAATGGTAGTTGTGGTTCATTTATCCGCTTTGATGTGCTGAATTAAATGTGACATCTTAGCTGACACCTGATATAATTGCTTTCAGTTGTCTCTCATTCCTCTCACATTGTTTCTTGATCTCTTTCAGGTAGCATCTGTCTGCGGGGTGGTGATTCGGAGCAGCTGGTAATGACTGCGAGATCTAAGCGCTGAGATCAACGGCGCGGAGACGCCGTCACATCACTGACAGAGGGGATTTGTGGCTGAATCAGCAGAGATTGCAGATGAGGTGCCGGTATTGTCTTTTCAAGTGAAACCGAGATGCTGGTGAGAGACTGAAGTTTGGATCTAAAGTCAAGTTTCATGTGGAGCGGGAGATAAAACGTGCGAGTACTTGCACAGTGAGACGGATTTCATGTGAGTACTTTGAGGTGAAACATTTGAAGACTACATTAGTTGGGGAAAGGTTTGCTGTGCTTGCTTTTACAATATAGAGACAAAAAAATGATAATAGTATATCAACATCATAATAACAATTTTGCAATAACAACATTATTATACTGGATTATGAGCTGCTCGTGTGTGTGGAAGTGCTGCGCTCGACTCTGAAACATGCATGCATTCATTCAGTTAAATCAAAGACTTTTATAATCTGATAATCACACTATAATTCTTGTTCTTCGTCTTCTTTTCTCATTTTCTTTGTTTCTCTTTCATGCCCTTGTGAAAGTAATGGAGGCTCGGCTTGGGCTAGGTTAAAGCGTCTCTCCTCATCTCTCCTCCTTTACACTCTCTTGCCCTCCTCTCATTCATTGGAGAGGAGGGGTACATTGCCTCCTGTATCGCCCTTGACAGGAAACAGTAGTTATTCTCAAACATAAAGAAGGTTAAATACTCAAATTTAACTGAGCGATCGGCTGTCGATGAAGTCCTGCCAGACACTGAAGGACGAGGTGTCCGGCCCAGAGACGATGTCTCAAGAGGAGGAGCAAATGACTCAATCCTCCCAAACATACTTCCACAACACCTCTGCTCCTGATGCAAAGCTGTTCAAGCGAGAAGCTGCGGCCAAACCATACTCGGTGGTCATTGACAACACGATGGCTACGAGACCAGACTCGCATTTGCCCTCAGACCTTTCTGCCCCGACTCAACCGTTTTACCGGGAAGAGCCCGGAGCAGCTGCGACAAAGAGCGGCAATGGAGGGATGTCGGAGGATTCTGAAGCTGAAGAGGAAGCCGGGGCAGAGGACGAATTCAAACGAGGACAGATCATCGTAGAAGTCAACCTCAATAACCAGACCCTGCACGTGTCCAAAGGAGATGACGCAGCAAATGCAAACACTGCAGGAGAAGACAAGAGCAATAGTGAGGATGATGATGAGGAGGAAGAAGAAGATGAGGAGGAAGAGGACGACGAGGAGGAGGAAGAAGAAGAAGATGAAGATGACAGTGTTGAAGATGACTTCAGTGCTGAGGAGGATCTGGATGAAGAGGAAGAGGAAAACAACAGTCGGCGAACAAGAACACAGCGGGCGCACAGGGGTCAAGTGGCTGCTTCGCCACGGCGAAAGAGTCGCCGCGTAACCGCTTCATCAACTGGGAGCGTAACAACAGCAACCGCCGGCGTAACGACTAGGGGGCGGAGGAAGAATGCAGAGGGCCCGCCCCAAAAGCGTAGATATGCCAAGGAGGCCAAAAGCCCCGCCTCCTCCACATTAGGAGCGACAGTCGCTGGAGGAGGAGGAGCCAAGGGAGAGGGTGAGGAGAAAGAGACGCTAGCGTGTGAAAAATGTCCACGTGTGTTCAACACCCGCTGGTACCTGGAGAAGCACATGAACGTGACGCACAGACGCATGCAGATCTGCGACAAGTGCGGCAAGAAGTTCGTGCTGGAGAGTGAACTGGCTCTTCACCAGCAGACAGACTGCGAGAAGAACATCCAGGTGAGAGGGTCTTCCCAAACTCGTGTGGAAAAGCCACATGCTTAGGAAATAAGGAGTATTGTTAATAAACATTAGTCCAAGCAGAGCTCTGATTTAATGCAACTCCACATTAATTGCACCAATTTTTGTTTGGCTGAGTGTTGTCATCCCAAGAATACATTTTAAAAAGTTTGTTTTCTAGTTGTAAAAATATTTCACTATATTAATATTTTTCTAGTAATTTTAATCAATTAATTGTAGCCATGGTGAGCATAAGACTGTTTTTTTAAAAGCATAAAAAACTTACAGGCCCCAAACTTTTAAACTGTAGTGTATGTGCAACACCAAAAATATGAAATTAAATTAACATTGACTAAAGCTAAAGTTGCTAAAGTTTCATTTTCTTTTCTATATTAATTGCTTATTAAGTAAAACTGATGTGTGTGACTTTGTTCTTCAGTAGTGATTATTGTAATAAGGGATGCACTGTTTTTAAAATTCGGGCTTACACCAATAATGGTTAATAATGGCTAATAAATTACCAATACTGAAATTGTATAAGGTAAAAGTGAATTAAAATAGCACTATTCTAATCACATGCTTCACAGTGTATAAAAAACTCTATTGTTAGTCACTTTGGATAAAAATCTGCTAAATGCATATGTAGATAAAAAAAATACTATTTTGTCTAAACCTATTAAAAGACGAAAACTTAATCACTTTAAATGTTGAATTTAGGCATTACAACATCATGAAAGATGGATATTTATGATCTGCTAAGGATTACATTTAATAGTGTTATTATTAAATAATTAGTGTTTTCAGTGGCAAAGGTAAAAACTGGATAAATTAACATGTGCAATTAAATGTCTGATATCAGCCAACTGAGATAAAATCTCAAATAAATTGTTAACTGAAGTATTAATATTAGATCTGACTTGAAATATGAAGTGCATTAAAAGTTAGGAATGTGTTAAGATCAGTCCTGACCAGCAGAGGGAGGGACTGTATAACAGTGTGTCTGTTTTTTGTGTCTCAGTGTGTGTCATGTAATAAGTCCTTTAAGAAACTGTGGTCCCTCCACGAGCACATTAAGATTGTCCATGGCTTTGCTGAGAAGAAATTTGCCTGTGAGATTTGTGAGAAGAAATTCTACACCATGGCCCATGTCCGTAAGCACATGGTCGGTATGTACAGTAAATGTGCACACAGACACACTTCAGCACTGCCCGAGTGAACACTTATATCTTCATCATCGAGATATATTCTTAAAGCGGTCATATGACGTTACTAAAAATAACATTATTTGGCGTAATGCAATGTTTATGCAGGTAAATAAAAAAAAAATATTTTCCACATATTGAACATTAATTGTTTCTCCTCTATGCCCCATCTTTCTGAAACATAGTGATTTTTACAAAGCTCATCGGTCTGAAAAGCGAGTTGTGCTCTGATTGGCTAGCTATTCAGTGCGTTGTGATTGGATGCCTCAAGCGTGTGACTGATATGTTACACCCATCACCATACTGTGATGCTGTGTGTCCCGGCACGACAAGACGAAAACAATGAAACCCATTACAATCTTTTGCATCCAGTGGGGACATAATTACTGATTATAATGACTTATACTGAGTTTTTACGCATTGCATTGCATATCGCATGTAAACAGAAATGGCTGCATTTTTGATTGGAGAAAGGACAAACAAGCAGCGCTACTCTACACTGCTCAAAACTCGTGTTTGAATCATCAGTGGCACATTTTTTAAATATGAAAGCATACTTACAGGCTGTGGGTCAAAGGCACCAGACTGTCCTTGCAAAGTTGGACTTGCCCCACTTTATAGTAACAGCCTTTGTGCCACAGAAGCATTGTAGGCTACTGGTTCAGGAAACAGTCCTCCGTAAAATGCGCTGCACACATCTGAATATTAAAGTGACGTGACATTCAGCCAAGTATGGTGACCCATACTCAGAATTTGTGCTCTGCATTTAACCCATCCGAAGTGCACACACACAGAGCAGTGAACACACACACACTGTGAACACACACCCGGAGCAGTGGGCAGCCATTTATGCTGCGGCGCCCGGGGAGCAGTTTAATAAAGAATATCAACTTTAATAAAGAATATCTCTTTGGGTTTGAGACTTTAGTCTTTGCAACTTTAGGGATCTCATCTATGCCTGAACGGCTTGTAACTCTCCAAAGTGAAAGGTAAACTTGAAATTGCATCATATGACCCCTTTAAATGTCTATACAGCCACAAAATAGATATTAAACATTTGTATGCCCAATACAATAGGTCTTCTGTCTGTCTCTAGCTCACACAAAGGACATGCCCTTCACCTGTGAAACCTGTGGAAAGTCTTTTAAGCGCAGCATGTCACTGAAAGTGCATTCACTGCAGCATTCAGGAGAGAAGCCCTTCCGTTGTGAGGTATGAACACATTATATGACAGACACAAATTGTAGGTCTGATATTGTGATGTTTAAAAAAATTCATAATATACAATGCAAATACATTAAATCGAGAATTTGGGATATGCTAATGTTTAAAGACATACAAGTCATAATAAATTATAGAAATATAAAAAAAATGTTTACAAGGTTGAATACTTGCTTAATGTCCAGTGTAAAGTCTGTGTCTTAAACCAAAACCAGTTACAAACCACAATCCCTTTTCCTGCACTAGAAAGTCCTTCTTTCCCTTAAATAGGTGCATGTCTAAGCTGTTGAAATTGGTGCAGTATTTACACCCCCCCCCCCCCCCGCCCCACCATGGTTTCCCCAATTTGAACCCCCATTTATTTGTAGGTTTGGCTGTTTTCTGTAGTTTTAAACATCAGTGACTCTTTATTAATGTGTCATTTGAAAACTTTTAAATACATTCCCAAAATGTAAGAGTCCTAAGCAAACAATATTAAAATTATAATAATATTCATAAATGTGTGTGTTTCCAGTCTGTCTATATTTACAGCTTTAATTTGTTTTTGGTAAATGCTGTTAAAATGCCACATTCACAGCTCAATGTTGACATGCACAAACAACACTGTATGTCTGTATATTTGAATAAGAGAGTGAATATAGATTTGCTTATTGCTGTTAATAGCAATTTGTTTGTTCCATGTGTTTACTGATTTCTTTTGGCTCATTTATGTAAGTGCTGTTTGTCAGTCTGTGACAGGAGTTCTGTGTGTTTGTGTGTAAATACACAACAGAAAATGCATTTGTTATTTTAGGAAAGCTTTTTCCTTTTAGCATGGAAATATCGGTTATTTCAGCTTGAATTATTCTATTGGCACTTATTTATTTCTGTCTTCTTGACACAGTTCTAACCAATGTAAGGATGGAAAACTCTTCATTAACAGATTAGTTCAACCAAAAATAAAAATTAGCCCATAAATTACCCACCTTGTAGTCATCCTAGGTGTATAAGACTCTCTTCTTTCATATGAATCCACTCAGCGGGTGTTGCACTGCATCGGTTCATGAGAAGTTTATTAAAAAGTGCATCTGGTGAGTTTCGTGAAAACCAACGTTTGTTAACAAGAGGAAAGGAAGCAAAGTTTCCTTACTTTAGCAAAGGACAACCAGCCTCCTCTTGGCTTATATTAAAATCCTCGGACCATTTTCTTTACAAATCCTTGTTTTGTTTTTAATCTCTCGGCTGTGCGTCACTTCTGAGCAAATGCATGCGCAACGCTGATCTCATACAGTACATCATTCCCCCAGAATTGCTTCGTTTACAACTGTGAGCGCATTTTGAATATTTATATTTTTCTTACAAAAACACATAAATTCGCTACAGGAGGCATTTGTTCACCCTCTGGAGATGTGTGAGACACTTTTTTTTTTTTTAATGGATGAGTTTTTATTAAACTACTTATAGGCCGATGCAGTGCAACAGCCACTGAGTTGCATCAAACAGCTTGAAAGATCAAAGACAATTTTTAAAATAACTGTGATTGAACTTATCTGAAAGAAGAAAGTCATATACACCTAGGATGACTTCAGGGTGAGTCATTTATTGCTTAATTTTCATTTTTGGATGAACTAAACCTTTAACATCCCCATTTATTTCAGTGGCAGTGTGGCTGATTGAATACACAAAATACACATCTAAGGTTTTCAATGGAGAATGATGAATTTTAGAGCCAGATTCTTTGAATACATTTTCTGTTGTAGTTAAAGCAAAATTGACTGAAGTGAATGAATATGGTATGACAAAATATCGGCTAAATTTAACATATGTTATTATCAAAATACAAACAGTTCTAATGAATCATAAAACTAATTTTATGTGCTTTAATTTTAAAACATTTTTCTCCAATCAATGCAACATGTTAATGTTTAGTTTACATTTATGGCACCCTCTTGTAGACTGTTGATTTAAAAATCCAAAAAAATGGTTAAGTATAAAAAGTTCCTCTGCCCTGTGGACAGCCCTAGTGTGGATGGATAAACTTCTTCTCAGAGGAATCTTGTCTTATCACTGTTAAGATCAGTGTCAGAGTCTGTTTGCTTCATTTAAAATAGGGATGTTCATTTTAACCGGTTATCACCGTGGTATGGTGATAACACTTAACAGCACTGATTTTATTACATATTTAAACTGAGCAGTGTGTTTATCCATATGTTTGACTGACTGTATTTTATTATGATAATGAACAGGCTGCATTGTCAAAGTAGCAGAGCGTAACTTTGTGCACGCATGCAGCGCCAGCGCAATCACTTGAGTTTTTTTCCTTCTAACAGTGGAAGCAACTTCTACTTTTAGTCATAAAGATAATCGGAATTGTAAACGGTTTGCCTTTATTTGTGTACATTCACAATAAAAACAAATCTTTGTGCGTAAAATAGAAAAGAAAAATAGGATGCAGCTTTCTGCCGTCTGTTTCCTTTCGCGCAGCACAAAAATGAACCAAAACTGTGTTTTTCGTAAATTTTTGTAATTTATTATTCAAATAAAAATATATTTCTTGTATAGGCCTATTTATATTTGTTATATATATAGCCTAGCTTTATTATTTGTTTCTCCGCTCTCTGAAGCGCTGCAGGTGCGTGATGTGATATGAAGACCATGTGAATCCTCATGTTCTGTTGTTTTCTTTTTGTGCATGTAAAATGATTTCCCAGGAAACAAATGTTAGTATTTTTAACAGGTCACAGACACTTATCCTTTCTAATTTAATTAAATTATAATTTAAAATAATTTTGTCGGTTAATAATCGGTTAATGATCCTCAGTTTTCTGTTAGGAAAAATAACCGAAATGAACATCCCTAATTTAGAATCTCTAATAAAGTATACTATTCTCTTTTGGTTTTTCCCTCAGCTCTACTTTGGGTCATCTTTTTCTTAGAAATGCATTAGGGGTGTACACCCCGTAAGGGTGGTCTGGGTGGGGCTCATTGGTTTCTCTTGAGGGTGCAGTGTGAGAGAGTCTGAACGAGTGGGAGTGCCCGGATTCTTATAAATAGTATGTCAATGACAGGCTTATGAACTGTAA
The DNA here is from genome assembly GCF_003368295.1 of Carassius auratus. Taxonomy (NCBI): domain Eukaryota; kingdom Metazoa; phylum Chordata; class Actinopteri; order Cypriniformes; family Cyprinidae; genus Carassius; species Carassius auratus. The sequence goes on along the minus strand of NC_039245.1, from coordinate 3,756,381 downwards.
TGACAGGTTATTATGGTCATATTACAAAGTTGGGATTGTTTCAGTCTGGCCCTGATTTGAAGTGAGGCTGAAACGGCATCCACCCACATTCTGTCTATTTCTGTTTGTGTGTGTGTGTGTGTGTGTGCAGAACTGTGACGAGAGGTTTCAGTACAAATACCAGCTGCGGTCTCATATGAGCATTCACATAGGACACAAGCAGTTTATGTGCCAGTGGTGTGGCAAAGACTTCAACATGAAACAGTATTTCGACGAGCACATGAAGACACACACAGGTGAGCTCACCCATGTTCAAAGAATAGACTCTTTTGTTATCTTTCACACATACTTGGAAGTTACTTTTACTATAAAAAAATATTATTCTAATTTACGGTTGCCCCAAAAAACATTGCAACAAGCACACTTTTGTGAAAAAAAAAACATGCTACAAAATTATTATTTTTTTTAAGGTTACAATTATTTGGGCAGAATGGTCACTCTATCCTAAATGTCAGACTGAGTGAAGCAGGCCCATATTGTTAAATTGAAATTAAAAGTTAATTAATACAGCATAAATTACCTCCACCCAAAAATGAAAATTCTCCCATCATTTACTCACCCTCAAGCTCCCCCAAACATATATGACGGAATTTCTTCTGTGGAACACAAAAATGATCCATCTTTGTGAGTCCATATAATGCAAGTGAATTAGCATTTAGGACTACAGTGAAATTGAGGTTGGCTATAAATGTATATTCTGGTATCTAGACCAACACAAACATATTGGAAATTTATTGGAGCACTATTTGTTTAATATAACATCATGCACCCATTTAGCTAAATTAAAATATGGTTATTGTAAATGTGTTTTTTGTATCAATAAAAAGCAATTGTAAAATATTTTAACATGTATATTTTGTACTTAAACAAATTGCATACTACAAGAGTAGAACGGTTCCGTTCTAAAAAGTTTATTTGTTTATTTAGTGTTGTTGAAAAGAGAAGAGTCTTAAGTGTCAGTCTTGTGTTCCTTAATTCAACCAGGTTTATTGAAGAATTCTAGTAGTGTATTGGTTGTTCTGTATGAGTATGTGTCTTCCTGGTGTCTTCTGTATCCTCCAGTTGCTTCAAGTCTGCCCTTGTAGAGGACAGGACACATTTAAACTCTTGTGGTTAAACACTCCCAGATGTTCTCTATAATATCATCAGACACCACATGTTTAAGTCCTGCAGCCCTTGTAGCTTTACTGCCAGCGAAGGAAACAAGATCTGATATTTCTCTCTCCCATCCTTCTGCTTCTCTTCAGGTGAGAAGCCATTCATCTGTGAGATCTGTGGGAAGAGTTTTACCAGTCGGCCCAATATGAAGCGGCATCGACGCACACATACAGGGGAAAAGCCATACCCTTGTGAAATCTGTGGCCAGCGTTTCCGCTTTTCCAACATGCTCAAGGCACACCGAGAAAAGTGCTTCCGGGTCACCAGCCCGGTGACCCTTCAGCCTGCCAGCATGGCACTTCCCATTCACCTTACTGGCCACACGCCTTCTTCAAGCCACATGCCTAGCCCAACCCAGCCCACTCAGTCAACGCCTATGGGCCCCGTGATGATCAGTCCCACCGCGGGGGTGGCCCTACCACAACGGGTGGTCCCTGCGCAAGGCTTCTCTCATTTACACATGCAGACGCTGCCCTCACAACATCACCCCGCACACACTCCTGTCCATCACACAGGACACGCCCCCATGACGAGCCACGCCCCTCAGCAAATCTCAGTGCAGCCGTCTGTCCTGCCCCCTCCCCCCGCCCTGTTCAAGAGTGAGCCAATAAACCACTGTGGGCACGAGGACTCGTACCTGCGACAGAGCGCTGCTACACAACACCACTGAAACACACTCTCTCATACAAACTTTCTAATGTGAAATCAGGAGCTCACTGGAGAACAGAGCAGAACGGGCGAATGGCATGGGGAAGCTGGAACTCAGTGCAATGCAATGAAATGTTTATGTGTGTGTATGTGTATGATACAAAACTGATACTACAAACTAACTTGCCACTAGCACTCGTGACCAAACAGGATTGTTAGACAGCTGATCTCTGTGATCTGATCTCAAGAACACAAGCGCAAACTTCCTAAAGCATTACTCTGGCTCACTTCACCTCACTTCAAACTCTGTCACAACGATCAAATTGATGGGCCATTGGGATTTAAATGGCACAAACATGTTTCTCTCTCTCTAACTCTTTTTTTTGACTCGGCTGCTGTTGCAAAGGTTCTACGGGTTCAATCGTTCACAGGTTAAAGTTCTAGATTTAAAAAATGCAGTATAACCTCTTTAGAAATGCAGGTCTTCCCAACAACAGAAAATATTCCTGTTCTACATAATGAATCATATACAAGTCATTACACAAAACATAGTGTAGAGCACTTAAGCAGTAAACTCAGAGTAGTCTGTATGACTGAAATGTTTCTGTTGTCTGATTGTGGTTGTCAGTGACTTTATTCAAATATTGGACAGAGTTTTTTTAATAAAATAAAAAAATGTTCTTACTGGGTAATGCCTGTAGCTCTCCGACGTGTTCAGTCGGAGGTTGAGACTGTTAAGGAAGACCGATGCTGTGATGTGTCATAGGAAGACTGCAACTAAAGGGCGAAAAAAAGATGATTCATTAGTTTTACTGTAAGTTCTATAGAACTCACTTAACCAAGATTTTATTTGTGTAAAGTAGATAAACGTGCTCTGTGAGACTTTTTAAAAAGAAAATCAGATTTCTATGTTGAATTAAGATGCGTGCTTGTGAGATTTTGTGTGATGGGTTGGAAGATGAAGAGAGGGTTTGTTTCTTATGTATTCAACCGAATGTAGGAGTGGAGACGTGTGTGTGTGGGTGTGTGTGTGTCTTTGACTGATCTTATGCCTGTGGTGCTGGTATCAAAAGCTGCTTAGTTGCTCTGTCTTTTCCTGGTACATGATTGTTTGTCAAGCAGATGATTGTGTGAGTGAGTGTTAAAATGGTTGCTTATGTGTTAAATAGTGTGACGTTAGGAGCAGCACAGATAAAGTGATTGAAAGTCTTGAGTCAGTCAGACTCGGCTGAATGAAAGATTGATTGTGAATTATTTTTGTTGTCTCTCATTAGACAAAGGTATCTGTCCTCTGCACTTTACTGCTATGTAAGAGGTTTGCGCAACTGACAGAATTGTTTATTGTGTGTCTGACATGTGAAAGATGGCTGGCTGTTGGAAAATGGGGAGAATCACTTGGGATTTGGTTGGGATTCTTCGTTATACGTCAGAGAACTCTAGTTTGTCCTGTAAGAAGTTGTGTTTGGCCTTCATGCCCCGCCCTCCTCACCTGAGAAGCACTCTTATTGGTTTAGGTGGTGGTCAGTCACGTGCTTTTTTTTTTTTTTACTCAAAATGTATTTTGGGCTACTTGTTGTCTGATTCTCTCCATTCTCCATCAGTTAATGGAATGCACTTTCTAATAAAACATTGCTAGATAAGAATAATAATAATAATAATAAGCAGACCATATTAATAATTATTCGTGTGGGGTGTTTTTAATCAAATCTCTTCTCATCCTCTACCCTCTCGACTTCTTTTTAGCATTTGTGTCTGGTACAGAAGCATCTGACATTCATTGAGTTCTGTTTTGTATTGTTCCTGTTTTTGAGACAACATGATGGACTTGCATTAACGTTGGGCCTTTTTTATATTGTTCATTTAACACTTTCTGCTAACTTTAAAGTAAAAAATGAATTAGCCACAAGCACAACTCTCTTGTCTGAATTTGTGTATGTGTACAATGTAATTGTGTTTCGTACAGGCTGAAAGCTGCATATAAGTGGGGCATTTTTAATGACAAAAGAGTTTAGTGAAAATTAGATGTATTCTATAGATAGATAGATAGATAAGTTATGTTGCTTTGGTTTTAGTCTCGCACTGATTAATGTGCGTGTATAAAGTTTAGCTTTATAATATATAAATCAATATACTGTGTGTGTGTGTGTCCACAAAGATGCAATTTCCAAATTCCTCTTCCTGGGGACCTTTTTGGCCCCCATGTGAACAACAGCTTATAAATCAAACAGAATTATTCATTTTATATTTTTATTGATTTTTTAAAAATTAAAATATCAGAAGATTTTGTGTGAGGGTAAGGGATAATAGTTTGTACAGTATACAAACCATTACACATGTCCCCATAAAACATGGAAACCCAACGTGTGTGTGCGTTGGCGTATTTTTGTGACACATCAGAACACAACTATGTATAATGACATGGGTATGACACCGGTTTTACAAGGAGAGGGTGACTTATGAGGACATAACCCATTACCCCATTTTTCAAAACGCTCATAAATCATATGATTATTATTATTTTTTATTTTTTTTTTTTGACAAAAAGGAAAAATGCACAAAGTTTCCTGTGAGGGTTAGGGTTAGGTTTAGGGTTGGTGTGGACCAGAGAATATACAGTTTGTACAGTATAAAAACCTTTACGCCTATATGGGATGTCCCCACTTTTCACAAAAACAAATGTGCGTGCGTGCGTGCGTGCGTGCGTGTGTGTGTGTGTGTGTTGAATGCAGAAGTAATCCATCAGTTAAGCACGTGATTAGAGTGCCCTGAACTCGCTGAACTCTGGTGATGAAAGTGAAACAAATCAGATTTGCATTCACTGTTTTTCTTCACAGTGTCACAGGTTTGATATCGCCATCTATTTGTAGGGGTACAAATGCATTGCCCTTATTCTCTAGGAATAAACCAAGTCTCATCTTTCTCTTTGTATCCTGTGTACAACAGTTCATTTGAATCTAGAGTGACTGACATTAACGCCGTGAAGCATTAAGACTTTCCTGTCTAGGAATGGTGATCATGGCAAACCAGTTCCCTTTTCCATTCCTCCTCCCTTTTCTCTTTTTCTTTTTAACAGGCTGTCATTAGCATTTCTCTACAGAAGGAACGAAAGTACAGGATGTTCTTGCAAGACTAAACCGTGACCAAACTCCACTCAGTTTAGATGAAATCAGGCTACATCCACATTAAAATCCATTTAAAATTCTCAATTTTATTTTAGTCACAAAATAACAGAATGTTTGTTTGTTTATGTATTTATTTGATGAACCCCACGATCAGCAGCTGTACACTGTTTACAAATATGCAGGCTACAATTCGGCATTTGTTTTGACTTATTTATTTACCTTTATTAATGTAATGTTGTTCTTTGTGTGTGTTATCTGTAAAAGCTCTTGAGTCGGATAGCTGTTGATGGTGTGTAGAGTAGCGCATCGCTGCGGCTCTCAGTGGGTTTGGATCAGGTTTGGATCAAACAGTGATGGATGAGGGGCGGGGCTCCTCCGATGCGCGTCACTGTGGTTCCGTGGAGCAGGATCGCACCATAAATCTCCAGCACTTTTGAGAAGCCGGGCAGACGCAGAAAACAGCGATCGGTAGTGATGAACATCTAAACTGGACGTCCGGCTCAAGGTAGTCTGCTTCTCTTTTACTTGACAATTAATCTATTATTTTCTGTCCTGTATGTCTGTTCATATGCTGTGGGCTTTATGGTGCTATTACCGTATTCATTATATAGGCCTACTATTTTTACACATAGTTTAAATTTATTTGCAGTCTAATTATATGCTAAACTTAAAACATTACCTTGATCCAAGCATTGAAACGCACGAAAAACCAGGTGCATCTGTTGCATCATCTGTACTGTAATGCATGTAAAGTGAAACCAAGGTCATAGAAACATACTACGTAACTGACTTTGATTATAAGCCATTAGAGCGAGACATAAATAATTTCTATTCTTCTGTTATATGTTAACACTACGCAGCGACTAAATTAATGTGAAAAGATGCGAGTTGCATCATCATTAAGTATAGATACAGAAGTAAAAAGCTCAACATGGAGTGCTTGATGAGACCATTCATAATTTTTTTTTTCCCGTTTCATTCAGGTTTCTTTTTTCTATATGAGATTGCCACTTAATATCCCTACCAACTCAGACAATAAATCAATGCTTCATATAAATATTTTAAATTCAAGAAAAGCACAACTAATAATTTAAACTATATTTTTTAAGCTATATTTTAACACTGTAAACTATCAATATAAGATTTTCTAACTTTTTTTTTTTTTTTTTTTTGACAATTCAAAATCAGATTGACACCACTATGTAGTCTCAATTAATTAATTAATTCACGTGAATGCCAGATTTGTCAATATTTAAAATAAATATTTGACCTTGTACCTGTATCTGGGGGTAAACTCTTTTTGAAAAATAAAAACTATTTTTGGGCGGAAAAAATTGGAAAGATGCTGTGCAGTGAATCATAAGAATTTTATAAGACTTTGTAAATATTCAATATTGCTTATTAATAGGGCTAATGTTTTATTTCATAGCCGGGTTCTTTTTTCTTCTTAAAGTTCTGGCATAACTGGAGTGCTCTTTTCATTTGCAGTGGACAAAGCGAAAAGAGCAGAAGAAAAAGACATCTGTGCTGTTCTTCACTCCTATCCATGATGAGGGACTCTGTCTTCAGCTGCTGCGTTTCCCCACCCCATCCTCCTAGAGGAGTGGAGGAGCACCACCAACAACACAGAAGCAGAGCTCAAGCTCCGCCCCCTAACGACAGGCGTTTCCTTATATTCTTTGACTTTGATGAGACCCTGGTGGACGAGTGCAGCGACGACTCTATGGTTACTGTGGCGCCTGGTGGAGTCCTGCCCGGCTGGTTGAAGGACACCTACCGTTCCGGCCGCTACAATGAGTACATGCAGCGTGTGCTGGCCTACCTCACCGAACAGGGCGTCACCCCGGCGGATATTCGACGCACAGTGGAGAAACTCCCTCCCTGCCCAGGCATTCCCACTTTGATGCATTTCCTGCTCTCCCAGCCATCAAGGGACTTTGAAGTTGTCTGTGTGTCAGATGCTAATACAGTCTTCATTGAGACGTGGCTGGAGCACCTGGGCTTCCGCCCGCTTTTTCTGCGTATTTTCACCAATCCAGCTCACTTTGATGATAACGGGCAGCTGCAGCTTCGCCCCTTCCACTCTCATAAGTGCCTGCGATGCCCGGCGAACATGTGCAAAGCAGTGGTGGTGAGGCAGTACGTGGCCCAGCGCGTACGAGAGAGGAGCGGACGGCCGTACCAGAAGGTTTTGTATGTGGGTGATGGGGCCAATGACTTTTGCCCATCACTCACACTGTCACCGGGTGACATAGCATTCCCACGCCGGGACTTTCCAATGCACAAACTGATCCAAGAGATGGAGGAAGCCAAACCTGGAGAGTTCAAGGCCAGTGTGGTGCCCTGGAACAGTGGAGAAGATGTCATTAACACCCTGAGAAAAATATTAGAGAGGCCCTAAATATACACACATACCTAAATGAGGCCCTAAAAATGTATAGAGCTTTCTTAAGTACATTCCAAACTCTTTTGGTTTTGCCAGATAGTATGAAACAACTTGGTTGTATTGGCTGAAACTGCCAGGGTGATAAGGGTCTTTTATTAAGATGTTGTTGGTGCAGTTCAAATGGACCCGCTATAAACTTACATTCAAATACACAAACCCATCCATACAATGATTAATATATTGTGTATGTGTTAGTGTGTATGATTCAGAATCTTAGACTATTAAAAAAAAAAAAATTGCATTAACACTAATACCGGTCAGTAGAGTCTATGCTAAATGCATTATTTTATTATAATTAATACCAATCAATTATGATTAGGACCAATTCCTGTATTGTACTGTTATTCAAACATAAATCTAAATATCTTGTATTGTTCTTTTGTAGTTTTAAAGATGCATATCTGAGAGGTGCTATATGTGATTATATATGTGAAATGTATCTTATTAATGAGAAATAACTTCCAATTGTTAGTATTTGCAATCAAACTATTGTATGTATTGTATGGTTTTTATTAGTAAACTTGAACCCATCCTCTGTTGGCAGGATGTGCTGTAGTTTTTTTAACCTGTGATTTTTAAGTATGTGCGTTTGGTTGTGTGTTTGTTAATTTCTCTTATGCAAAGTCTGTGAACTTTGTATGTGAGTCACCAGCATGGATATAAAGCCATTTATTCAACTCTGTGTCCGAGTAGGTTTTGATCCCTCTCCGTAGCACCTGTCATGCGTCTTACATGGTTTTCAGGATATCTATAGACACAATGAGCTCGAACTCCAGAATCAACTTAAGTCATGTTGACTTGGGTAACACTTTTCACAGTACATGTTGTTTTGTATAATCTGAATCTGACTAACTGACACACAGAAAGCTTTGAGAAATATAGCTTTAACCGCTATAAAGAAAACAAATTAGATACAAACTGGACTATTAATTATTCCAGAATTCAGCAGAATGATTACATTCAGACAAGATGGTCACCCTTGTAATTTATATATAATCGATTATTTCATTTTTAATTAGCATTTATATCAAAACAACTATGCTCTCTTATGTTAGGCCCGTTTAAGTAATGTTACAGTTATAAAACAATTAGTTTACTAAATACATCACCATAAATGATATTATTTTGATTTTGGTTACGCAGAACATACGAATAGAGAAAACATGCTTCTATTTTTTCCTCTAAAATACCTTTGCCATATATTCTACTATATCTTGAAATAAATTTACAACGTGCCTTCAGCGTAAAATATCGTTCATGAAGAAAACTGAACAACAAACATTTATCTCCACCTTGCGGCCGCATACCAAGCTCTTTTTAAAGAGACAGCGCGCATCAAAAACCAAGCGTCCGTCCTCATTGGTCAGTGGCGAGCACGTGATCTCACAGCTGATTTCCGTGGACGGCGTGTTTTCGCAGGATCAGATGTTTGTCCTCACCTCGGCGAGGCATGAATGCGCCTCTCATCGCAGTGGACTCAGCCGTGGCACACTGACACACAGCTCCCCCAGACAGCAGACACACAGTCGTTATGGCCCAGGCTGCACAGATGAGCGTCCTTGACATCAACAGTCCTCTCCGAGTGGAGCACGACAAGAAAAGACGACAATTCAGCATCCGACTGAACGGTCAGTAATGCGTCAGATCATATAACGAGATGGGGGGAAGGAGGACAAACCACGGTGCGCTCGCCTGCAAAATATGCCTTTTATTTATTATGTTTCGCTTCTTGACATGGTCAACGTATTATCTGATCAAACCCGTCCTAGCTAGCGTTATACAGTACGAATGACCTAAATATCGTTACATGCTTCGATACCAGGAACGTTAGTTAAATAAATATGACATTAACTAGTTGTTTTGTTGGATCGAATGACACTATATTTTTCCAGCTTCAGCTTAGTCTTTATCTTTCTGGGTTGTAGTAACGTTAGCTTATTGACAAGCGTTTAATGAGTCGCATTCGTCCGATGAATGCTGCAGTTTTATTTGTTTTGTTTTGACGCTCGGAGCCGCAGTAAATCTCGTCTGTCACTGCTCTAACGCAAGCTTTGTTTTCCTCTCCGACTGAATCAGTTTCTAAGTTGCTAGCTTCCCCGCTAGCCATCCCATGCAGACTTTGTTTTAGGCTACTTCCTGTTCCATCATCTTTCTGTCGGTGCAAAGCAAACACCCATGTCGTTACGTTTCTGTCATTCTGTATATAACCAGCGAGAACAGAGGAACGGGAACAGACTTAAGTTTTATTTATATCTTGCGGCTTTTAACACGAAAACAAAGCGTTTGTATTCACAGCAATGACATAAACCCACGATTATGCGACTGTTTCCCCGGAAAGCGCTCGTTTGCGACGGTGAAAACGAAAAACAAAGCACAGACATGCATCCTGTTTGACTGAGCGGTTCCTCACGCTCATGAATAACTTTGTTTACTGTACCCTGACTTCTATATTTGTGTCTGTATTGAAGGGTCCCATGACAAGGCTGTATTGCTGTATGAGTATGTGGGGAAGAAGACCGTGGATCTGCAGCACACTGAGGTTCCTGAAGCTTATCGGGGACGAGAGATCGCCAAACACCTGGCCAAGGTTGTGGAAAGTTACTCAAGACCAGTGTTGTTTGTTGTTTTGCATTAAAATATAGTTTGTGGTTGTTGTTTTCTAGGCTGCAATGGACTTTGTGGTGGAGGAGGACCTGAAAGCCCATTTGACCTGCTGGTACATCCAGAAATACGTCAAAGAAAACCCTCTCCCCCATTACTTGGAGCACGTCCTCCACTGAGAGTCAGAGATGGGGACCATCTCCATTCTAATAAGATGATTTGGGATTGGGTGGGTTGGATATCTTTTGGGATTCCCTAATCTGTCTGACTGGTCTTGAAACTCCACAAAAGAAAGAGATTTGTTTTTTTTATTTGTGATTTTAGAAGCGGGGAGATCTGAAACTACAAAACGTTTTCTTGGGGAAAGATAAGAGTGTGGACTTTGAGGTGGGCTAGTTTCCCAATGACTCAAGCAGACTTTCGAGCCAATCCAGAGAAGTGAGAGGATTATGACACTCGCTATGAACTCAAAATATGAACTGTTTGATATGATCAGAAGGGTGATGTTAGTCTCCATATGCCTCTCTGGCCCTACGCCTTCAGATTAAGTGGTGCTCTTGAGAGAAATACACACACGTACTTGAGTTCCCACATGCACCGAGCGTGCACACTCAGTCTGGCGTGAAGATTTAGGGGCATCACAATGAATCTAACCATCCGTTTCATTCTGTGCATGTTCTAGGCTGATTTTGTGCTTCTGCATGTGTGTATCTGTGTATTCTTTGGCCAGTGAAGAGCTAAGACTAGTGACAATCGCCTGCCCATATACTCACAGGGCTGAACCTCTCAGGATGCACACTTTATAAAAACAACATATAGCACCTCTGCATAGAGGATTCTGTTACAGATGGTTGGGTGTGTGTGTGTGTGTGTGTGTGTGTGTGTGTGTTGAATAACCAAATATGAGTGTATGAATGTCAGTGTATGTTAGTTACTCCCAAAATTCCCAGGGGTCTTATTAGAAGTCAGTTGATGAATTGCCTTAAGCAAGATCTAAGCAAGGTTGTTTGCAGGGTAGGCAGCACACAGAGCAGACCATCATGCCATGTTCTGTACTGACACCATTGATGATCATTGTATTTCCTTGTGATGATAATGAAGGTTATCTCTTTTTTTCCCAAGTAAAACAACTGGGGTCTGTTATGTCAATTTGTGATGTAACAGACTAAAGATGCTTGAATTTCATCTTTTTTTTACACAATTATGTAATCTTAATATTACTATTAATGATTTTTGAATAAAAAATTAAGATAAAACTTAAGTGTTTATGGCCATGAGTATGGTGCATTATCATTTTGTGTATACTTTTGTATAATTTTTTTTTAATTTTATTAAAATATTTAGCATTTCATAAACCGTGCATTTATTCACCATCATGTTGTTCCGAACCTTTGACATTTCTCCGTCAAGCACAAATTATTAGATAAAGATATTATGATGAATGTTGGGATAGAGACAAAATTGACTATTAGTGCACGGTAAAAAAATGGCCTATCTTTATTTTTTCAAATAACATGAGGGTGAGTAAATAATGACAATTTTCATTTTTCGGTGAGCTGTCCTTTAAAATAGCTGAACAGTGAAGAGTTTTACTCTATTTGCATTGTTTTTTTAGTACAGTGGCTGTAAAAAAAGCTATTGTTAAAATATGTTTTCCATTAATATCAAAAAAATAAATCCTGTACAATCAAAATGTTATTCTAAAGGTATTTGAACCCTTTTAGAGGTTAGGATAAATTATTCCAGAAAGCTTTTTTTTTGTTCCCTTCCATTTTAAGTATCATATAGAGATACAATTGTAGTTTATATCTTTATATTTTCAGTTTTAGTTATTTTGTTTTTGACATTTAAAAAAATATATATATATGTTTTATTATAATTGTTATTATGTATTTCAGTTTTAGCTATTTTTGTACTAGTTAAAATGAAAATGTCATAGCAACTAAAATTACATTTAGCTAAACATTTTTTCATATTTATATTTTATTGCAAGTAACGAGTATGTTTTTAGTTGACTATAATTAACACTGTTCAATTTCTTAAAAATATGCAACGAGTTATCAAATTACTGGTTTATGCGTTCATGTTATGCAATCCATCACTATTTGGGGAAGACGGAGAGCGTGTTACTCTGCACGTGTTACCGAGCACCGTGTAGTTGTTATAACCCTATGGTTAGAATACGGTTCTTCCTCGTCTCCGTATGCACCAGCTCCGTGGGCACCGTACGAGGACGGGACTCGCTGCATTAAAGAGAACCGACCACATTATGGGTGAGTTTCTTCATGATCGCATCCACGTTCATAACATGTCCAAAAGTTTTGGACACGCTACAAAACAGTTAAATCGTTTTCTCAGACCACATTGTCTGTGCAATGCTTGCATTCGCTTTGGGAATGGTTCGCCCGCCCCATAGTGTTGTCCTTGCTATCGATTGGTCACCTCGGCCATTCAAAAACACAAACCTAAATTATTTCAACTGAAGTATTGAACCATTATCAAAATCAGTTACCGATCTGTGGTACGAAATAATGTGTTGCAAATATATTAAAAACTACTGTCTTTAACAAAGCAAAGCAAATGTTAACATTGTCCCACATTCTGTTCAGGTGGTAGGGTCCCCAAATAAACCGGTTCACGGGATTTGTAGTCTCTTCGATACTTTCGAGAATTTAATTCATTAAATAGAGCAGGAGCTGAGAACTTCATTACCCATAGTGCACCGCAAAGGGTTTTGCGTCAAGTCTTGTCCGTTGCACTTTCAAGATGGCGTCGCTGGGAAGGAGGCGAGGTGTCCCAGTCAACAGAGAGAGGTCAGTTAGACTAAAATCTGGCACTATTTCATAATTTTTAGCCTTTATGCAAAATTCAAATTAGGTTAGTATCCTTAAAATACTAGGTCTTTGCGGGTTTTCCGGAGCCGCAAACACTAAATATATATAGTTTGAATAGAGCTGATGTGTTGTTTTGATTAGCTTACTAACTCTGGGGTCTCTCAACTGATTAGCAGTGCAGAGACCAGCACAAAAATGTATTTTAATGGCAGTCACATCTGAAATCTCTACATTTATCTCTAATGTTTTTGCAGTATTTGTTATCCATATTAACACTGAGAGGAACAAGTTAAAACAGCGCTTCAGAGTCATGACAGTGAGCTCAAGGAGATGTGTACAGTTAGCAGACGTTTATAGTTTTTATAGTAACTTTCGTGTCTTGTGCAGATATCTTGAATAGAGGAGGATACTGTATCCCCTCCAAAAAAAAAAAAAAAAAAAAAATTCTGGTCGTTTAATGCACTGCTTGCTCTGACAGTATGCGTTAAAATTATATTAACCGTTGAAAAAGGCGGACCGTCTTTAGATTTAACGTATTTAGCTGCTCAGTATTTTCTAAAATAATGGCCATTTTAGAATAACAGGGTTTTATTTATAATCCTGAGCAATAGGTCTTTCATTGTACACATTAACATTTCCGGTCAGTCTTTACACTTCTATGACATCAGCTCGAAAGTTTCTCGTTTCTCGTAGTGGTGTAGATCTGAAATAATAAATGACAAATATGAAGAAATTAAGCATAGAATATTACTATTTTTGCAATCTGATTCAATAATACCTTAATATGTTTATATATGTCTCACGGACATGGAGCATATTTACTTGCGTCCTACAAACTTGTCAGTAGAGGAGATTTAATGTTTATTTACTAGTAAATATTCACAAAAGGCTCTTCTGACATATGCAGAAACAATGATTATACTCTCGATAGATCCAGTGACATTAAAACTGTGGTGTTCGATGTGGACCTGAAATGATCAGATAAACAGGAAAAAAATAAAAATGCTTCAATACAACAATTTTCTCAAACACATTCAAAAATACCTTGTGCACATGCAAGTGTCATGATGCGTATGGTTACATATATTTTACATCTAATAAATGTTTGCGTTTTTCATGCACGTCTTATGAACTGGTCAGTGGAGGAGACTAAATATTTACTAAATACTTATTTAAACAAAATATTGCAGTAGCTTCTGTCTCATTTTCGCATTGATTTCCCCAATTTCTAAATGCACCCACTGGGTTTTGTCTAGACTTGATGTGATGCATGTAAATGAACGTGAATCAGATTGCAGCATATAGGTTCATAAACGGAACTTTCAGAATCTGCAGTGGGATAGGATTAATTCAGGTTGACGAATTCTCACTCTTCATCTTTCTCTTTAGGGGAGTGATGGCAGCCACGGAGTGTTACATTGTCCACGAGATCTACAACGGTGAGAATGCACAGGAGCAGTTCGAGTACGAGCTGGAGCAGGCTCTGGAGGCGCAGTACCGCTATATCGTAATCGAACCCACGCGCATCGGAGACGAGACGGCACGCTGGGTGGCCGTGGGAAACTGCCTGCACAAAACCGCCGTTCTGGCAGGGGCTGCGTGCCTCCTGACGCCACTCGCCCTTCCCGTCGAATATTCCCGTTACGTGGCGCTCCCTGCTGGCGCTCTGAGCCTGGCCTGCGCCACGCTCTATGGCATCTCCTGGCAGTTTGACCCCTGCTGCAAATACCAGGTGGAGTACGACAGTCAGAAGCTCTCGCGGCTGCCACTGCACACGCTCACCTCCTCCTCGCCGGTGGTTCTGGTTCGACGGGACGACGTGCATAGAAAGAGACTGCACAACACGATAGCGTTGGCGGCCCTGGCGTACTGTGCCAAGAAGATCTATGAACTGTACGCCGTATGAGCGCTATGACGTATGCGCACACTCGCGTACAGATACTGATATACACGTACACACACACAAACACACAGCAGGGAGGAGAGAAGCACTAATAAACACCCGACACTGGCAGATACTCACATACACAACAAACAAGACATATGGATGGACCGACGGAGAGAGTGATCGAAAAACAAACGGAGGCGACAAGTGACGTAGCACTCTCTCTGTTACGCTTTTTCAGCGATTTGCTTTCAGATTGACGGATGGATGGATGTAAGAGAGGAAGAGTTGGGGGGGGGGGGGGCTTATAGTTCTGAATGAATCTTTCCCTTTTCGCTGTACTTTATAAGTGATATCACCAGTGCACTTGAGCCCCCCTTCCCTGCCTCTGTCCAGACCCTTCCTTTGTCCCGGCGGCCCTCCCAAAACGTCACCTGCCACCCACACGGAGCTCCACACCCGGGCGGTGACCTGTCGGACTGAACGTGTGGTGGACAGACAGACGGATCATGTTTTAAGAATGACCTTTGAACCCTCTCCTCCCTCTGTGTAGTTTTACCGTACCCTGCCTTTGGTGCGTCACCTTTTCATTAAACAGTAAGAGATTTAACCTCACTGGCATCTCTGACAACCTTCATTTGACCCTCAAGGGCTCAGGTTCTGTCTGAGTCTTAGCCTTCATGCAGACCTCGCAGGTTGATTGGTTTTACAAGCCGTGGTTTGTGATGGATCAGTTTAATCCGGTTCTTCGTGTGAAGTTATGAAAAGTAAATATGAAAGGTGAGCAGTAAAGGTGAACTCCTCTGAAACGGATAGTTCACTTCACCCCCCAAAATTACAATTTAGTAATTTCCTCATGTTGATCCAGAGCCCTATATGCTATGTTATTGGGTTTCAAAGAAAACTAGAGTTCAAACAGAAATGCGAAACTCATAAGCAGTCTGAAGGGTTCACTTCACAAAAAGAGTTGGACAAAATACCTTATATTTCATTCACATGGAAACCTTTACAAATCAACGAGATTGGAACTGAATCAGTGGAAACAAAGAACTGAATGTTGGGGTAAATCGATTAGTATAAATATCCAGTTCCTCTTATTAAGTAATGAAAACTGAAAAGATGAGCAGTAAATGTAAATTCATCAGAAATGAATAGTTCGCCCATATATTTACTTGTGTGTTTGGTTATTAATATTATTTGAATTAGCTGATAATGACAATCACTTAATAGTTTGCATAAGACAACTTTGTGAAAGTTTTAGTCTAAAATGGTATTTCTGTATGAATGGTGCCATGTTAAATAATGTTCACACTTGTTTATGATGTTTTTATGACTGCATCGCAGCCTGTGGAGCTAAAATGAGACTTCTGATATGTTTTATTTCCAAGTGAGACAGGTAAGGTTAAATTGGGGTCAGTCTTTGTTTTAAACATTTATGTAATTTCTGCTCAATAGAAATGCTAAATTGATGTTTTGTCAAACAGGTTTTTTTTTTCAAATAGTCCTCTTGTCTGCAGTTGGTGAACACTTCACATTCAGCCTAATTTGTCTTGAAGTTTTTTTTTTTTTGCTGTACAAAACAATCATAAAATACAGCAAAGTATAAAATAAAATAAAATAATAAAATACAAATTAAAATCCAAGATCACTATACTAATCCAGAAATTAAAAATCAGTAAAGGCCAAAGAATAAAAATGTGTTTTAAGTTTAGACTTAAAAACTGAAATAGATGGAGCACTTTTAATGTCAGGTGGCAACTGATTCCATAACCAAGGAGCAGCTACTGCAAGGCTCTGTCACCTTTAAACATAAGTCATGACCGTGGGACGTATGAAAGAGCTTTATTAACAGATCTGAGGGACTTAGGAGCAGGATTAAATGAGATAAGATCAGAAATGTGTGATGGGGCTTGTCCCTTAAAAACAATCAACAAGATTTTGAAATTAACTCTAAAGGAGACAGGAAGCCAGTGGAGCGATGCTAAAATTGGAGTGATATGATCACCTTTTTTTGGACCAGTTAACAATCTGGCCGCTGCATTCTGGACCATCTGCAAACGATCGAGTGAAGATTGGGGAAGACCTAGGTATAAGGAATTACAGTAGTCCAGTCGTGATGTGATAAATGCATTAATAACTTTTTCCAAGTCTTGAAAAGAAAGTGTTGATATAAGTCTAGAAATTATTCTCAATTGATAACTGTTTTTAACAACTGAGCTAAAATGCTTTTAAAGGCAAAGCTCAGAGTCAAAAATTACACCTAAAGTTTTTGCATGTGACTTAACATATAGGGTGAGACTGTCTAAGTTACTAACTATAGAGTTCCTTGTTTTAGAGGGACCAAAAATAATCACCTCAGTTTTTTTTTCCTTATTTAGCTGGAGGAAATTATTTGCCATCCATGTTTTAATGTTCAAACAGTCCATAAGGCTGCAAAGAATGTCTAGATTTTAATAAAACGTATAACTTAGAATCATCAGCGTATAAATGAAAAGAGATTTTATATTTCCTAATTTGATTACCAAGTAGAAGCATGTAAAGATTAAAAAGTAATGGCCCTAGAATTGACCCTTGAGTAACCCCACAAGGGAGAGAAACTGATAATTAGGAAAACTGGCTGATAAACCATGATAATGCTGTATCCTTGATACCTACCCAATGTTCAAGGCATGACAAAAGGATGTCGTGGTCAACTGTGTCAAAAGTGGCACTTAAATCCAATAAAATCAAAACTGCATTTTCACCACAGTCAACAGCAAGTAAATCAATATGATGAAGATTGAAATGGTTCAAATCAAATATAAAAATAGAAGTAACTGTGATTGGAAAACTTTTTCCTTTTGAAAGAAAAGGCAAATTTAAGAAAGAATGATAATTATTGAAACATTTCAAATCAGCATTGTGCTTTTTATGCAGCCGATGGACAACTGCCAACTTAAATATGCAGGAACAGTGCCCAAGACTAAACAGGAATTGATAATTGTTTGGATGCTAGAGACAATTATATCAAAAGAACCTTTGATATCAGAAGGAACAACATCCTGGGGCGAGGTTGAAGATTTCACCTGTACCACTAAGTTCCTCAACTCAAACAAAGACACTGGCTGAAAGCTATCAAAATTGGCTGTATTAACTGGACATTCAAGCAGAGTGTTAGAGTAAGAAGGACTAATGGAGGATAGAATGCCATCTTTTCAATGAAAAACCTCAAAAATCTCTCATATAAATCAGCAGATAGTTCTGCTTCGTTGGAAGTACGAGGATTAATTATTGAATTTATAGAACTGAACAAGATTTTTGGGGTATGAGAATATTTACTACTGATAATATCAGAGAAGAATTTAGTTCCCGCCTTTCCTAAAGTTTACCAGGGAGTTCCTAAAGATTTCGAAAGAGACAATAAGATGATCTTTTTCCATCTCTCTGCTTTCCGACAGATCTGTCTAAGTACGGGTGGTATCATCTAACCATGGTAGTGATTTAAATTTTGGGGATTAGTATTTAAGAGGGGTTAGAGTCCAAAATATCTGAACAAGAAGAGTTATAGATAGAAATTAAATATTCTGGGCTTGAAGATTGCTCAGAAGCAGCTAAGATTGCTTAAACACAAAGCCCAAGTTTGTGTCTATAGGTCATGTGAGGAAATTCTACTGTAATTCATGTCTGTGTTGTTCTCAGGTCAGAAGGTGAGTATATATGTTGTGTGTTTAAAAAAAATGATTTTCAACATATTCTTGTCACAGATCGCACTGAGCTAGAGCAGAATTTAAAGGAGACATGAATGGGTTTTTTCAGTGCTGAGGCATTATACAACTCTATGATGTTAATAAAAGAAAACTGTAGACTTAAAATTAGAACATGGAACTGATCTTAAAGGAAAACACATTTTTTCCATATTCCACTATATGTTCTTCATTTAGTTTAGATGAGTTGATACGTACCTCTCCCATCTCAGTGCGTGCACTCAGTCACTGTGGCTTCATATAATGTCTATGAACAGATTCACGCCCACTTTTAGGGGAAAACAAACTGCCATACAGTATTGGATCGAGGAAGTGGACCAACCTTGGTGTTGTGTGGTTGGGTGCACCAATACTTTGTAAAACTCCAAGTTTGAAATTCATGGCTACCTGCCATCATCATCAATATCTTGCTTTTATAAAAATATCATGAATTACGTATGATACTAATCAAAAGCTAAGCCAGGCTAGTTGTATGGCAGAACAGAATAGTGCACTCAGTACTCTAAATATAAAGACATAATACATACATTTAAAGAGGTTTACTTTCAAATTCGAAGTAAAATCATTCACTGGCTTACCTGGTGACTCGATGAGGTACAAGTAAATGTCCAGGTAAGACACCTCTGGCCATTGGTGTAACATCCAGCCCACCCAGTGGCCAGATGTGTTTACTCATACTTCATCGAGTCGCCAGGTAAGCCAGTGATGGTTTTACTTGGTAGTATTTTACGATGGTAGGGGTCAGTAAACCCAGAAAACCCTGGACAAATCACCTGTTGCGGTAACCGATAATCCTTTAATATTTTTTTCTGATGTGACAAAATTAATTGGAAGAAACGACCCAGCTATCCCTAGAGTAAGTGCTGACTGAAACCATTAAAATAGGCTTAGGTTATACCAATTTCCTATATTTATACTTGTGTTTAGCCTGGTGCTGTCAAAATAAGTTGGCGTCCTACTGGATAGTCCTGGAGTGGGCCCTACAGAGTGAAAATTTGGGCAGAGGGCATTGGAAACCACTGCCATCATGTGTGGAAGATATCCGTCTGAAATTATTGTCTATGTTGGATTCAAAGAGGTAAATGATGCACTGGATATACTGTAATTGATCTATATGTGCTGGGCCACCACAGCAGTCAGATTCAGGTTCTTGGCTCCTTATGTTCACGTTCCTCGGACATCTGCGGGACAATTACACTGCAGCTTATGTCAGAATAGGAGGCTACCTGATTGTATTTGTTTTTCTAAATTACTACCATTATTTAGATGTCTCACTGTAGCTATTTATTTTCAATTTCACCGTTTGTATGTGTCCACATTGCACATCATCACTAGCCTGAGTCTGGATATTGTCTTACACCCTGAACGGAGGTGGGATTTCTATCTTTGATGTAAATAAATAAAGCTTTGCTCCTACATCTTGAGTGATACCTTTATCTTGTCTGGTAAATCAAACAGCTTCTGATTTTATCAGTCATGCAACGTCCAGGATCTTTATTATCTTTTAGTTTAGCATTTTAGCTTTTACTTGGAAAACACGTGGCCTGAAGGATTTGTTCAAACAAGTGAAGTCGCAAACTGAAAAAAAACGTAATTTATTTCAAAATGTGTAGAATGCACATGTCAGTTGTTACAAAAATGTTGCCCTCTTATGACATTATAACAGTTTTGGTAGGCACTTGAAGTGACACATTCATCTGCACTCCTATTCATGCAGACACAAAGTTCCCTTCTGTAGTCGTGAAGGACACTGGTTCCTTGTCAGCTGTATGAGATACAACGGCTCAGACGGACCTTTGAATCTTGAGGTGTGTGATTGTATGACCTCCTCTTAGCTGGGCTCTGGTAGCAAAGCAATGTTATCAACCAGGCGAGGTACTTGGATATAGGATGATGCATCTTTGAATCAGACTGTAGGTATGGGTGGGCAATATGGAAAAAATTTCATTTGACGTTTTTTGTTTTTATCACAATTCTTTGTCATGTTGCTTTTACTATTTTGCAAGTTGTCTGAAAAAAATTACAGCCAAACTAATTTCCCTATTATAAAAGACAAAGCCTTTCAAGGTAACAAAAAAAAAAAGTGAGGAATGGCAGATATCTAGGCTAAAGAGGGCGAAGATAAAACGTATTAAAAGATACACATTAAAACTACACATAATATACAAATAAAACAAACAGTGTTATTTTCAGGTACAATAGATGTATTTAGCAGGAGCATTCGAGAAATTGAATGAACAAATAAAAAAAATAAAACACTTATAAACTGATTCCTGAAGCAACTGTATTAAATTTGTTCAGTCAAGAGCAGTGAGTGATTTTTTTTCTTTGTGTTTTGTTGTTTTATTAACGTTAAATAGTTCACCCAAAAATAATTGTGTCAGCTGTCTGCCAATTCTGTCATAGTGTTTTATTTTTATACCACCATTTACTCACTCAAATGTGGTTTTAAACCTCAATGAGTTTCTTTCTTTTTCTGAAAATAAATGCTATTTTGAGGAATGTGGAAGACCAAACATTTGCTGGTCCACAGTGACCTCCAGAGTATTTTTTGCCACTATCAAATTCAATGTGGAATAGTAACTGTTCGGTTACCCACATTCTTCAAAATATCTTATTTTGTGTTCAAGCACAAGAAAGAAATTAATACAGGTTTGGGACAACGTGACAGTGAGTAAATAATGACACAAATGAAATTTCAGGGTGGTCTATCCCTTGACAGTAATGAAAGTAGGCTGCATGTTTAACAGAGCTACTGTCCCTTTAAGAGCTGCACGCAAAAACAAAACGTTTGGTGTACTGTCCCTGGAAAAATCAACAGTGATTGATTAGCCTTTTATTTATGTATTGTAGACGTTATTACCTAGACGAAGTAAAATTTGCTGAAATATAGGCTACAGTAAGAGAGCCTGCATGGTCCATTATATGCCTGTCAAAGTTGAGTTTGTTACTTTAGCAACAGTAAAAACTGTCATGTCGTTATAACGAGAAAACAAACTTTCGTTATGTCGAGATAACGACAAAATTAAGTCAGAACATAATGGAATATGGGTCACCTGAACATTATGATGATAATCAATCACTGATAGCCAAAAGGGAACTACAAAGAGAAATGTGATTTGATTTATAACTTTAGGCAAAAGGTGACAAAAAATAGTGTTTGCTATTGTCATTTTCCATCATTGACACACTTTCTCCCTAATTAATGCTGTACAGTTGCTTTGACACAATCTGTATTGTTAAAAGCGCTATAAATAAAAGTGACATGACTTGACTTTAATCTAATCTAGGACAATATAATGGGGTTTCTGCAAGTTTTATGAAGGTAAATTTAAGACTTTTTTTTAAGACCGATTAAAGAACATATAAACTGAGGGGAACACATGTCTAAGTGAATTGTATTAGTAGCACTTCAAAGTTTACAAAAATGTAACTTCCAACGATCTCCATTACTTTAATTTTTACACACAAAAATCAAGATAGATTAAAAAATAAGTCTTTCTGAGAAATGTATCAACATGAAGAGAATAAATGTTAAGACAATATTGTCATTTTGCATCCCTGATATAATTGATCTAATCTAATCTGGTTCTTGAATGACTAAAGTTTGTTCTTCTCATCTAAAGACTGGTCAACTCGCTGTTGTGTTTTTAAAAGATCAGAGATGAATCCATTTTAAAATATTTATTAAATACATTTCCTTTTAGACACAAAAATGAAACTTTTTAGCTATGAATCCTTCAGAAGAAAGATTTCTTTTAATAGCGTTTTCTCTTATTCCTCCTTCAGTCTCTGTTCTTTTGTGACCCGTGAAGCCATCAGTCTGAAGTAGAGAGCGGGCCACAGAGTACGCAGATAGACGGCTGCAGTAGGCAACAGCCCGGCCAAAACCACGTCTTTCTGTTTGTGACAGACAGCTTTCAGAACAGCACGTGCCACATCCTCTGGATCCCGTCCCTTCGCTGTGGTTTTGTCCATTACTTCAGATCCAGAAGAACAAAAAGAAACAAATGAGTATATATTAAAATATGTTCAGAGATTGGTTGACAAGAACGACATGCTCTCACCTCCATATTTCGAGCCGTCCCCCGTGACTGCATTGATGGACAGGTTTGTTCTGATGTAACCAGGGCTGATGACAGACACCTGCAGGCCGAATCTGTCGACCTCTGCCCTCAAACAGTCAAAGTAGGCCTGCGTCGCGTGCTTCGATGCAGAATCTGACAGGAAAAACATTTTTCAGCAGAGGTACTCGATCAAATATAACAGTGTTTTCATTCATGAATCCTTGAATTCCCTCATTTGAATAGCTTCTTTGGTGAATATATACTCACACGCAGATCTGTACGGTATGGAGATCTTTCCCTGCACGCTGCTGATGACAACAATGTGTCCACTGCGTCTATCCACCATCGAAGGCAGGATGGCTGGATGGAACAAAACAAATACGTTTTAGTTATAATAAAAATCTACATAATGTGATATAATTTATCATTATATAGGCCTATAATTTAGAATTTTTTCACATTTAATATAATTTTTACATTAATATACATACAGTATGTATCAAAAGTTGGGTATGTGTTTGTATGTTTGTTTTAAAAGAAATTAGTATTCAGCTATGACACATGAAATTAAATTGATCATAAGTTACAGTAAAGATGCTAATATGCTAGTTTTTTTTACTTTCTATCAGTTGTAGAATCCTGAAAAAAAATGTACCAAAGTTTCCTCAAAAATATTGAGCAGCACAAATGTTTTCAACATAAGAAACATTTCTTAAGCACCAAATCAGCATACCATTAGAATGACTTTTGAAGGATCATGTGACACTGAAGACTGGAGTAATGATGCTGAAAATTCAGCTTTGACTCAGTAAATTATCTTTTAAACTATATTCATATAGAGAACAGTCATTTGAAGTTGTAAAAATATTTCACATTAATCCTGTTTTTTAATACGCCACTAACCTTGTGTAAGAGCAACAGGGCCGAAGTAGTTCGTCTCCATGACATCACGCTGAACTGATACATGGGTGTCCAGGATGTTGCCACGATAACTAATGCCTGCATTGTTGATGAGGACATCGACATGACCGTGGCACTTCAAAATCTCCTCGGCGGCACTGGAAACCCGAGATGTGTTGGAGAGGTCAAAGGTCACAGTGCAGGGAGAGTAAGTCTGAAAAAGTGAGTAATAAACCCAGTTATGTTTGGATACATTCACACTTTTTTGCCTAGCACAAATGACACCATATCTTTCTCATAAATTATGACTTTAAAGATTAAATTAAGCTTAAGAGATGACATAATTTTATCTGAACGGGTGAGTAAGAGATTTGATTGTATGTTTTCACCTGTATCTTTCCATAAGTTTTGTTTCTGAGCTCCTCTACGACCTCCTGCAGTCTCTTCTGGTCCCGTCCACACAGGATCAGTCGGGCCCCTGCCGCATGGAAAACCCTTGCACACTCTGAGGGGAAAAAAGACAGATTGAGAGTATTAAAACAATGATGTAATATCTACTGTCAGCATTATAAGTGAGTTTATGTTCATGTAACCTTTGCCCAGGCCTGAACTGGCTCCAGTGATCACCACCACTTTATCCTGAAGATTCTGCTTGTGTCTCAATCTCTGGATCACTTTCAGCAAAATCAGCAACCCGACAGTCCCAGCTGCCAATGGCCCAACGCCTAAACCTAACATACGCTCCATCTGTCTGTACACAAATGCAGAGATATACATATATTAATTCACATTTATTAAATCTCAGCCCAGCATCTAAAACACTACTGAACTTCAATGTGGGTATGTTTTACATGCTCTTTACACAGGAGACAGCAAGAACTGTAAATTGTAAACAACATTTTGAAGAATAACATGAAATTGTTTTATTCTATAGAATCACTATAACTCTGTCATGCTCACGTTTTGACCTCACATTGCAAGACAGCATAACATATTTGTATTTTAAAAATTATTTCTTCATCCAAAACCTTTTTTTTTCAAATAAATAAACTAATAAAGGGAAAAATTGAAATACTGAAAACATAAAAAGGTGACTAAAAAACTTTGACCTTACATATTAAAAGAAACTAGTCAAACAGAAAGTAAAAAAAGGACAACTAATTAGTATTTGAAATGTTTTAGTTAATTGAAATAATGCTGAAATAAATTAAATTAAAAAATACATTTAAATTAAAACTAAAATAAAATGACAAACACGAAACTACTAGATTAGAACTTTCACATTAAAATGAAAACTGAAATATAAAAACAAAAGCTAATTCAAAATATTAATAAATACTACAGTATTAAGCCAATACTGAAAACACACTAATGCAAAGGGAATCAGTAAACAAAGGGGCGTTAATACATTCTCTTTATTGATTTATCGTTAAAACAACCTTATTCTGTGCGATAATAGAGTCACGTGATGTGTAGTAAACTAACGTTAATCCACAGCAGCTATCCTAAATATGCAACAGATTTATTTAAACTAAGGCAATCTCTAAGGCCGCTGTATCTGCATTCACTGTTTTGAACATATTGGCCTGATTTCAGAGACAGGGTTTAGGTTAAACCAGGATTAGGCCATAGTTCAATTAGGACATTTAAGTATGTTTTATAATAGTACCTTAGAAAATAACTAGTGTGCATCTTTAAGAGATTTCAGTGCAAGTTTATTTAAGGTAAAACAGGCCAGATATGCATTTTAGTCTGTGAAGCCGAAGGATAAAATAAACTGACAGGAACAATACCACATTACCTACCGTGAGCGGAGACCATCCGGAACTCAACACCCTCACGTGACTTCGGCTGTCCAATGAAATCCTGGAAGGATTCTGAAGACATCACGCCCTCTACAGAATCCAGCAAGGACATAAAAACAATGAATATGATAAAGGACAAATATGATCCAGACTCCAGGGTTCTTTCAGGTTACCAAAACTAAAACTATATTTATAAAATTGGTCAACTGAAATAATATGAACATTAACCAAAATAATCTAATCTAATATAAATATATATATCTATATATCTATATCTATATATTAAAACTATAGATTATCTCAATGACATTCAACGATGACAGACACAGAAGGGTTTGTTGTAGTTGTATTTATACACTTTGGGATTAAAGCCCCCTTTTTAACAACACATAACTCTTTAAAACAGCGGAGAGGAGCTCCTAAATGCCTGCATGTGGCATGTTAAACAAAAAACACTTTCTCGAGTTATCAATAAATAAATCCAAATGACAATAATTTACAATATGTTACAAAAGCTGTAAAGACTAGGGATTGTTATTATTTACATTTGTGCAAACACTCACATATGTACATCCAAACCAACACCACCCCCCAACACACACACACACACACACACACACACAAAGTCTCACATAAGAAAACTCAGTTTTAGAGTATACAAATTATTGGCTTCATATTAATTCATCAGGAAATAAAAATCCTAGTGTTGTGGGGAAAAATAGCGTCATATGTTTAATCTCACTTTTGATGCAACTACACTGCATTTGTGTTAGAAGTAATTTTGCTTAGTGTGGTTAGATATTCAGTCCACGCAATAATCTCACAAAAAGAAGCCCTTGTCCCTTTCAGTAGTGTGGCTTTCACCAACCTAAAACATTCAGATGAAAATAAACCAATCAGAATCTGAGGTCTCATAAACAGAGGGTGTGCTCTGACGCACTCCTATGGCTTTAGAGAGATTTGCACAAATGTTGTGTACAATAGGAAGAAATCACAAAGACAGAACACATACGGTCTGCGGCTCCACTTACAGATGCATGCACATGCACACACACGAAAGTCAGACAAAGACATCAGACAGATATACAGATGAGAAGACGGTATTTGTTCAGATATGGCAGGTCTTGTTTTCTCTGTACATGAGGTTGTGTTGTAAAAGTGTTTTTATTAATTTAATTTTTTGTTTAAGTGTTCTGGGTGTGGTTTATAAGACAACAGCCACAGAATAAACACACATACACACACACGCACACAAGTTGTGGACCCTGCCATTCTATTGCACTTCCTACAGCTGAACTGCACTCCAGCTAACATTCTTCTGTCCGATACGAAAGGGGCGGAACATTGACAGACACCGCCTCCAGCATCAGTCCTCTGGACGAGGTGCGAGGGTCGGCTCGGTGACAGAGAGCTCCTGTGCGAGGTCATTGAAGCGGGCGATGTAGTCAACGCTGCTCTCGCTCATCATACAGGCCAGCTGGGTATCCACCTGTAGTGAGAAAACAGCCTTTGAGCCAGTGTCCAAATGTTTTTTGAGGGGCCACAGCATGACAAAAATTCATGTATAACACTTTCAAAACCGAGGATGGATGTCTGATTTAATTTGCATACACTTCCTGTTTATCTTCATTGCAAATAAGGATGTGAAAAAAAAAAAAACCAGGAGCACCTGGTGATAATGTGATATATCAAATGACATTAGTCCACCAGACAGCAGCTGGGGACGTTTCCTCTCACCTCAGCTACATCCGGCAGGCCGCGGGACTGAAAACAATCGTGGGAGTTGCTGTCCAGTAAACTGGGTCCAAGTAAGGCTGTGTTACTTGAAGGGGGCAGGGCTGTCCTTCTGGTCTTATCTGGAGATGCCAGACTTGCTGCAAATCAGGAAAACAAGGATTCATTTGTCAATAGTGCTGAGACTGATGGAGGTTTGCAGTAAGAACACACAGGTAACGGAGGACATTTTTTTCTTCAGCCTGAAGCCAGCTTCTTGTACCTCAGTATAAAAACTGAATAGATACCTCAGGCAACATAAAATGATGAAATTAAACTAGGGTTGTCACCGTTTAACTCAATTCAATATCAACAATTACATTTTTTGTTACCGTAACTGTTAAGTTCCTTTTAAAGGATCTATCTATCTATCTATCCATCTATCTATCTATCTATCTATCTATCTATCTATCTATCTGTAAGATGTTCTTGAAAGAAGTTTATTTTGCTCCCCAAGGCTGCATTTATTTAGTAAAAAATACGGTAATACTGTAAAATATTACTACAAATTAAACTTCATATCTAAAAATACAAAATGTATATATTTTACAATGTCATTTATTACTTAATTTATATTAATTTATAAACAATTAATTTATAATTATTACTGAATTAATTTAATTTTCAACAGCTATTTCTGAAATCTTCAGTGTTACATAATACTTAAAAAGAAAAAAAGAAAACAGGCATTTCTTATTTATATCAATATTAAAGAAGAAAGACCTTGTACATGAATTTCCCAGGATTCTTTATAAATATAAAGTAAAAAAAAAAATAGAAATCTTTTGTATTTCATAAATGTCTTAACTGTCACTTCTGATCAACTGAATGTTTGGTAGTGTATATATAAATTCAAAGAAAGTTAAAAACTCAAATTCTGTTATGAGCTGGTGCCACTATCATTTTGTTACTGATATATATATAACATCTAGAATCAACATCTGTTGCTAACAGGGAATTGAGTTGTGTTTGATACTTACAGAGCAGGCAGCCGAGACTTGAATCAGTAGAGTCACTGGGGTACCACTGAGGGTCATGTGTGGGGGACGGCATCCAGCTGTCACATGAAGAGGGAAGGAGCTTGGAGCGATCACTCCCATTGAGTTTAGGAGGTGAGAGCAATGATCCATCACCTGAGAAAGAGACACAGAGACCCAAAGTGAGCGAGTAGATATGACTACTACAAAACCGTGCCACTGAGATTCAATCCCATGGGTCATACCATAGTGAGAGTTGATTGCAAGCTCAATAATAGAGTCGCTGATTTGAGTTTGTGGCTCTCCAGAAGGTAGAGACTCCTCTGGGGGGCCCGGTAGAGAAATATCCAATAAGGAAGCAACACTGGGCGGAGCCAAGAGGGAGTCCCCGCCCCCTGGAGATGGTGGAGAGACACCATTCTGTAGGGATTCCTGCAGATAACAAAAGCAAAATGAGGACAAACAGACCAAGATATGAATTGTACACCTAAATCTGAAAGAGGATCTAGGAATAGAATTGGTTCTTACCTCAGAAGGCTCCTCATCAAGCAGATCTGGCTCTAGCTCAGGTGCTGCAGGTGTCGAGTCCATGGGCTCCTCAGACTCCACAATGGCTTTATCTACACCAGGGGCCTCCACCTCCCGACAGGGGCTGCCAGGGATAATACCTGCAGATTTTGCGGCCAGGTCAATTGCACCTGAAACAAATTCAAGAGAAATTCAAGAGTGTGTAGCAGTTGGTTTCAAATGTTCAGTGGATAAATACATCTTTTATCATTTTGATTTGATCCTCACTGGAGAGATGAGTAGAGGGTGCAGAACTGGCTGTAGTGGACGGAGCTTTTGAGGAAATTTGGCGGTTCGATGGAGCGAGACGAGTTTGTATTGGACGAAACGATCCAGTTCCTGATAAGGAGGTACACAATATATTTTAAGAGAAGTGACCACATTAGGATCAGACAGACAGATACAGCGATACATCATCACAGTTAAAAATTATAATTGTACTGCTTGACCTCAAATCACTCGTTTGAGATCGTTTTGAAACTACTTATAAGTAACTGGTCCTAAGTTAAGCTATCAAAATATTGAATTGTGAACAGTGCATGTTTTTTTTTTACATAGTACGGTAATCATTTTTAAAAGGGTGTTTGTATCCTTCACTATAATAATACGTCCTTTGGTGTGATCTTTTTGTTATATAATGACATTTGTGCATTTAAGTGTACAAATACTTGGGCAGTGCATGTGTCAAGTGTTGTGTGTGTTTATTACCTGTAGCAGATGAATTGGAGAGAATAGAGAAGGAGCAAACATGAGGCGAAGTGTCTCCTGTTGTTCGTGGCAGCAGGGTTCTCTGTATAGAAAAAAAAAAAAAAAAACATACGTTTTTATCATTTGACATCTGTAAGAACAAAACAACAAAAAGACAGAATCAACGTAAATAGAAATAACTAGGGAAAGACAAGAAGCCCCACTTCTTTTTCTTCCATCCTCACTCACCTGAACCACGAGAGGTTTCCTTAGTGGACGCCCCCTCCCTATTTTCCGCTGCTTTGAAAATATATCCGACTAAAGACAAAAAAAAAAAAAAAAAAAAAAGATAGAAAATGATTAGAGGAAAAAAAATTTTGATAAAAAAAAAAAAAAATCAAAACCCCTGATGGCTTTATGTGGGTTTAACTGTTGTACCATATGTACAGTTTAAAAGTCTGGATTCACTACGTAAATCTTTTTATTTATTTAAATTGATCATATTTTAAAATGATATTAAAACATGTTTCTTGATTACAAATTCAGCATATTATTACATTAGAGCATAATATTTGAATGATTTCTGAAGACAGGAGTAATGACTGCTTAAAATCACAGGAATAAAATACATAAAATATATTAAAGTACAGTTAGAATAAACTAATGAATAATAATTTACTGTATTACCTTTTAACAATAATGTCTTTATAAATAATATATACGAGACTTCTTTTCAAAACAAATTCTTACCAACCCCAAACTTTTGAATGGTCGTGTAACTTGAAATACATTCCACTATTACATTTAAAAATGAAAAAGCATGTCCCTCATGTCCTATTCTCCTGACTCCACTCACACTGATGGAGTCCAGCTGCTGGCGAAAGGCTAGCTCCGCCTCCTTATTAGGTGAGAACATCCGCGACTGACGGGAGCTGTTAGGAGGCAGCGTCGTCGGGACAGCAAACCCTTCGCTGTCACCTCCGGAGGCCAGCAGAGAACGCGGCAGGTTTCTCCCACCTGTGGAGAACACATCCATTTAAATTCTGGCACGTAATATTGATACAGAGTGGCAGCCATTTTGTCACAATATTGAGTAAATATTCTTGGTTCAAAAATAGGTGAAACTTAAGTTTTTCCAGCTGTTATCTGTTGCAATAAACTTCAATAAATTCTGGGATGATTACACTGGCTTTAAAGGTGAAGTGTTTCAATATTTAAATACTTTATTTTATCCCAGTTTAATGTGCAACTATAAGTAAAACATTTTTATTCTAATTTCCCGAAATCTGGTCTGTGAGCAGGCCTGAGATATTAACGATTGCTCAACTAATGCCTTGAGTTTGGGGTGGAACTAACTGCCATCCAAAGGCAAATGGGAGATATTTGGGAAACGGTGTCATTTCTGTGCCTCTATTTGGAATTGGAGAAATAATGACACTTCAACTTAAAATCACAGTGTACCTGTGTTGACTGCATTATTCAGGAGTATTTTTGAGCGTGCTGCATGTTGCTGTCGACCCCAGCTAGGACTACGGGTCGTCCCAGCTGGAGCTCTGCCCGGAGGAGTCACAGATGATTCCTCTTGACCTGATTTCAAAGGTGAAGTGCCCACTGAACACAACTCTGGGGTCTAGGAATAAAATAAAACAAATAATATATAATAATAATAATAATATTAATAATAATAAAGGAAACAAATTTGAAAAGACTACAACTTTCTCATTTATAATTAAACAATTTAAATAAACAAATAGAACCATAGACAAACAAATTACTAATTCAATTAGCCTACTTCTATCTAGTTGATATGCATCTCTTATGTTTATAATTTCCAGTTTCTGACAAAAGCTTGTTTTTATGCCTACTTACATTTGCCTTGAGGTATTTTAGAGGTCAAGTGCAAGGTCAGAGAGAGAGAGATATATTAAACAGACTCACTGGTTTGGGGTTGACCTCTGATGACACAAGTCTCAGGAGACAGCGAAGCACACTCTGAGTGGTGGGCAGAGCTGAGGGTTGGGGTTTAGGCTGCCATTCATACTCCAGCTGTAGTTTCCCAGGCTTGCCCAGCATGAGGTAGACTTCTGCCAGAGTCACATTCTCAGAGCCCTGTGAGCTCCACCCTTCGTTTTGGATTTGTTGAGGAGATCGTCCAGTCCCACTAACTTCCTCGACGCGCCCTTGATGTTCTGATTGTGGTGACGCCTTTTCTGATGCAACCCCTCCTGGCGTTCCAGGCTCCTCGGTCCGGCCCTCAATTGGGGCGGGGTCTCCCTGAGTCACAGTCTCTTTGTCGCACCCGCTAACATCAGTCTGAGTCTGTCTCACTGCCTCTTGCTCCAGAGTCCCCACCGCATTTCCCTCCTGTCCAATGGGGAGTGATGGAGTGAAGGTTGGACTGACTGGAGAGGTAGTGCTCAGGTTTGGGTTTACACAGGTCTCCAACCCTGGAGCCGAAGTGCCGATATCAGGACCGTCAACAGGATGCCCGTCGCTTTTCTTTGGGTCTCCTCCCACCAGACCAGACTTGCCTGATTTTCCTCTTGCAGGCTGAATTCCCAAAATGTGAGCTGTGGGCAAGTCTCTAATACCTGTCCGGCCCCGCCCACTCTCCTGCCAGTGTACCGTACAGGAAGCTTTTGAGTGCACAACACGTGCAACACCTGGCAAAGTAGTAACCGTGCTGTTCTCTGCAGGAAACAGGAACAGGTCCTCTGACTGGCTAGACTGGGCCAGGCCGTCCAGAGCTTCTCGTTCTGCCAGGCTCTTACGCTACAAGTGACAAGTTAAGGGGAATTACTGTTATAAAACACTTAGGTTTGGGTACTGATCTTAGCATTGAGATCTTTGCCAAATCTCCCAAACAAATCCATCACAAATGTATCTCATAAAACAGATGAGGAAGGAAAAAGGAAGGAAATTAAACTTCTGACTGTGAATGCAGAGATATCTGGCTGAGATATGAATGCAAGGATACAATTCGTTCATCCTGGACGGCCCACTTTTGCTTCAGGAAATCAATGAGAGTGGAGACCTTCCGGTGCAACTCGACGACCATCCTACAAACACAGCACAGTAATCAGCAAATTTGTCGTACTTTTAATGGCACAATGAATAACAAGTACTGACAGATCTTTACTTCTGTATGGTGATGTACATCCTTTTCATTTTTAGTTTAATATTTCATCTCATGCCGACTTTTAATATGAGGACAACAGAAAATCAAAATCCATCAAAATAGATTTTCATGACTCCAAAATTAAGATAAAACACATAAATAGCCATGAAGCAATCTCACTATTTCATTTAACATGAAAGTCACTAAGTATGCCAATACTAATAGACTAAATAAAACTAAAAACAAAACACTAAAACTAACCAAAATATAACTTTGGCAAGCATGAAAACTTAAACTTGAAATCAAAATACACATACACACACTATAACAGTGTTTCTCAACTGGTGGGTCAACACCCAAAAGTGGGATGCAAGAGTCGGTCGCGGAGTGTACAGTAAAAGAAACTTCATCAACAAAAAATTTAATTCTCAATGTTTTTCTGATGCAAGCCTTCTATTTTGAAAGACGTGCATGAAAGCTGTTGACACTTCTGTCAGATGCATTTTAAGAGAAGAGTGCCTGAGAAAAACGCATTGTGCCGATTCAACATCTGCGGTCAGATGAGATTTTGTTCTGGCTTAAATGTCAGTGTCATTATTCTGTCGTTACTTTCGTAACTTATGACATAAAAAGTCTCTCACCTCAGAAAAACTTACTTTGTTATATGGTGCTTCTAGTATGCATTCTTCAATTGTAAGTGCAGTGCAGCAGTATTCACACCAGGAAAGTCCGTTAGTTCACTTGCTTTGGTCGAGACCAAATACAATGTTACATTTTATTTGTATGGTGTGGCTCGCTTTCACACTACAATTTCTGGCTCACCTGATCACCTTTCATACTGCGATTCCGGAAAATACACGGGTAATGTTCCCGGGTCGCTAGATTTTGCCCCCTACACTGCCAGTAATTACCCGGAATATTTGCGTGCGTTCACACACAACCTGTAAAGGTCCTGTAATGAAACATGACATCAGGGTGTGACGTGTGATGTACGAGTCGAAAAGGCTAGGCACATTAACTTTCACTTAAGCTGGCGAACGATCTCAGCTTCAGCGCGGAAAGTGAGGAACAAACTGATCTCCGTTTCATTACAGTTTGCACATATTTGTTTCGTTGCAAAGTTGGTCTGCCTTCAAAGCAGCCGGTAAAAAGTCACGCGATAACGTCCGTCATCACTTCGACACACCCTTTACGCCATTAGTTCTGGCTCTTGTTCACACAGAGCTGGTTCTGGGATTGGACCCAGCAATGTTACTAGGTCCCCAACACGGGATCAATTCCGGGACGTGTTTGCGTTCACACAGAAGGCAACCTGGCAATGTTCAGGCACTTTTCCAGGTCCAACGTGCAAGTGTGAAATGGGCTTTTCAAAAAGGTCTAGCAAAACCACACGTGTGCTAAAGGTCATCCATTCATTGGACAGAAATTCTGAAGCACACCACAGTTTGTTTGAAAGGGGACTGAAACCACCTCTTCAGTGGGGTCTCTGTGTGGTTGTTTGGTCTGCACCCAGGTGCGATGGCTGTATTCACACTTTCCCAAAAGATATGCACCAAATGGGGAAAACAAACTTGAGTTCAATTCAATCGAACCAAACAAGACGGGTGTGAACACACCCTAAGCGCAAAAGAAACTGTGTATGCAATGTGTGAAATAAATGTAAATTACCCTAAATCACATAACGGGTACTTCATGTGTTAGCTGGGAAGGATTTGCATGGAGGTATGATATTCATTCTATTCAGGAACAGTTTCATTAACAGTTAAAGTTAGTATTGTGTATTTAGCATGGTAACTATTCACTCATCAGTATTAATGTGTATGTTAAGTGAAGGGGGATGGTACCTGTGTATGTGTGTCAACAATAAATTAGCTTGCTTGAATACCATGGGAAAATGTGGGTCCTATGGCTTAACCAGTTGAGAACCGCTGAACTATTATATTCCTGCTTAAAATTTTCTTGCCCACTTCTACAATCCAGCCAATTTGCAGATTACAGAAGAATGTTGTCATTAAGATATATAACATCATTTTACAATAAGCAATGAAAAAAAAAACAAATGAGCCATGAGAATGTATGATTTAAAGGAGGAGGATCAGTAAGGTATGCAAGACAGGTCATGTGTGCGGATTAGTGAACCTCACCTGAGCCGAGGATTATGGGCTAGACTCTGAACCCGAGCCCAGGAGTGGTTACTCCGGGGTTGAAGTTCTACAGCCACCTTCAAGGGTAAACGCACAGGCTTCTGATCCTCCTCATCACTCACACCTGAAACAGAGAACATAAGAAAATAATACTATAAAGCCTACAACACCATCTCCATGGTTCTGATGGTGGCCTAAATCTGCATCATCGCCCATTTTCTAATCAGTCCCACAGTTTGAAACCATGGAAACCATGAAAAACCACCCTCCTACACCCTGGAGAGCAGCCATGGCACACTCATCCAATGCCTTGGTCCACCTAAAATACCCATAGTGCTCCATTTTGTCAGGGTTCTCTTCTTACCCCATGCAGTCGGTTTAACTTGCTAACAAAATCAAACTTTTAAGAGTCTATAAAGCAATCTCCCTGTTTCTCTCTCACACACACCATCTGGATCGCAGAGTTTCTTCAGCGCGCGGCACATGGGAGCTTTGATCCTCAGATTTCTGCCTTTGGAACGTACTGTGGTGGCCCTGAAACAATATACACACAATTATAGATGCACCTCAATATGATAATATTCATAACCTTACAGAGTGGTACAGCAGATGTTCCCATTAAACATGCCCTAAATAATCAGTACTGTTCATTATTAACATTTCTCTTTCTTGCTCTCAAATACACACACACACACACACACACACACACACTTACCCCTGTTGAATAAGCTCATTTAGTTTGGCCACATTTTTGTCATCCATCACTAGGAGTAACAGAAAGACACCAAGGAATGTTACATTTTAAATGTCCTGACATGCAAACACTTCAAATGTCCCCCCCCTTGATCAGGACAACCAATTGCCTGATATACTTACAGCCTCCAACCTTCTTCCTGAGTTCAGCATAACAGATGAGGCCATAGAGCTCCTGAGAGGACTTTTTCAGCACACGTGAATACACTGAAAGATGGACAAAAAAATAAGAGGAGGAATAAGAATATGAAGGCATTTACATAATGTGTTACGTAATTGATTTTAGTGGATATCATAACATTATTTCAGGATTCTTTGATGAATAGAAAATTCAAAAGAACAGCCTTCATTTGTAATAAAAAAAAATTGTAACATTGTAAATGTCTGTACTGTCACTTTTAAACAATTTAATGCATCCTTGCTGAATAGAATCAAAAAAACATGGTATTGTACCAGGATTTAACCAATAAAGACAAAATACCAGAAACTGTGAAATGTCACAGTACAGGTTAATGCCGTTTACATTAAGGAATACTTCTAAATCAAAATAGGCAAATGTGCATGATGCAAACACACTCATGTTTTGATAATGCCCCGACAGACAAAAACCAGACAGTGTGGTAGCTAAAAAAAATTAAACTCAATATGAAGGTGACAGACTGAATGGATTGGATGACAGGTACATCATTGTTGTGGCAAGTTGACTGATAGACAAATTATGTGTGACCCGATGGGAAACAACACTCAAACATGAGCCATGCGTTAAGACAAATGGTGGAAAACAACTAATACAGCTAGCTTGAAGAGGCATTTGCAGGTAAATTATCCTAGAATTCACACAAAGAAAAAGAACACTCAATTGGAATGTTAGTCAATATGAAAAACTGTTACTGTTCAGTTTTAAAAAAAGATGATTTAAATTTGTACTTGTTTGCAACTGATATGTGCTACTTATGTGTACACTACCTTAACATTCAAAGGTAAAGAATAATAATAGTAAAGGTAAAGAATGAAACAATAATCATGTAGTTATCACCACATACATTTTTGGTAAGTCTGTTTGTGTGAAATAAAACTTTTTTTCAGGATTCTTTGAACACAGACATCTTGAAACAGACAACTTTGGTAACATTATAAATGTCTTTGCTGTCACTTTCTGTTCTTTAAAAAAAAAAAAATCGTATTGACCCCGAACTTTTGACCAGTGCTGTATATATTTAGGAACTAATCTTGACAACCAACAGTCAGGAGAGAAGCAGGACAGAGGAGAGCTTTCCACAAGACAATATCCTCCTATCAAACAAAGGAATCCAGTGTAGCCTGTACATGTCATTCAAAGTATAAACTGTGCATCGGTCAGTCTCACCGTTGTTGAAATCAATGTGTTTAGAGATCTTGTGCCAGGTTCTGTAGTAGAAATGCCGCACCTGCTCCTTGTTCTTCACCATACTTGCCGGTTTACCCTTCTTCTTATATTTAAGCGCAATATTGTTTTGAATAGCTTCAAAATCCTTCCCATGCTATGAGAGGACAGGAGAGAAAAATGACAGAGGAAAATGTGTTTAATAGCGGTTATCCAAAAGATTTAATGAAATACAAAAATCCTTCAGGTTCATGACAAATTAGGACTTATTGAGGAATAAAACAAAAGACATCACAGATCTCAATTATACCTCTAGAGAGTACATAGAAATAAATTAAACCTATTAGGATATTTAAATATCAATCTGTCCCCGACAAGTAAGTGAGGAATGGAAACATTGATAATTTAATTCATTCAGTAATTCTGAAAATTGTATTGTCCCTTATGATGTACACCACTGAAAAGTCCAAAGAGCCGCCGAGAACTTTCAGTGAATTTTATTATCATTAAAGTTGACAAATCACCTCATAAAGTCCTTCAAAGAAACTGTTTTTGTCCTCAGTGCTCCAAGACTCCCATTGTCTGCGCACTCGTTTCTGAATCCCCCCTTCCTCCTTCTCTGCAGGACCCTGGCCCTTTAGGGCTGATCTGGATGTCCCACCTGCCCCAGAGCTTCCGGCTGAACCTGCAGCAGCTGTCACACACACAGAGGGACCTGCTTCAGCACCTGAGAAACAGAGAGGAAAAAGAAAGAGGGTTAGTATGTCAGGTCTGAACACATGTTGTAATTATTGGATAGGAATGCATTGCAACAATTGTCTTTATACACACACACACACACACACACATACACTAGTATAATAATATGTAATCTATGTAAGAATCAACTATGCATTACTGTGCTTAAATATACCCACTCAGGAATTGCTTTTACAAGTCTATCTATATATATACACATTTTTCCTAACGCAAAAATACAGTTTTTCATATAACTGAGCACTGTTGAACATTAATTTAACTGACACTATGCCATTTCACTTTTACCAAGGTAAATCTACAACAACCAAAAAAACAAGATTAAACTTTAAAGGAAACACAAAACACACCCACACACACACACACACACACACACACACACACACAACAAAAACTCTCACTCATATGCAAAAGATATCAGTAAAGAGTTCTGAAATGAGCAAGCTTAATTTGAATGGCTGTGCAACACATTACAATCTATTTATAATACTTTGGGCTGTTAAATAGATTTTTTGTTGAACATAAGAGATATACAAAACCATGAAAACACCCCTTTTAAAAACTAAATAATCACTACAAACAAATACAATTTTATATTGATAATTGCGTAATAGGAACTATTATATTTTGTTCGCAAATAGGAAGGCCTACAGATTTTTAGCCTATTTAAATCTTTTTCTGCACTGTTAACGTGTGCATATCAAAAAGAGCGTCAGGAAGTATGTGTGGAGTCCCTTGAAGGGCATCCAGACCTGATGCTCAGTGCACTGATCCAAAAACAACACGTGGGGAACCGGAGAAGCCAATAACTCTTCCCCTTACTTACACACGAGAGCATGCAATGAGAGCACCCCAGAATACATTACAGCATGCAAACCTATTGTCAACTTTTAAAATAAACACAGATTCCCTTTATAATCCCTGTGTCACTCAGATCACAACAGATCACTCAAACTCCAGACTTGTGACCCTGAATCAACAGACGCAGAGTGACCATCTCCTGATCAGATGCTTCAGAATGAAACTCCTGACAGTGATTAGTCACCTGCTGCTGGGTGACAGCTAAACAGGGGATATGAAACAGAAATAAATGAATGAAAACTTACCCTGCTGATTTTAAATCGTGCACTGATAATTATTAAGGCATTTAGTGTGGTCACAAACAACCCAAACATCCTAGAGCTGAGATGTAAGAGGCTTCAGGGTGAGCAGTTTGTCAAGTCACTTTCACTCGAGAAAGCATGAGCTTGTCCGCGTTGACAAATCCAAAGCAGCCCAAACGCTCACAAATTGCCGTACACATGCCCCAAAACAGGCTCAAAAGTGGGATAAAGGTGTAGATAAAAGTATGCACTGACAGGTGGACAGCAGACACACGTCGAGATAGACACTCACCTTTTGCTTTCGCAGCTCCGTGTCCGTTCAGCGCCGCGGCCGAGGCATCTTTCCGTATCCGTTTGCTCGGAGGTCGCACGCTGGAGCGGAGAAAATGATGCTGGTCCTGGTTATTCGGGACGGCCAGGACCGGGGAAAGCGCTGTCGGGTTCACCTGGGCTCCGGCTGGGCTTGGTGTCTGGCTGGAAAGAGTCGGAGCCGAACCGGGGCTGGCCGCGCTTGATGAATTAAGTGTTTCCTCTTCGACTCTCTTTGTACTCGTCTCCTCGCTCGCCTGATCTGCGCTCTCTCCATCCTCGCCTTCTTCGGGCTTTCGGTCCGGTTTGCTCGGCCCCTCGACCCCCGAGCCGCCCCCTTGGCCCACTGTCATCCTGCGCAAACACAAACGAAGCATCATCGTAAACATTTTCCGCGACACAAAACAACGATCAACTTGGAAAGACGACATTCTGCTCCACTCAACATGGCCGCCGCTGTTTGTTTCAAATCCCCTCTCACCGTCCCGACAAAATCGCATCGAAAAATCCACCCTCGTTTATTAACGAATGTGACCAAAAACACACACCGTGCTTTCACCCAAGCATCCCCTTTTGTGTAGTTTCGCGTGGCTCGAGTTGCGAGCTGCCCTTTATTTCCCGTGAAATTCTAAGCGCGAGCGCCTTCACTTTAGCGCCCTGCAGAAACGACAGACGACAACGCGAAGCTCTCGCGCATTCGACCTCTGTCTAAAGTGCTTGCTTCTCGCGCACTCTTACCCATTATCGAGCTCTTCGGAAGCAGACGGCGTCTTCTTTCTCTTCACCATGAGTTCGGAGGTTTTTGAGAGCAAAACTTGACGAATTTGAACATATTCGAAGCGCAAACGAGGTCAGGCAAAGTCGTCCTCTCCTAGCTGCTGCTCCTACTGCTGGGGTTCAACTCCGCGCAGCGCAACCGGGAGCTTCTCGTAGCCACAGCAACTCTGACTCACAAACTCACTAGTTTTATCACAACAACAAGCACACCTGTCATTTAGCCCATGTTCATGATAAAACGACACAAGATGACGCTAAGTTTGAATCCAGCTTTTTGATGCATTTCGGTCAATTCGAACCTATGCACGCAGCAGCTGTCCTCTCTCTGGACTTTGCTTACTTCTTCTACGTCACAACTATCAGAGCAGAAGCGGATTTATTATTCAACCTTAAATTTCACTCAATGACACCCACGGCCCCCCCAATTTATCCCAAGATAAGCGTACGTTGATTTCATCATCTGAACAACTAGCAGGACAAGACTTGAGAGAACATGTGAAGATCCCGTAGACTAGAAGGGGTGTGATATGGGGCTTTGCATTCACAGCAAAAACAAATAAACACATTTAAATAAACATTAGTAACTGCACGTGTAACAGTGTGACTCGTTCTCGGATCTGTTCATCTTTGCTGGTTATTAAAATAAAAAGTTTGCAATAGTCAGCTGACACACATTTTCTTGATTAGGGCGTGTCTTTAGTTCACAAGAGGTAAAAACACTTTTTGGAATAACAGACTTCTTCAAACACTGAGACAATTAAAATATTTACTTTATCAGTGTATAGTTGTAATCAGCAACCATGCATGTTTAAGATGCTAGAAATCAATTGCTTCCTATTACGTTTAAAACATTACTGCAGCCAATAAATATTCTTTCCTTATATTGTGTGTAAAATAAAATCTATCTTGATTTATCCCTGGAACAACATTGTTTATGTCAATTATGAGATAAGACACAACTAGGCAATGCCGACCTCAGCTGCTCAGCCCCTGCAGCTGTCAATAACCCAGTTACTATTCAAGAGGAGCATTCAGATGAAACCAAATGTGTTTTATTTCATCCTCTTGAGCATTCAGTGAAATGAGCTCACGAGTATGGACGCCATAACAAGTACATAACTAAGTAGCAAATTTACACTGCTTGAAGATCTGAGAATCTTCATGAAATAAAAACTGATTAAAATACAGTAACAACTTGATTTAGTATCACATGCATAATTGTGGACAGTGTTAGTTGGAGACAGCTTAATTAGAGATGCTTGTCAGCCCACAAAAAATGGGGGGGGGGGGGGGTTATAATAAATTGCAGTCTGATTCCAGCTGAAGTCTGATTTCAACATAAGCGACTGCAACAGCTGAAACCTAACCAGCCGTTAACTTGCTAGCTAAACCGTTACCGTTTCGTTCCTGCTGAAGTCATATAAGTTAAGCAGCTCAGTTGTGTAATGAATATTTACGTCTTATCAACAAAGGTTTTCACAAGGTCTGTACCTGCTTAGGAGAATTTTTTTGGCCTTGAAAAACTCCACGGTATCCAGAAGGACCAGAGCAGAAGGGTAGCAGGAGAGCCGCTGAGAGCTGCATCCCTTCCTGTTTTCCTCTGCTGTCAGACACGCCTAGCACGACTCAAAAACAAATCCTCTGATTGGCCAAAAGCACATACGTCGCTGCGTGCGTAAAATGACTGACGGGGAAGTTTTCCAGTCAAGCGTGAAAGACATAAGGGGCGTTTTTTTCAAAGCAGCCAATCAAAACTTACGTTCGCGGAGCGTAATTTCATTCGCTTGGCAAATGTTTTAAAATAACGGTCCCACCCAAAAATGAACATAGCCGACGAAACAGTATTGTTAATGACAATAAATGTAATTTAAAACTTTATGTAATTATATTTGCCGTCACTGCAATGTATTGTGTATTTTTTATAATTATTGTATATGTAATTACAAATAAATATTTTATATTATGTATAATTTTTTTTAACATGATAGAATTAATGATAGAATTTCAAGAAATTATACAGAAAAAAAAATAATGTTTGGTAAATTTATACCTACGAATAAAAAATGTAGGACTAACTATAATAATAATAATAAAAATCACATATGCACACATGCCCTTATCGCAAATTTCATTAAAAAAATAATATCATAGACTTTTTTCCTCTGTAGAGGACATTGTATTGTAGTTTTAAGTCTGGATGTCCTGTACAGAGATATCAAATGTTTGGAGGTTTGATCATTAACACTTCCTCTTGGTGTTTAGATATGACTGATATTGACAGATATTGTATTTATCCTTTAAATCTGGCTAATTTTCATTGCCGTAAATAAACATCTCAGAAATGTGATGGGGTTTAGAATCGGAATATGACTTTTTCGTATGTCTTCTGTAAGGGGCCACCAGCACAAACATCATGTAAATCCATAAATTGGAGTAAAGGCTGATGAAATATATACATTTATACACACAAACACATACATTACATACATTTTATCTATATATCTAAATAAAAATAGGCTCAGTCTATATATGACCCAAAGTAACTAGTAACTAACTACTTGAGTAGATTTTTTATCCAACACTCTTTTACTCTTACTCAAGTAACTATTCAAGACTAGGACTTTTACTTTTACTTGAGTAAATATTTCTAAAGCCGCGTCCGAAATCGCATACTTCCATACTATATAGTAGGCGAAAAACAGTATGCGAAGCAAGTAGTATGTCCGAATTCTCAGTATTCGAAAAACAGTAGGCGAGATGTACCCGGATGGCCTACTACTTCCGGCCGAATTCCGTAGTATGCATAGGATGGACACTTCTCTATCCCATGAGGCACCGGGAGAGGGCTCGTCATACTCATATTCAAAAATAACGGAAAATCGGAGGATCGTGACGCCGCTGTTTTGAAGTGTAAGTACCTTATGGATAAATGCTGTTCATTGTGGTTAAAGTGTACTTGTTTAACATAATCCAAGTAAACAACTGATTTGTTAAAGCTTTACACATTGTAAACTGATGAGACTATTTTGTAAATTGAGTTTAAAAATGTTTAATAATCATTATCGATCAGAGGCTGTGCCTTAGCTTGTTAAGGCTGCTTTCTACAGACTCGTTAAGTAATTTAATGATATAAAGTTACAAAATTTTAAGTAATTGAAACGAGTTAATTTACATTTTACTAGTGTTGATATTTTGATAAAAAAAATGTTGGATAACTTACAAGGCAAACTATTGTGCCTCAGTTTGATCATAAATCATCAGTAATGTGTAAATCCTGTTCTGATGTTACAGAGACTGATGAACACAATCTTGTTCTCATTCACTGATGAAACCCTATTCACTGGAAAGCATAATTCAGTAAGTATATAAATTAAAATTAATCTTAACTACACACACTCTTTACATGTATTTATGTTAGGATCATCACTGATTTATGCTGTTTTTTTATATTATAATATGAATTTCCAGGTATTTCCAGTTGCTATTTTGTCAGTTGCAAAGTACTTAATAGCAAATAACTTTTGAAGCAGTTGTGTGCACTGATTTTGTAGCAGTTTCCAGTTGTTTTTTTTAACATCTGAAGAATGTTGTCTTGAGAATGGGTGCCACACTTTAGAGAAATACCCATACAAATTATTCTCTTTAAGTATTTATTTATTTATTTTTCATTTCTACATGGATAAGAGCACAAAGCTTCAGACAAAAACCACATTAACATTTTCATAAAACATTTTCAAAAAAGTAGTATAATAGAGCTTAAAGCAACAGCAAAAGGGAATTTCTTAAGACGTTTCTGTAATAATGTCAGGAAAATAAACTTCAGCAGCTTCATTTCAGTAACTGTAGATGAGGACTTTAAATTTGGGAATCAAAAATGAGTGAAAAAAAGTGGAATTCAAAAATATAACCCAGGGATAAAGTAATACATATTATAAAATTAAACTTGTTGTAAATATGTTGGTATGATATGTTATGTGATATGTTTCTAGATTTTCAAATTGTACAATTTTTATTTTCAACTGTAATATGAATTCCCTGTTATGAGTGTAATATATTTATGTGTATATATAAATACACACACGTTTAAATTTAAATACTTACATGTGTATTTATACATATTTATGTGATTTAATAGTATTTATATTTCTTAAATAACTAATATATGTATATCTTGATTTGACAGTCTTAAAATGACCTTCACAACTTACACAAGCTTAAACAATAGCACTTTGAGAACATGAACTGATTTGCAGAGTCTTAACCTGTTCGACTGTCCTACAGGTAATCTGCTCTTGAAGAGCTGCACACGGTCGTCTGCTGTGACACAGCTGTGGTCCGTTTGTCCCGCACATGCTCTTTTGTGCTGACTTCTGTGTTTTGGGGTTCCAGTGTATCATCGTCATGATCTTCCACAACTTCTGGATCAGTAATGTCCTCATTCAGAAGACGGAGGTTGTAGAGCACTGCACAGCATGCATCAACATCTGCACAAAAGCAGAACTCACTTCCAAGTCCTTGAAGAAGAAGATGGAGCACAGCTGGTCTTCATCATCCTGAAGGCTCTCTCAACAATGTTCTGTGCACGAGCATCATTGGTGTTGAATCAAAGCTGTGCAGGATTGTGTTCAGACTCTCTGTCTGCTGTGATGAGGCAGATGAACACTCACACAAGGACACACACACCATCTCCCAGGATGTGTTTTCC
The DNA here is from genome assembly GCF_003368295.1 of Carassius auratus. Lineage (NCBI taxonomy): Eukaryota > Metazoa > Chordata > Actinopteri > Cypriniformes > Cyprinidae > Carassius > Carassius auratus. The sequence goes on along the minus strand of NC_039245.1, from coordinate 3,712,101 downwards.
TGCAGGTGGATAGGCCTCCAGAGTTCTTCAGCACCCTGGCATCATACACAGACCCGGGATACTCAACAAAGATATCAAGGTACTTACCATGGTGGTGACCTGCAGCTGAACAGAATTAAACCACTTCCTGTTGAAATAACATTGGGCTTCACTTGCTGGAGGTTCAGTTTGTATGTGACAGCAATCCATTGTGCCAGCTACCAGAAGAAAAGCTGCTTCCACTGCCTGTCATCTGTGGTGGAGAAGGCAATCAGCCTCCTCAAAATCCCCATGACAGACCTGCTCATTCTGTGCACAATGTTATGCAGCTCTTGGATGTCGAAGGCCAGTGACAGCAGCCTGTATGATGGTGTTCACAGTCTGTAAATATGTAGTTTTTGTTTTTTAAAATAAAATTTCAATAGGTTACACATTTTTTTGCTATTATATCTATATCTAACTATATATATTTATATATGTGTGTATATTGTCTATAATGTATATATTATGTATGTATTTATGTATATATTGTGATGTGTGTATGTGTGTTTCTGTGTATATTTCTAAAATGTATTTGTGTGTATATATGTGTGTGTGTGTGTGTGTGTGTGTGTGTTTGTCTAAGCATTCATTCAAGTTTATTAATTTATGTTCGTTTTGTGTAATTTTATTTGTATTTATTTATTACAATAAATTACTTTATATCCTTACATAAAATCAGTCTGTCATTCTGTTCACAGCTGTAGCTGCTGTTATTCTGAGGTAGAAAATTAAAAGCTAAATTTATTTTAGTAAAGGATTTACAAGCTGTCAACGAAGGCATGATCTGTGAACAGCTGACTGACGCCTGCTTTGAATTGTTAATTCAAACGACATAAAAACGCAGACGAAAGCGGTAAGAAAAACATCACCGATGTTCGCTCAGTAGATTGGGCTCTTTAAATTTACGCGCTGTTGTGACGACGTATGTCACGTGACAATGTCAACATGGCGCATGTAGTACGTCCGAATTCCATTCATACTACCCACATTCATACTATATAGGACGTACTTTTCTAACGGTCGAGTAGTACGTTCAAATTCAAATGTAGTACCCAGTATGCAGTATTCGATTTCGGACGCAGCTTAGAAGTACTTTTACTTTTACATGAGTACAGTTTTTGTTTACTCTACCCACCTCTGCGTTGCAGGCAATAGAAATATACCACAACCAGCCATTCACACACAATCACATTTGCAGTGCTGCCCTAAATGCAAATAAGCTGTGGAAGTCTTTTGGGGCGTGTTCCGCCAGATTTGACGAGTTGTTTAGGCGCTTTCGACTTTAAGCAGCTCTGCACAGAACGGTCACTGTATGACATCAAAGTACCGCGAGAGCGGTTCGAATGCATTGGATTTGTGTGCTCTCTTATTGCTCTCGCGGTACTTTGATGTCATACAGTGATCATTCTGTGCAGCGGGCTCTTTCTGCAGGGAGGAGGAGGAGGAGGAGGAGGAGGAAGGCTGGTGCTGAAGTTTCTGGGTCACTCACGTCGCAGTAGACCAAGACAAGCAACCATGACTTCAACAAACATGTTTCAGGGACTTGATAGTAGTGGCAAACCAAGTTCAAGGTATGATGACAGTTGATCTAGAACAATCCGGTGTATGTGGTTTTGGTGTTGACACTTGCCTGTGTTTATCTGAATAATAATTTTGATTCTTTAGGAGAATCAAACACAAATTTTAGCATGGCTAAGCGCTGCATGCTAACTCTTATTAGTGACCCGAAAAAGCTCGTATTGGATTTACAACGTGTGTTCAGATTACTGGACGTAACTGCACTAACAATGTGCACTGCTGTGTGTGCTGTTAAATATGATATTACATCTTGTGATGTGGTCAATATTATGTGTTAGCCGTTAGCGGCGTATGCGCCGAGGCTCAAAGAGAAGGTTTGTGAGCTACATACGCATTTTACTATTCGTAAATTAAAATGATGTCAACCTTAAAAATAAACATGAGTTTATGAATAAATATTAAGTTATGCACTGCGAAGTTGGCGCATTTGCTTAAAGTGTTGTTGATCGTGGACTAAACTACGCCGCAGGGTTTGGTTAGTGTGCAGGGCTTTAACTTTTTAAAAGAAATATACTAGTTATCACAATTTAGCTACAACTCTTGTGGCCCATAAAAGCCTGACCGCCTGAACTTCTTGCTGCAATTGCGCTGTTCCGCCTCACAGATATAGGGTGACGCTGTAGATTTTGCTCTTTATTAATCTACACATTTCAGTAATGGGACAAAATGTATAGTATTCATGTAAATATCTGTATGTTGTGTGTAGAGTACTAAGACCTCCAGGAGGAGGGTCAAGCAATCTCTTCGGTGGTTATGAAGAAGACACTGCTGCCTCCAGAAGGCCAAACAAAATGTCCTCTTCTATTTTTGCACCTCCAGAAGAGACCCGAGGGGGTCCCAGACGCTCCAATCCCCCAGGTGAGCTTCCAGGAGACACTGTGTTTCTGTCTTGGGCCTCTTGCACTCTCTGAGTGAAAATAATCACCACACTGTTACTTAGTTTTATGTGTTCGAGACTCTCTTCCTCTATGCAAACCAGGGCACTTTGCGTTTGTTATCATGTCACCAGAAGCAAAATCAGAACCTCTACCTCAGTCTAACAGACTAACCAGTCAGTTAACTGTGAGAGATCATACACAGACCGAACTGATCAAATAAGACGTCTAGAGAGGGTTTAAAGGTCATAGTGTTAAAACAGGCCTGATCTGAAGCTTAAAGTGCTGTTAAACGTAATGCTGTGTTTTATTATTGGTCGTTACGAAACTGATTATGTCACTGGTATCATTACTACGGTTTTAGATATGACCAAATAGCCTCTCAAAGCAGGGTTGTTATCCTTAATTAAAACTAAAACCAAGCTCACCTATGGACTTGTTTAAAAAGATTTTGAAAGAAAAGGATTCAGAATTTTTCTCTCATGCAAATGTAAAACATCTTGTGTCTTAATCTTTACTGCTGTAATATTCATTCATTTTGTTTGGTTTTAATTTGATTTTTTTTATCTTGTATTTTTGTAACTTTTGTTACAATTACAACTACTACTAAAACATCAAAAGATCTTATTGTTAACTGAAATTAAATTAACTTGATGTATTAAAATAAAGCTGAGCTGAAATAATACAGCTTTACAGACAGACACAAATGCTCTTACAGTGGGTATAGAAAAAACCCCTCCCCCCTCCTATAATAATAGAATTTTGTTGCTTTGCATCCTGAAATGAAGATGGACACTGTTTTTTTTATCTTTTTCTTTTTTTAAATCCAGCTTTATTTACTCAGGACAATTTATAAGATCCAAGTGAGAGATATACACTCACCTAAAGGATTATTAGGAACACCTGTTCAATTTCTCTTTAATGCAATTATCTAATCAACCAATCACATGGCAGTTGCTCCAATACATTTAGAGGTGTGGTCCTGGTCAAGACACTCTCCTGAACTCCAAACTGAATGTCAGAATGGGAAAGAAAGGCGATTTAAGCAATTTTGAGTGTGGCATGGTTGTTGGTGCCAGACGGGCCGGTCTGAGTATTTCACAATCTTCTCAGTTAACTGGGATTTTCACGCACAACCATTTCTAGGGTTTACAAAGAATGGTGTGAAAAGAGAAAAACATCCAGTATGCAGCAGTCCTGTGGGCGAAAATGCCTTGTTGATGCTAGAGGTCAGAGGAGAATGGACCGACTGATTCAAGCTGATAGAAGAGCAACTTTGACTGAAATAACCACTCGTTACAACCGAGGTATGCAGCAAAGCATTTGTGATGCCACAACACACACAACCTTGAGGCGGATGGGCTACAACAGCAGAAGACCCCACCGGGTACCACTCATCTCCACTACAAATAGGAGAAAGAGGCTAATATTTGCATGGGCTCACCAAAATTGGACAGTTGAAGAATGGAAAAATGTTGTCTGGTCTGATGAGTCTCCATTTCTGTTGAGGGATTCAGATGGTAGAGTCAGAATTTGGTGTAAACAGAATGAGAACATGGATCCATCATGCCGTGTTACCACTGTGCAGGCTGGTGAAGGTGTAATGGTGTGGGGGATGTTTTCTTGGCACGCTTTAGGCCCCTTAGTCCCAATTAAGCATCGTTTAAATGCCACGACCTACCTGAGCATTGTTTCTGACCATGTCCATCCCTTTATGACCACCATGTCCTCTGATGGCTACTTCCAGCAGGATAAATGCACCATGTCACAAAGCTCGAATCATTTCAAATTGGTTTCTTGAACATGACAATGAGTTCACTGTACTAAAATGGCCCCCACAGTCACCAGATCTCAACCCAATAGAGCATCTTTGGGATGTGGTGGAACGCGAGCTTCGTGCCCTGAATGTGCATCCCACAAATCTCCATTAACTGGAAGATGCTATCATATCAATGTGGGCCAACATTTCTAAAGAATGCTTTCAGCACCTTGTTGAATCAGTGCCACGTAGAATCAAGGCAGTTATGAAGGCGAAAGAGGGTCAAACACAGTATAAGTATGGTGTTCCTAATAATCCTTTAGGTGAGTGTAATACCAACATAACAGAAAAAAAATTAGAAACTAGAATCACTGAGTTGGAGAAACACCACCATCTTGTGTCAGTATTTTCTTTGACCATCTTTTGCTTTAATTTACAGCCTGTAGTCTGTTGGGAGATGTCTCTGTCTCTACTAACTTTGCAAATCTAGACTTTGCAGGTTTTGGTCACTCTCCTTTGCAGGAATGCTAAGGTAAATTTGATGGTTAGCGTTTGTGGACTGCAGTCTTCAAGTCGTTGCACATATTTTCAGTGGGGTTTAAGTCTGAACTCTGACTGGGCCATGCTAGGACATTCACCTTTTACTCCTTCAATCTCTGTGTGCTCAGTTCTGCTGTGTGCTTTGGGTCATTGTCATGTTGGAAGATAAACCACCTTCTCATTGACAATTTTCTGGCAATGGGCATCAGATTTTCCTCAAGAATTTGACAGTATTTTTCCCCATCTATTTTTCTTCAATCCTGACAAGAGCTCCAGACCCTGTTGCAGAGAAACCCCCAGAACAGGATCCTACCACCTCCATGCTTTACTGGAGGAACGCTGTTATCTGGACTGTGAGCTGTATTAGATTTCCACAGGACATATCGTTTGCTGCTGAGGACAAATAATTCAGTTTTAGTCTCATCTGGCTCTGAATCTTTGAGGTGTGTTTTGGCAAAGCTCAGTCGTGTCTGCATGAGACCTTTCTTGAGGAGGGGCTTTTTTTTCTTACAACTCTCCCATACAAGCCACATTTGTGCAGAATCTGTGATATTGTTGTCACTTGCACACAATCACCACTCTTTGTCATAAATTCCTGCAGCTGCTTCAGAGTTGCTGCAGGTCTTTTGGTCGTATCTCTGAGCAGTTTCCTCTTGGCTCTTTCATTTTGTATGGAGTGACGTCCTGATCAAGGGAGGGTCTGTGTCGTACCAAATACCTTCCACTTCTTAATAATAGACTTCACTCTGCTTCTATGCATTGATAAAGCCTTTGAGACTTTTTTTTTTGTATCCATCTTTTAACAGTGCTTTGCCACCTATAGTTGACTGTTTGCTTCAGTTGCACTACCAAGGACTGAAATGCTCCAGGAAAGATCTTTTCATGCTGAGCTGATCAAAATGTCACAGCTGATCACAGTTGAAAGTAAAGTGGCTTTGTGCGCCATTGATAAGGTCCTTAGCTACATATGATTGAGTTTACAAGTATTTTTTTAGGAGGGGGTTATGCTTTTTCCAACTCCGTGATTTCTAGTTTTTAATTTATTTTTTTTAAAGACATGTTGGTGTTATATATTTTAGGCTTGGATGTTAAGTAAATACAGCTAGATAAAACAAAAACTTTGTGAATCTTCATTTCAAAGCAACAAAATGTGATTATTTTTAAGGGGGGGGTGATTTGTTTTCTGTACCCACTGTATATAAGACAAGCATGTTTAAATTCTTAGAACTCTAATTAATATATAGCTCTAAAGATACTACTGCATAATTATAAATAGTAAAACCAGAGAAACGGATAAGTATGTAGGGGTGACCCCAAATAGTCTACGATTCGATCCTTCGATTCGAGGAGCATGATTCGACTACCAATCTAACAGTCAAATATTCGCGGGGTATTATTGATTATGCCATTCTGACCATATGTGAGCGCTCAAATCTCTGATTTCACATACAACTTGTGGTTTTTTTCACAATAAGTTAATATTAATCCTATTATGATAAAGCTGTAAGAATCTGAAAAAGAAGCTTCAAATTAATATTTTAAAGTGCGTGAATAAATCCAACCACCCCTATAGATTTATGTTTCACTTTCCATAATCCGTGACCGACAGAAGAGCATCTTGGCGGCAGGGATTTAAAACTTTACCAAGACTCAAACTGACACGGGCAGAGACTGGATTTTTTCGAACAGGTAGGGGTTCAAGTGATTTCAAAACATTTCAGCCGGTGTATATATAATCATGGATATATTATTTACCTGATATAAAATACATCTGGTTTTGAGTCAAGTATACTACAATGATTATCACTTCAGCGCACCGCATGAGCAGGTCAAACTACAAAGCAGAATATTAATAACTATGACTGAACTATCTCACACATACCATTATAATGAGAAGTCCATTATAATAAAACGCTGTGAATTTTGTGAAGTTTGGCTGCCGTGTTTCTGCACATTGTTTCGTGAAGAACACGTCCACAAAATGAGATTGCATTCAGAGCCCCTATAAGTATATATAGCCTATAAGCCCTAACTTTAATGTTATGCTGTATAAACAACGAAGCGTATTCTACATGATTTCTATAATTCTATAATCAATGAGTTCCCATTGATTTAAAAACTTGCTATCAAATGTGTCACTCTACTGGTTGTCTTCAGCGCGTGCAGCTCAAAACAGAAATGCAGAACATTAATAACTTCTGTCATCTTTTAATCCAAACATAAAAACATTATTTTCCCCGTTTGTATCTGCAAGGCATTTGTTACACATTTTCCCTGGGTGTTAACATCAGTAAATATGACTGTTGAATGTCTGTCTTAACTCAATGTATTTTGCCCCACCCCAAACATATGATTCAACTAATATTCGAATATCAGCAAGATTCGAAAATTCTGATTCCATTAAGAAAATCCTTAGTAGGACACACCCCTATAAGTATGTGTTTTTCTTTTATTCTATAAACTACTGACAACATTTCTCCCGAATTCCAGATAAACATTGTCATTTAGAGCATTTATTTGCAGAAAATGAAAAGTAGTCAAAATTTAAAAAAAGATGCAGTGTTTTCAGACATCAAAGAAAACAAGTTAATGTTCATTTTTGGTAAAACTTTATAATAAATTTCATTTATAAACCCTTAACAAACATGATATAATGCATAACAGATCAATAAGATAATTTATATTCAAAAATATAATTAAACATTACCTAATGATTAACATAATTATGTAACGTAAATTTAAAATGCTTAAACATTTTAACATTAAAACTTAATTCATATGATCGTGCACTTCAAATGATTTGAACAGATGTTATACAATGATTAAAAGCTTATTTGCTAATGTACAACACTTGATGCTATGAGGTGTGATACAGGGAATGTTAGGGGTAGGTTTGGTGGTATGGCTTGGTTTAAGGATTGGTTAAGGGTTCAAGGGTCAGGGGTAAATCTGATTACCATAAGGAATGATTAAAGGAATACCCTGTTTAATATTGAATAATTAGTAAATGTTTATAAATGCTTACAAATGAGTAGTTTCGAGTTAAGATTGGGTACTGCAAAAACATGAATAGAAGATGAATAAATGATTTGTAAAGATTTTTTCTACCTTTTGCCATTGGGATGATAAAGATACTCATAAAGCTACTAATGATTAGTAAACATTAAAAATATTTACAAATTATGAATAATTTCTGCTTTAGATTGTGTACTGCAAAACATAAATAAATAAATAATAATTTAAGATGTGGAAACGTTAGAAGTCTACACAAACAAAGATAAAAAAATGTGACCTTTACAGACGGTTTAAGAGTTAATGAATAATTTGTTAATATGAGTAGTTTGCTTCCAAAAGAAAAAAAGAGCTTAAGGTAAAATATGAACTGAAGTTAAATGAAATATAATTTATAATAGGAATATGCCGGTATCAAATTTTCCTGTTGCAATTAATTGCTAATGCTTTTATCACTGTATACGGTATTATGAAGGTATTGCTATTTAAATTTTAAAAAAGTGGTCATAATACAGTATAACAGGTTAGATTTTTTTTTATATAACAAAAATAACTGAACATTTAAATACAATAAAGCAATACAGAAAAATATATAAAGTTAAATGTTTTACACAGATTAAAGTGCAAGATAACTATAAAGACCCATAGGTATCACTTTACAGTAAAACTTAATTAGTTAATGCATTAACATTCACAATGAGCAATAGCTACATTTGCTGCAGAAGTTATCAATCTGTTATAAAATACAAGTCTTAGTTCATTTTATCTCCTTAACACAGTTGCAACTTTAGATTTTAACGTGTTATTAAATATTAGAATACCTAAGATTAATGACTGTTCAGAAGAATTTTTCATGGGCACTTAATGTTAACTAATGAAGCTTGTTATGAAGATTATGAGCAATAAAGAATCAAAACACTTTCAAACAATATCTACGGTATGTTGTAGTCCAGATTAAAATAAAAAAGTTAGAAAATAAATTGCCTATTTTTACACCCGGCACAATGTGACGCAAGGCAAGTGTGTTTGCTAGTTTCAGTCCAACGCCATTCGCATTTTCCCATCCAGCGCCACGTCGTTTAATTAGCAAATGCATTTGCACCCATTTGTGCGCCCATGGGCATGCTAGTCTAAAAAAGAGGTGTGTTCAGGCGCATTGCTATTTTAAAGAGCTGAAAAAAGACTGCGCCATAGACCAACTCAAACCTAGTCTGAAGTCAGTGGCACAATATTTTTTTTGTTATTTAAAGAGCACATCGTTAGAAAATGCGCTTCTGGGAGGCTCCACAGTGTGCGTTGACTTTGTTTCTTCAGCCTATTGCTACGTATAATGATGAACTAAATTGGCTTACTAATTGAACAATCGTGCCAATACACACACATATATATTAACTGACTGTGCAGACCTTTGGTGGATTCCTGCTTGTCCTGTGGATGATCTGCTCGCGCTCGAGCAGATCGGTTTCTTCGCTTGAGAATCATTCAGTTTTTCCACCAACAAAATCCGCCATGTAAATAGCGCTCACGCCATGGCAGATCGCATCTCACTCTTAAAGGGAATAGGAGATGACACTCTGATTGGTGTATTGAATGTTACGCCCATTACTCATTAAGAGAATAGGGACAACCCATTCCAAAAATGTGCCCGGCGCATAGACCGTTTTTCCATTAAAATAGCTAAAGTGGGTTTGGACATGCCCTGAGTGCACCTGCGAATCCACAAATCTGAATGGATATTTAAAATTATGTAAATATATTTTAGAAAGTAGCACAGCTGCCATATTTATGGGGTTTTCAGGGTAAGGGCTGCAGTTTAGCACCATCTGCTGTCAGAGAGTGAATGTGCTTTCATTCAGAGCGTCTTTCACATGTTCCTCATGTGCTTCTCAAGCCTGCTTGTTTACATCAGAGGGCACATGCTCTTTCAAGCAGCATACAGCGGTGTTGTACATTTTGACAAGTCGATGGGAATAGTATGCTTAATGCATTCAAAATTATGAATAACTTGTAATATAATTATGTATTTAGAAGTGCCCACGATAACAATTAAGGAGTGCACAATTGTATGAATTGAACATTAAATGACATTTGTAAGCACTTCAGTTTACAAGAAATTAAATCCGTTTATTAATCTGTTAATCATTAGGTAATATTTAATAAATATTTAAAAGCGTATTAAGCACATTCTCTTATTTATAGCTGTGAAAATATATATTCAATAATGATCTCTTAACGATTTTGTTTATAGTTTATTAATGAAAGTTATTATAAAGTTTTGCCTCTTTTTAAATGACACACTACTTATGTTTTAACATAGTAAGAGTTCAGAAATCATATTTGGTTGGAAGCACCCCTTAGATCACCGATCCTCCACCAAATTTCACAGTGGGAGAAATTTAAAACAAAACTAATCCAGTATATATTTAAACATTCAATGTTCTTTTTTGAAAGAATACTTTGCATAAATGTAATTGCAGGTATTCTTTTCAAATAAAAATTACTTAAAATGATACTCCAACCCCAAAATGAATATTTTGTCATTAATCTCTTACCCCCATGTCATTCCAAACCCGTAAAAGCTCAGATCGTCTGCAGAACACAAATTAAGATATTTAGCATGAAACCAGGAGGCTTGTGACTGTCCCATTGACTGTCTAGTGAAATACACTGTCAAGGTCCAGAAAAGTATGAAAGACATCGTCAGAAAAGTCCATCTGCCATCAGTGATTCAACCGTAACGTTATAAAGCGATGAGAATACTTTCTGTAAGCAAAGAAAACAAAAATAATGACTTTATTCAACAATTCTTTTGTCAATAGTCTCCTCTGTGTCTCTCCAAAGCACATATGCTGCCTATGCTCTTCTGTGTCAGCTGTGCCACAAGGATGCGCGGTTTTCTTTCAGATCAAAGCTAAATACACATAGAAATGGTGCATCCTTGTGGTGCGGCTGATACCAAAGAGCTTCGGGCATAGACTAGAGCAGTGGTTTTCAACCTGTGGTCCGCGGTGGTATTGCAGGTGGGACCCAATTACTATTAAAAGAAATTATATTGTTAGTATATGTACAAATGTCTAAGTCATAACATAACATAATTTCATATTTATATAATTAAATAACAAAAAAGAAATATTAAACTGTTACTATGCTTCCACTATTCGAGCTCGCTGATTGGTTTAAGAATAAATCACCATTTTATCTTAGATATTTTTGCTCCGCTCTCCGCGCAGAGCAGCGTGTATCTGAGCAAGTACATCTGGTTTTGTGACAGAGCAAAGGAAATCTGCATGCGAACAGAGAGATTTGCACTCGTGCATTATTTTAATGTGCTTTCGCATTATATTTATACGCTCTCGCTGTTGACCGCATACACATACTGTATACACACTGCAAACACCTGAGGCACCGCTACAATTAATGAGCTCTATGAACAATGCATGGCAAAAAAGAAAAAAAAGTTCATTTTTCTTGCCATAAGTCTATACATTTTGTTACATCTATACTATAGTGATAATTTTGACTTATGTCTGCTCTAGAGATGTTACAATTTTTTGATAAAGCTCTAATTGGTTTTCTTTTGGAAATATGTTTCAAATTAATCCTGAATACATTTATGACTGTAAAAGCATATCGGTGTGTGTCACAATTGCAAAATTGATCAAAGATTTTTTTTTGTCCATATCGCACAGCCCTAGTTCATTCAATAAATACAGTTAACAATCTAGCTTCTGAGTACTAAGTTATTAACCCAACAATAGCGGGGTCAGTTAATTTTTTGAAGTGGGCCGCGCAAACATATGTGTGTGGTTGTGTGGGCTGCGAGCTGAAAAAGGTTGGGAACCACTGGACTAGAGCATATAAGCGCAATTATACAGTAACTTTAATAAATAAGCAAAAGGCAACCTGCCATATCAACCAAGACCACAGGGTGTTGCCAAAGAACTGCATATAAACTACAATAAGGATCAATTCAGAATTGCTAAACACACCAAAATACATAAGAACATTTTTTACATTCTGACGTGACATGACTTGTTGCCAAGTATGAACTAGTGCTTGCATTTATCCCATTTTTACTAGCATTAGTGTATCTCAAACTGATTTATGTGTCTCTTACGGTCTCAGGTGGGAAAAGCAGTGGGATATTTGGGGACCCAGAGGCGTCTTTGACCCACGGCAGACATGTTCCCCCTGGTGGAGCCTCCAGTTACATTTTTGGGGGTGCGGAGTCGACCCCACCTTCTGTGAAAAGTCAACATCCCAACAAACCAAAGGTAGTCCAAACTCAGTAGACTACTACACTTTCAAAAAAAGAATGGACTTTTGAAAAGGAGTGTATGTGACTCACAAATTCATAATTTGACTCATTAAACCTCATTGTTTGTTTTCCACAAAGTTATTAAAATCTGATAATGTCCACCCATTTCAGCTCTAATGCCCTTTTATTCTCTGTAGGACAATTTAAGTGTGGGTGTACCTGCTACTCCAGATCCACCAGGTAAAGAAAACCAGTGATTTACCTCACATTAGTAATCTGTTCTTCATGCCCCAGTTTGTTTCTCCACAGTCTTTATTATTGGCAGGCAGTTCCCTTTCCAACTGTTTTTCTCTCACGTACAGCCCCAGTGCCTAAGAAAGTTGAGAAGGTGAAGGTGGAGCCAGTGACCCCTCAACCAACGCCTGAAAAAGAGCCAGCAGCCTCTGCACCTGCAGCCAATCAGAGTTCTGAGGCAGCAACGTGGCAACCAACAGAAAAGGACCACGAGCCACGCCTTGGACCCCGCCCTCGCTCTCACAACAAAGTGATCAACCCTCCAGGAGGAAAGTCCAGTGTGGTTTTCTATTAGCCCTAGCCATCAGTCTCTTCCTTTCTTCCATCTGCTTTTAACCTGTACTAAAACTTATCTTTATCATTTACTTTCTCCTTAACTTTTTTTTCTTTTTCTTTTTCTTAAAGTCTGTCACTCTTCATTCCTTTTTTGATTCTGCACTTTCTGATTCATTCCTCACTTTCCCTTTTCTTTTTCATCAAATTCGAATCAGTTACTCTTGCTCCTAAAACTAAATGGTTGTTTCCTTTCAAATGGTTAGCCTTGAAGGTTGTTTCTTTACGTGATAATGTTTTGTTAATTTGCTAATGTATTAAATGCAAGTTTGCCTCATGAATCTGAGCAGTCTATGCAGTGTTCAACTGGTACCACTGTTGGTCGCCAAAGCAAGCTCTTCAGTATCGACATATTCAGATCTCCCTTTGAAACCCTGTGAATGTGTTCTGATGGCAAATTCTTTTGTGCAATAAGATGACTTCCCTTCTACTTTTTTTTTTTTTTTTACTGTGCTCTTGCATTTTTTTTTTTTTTGAGCAAGACACAAAGCCAAATGTAAAAGTAGTAGTTTAGTTGGCTAACCAAACACCGTTTTTGTAACTGATAATTGCCAAAGCACATATGACAATGATTAAACGCGTACAATCATGCATCTTTGACAATATCAAACTAATAAAATGTCCATATATGCATTTGAATGTAACCAGAGACCGTTAAACTAAGAGAATAATCTGAAATGCCTGACGCTGTACTTGAAAAGAGTTGCTGCACCATTGATTCTTTAATACTTGTGTGAATTTGGGCCTTTCCTCCCATTAGCCATCTACTTTATTCTTTGCATGGCAGGTGAAAGGTAAAATATGAGTCTGTGAGTGTGTGTGTTTGTGTGTGTGGGGGTGTTTCCCACATGACTAGTGCCGTCCCTGCCCAAAATAATACTTCAGTGGTTGCTTGGTAATGTGACTGGATACTATGATGTCACAGAGGACTGTTTCATACAATGCACCTCTATATTGTTCATTTGTATGCAGTTTTGTATTGCTTTTTTCCCCCATGACAATAAAAGGATGTTTTACCATGTTGCTTGAAATAAACTGAAATCACCACTTAGAAACGGATGTGCATATGCTTGCTGAATGTTTAGGTTACTGAGTCAGGTTTGTGTTGTTTAAAGTAGGAGGTATCAGTGATTCTCAAGTACAAAACCGACTACAGAGAGACAACTTAAATGGTTTATTTAACACTGTATTAATTTGGTTTCTTGTTTTTCAGCAAGGTCTTGGTCTCATTTTTCACAGAATGTCATCATTGTCAGATACAAAATTAAGTTATACTTGCCATGTAAAATATGTATAAGGGTCGGTTCAGCCCTACTTATTTCATAACAAGTGAAATATGGAAAGAGGACCTTCAGAATGGAGGCAGAATTTGATATTGCCAGAATTTTTTTTTTTTTTTTTTGGTTTGTGTAGCCTTTAAAAGGTCAACATTTATTATTTTTTCTTTTTTAGTTTTTTGTTACCCTCTTTTAATTCTCATTTAGGGGTAACACTTTTGATTCTCTGTAGTCAAATGAGACCAAAAGAATATTCTTAAACAAATGAAAGTACTATGTTTAATATGAATATTATTTTTAAAAAATTAATGCATTTTTGGTGGATTTCATGGTACTAGGCAATATTCACCTCTACAAATTATTAACCATTTATTTCTATATCAAATAACAAATATTAGAGACTTTTTTTTGTCTTTGTAGTAGTTACAAAGTGCTAAAAAAGTCACCAGGTTTTTTACCATTAAATATTTCATGATTGTTATAGTTTTATGAGTTTTGTTCAAGAATCAGTGGTCAGGTCAGTACAGTGTTACAGAAATACAAATGAAAAAAGTAAAAAAAAAAAAAAAAAGTGGCACATGAATTTAATTCAAATGCACATTTTTGTTTCTTTGTGAATAAACTGCTGCAGACAGTGCCCCACTGCGGTATTGCAATCACATGTGAAGACGCACGGGGGCTAGAGTGCAACATGATGCAATCCGAGGGGTTTGGCGAGAACTTTTGCGGACGGCTCTAAAATAATTGCCTCTTTGATGCCTTAAATCCTATCCGATTATCTCCTACTGTGAAAGTGATCTTATATGTGTGGTTGCCTGGACCCCTGATTAATTTATCGGAGTGTTGACATCTCGTTAAAAAAACTGTATCAAACAATCCGCCAATGTTTGATTTTAATACTCGTTTACGGAATACGATACATTAAATATAACAAAAACGTAATTCATGGTGTTCCGCTGCAGGAGCACAGCGGCGGTCAGACATCACTCTCCCGGTCTGCTCCGTGCAGGCGCTGTGACGTCAGCGGGCCCCTCCAGCGAGAGAGAGAGAGTCACCGACGGAAACAGCATCACGAGCTCCGGCCCCCTGTCAACCACCGGATTCATTTGTAATGCCAAAAATGACCAGTTTGACATAACGCTAGAAAAGCAATATCCGATTGTCAAGGACAACGGGAGCCCGCGGGCCTATCGCACGGTAGCTATATTTATTCACGTATTTAGGAATCGTTTTTATCCCCCTCCATTGATTTTTCAGTAATGGCTGGGCTCGCGGGCTGCGGCTGTTGAGAGGCAGGTGCATCGTCCCGACAGACGCTCGTTGGGCGTGATGTGTGATGAGATGGATTTCGCTCCAGTGCAGCGATGACGAGACGGACGCAACCGGAGAATCACCGAGAATCCGCGAGACGCGTGTGATCGAGCGGCCGACACTGGGGCGCGGAGCACGGGCGGGGAACAGAGCTCGTCCGCTCGCGAGTGCTCCGTCTCATCAACACATACTGAACGTTAAACATCCCGAAACCCGGCTGCTGCCGGTGGAAGCGGGTCGTGGACCTAAGTGGCATCATGTGCACCTGATGACTTTATCATGCATTCATAGAAGCCGTTTCGCCATTTCGATTCGTGTCTCCGGTGTACAAATTATTATTTCTCTAATAACGAGCTTGGATTAGACCACGCCAAGATGATGGAGCTGGACGAGGTGGTGTACCAGGACGATTATGGGGCCGTGTCGGTCATGTCAGATCGGGTGTCGGGCCTGGCCAGCAGCATCTACCGGGAGTTTGAGCGCCTCATCCAGAGCTACGACGAGGAGGTGGTGAAGGAGCTGATGCCGCTGGTGGTGAACGTCCTGGAGAACCTCGACTCGGTGTCTACGGAGAACCAGGAGCACGAGGTGGAGCTGGAGCTCCTCAGGGAGGACAACGAGCAGCTCATCACGCAGTATGAACGGGAGAAAGCGCTGCGCAAACAGGCGGAGGAGGTAAACTATCAGAATATTATCATCCCATCATGCCCTTCAGACAATGTCCTGTTCAGACCAGATTGTGTGTATTAGTTGATCATAACTGGGTCTATAAACATTTAAAAGAGCCTTGCAAGCACACATGAAATAATATTCATATAACCTAAAAATGTTTTGTCTTTTTGTCTTTTATGCAGGCTTTTATAGCCTATTTATTAGTGAGGATATGGAGCTCACTCTTAAGTAAACACCTCAATTTTATCCAAAGGCCCCAGCTAAAACAAAACAAAAATGAAATTCTGCAATAACGCATGTTAAAAGGCTTTTTACTATAAGGTATAAACTGTCAATCAGATGAGATGTAGCAGATTGTGTGCGACAGATATTCCAGCAAAGCTGTGATCATGCTGATCATTTAGAGGCCTTAGTAATTCATGTAGAAAATATGGTACCGTAGGCTGTGCCTCTATCTGTACACATTAGTATGAAATATAGTCCTGTCATATGCACTACAGTTCTTCCAGGAACCCTTCTGCTTTGTCCCATAATGGCAATTGTATGTGTTTCTCTGCCTATACTTGCAGGAAATAAATCTCTAAATCTCCTACAAAAGATTATCTCATACACGTTTGCACATAAATAATACTCAGACAAACACTCTTCATTTTTGGGCATCAGCACAGGCGCTGCTACTATGACTAGACAGCCACAGGGAACAGATGCCCTTAATAACTCTTCGCATGCATCGTCACTACATGCTAACATTGCCAAAGCTTTTTCCAAACACAACTATATTATCGACTGTACTGCTGGAGCATGATTGGGATTCTTGTTGTGTTCCTCTTTATAGCAGAGTTTAGACGTTATAGCGTAAATGGCATGTGAGAGTGTTTCCTCTGTGAGCGCATGTCATGGCTGCAGTTGTGAAGATTTAGTGTGTGAATATGTAATGGAGAATGAGTGATGATAGATCTGTCATAACTGAGCAATGTTTTTTTAAGAGAAAGATATTATTGTATCAAAAGATACAAAGAAAGGACAAAAAAAGAGAAAATACAATTTCAGGATCACAGATGTTACAGAGAAGAACTTGATTATGAAATGCAGTAAATGCAGTGATGCTTCTCACGCTTTACTTGATTACTTTTGTTTTGTCTTGGAATTTAAACATTAAAGCCGGCCACACTAATTTATTCGTCTATATCCATTTCTTTCTTTTAAATATATTTTTCTTTATTATTTTTTTTCCTATGAAATTTCTTTATTTTATTTTATTTTGCAATTTGTATGCCAAAGAAGTCGCATTTTTAAATAATTCACAATTTTTTTTCTAGACCGTATTTATCATGCTCTCATAAAATATGTTGATACTATAAACTATATAATAATAATTTCAATTAAATCTGTTGTGCACTTTACCAGTTGCAACCACCTCTCCAAAAATAATAGAGACCAGAACAGAATTGTAGCAGGCTTGTATCTACTGCAGAAAGAAATAGGCCATGGTTTAAAACAATATAATTAATACAATAAAATGGTTAAGTGTTAAGGATAGGTATTTAGTGTTTTATTGCAGCAATGCAAAGACATATGTGCTTGGGGTGCAGAGGACAAAAGTGGGAGGATGATGGGCAGGGAGGGTGATTATGGGTAATCAATTTTCTCATAGAAGGAGGCTGGCTGACGCTGTAACCCGATTCTCATGTTGTGAGACCGACAGAGAGCACAGAGCGAGTGAGCTAGTGAGGGATGGAGGGAGAGAGAGAGAGAGAGAGAGAGAGAGAGGGAGGGAGGGGGGAAGTAAACAGCACTCTCCAGTTTCGCATCCTGTGGGATTATGGCGGTAGAGTACAGTAGAGTATAATGCCCACAGTAAGAACATCCACCTCACTATTTCTCACTGTCTTCCTCTCATATGGACTCATCCATGTATGAACACATTCTGAATGTCAAACAGCTTGATAAAATACAATTAGCGATCCCCAAGGGAGAAATCGCTGTTTAATTGAACATCATTACAATGAATTTGCATATTAGAATTTTAACTGTAATTTAAGTTACATGACATCTAACAGTATAAAAGCTTAGTTGATACAGTGTTCCTGTAGCTCAATTTGTAGAGCACTGCGCTGTCAAGTGCCAGGGTGGGCGGTTCAAATCCCTGGGAACTCATAGAATGTAAAAATTGGTAGCCTGAATGCACTGTAAGTCGCTTTGGATAAAAGCGTCTGCTAAATGCATAAATTTAATTTTAATTTAATTTAATACAAATTATTTGTGACATGCATGAGGCATTGACATCTTTCTGATGTGTGGTGGCATAACAGGTGCACTTGGCTCTACTCCAATTTGTCACATGTAATTTTATTCAATATTAAAATCTTATATCCCTGCTTGAAATGAAAATGTTGTGATCATTTACTCATGTCGTTCCAAACCTGTAGGAGTTGCTTTCTTTTTTTGAACATAAAATTATATATTTTGAAGATTGCTGGGAATCAAACAGTTGGTGGTTGCCATTGACTTCCATAGTAGTAAAAAAATAAAAATAAGACAAGTGCAAGCAAGATTTAAATGAAAACTAAACCGTGTCTCTGCACATTATTCATTATTCGGGAGGATCCCAACCAGCCTGACACTGTAATATAATCTCATTCAATGTTGATTGGCCCAACAGTTTCAGATAGGGCTGCTCCGATCACGACCGGCCGATCGTTATGCGCATCTCGTCAGTAAAGTCGGTTCTCTAATCAGCGGTAAATTCCCTCAGGTGCTTGATTTCACCTAGAGCAGCTGTTACTACACAGAGCCGTTGTTAACTGAGAAGATGCGCAAATCCATGTTCATTTTCAGCGTTTATTTGCGCATCTCAGTTAACAACGGCTCTGTGTAGTAACAGCTGCTCTAGGTGAAATCAAGCATCTGATGGAATTTACCGCTGATTAGAAAACCGGCTTTACTGACGAGATGCGCATAACGATCGGCCGATCATGATCGGAGTACCCCTAGTTTCAGACAGACAGATCTATTTTGAAACACGAATTATTTTTATGTATTTCATTCAGTATAGTTAGTGATATAGAAAATACACACTTCACCTTTACTGGCCGTTCATGATTAAACTACAGAATGAGAAATATTGTTATGTCAAGGTATAGCTGGAAAGAACTCAAATTTGCAATCTGAAATTACATTTTGAAAAGCATGAAATAATATGTAATGCCTCTATTATCCCATATGTAGACATGCTTCTGAAATGGGTTGTATATAGTACTCTAGAAATGACTTTATAAGTTAAAGCACTCGTTAGAATGACGTGATCAGCCTGGTGTGATTTGTTCACCGAAGACCGATTTAAAATGTTATAGTGTTCGAGAGTGTGTTTGGTTTTTCCCTCTCTTTGCAGTGCTAGGATTACTGAATTCCAGGAGGCTGTTTGTGGCTGGGCCGCACTGCAGAAAGAGCCTATTGTGTTCCCGTTAAAATCCTTGCAGCTCAAAGTCACCACACACTGCACTTGGAGTGTGTGTGTAATGTGTGACTGCATTGTGTTGTATTTGGAGAACAATTCCTTCTCCAAAATGCTTTTTGACCTTGTGATGTTCTGCCTCATACCGTGGGTTATGGATCATTTTGCACTGAAAGTCAGTTAATTTGTATATACACACTCTAGCAGGGGTACTCAAGTTCAGTGGCCAAGGGGGCCACAAATTCAACCATGTAAAATGTGAAGGGCCACAAATTACAGTTTGCATCATAAGAATTTAAAACAATATTTGCAGTATTACTGATTCAGAAATGCAGATTATTACATAGCTTACTCTTGCTTTTACTTGTCATATTTAAAACAATATTGAACATGAAAATAAAACATTACAAAAGAGTGGAACAAAAAAGTGGATAAACACTTTGTTTCACTTTATAAATGCAAAAAAATAAATGAAAACCTAGAGTATTAAACAAAACAAAGAATGTTCATTCACAAATCAGTCTTCAGCAAATATTACTCACAAATTTCTTTAGAGAGAAATTAAATTTTTTCCTATACATGCCCAAAACATGACTGAGTGTGCATTATTGAGTGGTACACACCTTGCACAGAAACCTTACATATGCATCACAGGAATAATATAACTCACGAGATTTCAGGAAATATGGACAAAAACATTCAGCTATCGCAGTAACTGAATAAAAACAAGATAGAAATGTTTTGAATGATGAAACATGAAGACAATGAACACACAACGTGACAATATATTGTTTATTTGTGTTCTTCAAGCCATCTCTGGTATTTCTTCTTATAATAAAGTATATTTATAATCTATCTTGTTTTTCTGTCTATTAATTCCTCCATCCAGTTCAGGTTCTGGATCTGATCTTGTGTGAATGTGTGCGTTTGCATGTTAACAGAAGTTCATTGAATATGAAGATGTCTTGGAGGCAGACAAGAAGGAGTTGCAGTCCATGTTGGAGACTTTGGAGCTACAAACAAAACAACTCGAGCTGAAGGCCAAGAACTATGCTGATCAGAGTGAGTCTGTGCACTTGATTACATTTGTTCATACACACACGTTGACACAAACAGAGATTTGAGTTTCTTGCATTATGCATTTGTGATGTTCCTCCCCTGCAGTCTCTCGTCTGGAAGATCGAGAATCAGACATGAAGAAAGAGTATAACGCCCTCCACCAGCGCCATACAGAGGTCAGCACAGATTTATAAATCAAATTAACACAGGGTTCCAATGGAAAACCAAGAGGAAAAGGATGGCAAAGAATGTAGGGAAAGTTATGAAAATGTATGAAATAATATGAAAGTTCTTGGAAATTTCCATAGTGGATATACTTTTTACTAGTTATTAAAAAAATTAGCTGCTAAAAAAATTAGCTTTTTGTGATTGTGATCTTGATTAATTGATTTTTGGCATGGGAAATGAATGCAAACATAATGGAAATGTATTCATCTAAAGTTCTGTGGACACTATTAGTAATAACTCAGAAGTTACAAATACAAGGCTCCACTTCTAGAGGCTCCACTATACACTGACATAGTTTTTTTTTCTTTAGATGATACAGACATATGTGGGACACTTTGAGCGTTCAAAGATGCAACAGACAGGCAGCAACCAGTCTGAATCTACAGGCTGCGGACGGGCGTGAGTAACTTGTTATTGAGTGTGTGCATTTGGAATTCATTTGTGCTTTGCATGTTTCCTTTGTTCTAGTAAATGACATGTTTTGTTGGAAAAATTGCTCTGATTATTTTTAAACAGAATTAAATACTTCAAATTTTGAACCGCAGACTCATATTCTCTAAGTTTGGAACATCAGCTATGACTGTGTATTGCAGTTTGGACATATGTATCAGATGCTTTGGATTTTGATGAAGCAAAATGGCCCATTATTGAAACAGTTGTCTTGGAGACAGCGTTGCTAGGCGCTGGGTGATGATGCTCAGTGACAGTCTGTCATGTCTTGCTTAGTCAGAGCTAGAGTTGTGTCTAGCTTTTAGTCATACTCGATTATTCACACATTTCTTTTTCATTTAGTCAGTTGATGTCAACTGATTAAGCATTGAATGAGAACATTTCGTGCATGTTATTAAAAAAACTGTCATCAGGCATGTTGTCACTTAAAATCCAGACATCATTATTGTTTTAGCGTTTATGCAAACAACAATTTATTTTATTTGTTGTTTGTTGATTTGAAATATAGATTTATGTCAGTAATTTTGGAAAATTTCCAGCACACTTATCAATACCCTGATAATACTGATAACTGTGATAATTTTGGTCACTATAACCGTGATAATATATTTTTACCGTTTCACCTCTAGCGGGGACATGGAGGGGTAAAACTAAGAGCAGAGAATTAAACTTTTGTATGTTCGGTAAGGAATTCAGTAGTGCAATTGAGCAATTATGGCGAGAAAGATTGTGATTTTATTAAATTCGTTGTAAATGAAGATTGACCATGAATAATGTATTCACAGTAACAAGGTTGCACCAGTTGAGGGTCATGTGGCCTGTTTGTGTGAGACAATATCGTGGAGAAATCAAACAAATGAACACAACAGCACACAAAGAAACTCACAGAAGAAACATACTGTGGTAAAAATGTTTTTATATGTATAACATATGATATAGCCAAGTCAAGCATAATGAGACGACAAAGATAGTGCTTTTTCCCGAAGATCAGCACTATTGCAGATTTGTGTGTAAATGTGTAATAATCCTTCAATTATCTCCGAGCAGCACACAGCTGTTTCGTTACTGAATGACACTGCGTTTTTTAGTTAATCATGAGACAATGATCCATTCATAAAGACACCACCTTCATTCTTGAATGAATCAGCCATCTGAATGAATCACTTGAACTAATGACTCAAATGCTTTCCAACTTTTCTTATTTGAAAATGTTAAGTCTGGATAAATCATACACAATTATTTGCATGCTTATGATAGAACCACTAGTTAATGTATCCTCACTTATAGCATGTTTGTTATCTACAAATTCGAATTTTGATGATCTGAATGACACTTAATAAGTGTATATTAAATGTTAATACCCATGCAACATATTAGTGTTCTAAGAATCTTTAATAGTTTTTGTAACAATAAAAACTCCCTAATCATCGGGAAGAAGGAGGCGGGAACCGGCGCACAATCAAAACATAATTTTAATATTCAAAATAAATACAAAACGGCGCACCAGCCCCTCACGGCCGACTGGTGCGCACAAATAAAAAGCAAACACATAAAATAATATCCCAGGCCTGGTCCTCTCTCGTCCTTCACGGTCGTCACTCCAGTTTTATATCCTTCCATCTCCTACGTGGGACTCGATACCGGCGGTGGGGCGCAGGTGTAGCTCATCTCCAATCACTACACCTGGCCTCACTCCTCGTTCCCACGCCTCTCGGCCCCGCCCCACTCGCCACAGTTTTGTATCAACAACCAAACCAGTTTTAGTTAAAAGTTAAAGTCACTGTTGGTTTTCTGTCCCCCCGGAGGTGTGACCTCCACAGAGGTTAAAAGGTCTCACATCTGGGACCCCTCTGTTTCTTCCCTCATCATATTCCCGTCTTCCGCTTCGTCTTCTGGTTGCTAAGTCTCAGGGCCGGCTCAGCCATGATTTCACTTTTCTATCTGGGAGAAAACTCCCAACCACAACAGAGTCAGAATAACATCTTTGGAGTTTGCAACAGTCTGCGAACGTCTGGGGACTGAGGAGACAAGTTGCTCAAGTTTAGGAATAGGAATGTTGTCCCATTCTTGTCTAATACAGGTTTCTAGTTGCTCAACTGTCTTAGGTCTTCTTTTTTCGCATGTTCCTCTTTATGATGCACCAAATGTTTTCAATGGGTGAAAGATCTGGATTGCAGGCTGGTCATTTCAGTACCCGGATCCTTCTTCTACGCAACCATGATGTTGTTATTGATGCAGTATGTGGTCTGGCATTGTCATGTTGGAAAATGCAAGATTCCCTGAAAGAGATGATGTCTGGATGGGAGCATATGTTGTTCTAGAACTTGGATATACCTTTCAGCATTGATGGTGCTTTTCCAGATGTGTAAGCTGCCCATGCCACACACACTCATTCAACCCCATACCATCAGAGATGCAGGCTTCTGAACTGAGTGCTGAAGACAACTTGGGTTTTCCTTGTCCTCTTTAGTCCGGATGACATAGTGTCCCAGTTTTCCAATAAGAAATTATAAATTTGATTTGTCTGACCACAGAACAGTTTTCCACTTTGCCACAGTCCATTTTAAATGAGCCTTGGATCATGTTTAGATATGGCTTATTTTTTGACCTATAGAGTTTTAGCCAGCAACGTCGAATGGCACGATGGATTGTGTTCACCGTCAATGTTTTCTGGAAGTATTCCTGAGCCCATTTTGTGATTTCCATAACATTAGCATTTCTGTATGTGATGCAGTGCCGTCTAAGGGCCTGAAGATCACAGACATCCAGTATGGTTTTCTGGCCTTGACCCTTACGCACAGAGATTGTTTCAGATTCTCTCAATCTTTGGATGATATTATGGACGGTAGATCTCTAGAACTCTTTGCAATTTTTTTCTGAGAAACTCCTTTCTGATATTGCTCCACTATTTTTATATGTTCAGTATAAGATGTAGACCATGTTGTAAAACGCCGCTCAGGTGGTTAACTGACTTATTTTCTGTAGCTGCATTTTCTGGTTTCTCTAATTCCCCTAAGTATGTATGTATGTATGTGTGTGTGTGTGTGTGTGTGTTTGTTTGACTAGTTATGTGTTAGTGTTCAGTTAATAAAGCTTTTATGCACAAATTACATTAGGTTTTGATTCTTTCAATGCATACAAATCAATGTCACTTAAATGATTCGTGATCTTGTTACATGCTCTAATGTGTTCTATAAGAAAGTTATTTTCTGTGGCCATGAAAATAACATTAATTGATACAAACTGATCTACAAATACAAATCTACACTGAATGTTTGATGGACGAACAGATTAGTTGATTGTAATGATTATTCTGCTATATTTACTACTGGCAGCTGATATAAACAATTATAATTCATTTTAATTAATGGTAATTACTTATATACATTTCCCTTTTGAGCTAATTCGCAACAAATATTAAAAATGATTTAAAACACTAAGCTCATAACATTATTAATGGAGTTGTAATTTTGCAATGTAAATGCATTCATGGTACATTTGAGCTTCGTTAAACTGTTTTTGTACATGCATCTAAATGCAGTGTAAATATTGATACTGATTTTATTGTATTGGTAACAGCCTGATCGTGTCTTATTATAGTAATTAAATTTATTAGTGAAATCTAAGAATTTGATATGAAAGATAACAAACATTTTATAATATTAGGGAAAAATTGCCTTTTCTTTATGTAAGAAACCCTTGGAAATCAGTTTAAGGGGTAAATAGCTCAAATAGGCTGATTTCCGCAAGAATGGATATCGAAGACTGAACATATTGCTTCAGAATAAATTACATTTAAGTCACCAATTACATTTATTCATATTCATTACTTACTTTTACTTAAAATATACTGACATAGAAAACAGTTATTCTAATATAAAATAATATTTCTCAATATTACTATTACTGCAGCCTTGGTGAGCAGAATAGTTTCAAAACATTAAAAACCTTTGAGCGGTAGTGTGTTTGATTTGTGTGAGATATATATATATATATATATATATACGGGTTGTGTATGTCATATTTGTTTTTTAAAAAGCAATAAATTACATTTGATGATACCTGCAGAAACAGTCAGTTCCATCTGTTTTTACATACTGTATGTAATGTGACGTCATGTCCTGTGTCAGTATTGTGTGACTATTGTTTGTGAATCTGCATGTGTTCACCTTCTTTCTGTTTCTTTCTTTCTTTCTTTCTTTCTTTCTTTCTGTGCGTGTGCTGCTGTGTGTCTCTGCAGTCCACGACACAACAGGAGGAAAAGGTAAAAATGTCCAACAATCTCTGACAGTTGTCTCCCATTTTACTCCTTTACAATAAAAAACGAACCCGCCATCCACTCAAATACTGAGTTTAGCAGTGTTGTAGTCAGAGACTGAGAACCCTGTACCTCTTTCTCCTATCTGGTTTTGTGTCTTTATGTTTTCACCCTGTCTGATGAGTTTTCTGCTCATTTTTATGTTGTGCCGGTGTTGGTTTAGTGTGGGAAATAACTAATAAACTTTCTTGTCTCTCTTTCTTTTTCTGCAGTAAAACAGATCGCCCCCCATCATTGAATTTGTTTCCTGGTGGAGATGGCATGGTACGTGGGAGTCCTGGGGGGGCTAGAAATGTTTCGTCAGATGTCTGGCATTCCAGTGATCTCAGCAGACCTGTCTACGCCTCTGGCTACCAGGTGTGACAGATATGACTCCGCCCCAAAGCGTCAGGGGAGGAGTCATGATAATCATCTTTTTATCAGCCACTCCCCCTTACGCCTGCTTGTGTCAAGATCAGGTTTGTCTGTGGTTTCTTGATGGACTCCAGCAGGCCTCCAAGGGTCCATGATTTAAGTTTGGCCGTCCATCCTCTGCCTTGTCCTGTGACATCTTTGTCTTATTTTAGCCATCTGAAATAAACAGATATGTTATAAAAAAAATGAATCTCAGCTACATGAAACATCAACTGTCAGCTGTGCACGCATAACTGTACATCCATTCTTTGAAGGAAAAGAAAAAAAGCGTGATTCTTCGCTTCCTGTTTTCCAGATGAGTCAAGTCACATGAGTACAAACAGCTTGAGTTTCAGTGCTTCAGTTCTTTTCGTTTTGTTTTGAAGATAAATGTCTTGATATTTAAATGATGTAGTGGTATTGCACAGAGATTTTATTATTTGAAAATGTTTCAAATGTTTATTTACATGTTTGAATTTTTACAACAATATATATTTTGCACCATGTAAGGCTGGCTAGTAAGTGTAATTATTTGTTAATCCAGTCTTGTCAAAGCAACACCAGATTCACTAGTTTATACATTTAGCAGAGCATGTTAATTATTAAAATGTGTGGGTGATAATGTTGTTCTCTCTGTTTTAAGGAGGATGGCTCAGATTCAGACTCCGTCGCAGCCACACCCAGCAGCACAGGGAGCAAATCAAACACCCCCACCTCGTCTGTTCCCTCGGCAACAGTTACCCCTCAGAATGATGGGCTGGCATCGGTGGGAGAGTTCGACAGGCACCGGAGGCGGGACTGCAAGAAAGAAAAGCGTCTTAGTAAAAACATGGAGGTGCAGGTCTCTCAGGAAACCAGGAACGTCAGCATTGGTGAGAGAGAGGAACAACTGAGACGATATTAAATAAACACAGAAGAAAAGAACAAAAAAAAAGCGATAAAGACTGATGCCAATGTTCATCAAAATATGTTAAAACATTACAATTAAAAGGTTTGGGGTCAGCAAGATTTTTGTATGTTTTTAAAGGAAGTCTCATGGTCACCATGGATGCATTTATTTGATCAAAAATACAGTAAATATGGTATTTTCTATATTTTTTTAATAGATTTTTTGTAATAAAATAAAGTATTTACATTCACTTTCACAAAGTCAATTTAATGCATCCTTACTGAACAGAAGTGTTTTACATCTTACTGACTCCAAACTTTTGAACATTACTATATATATATATATATATATATATATATATATATATATAGCACATTAACAACATTGTTTCAGTAAATTTAATTAATCATTTTTTAGATAAGATTTACGATTTAATTCATTTGAAATTGTTATTTTGAAAATGGATCATATAATATTATTTTAATTATAATAATAATAATAATAATAATAATTTGATCTTGATAAATAATATTTGTTCTGTAGTTCTAGTATATAGCTGATGCTAGTAATTAAAAATGTCAGATATCAGGTGATCTATAAGGGTTGCTGATATATTGGTTGCCCGCAACTGGAAACCAACCCGGTCACTTGCGTTCTAAGTAAAGAAACAATTTGTTCCTGATATTTCATGGGCATCGATTAAATCCATACTAACATGATTTCACAATGTCAAATTAAGGCATTTGTGTACATTCTATAGATTTCTCATTTTCATTACAGAAAAACGTTTGTCTTAATTTCATTTGCATGTGTGTGGGTTTGTCTGTAGGTATGGGCAGTAGTGATGAATGGTCAGAGTTTCAGGAACTTATAGACTCAACGCCAGAGCTAGATATGGACCCTCGAGTCTACGGAGGAGGAAACAGGTAGACAGATGCACATCATTCACACAATTAAATGCTGAGTAAAAAGAACAAAATACCTGATCGATACAAACGGACCGTTGAAGTCAAAGTTATAAATGATTCTTGTTCCTTTACAGTCCTTCTCAGGGCATAGTGAATGAGGCATTCGGCATCAACACAGACTCTCTGTACCATGAGATCAAAGACGCCAAGTCTGACATCATCGGTGATGTGGACGCAGGAGCCGAACTTCTCGGTAAGCTTTATAGTTTATTTTCCCTCCGCAGTTGATGGACAGTTTCCCATAAATGCAGGTTACCTTGGTTTATATGTAACCTGCATTTAAGATCAGTGATTTTTCATTTTCTGATTATATTTGAAGCATATGCATTGCTAAGCATATGGTGGCTGAGGGCCTTTTTAACTGCATGCCTTTTGTCAGGAAGCCACACTGCTGGTGCTGGATGTATGCCCAAAGCAAAGTCTCTTGGGATATCATGCTTGCTTCATGGCTGTATCTCCTGCCCCTAAGCACATTTTGGTCTGATGAAGTTATCCTGAATTGTTTCATTTGAGTAATTCCCGTTATTTATGTTGGCAGTTTTCTGATTTGTTTTGTTTCATCAAGGTAGAGCTCTTGATTTGTTTATCTCAGTGTGAAGGTGGATCTTTCTTTTGATTGGCCGTCTCACTCACTGACCCTTGACCCCTCTCTGTGCTTCCTTCCTGTGTGCGCTTCACTCGGCCACGCCCCTAGGGGAGTTCTCAGGTGTGTATCTGATCACTGATAGATTGGTATTTTCAGTTCTCATTCTGTTTTGCTCGTTATGTCCTTTGCATGGATTTAACATCCACATGAAACACAATTAGTCATATAACTTTACAGGACCACATTAAACTGTAACTCAGAATCACATTAAATTAAAAAAACACACACATCAATACACTTGAAAATACACCACTTTTCAAAAGTCTGGGGTCACAAAGAGTTACATTTCTTTTTAAAAAAATGAATACTTTTGTTCAAGGGCTTTTAATTGATCAACAGTTACAGTGAAGGCATTTATATTGTTACAAAATGTGTATTTTAAATAAAAGCTGCTATTTTGAACATTCTATTCATCAATGAATCCGGAAAAAAGTGTACCACAATTTCCACAAACATTATAAGCAGTAAAAACTGTGTGTGTGTGTGTGCGCATTTGTATGTGTGTGATGATGAATATCTAACATGAACTTGTCCATTTGTTTTTCTCTCTTCCCTTAATCTTATTTTTATTTTATCTTTTTTTATTATTATTTTTTTACTTGTATCATTATCTTTTGATCTTCTCTTCTGTCTTCACATTCATTCTTTTACTCCTGTCATTTGGCTGCCTCCTCCTTCCTCGCTACTTTCCTTCTGTTCCCTCCTTGGCTCTCTTTTTCAGTCCAGGATGATTTCTTTGGTAAGGCTCATAGCCTCATTTTCTCCCTCATGTTAATTTCAGTAGGACATTGTGATGCTTTTCTTGTTTGTGGCTATGCTTTGGTGAGATGTAGTCCTGTGCTTCTGCTCTTCTAATCCTGTTAACTTCAGCTGCTCAGTGCTGTGCTTAATGCATGGCTTTGCGGCTCATATGAATCATATTATCAGTTCAGTTTGGATGTTTTCTACTCCACTTATCAAGTTAGACTGTGATTATACCCCTTTAGATGTCTTTTATATAAAACCCTTTAAAGGTTATTGTTTGATGTCACAATAAAGAGGAGATCTGACTGAATTATTTTAAAATAGTAGCTAAATGTACTGTAATTGTGATTGTGATGTAGTTTTGAATCAGCCGTTCCTTAGTCTGTTTATCTGATATTTGGAAAGTGTTCATGGTGGTCTTTACTCTTGCTAACACTGTAAATCCCACAGGTATGGGGAAAGAGGTGGAAAATCTGCTAACAGAGAACAAAATACTACTGGAGACCAAGTAAGCGGGATAGAAAGACAGAATGTGTGTGTATTTATCCATGTATGTATGCGTCTACAAGTTATAATGGAATCATTTGCTATCTGTAGGAATGCCCTAAACATTGTGAAGAATGACCTGATTGCTAAATTAGATGAGCTGTCAAGTGAACAGGAAGTTCTCCGGGAAGAGCTGGAAACAGTGAAACAGTCCAAGAGCAAAGTGGACCAGAGAGTGAAAGAACTGGAGGAGGAGCTAAAGAGGTCTGTTTGTTTCCACTGATTTCTTCTGTCACAACATTGAAAAATGTTAACCTTTTGAAAGATTTTAACCTTTTAACCTTTGGACAAATATTCATTTTTTATTAATTTTTTTATAATTATGCCTATGTTATTGCCAACTGCATTAATTTTGGCACAGGTGTGTTATTTTATTGGAATTGTATTATTTCACTTCCATTTCCTTTAATAAATCTGGTTTGCACTAGGTGCAATTTTTTGTTTTCCTCTCAGGACCTCAAGGACAAAAATGTCTGCATTGAAAACCATTAAAACTGCTATTTTTAATCGCGGTGTAATTTAAATATAAAATAATGCAATTTTGTCAATAGGCTTTCATTCTGTTGGCAAGGTTTAAAATTACATTTTGTACTTTTCTCTTTTTATTGTGCCACTTTTTTCAGGAATTACTTATAAAGCAAATACAGTTTTTTTTGCTTCTGCATATTACAGTGCCATTTGGATAAATAATGCAGCTAAAGTTGTGTGGGTGTGTTGGTATGGATATCACAGAGTATGGTTTGTATGTGTGTCATAAAAAAAAAAAAAAATTGTGTGTGTGTTTTTGTAAGTGTTCTATTTTCTAGCAGATATAGAGTCCAACATGTTTCATAATATATATATTTTATATAAAATATTGTCCATAAATAATTTTCATGAATTTAAACCTCTTAATTTAAATTTACACCTGAAGCCTTTTGTGGTTTCACTTTTCAAACCCCCCAGTAATTTAGCGATTCCTAGTGGGGGTTGCGAGGCGAGACCCCCCAGGTTGGGAATCACTGACACAGACTAGTGGTCTCAAACTCAATTCCTGGAGCGCCACAGCTCTGCAGAGTTTAGTTCTGACCAGCTCCAACTCAAACCTGCTTTTCTAGTTTCTAGTAGTCCAAAAGACCTTGATTAGCTGGGTCAGGTGTGTTTGATTAGGGTTGGAGCAAAACTGTGGAGAGCTGTGGCCCTCCAGAAATTAAGTTTGAGACCACTGACACAGACAATAAAAGAAGCAGCACAGTGGAATGCAAAAATGCATTCTGTGTGTCCGAAAGTGGCTCATGGTTTTTTTAAAGAATCTCTGTGCCTTCAATCTAATTAAAGTCTGAATGTCTCCCTTTGATTAAAGGTTGAGAGCTGAAGCTTTAGGAGTATCTCAGGACTCTAAAGACGAGGGTGGAGAGGATGTAAGTCAAACACTTTAGTCTCATTTCAAACACTCATTTCTCTGCTCCAGAAAGTAGTGAGCTGCCTCACTGATGTGAGCAGGTAGTTACTTAAGTCGTTTTCTCCAGAAACACCTTGTTTTAGCTCAGTACAGTGGCAGCATAGGATATCCAGTATCCTCAACAGAGAAGGAAATCCCAGAATGCACTGTGATGAAAAAATCATGCTCACTAGGTTTTGGAACAGAACTCTAAAATCTCAATTAAGTAACCAAATAATGTTTTTTCTTATATTATTAATAATATTAAAATCATTTATTACCTTTATAAAAACTTTTAATATGGATATTATGGTCTTATATGGTCATATACACCAAGGATGGCTTGAGGGTAAATGAGAGAAAATAATGTGTTAATTTTCATTTTGGGGTATACTGTCCCTTTAAAGTAAGATTTTAACATTAAATCAAGTTGTAAACACAGTTAGTGTTTGGATATGAGAAATTTTTATTACCAATAAAAGGCCTTGCTTTGTTATGCTCTAACAGTTTTTAATTAAAATGCTATGCGCAGTGAACCTAACCAGTTTAACCTTCTCACAATGTTTAAGTAACTGTATATTTAATGCTGTGAAATGCTGATGCACTAACATCCGCTTCACTGCTGCTGTGTTTTGTGGTGCTGCTGTGTTCTGTGTGGCTCTCTGGTGCAGTACTCATCTCCACTGCAGGACGATGTGGCCATGACGCAGAGACGACGCTTCACACGTGTAGAGATGGCCCGTGTGCTGATGGAGCGCAACCAGTACAAGGAGAGACTGATGGAGCTTCAGGAGGCTGTGCGCTGGACCGAGATGATCAGGTGAGCGAGAGGCAGCCATATACATCAAATCTCACATCAACTCTGATTCAGACACTTACTTCACCAATATAATACTCATAAAATATGGTCATTAGGGGAGGACAAATGCACTGATGCAATGTAATGTAACATAAAATTTGACAAAACAGTCTAATGTACATAAATGAAAACATTCACAGCACAACTGATAATAATGTTTCCCGAACGGATCATGTGACACTCAAGTTATGACGATCGAAATACAGCTTTGACATCATGGGAATAACTTACTTTCTACTGTAATAATATTTCACAATATTACTGTTTTTATGTGTTTTTGATCAGATAAATGCAGCTTTGGTGAGCATAAGATACTTATTTTTAAAATCTTGCAGAAAAAAACACTATTATTAAGAATAATCACTATCTGTAATCACTAGTGACTGTTTGTATCATGCAGGGACTTCAGGGAATGTACTTTTACTGTTTACCATTTTAAATTATTAGGTGGCCCTGTTTTTGATAAAAGAAAATATAAAAAAAACTTTTTAACAGTCATTTACTTTCAAAGTACAAGTAATTTCTTGTTGAGTACTACATTAATTGTAGCTGTAATTTATGTTCATTTATACTTTTTACAGTAAAATTATATAATGCAATGTTAAAAGATAAAACATGTTCAATGCTATATATTTAGGTAATGTACGGTTAACTAATAAACATATTTTTACTGTAGTATGTTTACAGTCTCATGTAAAAACTTAATTTCCACTTTGTCTATTTCACTTCCACAGGGCATCTCGAGAGAGTCCTGCTCTACCAGAGAAAAAGAAGTCCATAATCTGGCAGTTGTGAGTAATACAGCAGATTTAGACATTTCGTTTTTAACTCTTAAAGGGGTCATCGGATGCTACATGCACTTTTACAAGTTGTTTGAACTGACGTGTGTTGGCAGTGTGTGCACACAACCACCCTATAATGATAAAAATCCACCCAGTGTTTTTTTTTTTATCTCGTTAAATGTTTTCCCCTTTGTCAAATTGAGCCGATGTCAGAAGCTGGTCTTTGTGACATCACACAGACAGGCCCCTCCCACTATAGTTTGATTGACAGTGGTGTTTCAGCACAGATTGGACTGAGTGAGCTGTAATCAGTCCACCATTGTTTCACCACCAGAGCAGATGCAGACTTACAATGGCTATTATTATTAACATAGCAGTCGTCATTTACTACCAACATCTGAGCCACTTAAGACACAAGGGAATGCGTCCCCGATCTACCTAAATGTGTTTATTTTCACGCAACTCATTCGTGATCCAGCTTCACCAACAGAAAAAAAGTGTGTACGTTTTTTTTCAATGAATCTTTGCAAATCGCTTTTTCTAATAATGTGCTAATAAGCAAGTTTAATGATGAATGTGGCTAAAGTAAACAGTCCCTCAGAGAGCAGCTGGAAGAGAGGGGCGGGGTCAGCAGAGCTCATTAACATTTAAAGGAAAATACTACAAAACTGCTTGCTCTGAAAAGAGCTTTTTTTGACAGTGTAAAAAGGGTGTTTTATTACCATTAAGAAATTTAATCCAAACTATTTTTACAGACTTTTTATTAAGACCCTAAAGAATAATATAAACTTGTTGAAAATGGGCATCTAATGATCCCTTTAAATCAGTATGTAAGAAAGGGGAATGATTTCACACAGCAGTAGTTTTATTACTAATTTTATAATTTACATTTGATCTGTTCCTTTACCTGCTCACTTTGCTGTGTCTTTCTCCAGCTTTGCCCGTCTTTTTAGTTCATCTGCGAGCCCTCCTCCAGTGAAACGGCCGTACACCAGTGTCAACATTCACTACAAGTCTCCCTCTCCTGCTGGCTACAACCAGAGACGCTCCCAAACCATGTGCCAGATCTCCACCTCCAGCGGCACACTGGAGTTCATGCCTGAAGAGTGAGAAGAAACATGCGTACCTGACCGTGTCTTTGTCCCATCTGTCCTCACATCCTCATCCACACACTGTACCTGTTTGTTTGTCCTCCCTCTTCCTCTGTCCCCCGTGTCTGTTCTCTCTCTTTCTTCTGCTCAGGCAAGCTGACTCCTGCTAAATGCTGTGCGCTAATGCTGCATTTGACTCACTCAGACCTTTACTTAGGTTATCCAAGGAAATAGCATAGACTTTTATAGCTTTAAATAAAACTAATAATAAAAACTACAGACTAATTCTAACATTATCTCTAAAAGAAAACCTGCATTTTTTTAAAAAAATTAGTATTTATTTAATACTTAATTTAGGTTGTGAGGTTTAGTTCTTGTTCTTGCCAAATCTAGTTCTAGTTCTTGCTTAGCATATCACTTATTAATTGCTTATGAATGTTTTGTAAATTATTAGTTATTATTATCTAATAACTTATAAATAATGAAAATATGTAATTTTTTTATGCATTCATTGCTTAACTCATCAGAGCATTTTTACACAGTTACATTTCAAACCATTAGATCATATCAACATATACATATCAATTTTTTTTAAGTCTGCTTCCCTCGCACTCCATTAGCATTACATAACATAATATTTGCCAAATACAGAAATATGAATGAAATGTATCACATCCCGCTGTGTGTCTGGCATTTGTTTTTGGCCTCGGCTGGCTGGTTCTCTCGCTCTTTCGCTGACTGCTCGCTCTCTCTCTTTCTCTTCGCCACTTTAGACTGCCCAGTAATGGTGTTGCGTCTCTCCTCAGCGATTCTGCGCTCTGTACACGCAGAGAGCAGCGTCGAGAGCAGTACCGGCAGGTGCGCGAGCACATGCGCCGGAAGGATGGCCCCATGCAGACCTGTGGCTGGAGTGTCCCGTCCCGACTGAAACAGGTATCTGCCCCTATGTTGACCCTTGACCCTTGATCTCTATTAAATTTATGTCCACCTGGAGACTGAAGTGCCTCTGTTTTGTCAGGAAGTCAAATAGAAGAGAAAAAAATATGGAGCCAAATGCACCAAAAGGGTGCACCAAAGGGGGCATTTCCTAGTTTAGCTCCTCCCAAGATAGGGAATGGGCGTCTGAGTTAATGTGAGGTGATTAATGGTTTGTTGAAGATGTGCAAGAGTAATTTAGTGGGGGGGGGGGGGTTAGTTTTAGTATGAAACTGTTTATCAGATGACTTTAATTCAGCATTTAGAGCTTTCATCCACAACAAATACTGTATATTATGGTGAAATCATTAAAGTGAATTTATCTGGAATTTAGAATTCAAGAAAAAGTAAAAAAAAAAAAAAAACTTGTGATGAGGAATTGAATTTCACTTAATATTTGACAAAATGAATGCTATAATTTTTTAAAAAAAAATTATAAAAAAAAGAAAAAAAAACATTAAAATTGTTTTTAATTTAAATAAATTGTAGGTGTTTTATTTTTTATATATTTCATATATATGTATATATACACACACACACACACACACAGTATAAACATTTATAAATTATTATAAAAGAAATGCAACCTTGGCAACTAAGTGAAATGCAATGTTTAAATAAGAAGAAACTAAAATGAATGTAAAAAAAATAATAATAATAAACTAAAAATAAAGGTAAATATTAGTCTTTTTTTCAAATAAAAGAACAAAACACAAAAAATTGAAATTTTATAAAAAATAACAATGCATTGTTGCATTTGTGTTTGCACTGTGATTTGTTAATTTTATCAGTGAATTGTTTATTTACATGAACTGTGCAAATAAACTGTTTTGCTAAAATAGTTTAAGCAGACAGTAAAATGTGAAGAAGAATACAGTGCATTTAGCGTTTTGTCCTGTTAATAACTTGGCACCTCTTTTAACTATTATAAGTGTTTTAACATCTGAACTCTCGCTCGTGTGTGACACAGCAGCAAGCTATGACTGTGTGCTGGTTGCCATTGTCTTAGTAATGGCTGTTATTAGTCTGGAATTAGTTTTTTTTGTTTCATGGGACTAGTTAACTAGTTCACGTTGTGCTGGTTTCTGGAGTGGCAACAGTGCTAGGGTTATATGGTGACAGTGTGATTGTCAAGCTTGCCGTGGTGACAGTGTCACCGTGGCTCTAACTGTGATCTCCCACAGAACGTCTCGCAGGCGGACAGTGCTCAAGATGCCACAGCGAAGAGGACGCAGGCAAGTCTGAGCGGCAGAGGACCAGCATGCACCTCTCCCACCCTGTCCCTTTAACTCCCAGCCCTAACCTGACTCAGCCTCAGTCAGCAAATCACTGCGTAGACGCAGCAGAAAATTATGTCTTTGCTAAGTTGAATATATCTTTAGAAATGAAACCTCTGGCATTTATACCGTAGTATTTTCTGCATTTAAGACATTTTGCTGATTTTACAGTAACATACAACCTTTACTGATATAACTGTGCAGGTCATCATAATTTATTAGTCAGCGTTATTGCAAGATAACCTTAAATGTAAATGTAGTACCATGTATCAATTTAAAAGTAATTCAAATACAGTGGTCCGTGAAAATCATTCAGCATTTGATGAACTACGTAACTACAATTTAAAAAGCTCAAATATATCATGTTATGATTTAATGTAATAGGAAATAAGTTTAATACATAGATTGCTTTCAGTTCAACATGTTTTATATTTATGAAATCATTAATGCAATTTAAATTAAATAGTGTGGTCCCTTGAGAAAAAGTGTATATATTTGTAAAAAAGGAAACCGTACTTACAGAATATATAATATTCAGAAAATAAAAGGTAATTTAGGTGTACTTAATAAAGAGAGAACACTTTTAGGACTGTTTCTTAGGACACTTAAGTACTCTTTTAAATATGTATAAAAATACATACTTTAAAGCACATTTTAAATCATTTTAATAATCTTTTTTTGTGCTTTTTCATTTTAAACCAAAGCTTGTTTTATTATAATCAGATTCCAAAATGTAATTCTATAAAGAGAACACAATCTTAGATGAAAGTAAATTAATTCAGATGGTGAGAAAGTCTATTCTGTCAGTCTTATGTAACATGATATGCTGGTCCCTATCAAACTTTCCTCCATCTTAGAAACACTTGAATCAGGATTTGCTGCTCTCTCTGTCTCTCAATGGCATTTGCTGACTATACAGTAGACTGACTGTCATTGCGCATGCGTCTGCCTTGTAACCCTCTAACAGACTTTGAACTACTGTTCTTGGGTTCCCCTTTTCTCTGTGTGCCCTGGATCAAGGCAATCTTAACCAGGGCATGATGGGAGCTCTGAGTTTGGCATTTTCAGCTTGTAGTGTGTGGCAGTGATCTTATTTACAAAGGCCTTGTGAACATCACTGTCTTCCTGTGTCCTCACAGGCCAATGAGAAAGAGGATAATCGCATGAAAAATGTCCCTGTGCCAGTTTACTGCCGCCCTCTGGTGGAGAAAGATCCCAAAAGAAAGGTAAAAGATACACACAGGCTTGCAGACGGTTTGTTTTGAGGGTTTGAAGTGATGAACTCAGACTCTTGTTCTTCAGCTGTGGTGTGCTGCTGGTGTGGATCTCACTGGCTGGAAGACACCCAATCAGGAGACTGCAGCTGTGAAGACGTCCAACGGCTCAGATCCTTTGACTGCTGAAGACCCAGGTGGAGACAGCAAGAGCGAGAGCTCACCAGAGAAAAAGAAGGTGAAGGGCCTTTTAAAAAACAAGAATAGAACACATGAAATTACAAGAAAATAAACCAACACTTCTGGAGGAAATGTAAAAAAAACAACAACAAAAAAAAACCTTTTAACTCAAGGATGCATTCAGTTGAACAAAAGTGACAGTAAAAAGATTTATAAAGTTACAAATAGGAATCTTGAAAAAATTAACACAAACTCCATAAAAAATAACTAACAGCAACATTTTAACACTGATAATAATAATACATTTAATAATAAATATTGACTTCTAAAAAATTCTGCTTTGCCTTCACAGTAAGAAATTATATTTTAAAATATATTATAATAGATAACAAATATCTATAGTCTAATAATATTTTGCAATTTTACAGTTTTATTTATTTATTTATTTATTTATTATTTTTTATTATTAAATATATACAGCCTTGGTGAGCATAAAGTCTGAGACCACATCAAACATTTTAATTGAAATTAAATTTAAACCTGGAAAAAGCAGAGTGTAAAAGTAAAGAATGTAAAGAAATTCAAATAAGCAAATGTGTGACATTGATTGAAGCAGAAGGGAGACAAACCACATATACGTCTTATACTAAGATGTTTTCAGATTTATTGCTAATTTTTTTAGGTAAACCTTTTACTCAATTTGTTATGCTTATAATAACATTTTAGTAATTTTTATTACAACTTAAATCATTTCATATAATTATTTTTTAAATTCACTAGTCACTAGATCAGAAGGGATTACTGCCGCTGCATCCCTTTCTTTTTAAGTAAATGAATGCTGGAAGTGATTCTTGAGTCTAAACATTGATATTTCTCCCTCTTTTAGCCTAAAGAACTGCATGAGACTGACTCGATGAGCAGCCGCGTGTGGATTCTGACAAGCACTCATTCAGCCAGTAAAGTGGTCATTATCGATGCAAACCAGCCCTGCTCACTGGTCGACCAGTTTAATGTGTGTAATGCCCATGTGCTGTGTATCTCCAGCGTACCAGGTAGTGCTGTATACAAATAACTAAACTCTCAATTGTAGAAGTGTATAAGATGTGTTAACTGTCACTTCTATTTTTCATGTGTGTGTGTGTGTGTGTGTGTGTGTGTGTGTGTAGCGGCCAGTGAGAGTGATTACCCAGCAGGTGATATATTTCTGGAGCAGCAGGCTGGAGATGGGCCTTCAGAGGAGAAGGGTGGAGTGGAGGGCATGCTGGCGGGAATCACCATCGTGGGCTGTGCCACTAACTGCAGCGTAGTACGCAGCAACTGCTCCTCTCGCACCGACACACCTGTGCAGGACCGAAGCCAAGGTGAGCAAACTGACTGAAAAGGTATGTTAGGAATCTTTGAGACTACATAGTGTTCATCATATGCTTTGTGTTTAGCTCCTACAGCTCCAGTGTGCAGAAGCTTAGCAGTGTCACAGTCTGCGGAGGAAGCGACAGAAGCCATTGAGGTGTCTGAGGAGGCAGGGCCTATAGAGAGTGGGGACAGCACACTCAGTACTTTCACCGAGCATGTCTTTACTGACAACACACACAGGTACCTCACCTTTAGCCTACTAAACCACAAAACCTTTAGATGAATTATTATTTAATTATAAATTATAAATTTTTAATGCTGTTCAGTTGCTTTGTTAAAATCTATATTGTTAAAAGCACTATATAAATAAAGGTGACTTGACTTGACAAATTCTTTCATAAATGTTTATTCACAAATATTATACAGTTTTTTAAACCAGTCCTGTTTTTTTCTCACTGCAAAAGGGCGGTTTACTATTTGCTGAATACGTTAATAACTGATTTAGGTATGTGTGTTGAATTTAAATGGTCTGCTCTGCGCGTTGTGTCATCAGTGAAGCAGGTGTGCCGAAGGAGCAAGTGACTTCAGCCCCCACAGACTCAGAAGAGGCAGGAGACGACCAGGCAGGAACAAGTGCTGCCCCGACCATGTGGCTAGGAGCCCAAAATGGCTGGTTGGCATCACATCTTCAGTTGCATTTTCACATTCTTAAGTCAAAATTCCATCTCAAATATTAAATGCACATTGTAAAATACTCTGTAAACTCTCTGTAAACTCTCTCCACAGGCTTTATGTCCACTCTGCAGTGACCAATTGGAAGAAATGCCTCCATTCAATCAAACTCAAAGACTCTGTACTGAGTTTGGTGTAAGTAGAATCCTACTGAAGTATGTACAGTACTATTCAAAAGTTTGGGGTCTGATTTTAATGTTTTTGAAAGAGTTCTCTGAATTCATTAACGATATTGTTTTTATTTTATTTGTTTTTATTTTTTTATTTGTATTTTTTTTTAAATAATTGTTTTTAATACGTTTGAAAATGTACTTCTGTGTTGGCAAAGCTGAATTTCCAGCATAATTACTCCAGTCTTCACTGTCACATGATCTTTCAGAATCATCAATTTGCTGCTCAAGAAACACATATGTAACCAAGATGTTCCGTTTCAGTCAATCAGTATCGACGTCATGTCGGTGACCGACAAATTGGGATCCTCTACTAAAGCGCCATATATACTGCCCCTGCAAGTGCCCTGTGCGAGCCACCCACACCGCTTTTTTGGTGTAGGCCAGAGCTCGCAAAAAGAAAACCACTCACTGTTGTCGTAGCACTACCCACTCAGTGTGATTGGATAACACTAGGAAAACGTACCTATTCCACTTGGAACAGGGATGCTGCGGAAGTCCCATCTTTCCTGAAAGAGGTCTCGGGAGCAAATACGAATATGAATACCCATTTAGGTACATATTGACAATTGGAGGGGATTGTAACCCTCTTGGAAATGGCAGAAGTCTGCCAGGGAAACACCCAAACTACCCATTTGAGGTGAAATCACAGGAGGATACTGGCTCCACACAAAGGATATAGAATATAGTGAACATGTTGGGGGTTGCACAGCCCGCAGTTCTACAAATATTTGTCAGCGAGGTGCCACGAGCCAGGGCCCAGAAGGATGCAACACTCCTAGTAAAGTGAGCATGCAACTTGAGCGGGCAGAGCACACCTTCTACCTGATAAGCCAGGGTGATGGCTTCCACAATCCAGTGGACTATCCTCTGCTTAGAGATGGCCTTCCCCTTCTGCTGGCCTCCGTAACAGACAAAGAGCTGGCCTGAGGTCCTAAACTTTGTATCCAGTCTACGCTTGGATGGGACAGCAAAGATAGGGCTGGGTCTGCCTCCTACAAGGGCAGCACTTGCAGGTTCACCATCTGATCTTTGAAGGGAGTAGTGGGAACCTTGGGCACATAGCCGGGCCTGGGCCACCGGATTTCCTGGGAGTCAGCCAGCCAGAGCTCTAGGCACATATATTTGACTGAAAATGTGTGCAGGTCCCCTACCCTCTTGATGAAGGCCAGTGCAAGCAAGAACAGAGTTTTCATTGAAAGAAACTTCAGCTCGAATGAGTAGAAAGGCATATATGGACTCTGCTGTAGCATTTTAAGCACTAGAGACAGGTCCCAAGAGGGTATGGAGGGGGGCCGGGGAGGATCTATCCTTCTGGCCACCATAAGGAAACTGATGACCACGTCATGCTTACCTACTGACTTCCCATCCATGGGGTCATGGTTTGCAGTGATCGCAGCGACATAGACTCAGGGTGGAGGGAGACAGCCTTCGCTCCAGCCCTTACTGCAAAAAGGAAAGCACAGCTCTGCATCTCCAGGAGTCTTCACGACGAAAATAACACCACTTAACAAACAGGTTCCACTTCAAGGCTCAAGCGTGTCTCATAGACAGTGCTCTCATCGAAGTGATGGTGTCCTCTACCTCCAGGCACCAGACATGAAGTTTCCAGAGGTGCCCCATCTCTGAGTCAGTAGATCCTTCCTCAGAGGAAATCTGCCAGAGAGGGGCTGTAGCATGGTTTGAGGAACCATGTCTGGGCCAATATGGTGCCACAAGCAAGACCAGCTCCTCGTCCTCCATGACTTGCACAGTGTCTGTGCGAGAATGGCTCACTGGGGGGTGGGGGTTTGGGCATACTTGAGTCCATGCAGAGTGTTCCCTCGGTCAGGGAGTAGAGCAACTGGCAGTGAGAGGTCTCTGAAGAGGCAGAACCTTCTACTGATATGCCAGAAGCAGAAACGGTTTCCCATCCTCATATTAGCTGGAGGGATCAGCTCTATCACATCCTTCGTCAGTAGGACTGCAATCTCTGCATGCAAGACAGGAGCATCAGCTGCCTTCACTGTAGTGATGGTCTGATGGTTCAGCGAGACAGCGAGATGGGCTGGGTAGCCATGCACCCAGAAACCATGCAAGCGGGACCAACGAAACAACCGCCGCTGTAACCGCAGTGGGGCAGGGAGGTGGAATGCAGGAATTTGGCTTGTGAGTGGAGCGAAGAGGGGTCTTAGTATGTAGTGCAACACTTACCTGGTTTGCAGAGGGTGCATGAGTAGGACTTTTGTTGATGCTCTCGAACCGCCCGCTGCTGCCGACTGGTGAAGGAGGAGGATGAGTGAGGTCTGGTGTTGGGCCATCTGCAGCTTTCAGTGCTCTCCTGGGAGCCAGAGATAGAGAAAACTGCTCTTTTGTTGAGAATTTGGGTACTGTCAACCAAAAGACCAATTGCAGGGTAAAACGAAACAATAGATTCTTCACCCGGCCCTACTCTGGGGGAAGGAGTGCATTCACCATCTCCCGAAGAGCAGATCCCTCCATCTCTGGGTCGCTTGTCTCAGACCTACTAGCTCTTCCGCTTGCCACCAGGATTGACGCAGGCCTGGACAGGCAGGGCGACCTGCCTATGCCCGGCTCCACAATGCTGCTTGTCTGGAGGCTGCTGCAGAGGTTGCTGCGGATGCTGCGCCGGAGTGAGGGCAAACGCAGGGGGCCACCCTCGGCAATGATCAGACTGGGGTGTTAAAGCCAGGTGGAAGCACAGGGGCATTGAGGAACCTTACCTACTAACCCGGGAAGGGAGCAACAGGGCTCCCCACCAGAAGGAGGTGCACTTAGGACACAATTGCTACTGACTGCTCCACTTGAGCCCTCTCTTCTCGGCGGCCCGGGAAAGCATAGCTGGATCCGATTCAGGCATTTGATCCCAGAGGGTGACAGCACAGCTGAATCTTCCTCAGATAGCTCTCCCTCCCATGCAATGATCGACATCCAGTCATCAGGAGGAGCCCAACAGAATACCGCTAGTAAGCACTTTGAAGAGGGCCCAGCACATTCCATTGGCTGCTCAACTAGATCAAAGGTACTAGAGGATTGGTGGTCCCCTGAGGGTTGGTTCCCTGAGGGGTTTACCAC
This sequence comes from Carassius auratus, assembly GCF_003368295.1. Taxonomy (NCBI): domain Eukaryota; kingdom Metazoa; phylum Chordata; class Actinopteri; order Cypriniformes; family Cyprinidae; genus Carassius; species Carassius auratus. The sequence goes on along the minus strand of NC_039245.1, from coordinate 3,669,348 downwards.
CACTGTGACCCTCAAATCACCTGTGCTACTGCCGGAAGTAGTGAAAGCTGGTCCACAGCTCCGAGATGGTAATTTTCACGCAATGGGAACATGAGTCATCAACAAATGCCACCTCAGCGTGTTTAATTCACAGACACGTGAGGCAGCGATCTTGACCATCATCCGGCGGCAGGTAATGACTGCATCCAGAAACACACTGTGTGAAATGGCATCTTTAAAAAGATGGTCCGTCATCTTTACAAAGTTGCACCTGTGAAATTCTTTTAGAGAAAATTGCTCATTCAGGGAAATGCTCTTTTAGTGCTGAGGCGCACAGAGTAAATGGCTGCTTACAGCACAACAGGGGGGGCGGAGTGTGCAACCCACTCGACCACCGCTGAATCGCCATGCTGCCAAAACCATAAGCTTCCAAGAGTTTAGTTTACACTCGAAGTAGATTGGTCTCTCAAATTGAGATCCCAATTCGTCGGTCCATGACGTGGCGTCTAGAGTGACAGACTAAAAGGGAACAGTTTTGCTGCTTAATATTTTTTTGTGTAAACCATGATATTTTATAATAAATAGAAAGTTCAAAAGCATTTTTGACATATGTTTTGTAACAATATAAAAGATTTATTGTTACATTTGACCAATTCGATGCATCCTTGGGGAATAAACTTTTTGAATAGTAGTGTATATAAAAAGAATAACACCTACTATATGAAAAAATACTAACATTTCTTACTTTGTCTCATTGTGTTTCAGACATGTGAAGGGGAGAGTTTTGGTTGCGTTAGCTGATGGAACTCTTGCAATCTTTCATAGAGCTGAAGGTTTGCTTCATTTTTCTAATGTAAAACTTGTGATAAAATGGAAAACGGTTATTTGTTAAAACAATTTTGTAAATATTTTTCATTCATGCATATTACAATAACAAATGTGAAATATAAACACAGACGGACAATGGGATCTATCGAACTATCATCTTATGGATCTGGGAAGACCCCACCACTCCATTCGATGCATGGCTGTGGTTCATGACAAAGTCTGGTGTGGTAACAAGAACAAGATCCACGTGATCCAGCCCAAGAGCATGCAGATTGAGGTGAGTCTCAGATAGTGAATGTTATGTCTTCATCATAATCTTGGTCTTGGAACATTTTTTTTTATCTTTCTCTCTCTTTCATGTAGAAATCATTTGACGCTCACCCACGCAAGGAGAGCCAGGTGAGACAGCTGGCATGGATTGGTGATGGTGTCTGGGTTTCAATCCGGTTGGATTCTACGCTCCGCTTGTACCACGCACTCACACATCAGCATCTGCAAGATGTGGATATTGAGCCTTATGTCAGCAAGATGCTGGGTAACACTTCTCACTTTGTTGCTGTGACTTCAACACTTCTGATTTATAGCGTTCTGTGTAGAGATTAGTTTAGAATTGAGATTGCCTCTTCATGCAGTTTTTTTACTTTAATTTAATTTAATTTTATATTTTGTTTTATTTTACCATATTTATAAAAGCAATTTAACATAAAATGTCAAAAAAAGAAAGAAAAAAAAGTCAATGTAATAAAATAAGATTTTTATATTTAAATATGTGTTTATATTTATTGGTCCTTTATTCCATTTATTGAAAGATAGTAATTTTGCCTTAAATTGATCAAAGATCAGAAGTCGCAATATAAATGTTTTACATTGTTTACAATGTTGTCTGTGATTGACAGGTACAGGAAAGTTGGGCTTCTCTTTTGTCAGGATAACTGCGCTGCTGATTGGAGGAAACAGACTGTGGGTGGGGACTGGAAATGGTGTCATCATCTCAATCCCTCTGACTGAAAGTAAGTCTAAGGGGTATTTGTATGCACATACACTTTATTGATAACAAGGTCCTTGATCATCTGAACCCTTACCCTTCACTGATCAACCAAAACATTTCTTTGTCACTGGTTTATGCTGGTTAGTGATACTTTTGATGGTCAATCAGCTTGTTCTTGCTCTTGCTCATTCTGAAGCTGGCTGACCAAGGATGTCTTGCTGGTTAAACTAGTTAAGAGGCTTGATTCTCATCATCTTTCGATTTCATTGGGTATCCACCACCCTGGAACTTTAATGTCATTATCCCAGATCATTAACCACTAAGTCAACTTCCTTAATCCCTTAATTATCCAATAAACCCTGTGCCTCCTCTTGTCAGCTCCTTTCTCCTCTTCTTTTTTCCCTTACTGTACCATTACCCTCTTTCTCTTCGTCTCATGAATGTTGATCTCTTGTCCTGCCTTGTTCCCTGTCCCACTTCCTTTTCCTGTAGCCGTAGTGCTTCATCGAGGGCAGCTCCTCGGACTGAGGGGTAAGTGTGGAGAGTTATAACTGTCATTCTTATCATGTCACATCACACTTATTTTCGGTACTCAATGGGTTTCATTCATTTATATTTCTTTGTTTGATTAACTTGTTTTTAGGTGGTTTTAGCATGTTTGGTCATTGATGAATTACCTCTGTCCTACTATCCCCATTATTTTGTGTTAATTTTTTTGAAGAGTCATATAAATCTACATATACATTTTTATCAGAAAAAGAAAAAAAAACACTAATTTCATTCACTCCATCGTTAAATAGATTTTTTTTTTCAATGGGTCAATTGTTTTAATTACGAATGAATTTCCTCTACCTTCATTATGTTAACTATGCTTAATTTTTTCCCCCATGCTTTTTGTCTTTTTTAATATCTGCTTTTTTGCATGCTTTGATCTCTTTATTACACTGTTCTTCTCTGCAGCAGTTTCATTTATTTATTTAAGCACTGGCAGTCCTTGTGAGTTTCTGCATTGGTCGTTAAACTTTCTGATTGGTGCTTTCTGTTCTCTTGCAGCCAATAAGGTGTCACCCACATCATCGGGGGGCGTGATCCACGTTTATGCAGATGACAGTAACTCTGAGAAGAGTAGCTTCATACCATACTGCTCTATGGCACAGGCTCAACTCTGTTTCCATGGACACAGAGATGCTGTCAAATTCTTCGTGTCAGTGCCAGGTTAGTGTCAATTTTAAATATAGTATTGTATATATATATATATATATATATATATATATATATATATATACATTTTACATGTATTTTTAGACATATTTATTCAAACATATTTATAAAAGGATATTTTAGACATGTTTATGTAACTGTAACATGCATGCATCTCATGTTGCTTTCAGGGGATGTGTTGGCCAGCCTGAACGGTAGCGTGTTGGACAGTCCATCAGAGTCTCAGGGCTCCTCAGCCCCGACGGACACAGAGGCACAGAGCCTTCAGAATGTGCTAGTACTAAGTGGAGGAGAGGGTTATATCGACTTCCGTATCGGTGAGAAACTATTAAAACACTACATTAACATGTTTGTTTGGTCATATAACTATTAATGGCATTTACTCATTCTCTTTTTTAGGCGATGGCGAAGACGAGACAGAGGAAGCAAATGGTGAAACTCCTCAGATGAAGCCAGCATTGTCTAAAGCAGAGAGGAGTCATATCATTGTGTGGCAGGTGTCTTATGGTCCGGAGTGATATGAACAGACAGCTCCTGGCTGCCCCCCTTTCCGCCCTATAATTCCGCCCCCAAAGATGAAGTATGAATCCTTTCTGTAACTATGCCCCGAATTCTGTACCTAAGCTATGTCACTCCAACAAGCCTTGTAACTACCCCTTGAAAGTCTTATATTCACCCCGTTAACCTGTATTTTCCTACCCTCTATTATAACGACCTGTACGATCCTTCCATCCACCTTGTAACATTCCCTTCCCAACAAAAACACACAAAGTTCAAGAACTTGCTGCATCCTATGACTGAATGGCAATTTTAAATGAAATATAAACAGCTTAAATCAGTACCAAACTATGTTCCTGACAGAACTACCCAGTTTTTGCCAAATACCCCGACCTTTGTTTTTACAGTCCGTCAGCACGCAGCTCACTGAATTGACAGGAACTCATCATGAACTCAAGAGACTTCAGAGATGAGAGGATTCATTTTGGAAGAACCAGCTAGATGTGTAATGAAATACAAGAGGGGAAAATACAAAAAAAACCTCAATATGTAAATACTGGAAAGCATCATGGAGTGCAGAGAGAAATAGTATAGAGTGAATACTTGAGGATAATCAAATAAGTGGTCAGGATTTGTTGGCTATCTAGCACAACCCACACATGTCCCAATGCCATTTCAGCTCGTTATAAAGTGAAAATGTAAAAGAATATTCAACCGAGCTAAAAGTCACTTCAAACGTTCGCAGCTATCCATTTTTCAAGCTCAGTGAGATGTGTGCTGACTAGCACTGCTAACTTCCCTCTGGGATTAAGAATGAGGTGAATAGCTAAACTGAAGCCTTTGATTGGACGAGGTTTGGAAGAGATGGTCGTCCCAGTCGCCTTGTGTGTAAATCATCACTCTGTGTTCTTTGTGTGGTTAAGTATTAAGAAATAAACATGTTTATGTGCTGAATACTTCTGTCTTCAGCTCCATCATTTGATGAAACGCTATCATAACTTAATGGTATTTTCCTACAATTATTAGGCAGAGCAATACTTTATACATATTTGCACAAAATATTTAATGGAAAATTTACTACCAATATATATATTTTTGTCCTTGAAGGAAAATAATAATGTTTTTCAAGGATGCATTGATCAATATTGAGCTAAAGTGAAAGACATTTGTTATAAAATATTTATATTTCAAATAAATGCTGTTCTTTTGAACTTTATAATTATCAAATAATCCTGAGAGAATCTGTTTTCTCACAAAACATTAAGCAGCAAAAAAAGTTTTCAACATAAGAAATGTTTCTTGAGAAGCAAATCAATCACACATTATTCTAAATAATAACAAACGATTAACTTTTTATAATATATTAAAATAGAAAATACTTTAAATTGTAATATTTCACAATGTTAATATTTTTACTTAATATTTGACCAAATAAATTCAGACTTAAGCATGAGACATACTTGCTAACAAATTCAAAAGCTTAGCAAACACAAATTTGTATAATAGTCAATGAACAAAGGAATAATTTATTTGTAAAGTAAGGCGCCCTTTGGTCAAATGATTTCCAAGCACTAGAGTAAGACAAAGTATTACTGGGATATTCAAGTCAGTTATTCAGTTATTCAGAACATGCTGGCTCTTTGTCATTCATTATTGCTTTCCTTTTGTGACATGATTAATACAAGTATTTTTTTACAGAGTGCATCAAGAAGCATATCCATATCAAAAGCTGGAGGTAAAAATGTAAACAACATATTTCGATTTGATTAAAGATCTTATTAAAAGAGTAAAATATCTTAGAGTAATGCATGACTTACCAACCTACCAAAGATTAGTAATGCAGTGAATATCTGTGAAGATTTAACATCTGCAAAGAAAGCAGTAAGAAACCAAAACATTCAATATAGCATGACCAATAACTGGATATCAGGGACGAAGGCAGGTTACCTTGAGAACACAAGCTAGCTTTTCCTGTTTTTTTTTTTTTTTTGGTCAATTTATGGCTTGAGCAGAGTTTTCTATTGAGAGGAGCAGATGAAGCTGTTGAAGCTGTATGTTACGATAAGTGTGTGAGTGCTACATGATGGGTTTCAAGCATAGATCCAGTGCTCATTGCATTCTTCCCAGCAGAACAACTCATGATGCTCGAACCACAGTGAGATCTCTCTCTGAGCACTTTCAACTGAATCACTGCCGTGAATCACATTCCTGCCAACAAGAAAAACACATTTAACAAGCATTCATGTTAATACAACCATAGATGAATTCATGCAACAGACGAGTCAATGAAAATACTGGAAAACTGTTTACTTTGAAACTATTTTCTAGTGCTAATAATTAACAAATTTCACAAAGAAAGTAACACTGTTAGAAAGGCTTAAGTATTTTCTTCAGTAAAAAGTGCGTTTCATTTTTAACTTCAAAAACTATTTTTACTGTCCATCTATCAATATAAACACTGTTTAAAACACAAACTAACCTGCCCACTTCAACACAATAGTCTCCTCTGATAGTGCCAGGGAGAGAGTCTGCTGGGTTTGTCTCTCCAAGCATCTTTCTGGCAGTCTTTACCACATCCAGCCCTTGCCAGACCTAGTTAAAAACATGCAAATAGACAGACACACGTAAGTCTTTAGATGTGGCATAATTACAGAACTCATATTTGGGATCAATATGGAGGCACTGTGTTCCTTGCCATTGCAACAATGGGTCCAGAGCTCATGTATTTGACCAAGCCACCGTAGAATGGCTTCTCCTTCAGGTCCCTGTAGTGCTGTCTGAGCTGCTCCTCTGATGCCTACAGGCATAATAACACAGATGATACATTCTCCAGGTAAATCTTATGTGAAAGATGCTCCAGTGGTGCTCTCACCTGCAGGAGCTTCATGCCGACCAGTTTGAAACCCTTGCGCTCAAAGCAGAGGATGATCTCACCCACCAGTCTGCGCTGAACTCCATCTGGCTTCACTGCGATGAACGTGCGCTCGTTTGTGCCAGTCCATCCTGCAATAAACATCTGAGGTTAAACTCATTCCTCTCAAAGCTATTGCTTGCTTGTGTACCGAAGTTCATTACACAGAAATCAAAACAGATGTGACTTGTAGAAGTTATTATGTGTGCTATTCAAATGTATTAAACGTCTTACATAAAAACAGATTTGATTAGTCGAATCCAGAATGCGTGGTATTCTAATTTATTACACACTTTCTGATTCTGATTGATTTATTTGCTTCCCGGTAAAGAAATAATAATAATAATAATAAAATCAAGAGCCAGATCACGTAAACTGTTAATACTGGCTATTATATTCAGGTAAGATCACTAGTTAAAACTGCTTATTTCTCTGGATTTAAACAATCTTCGAAACATTTGGCAATGTAAGTACACAAGTCAGCAAAATATATAATACTGTTATAGTGTATTATATATGGATATTTTAATTTTAAAAAATCTTACATATTGCCTTTAAATTTAATGGATAATATATAGACTCCAAGATCTATATAAACAACAATTTAAACTGAAATTAATACTTCTCTCTCTCTCTCTCTATATATATATATATTTGTACTGTATTGTTTGGGATAATTGTACTGTCTGTTATAGTGTATTATATATGGATATTTTAATTTTAAAAAATCTTACATATTGCCTTTAAATTTAATGGATAATATATAGACTCCAAGATCTATATAAACAACAATTTAAACTGAAATTAATACTTCTCTCTCTCTCTCTATATATATATATATATATATATATTTGTACTGTATTGTTTGGGATAATTGTACTGTACACATTTACAATTTTTTTTTTTTTTTTTACAAATAAATCCACTCATTGGAAAACAGCAACCCATTTTGAAAGCCCATATGCACTATTAATACCAAGGCAATAAACCTCTTAGTGCTCGCCAGCTAGCTGTATGGTCACAAAAAGAACCGACGCAATCAGAACGCATTCATTTCCCAAATCAAACGAATAATTTATATTAACATAGTATTAAATATAATTATTATTTTATAAAACCAATATATAAGCACTCGATATAATAATAGCGCGACTCGTCCTGTTTGTGGTCCCTGTAATATAGCGCACACTGAAATGGCTTGAGCAGGTGTTCTTCTGCATAACGTTACCTGATTCAATAATCCTGCCGTGTTTTGCCGCCAAATCCGCGAGCTCTTCTGTGTCAGACAACGACCTTTTAGAACCCATTATTCGCGTAGCAGTCTCGCGGGTTCAGCACTCCGACTGACCAATCACGTGCGGATTCAGCACCCCGACTGACCAATCACGTGCGGATTCAGCACCCCGACTGACCAATCACGGGCGAGCACTGCGCAGGCCAATACTCCAGAACCAATCACAGGAACGCAAACGGCACTATTAATAGGATCAGGCTGAGAATTTAACAGAAAACGCGTTTTATTACCTTTTTACTAATCACAGGTTATGAATGTCGAGTTTGGGAATAATCTCAAATGTTATTCGTTAGCAGAGCAGACTGGGACCCAAGACACACGTGTAGGTGGTAAAGTTATCCTTCTTAGGCAGATGCATGACGTGAATGGGCCGCACGTGTTAAAGCGAAATATTTGCATTACAATGCATGTTGCTGTAGTATGTTTTAACTCGGAAACATAGTACAGTCTCACCTAAAACATAGCAGCTTGGGTTTACATACGCAGCGCCACTTATACGTTACAACTGGATAGTCAGGCTAGCAAACAATAACTCACGAGATGAAGTAAAATGAGACCCAGACAAGAGGACTGCCCGAGTCGTTCCTTCACTTGAAACGACAATCAGCAGATAAACGGCTAAAATTCACCTAATTGGCACTACTTACCAGTCTTGTAAATGTTCGCAAATATCGTTAAGCAAAGTATGATCATCTTAGCAGTCAAAGGCGCAGGAGTTTTCGGAAGAGAGAGGGAGGAGTCGCGTGCGCGCGCTAACGAGTGTTGCTAGGTGACATGCGCGTGCGTGGTGTCTCAGCATCAATACACACAAGAAAAAAATAAAGGAAAACGAAAATAAAAAGTTGGAAACTTATAAAGTTTGATATAGATCGGATCCCTGGGTTGTCTGCAAGTAATGTATACATGGTAAATAAAAAAACAAAACCGGTTTGTGATTTTCATGACAATTTTTTTATATTATTATATATAATTGTGAGACAATTCATTTTCAGATTTAGACCAAATTTGGTTGACCCATAGGGTTAACCCTAGGGTTAGGAGTCAAACTCTCTAACCACTAGGCCACGACTTCCCCAATCCAAACAATCTATCACAGTGAGGTTGCTGTATTTATTCAAGTAGGTATCGCTGCAGCCCGGAGACCTCCAAGTGGGAGGAGCTTTTGCCGCAAGTGGGCTGGACTTCACGGAGACCTCCAAGTGGGAGGAACTTTTGCCGCGAGTGGGCGGGACTTTACAAAATGGGCGGAGTTTAAGCGGACATTTCAAATTGCGTCATTGCCGGGGTGCGCGCGAATGAGGATGGCATAAAGTAGCGATACTAATGAAAAACTGATTTATTGTTTTTCATTGTAGTTTAAATTTGATTAACAAGAGGTTGTTATTTAATTTTGTGACAACTGCAAACATTCAAGTATATTAAATGATATTCATTTCATAATTACATCAGTTTCAAGAAAATGAATGAGTAATTTAGAGCAATAAAATGTTTACTGTATGTTAATGTTTTTCTTTAATGCAAGTTTGAAATCTGAGGGAGAATTATATTGTTTAGATTGTTACAACCCCCTTGGCTCTAGGTGAAACAACATTACAAAAGGCCACACATGGAAGTAAATTTGACAAATAAACATTTAATTGAAAAAAAGAAAAAAATAATCTAAATAGTAATACAAGAATTAATAATAATTAAAAAAAAAAAACATTCCAAGACTTAAGAGGAAAATATTAATGGTACTAAAGTCCAATTTAAGACACTCTTTTCTCCATCTCCTTTTTATCACCAACTCGATCACAGGTAACGCTCCACACCACTCAAAATTCAAGTTTTATTTGTTATATGACATGCAAAAAGCAGTGAAATGTAGGTCTGGCATACTCTTTTTAGACTGTGCAAAAAATAAGAGGAAATTAAAATACAAATAATGAAACAACAGGAAAAAAATAAAAAGTTTTTTTTTGGGGAGATAATTAAATACAAATAATGAAATATACACAATATTAAACTATTAAACTACTACACAGATGATTTGTAGAGATGCTACACAGAAACTGCTACACAGATGATGTGCAGAGATGTAAACAATGTGCAGTGAGGATGAGTTGCATAGTTAGGTTGTCAAAAAAGCGCAGTGTGCAGAGAGTTATTGGGTAGCCCTAAACAACCAGTCTATAAAGTTCAGTGTGTTTAATGTCCATGATTAGTAGTCTGATAGCATGAGGGAAGAAACTCCTCCTGAGTCTCTCCGTTGGTGCCATCAGACTGCAGAAGCGTCTGTCTGACTGTAGCAGATGAAACAGTGGATTTCCAGGGTGGGTGGGGTCTTTAAGGATCTTAACAGCCCTAGATTTACATCTCCTGGTGTGGATGTCTTGCAGAGAAGGGAGAGATGTTCTGGACATGTGCTCAGCTACTCTTTGCAGGGCATTTGAAGGTATTTGAAGCTGCTCACTGTCTCCACTGGGGTCCCGTTAATGATGATTGGGGTAGATCCACTGCTGCCTCAAATAGAAAAGAGTTATTGTAAAATATTATTACAATTTACAATATGACTGTTTCTACTGCATTTCTGAACAAATAAATGAAGGCCTGGTGAGCATCAGACTTCAAAACCATTACAAAATCTGTCCAACCCCAAACAGTCCTGTAGAAAAGATATTTAAGGAACCTGAGGTTTTAACCATCTTGATTTTTATCAGCATTGGAACACTTTTGCTACTTTCTCTCCAATGCTATGGATTATATTTTTACTGGAATGAAGTGTCATTAGTCACTAAACATTCAGTCCAATGACATCGTAAAATAATTCACTGTTGACAAGTTAACATTAACTAAAGTACAATGCACATTTATGTGAGACGTCCACAGAATGTAATGTCATTTACATTCCAACATTTGTCATTTAGGACAGTCTCTGACCATACCCCTGGAGCAATTTTAGGGACAAGCGCTGTTGCAAATGTCCACCTTTAAAGTATGAACATAATTTATCCACACAAAGACCCACCCACACACACACACACACATTAGTCAAAATTATTCAGACACAATAAATTACACATCTTGATGCATAGAAAGAACAAAAAAAGGTGGAAAGAACAAAAAATCAGGAAAGTGATCCTTTGTGTTTACAGAGAGAGGCAGTAACCAGGTCATTGAAATTTAACTTCTGGCCACCCAGACTTGAACTTTCTGTACCACAAAGTTTACACATAATGTTTTTGTTTGTTGGTGTTTCCTACAATGACAAAATTAATTCTACACCCTATAGGCTACTGTTGATATGTAATGCATGGTAATGGACACTGCAGTTATCTTCATATATCCACTGTTATGATTATTAAATTGAAAAATGAATTTGGTAATTAAACCAAATGTTTCAATTGCATTACATTATTTGAATGAACGTTACACGTAAAAATAGATAACATTTTAAAAATATAATAGCAGGTTTTGAAACAATGACCAGCTTTGTTTAAGTCCAAGCATAATCAGTTAGGAGTTTTACCTAAGACTCAGTCTTATGTAACACTGTACTAAATCTATTAATAGTTATTGATCGCTTAAGTATCAATGCAGTTATAATTCATAGGCCTACATATTTTACGTAACGTTAGTCACAATACCTGCTTATGGTCTTCAGTGTCCATAATCTGCAGCGTAAATCCTAAATATGTATTGCAGAAATAATTTAACTACGTCAAGACTAAAACATCTACCGCCAAGATACTGCACTTTTTCACAACTTGTAATACGTTGTACAAGTCTAAACTTACCCCTTAAAATTCCTCTTTCTTGACGCTGAAAAGCCTTGGGAAGTTGACGTCGTCTTTTTTTTCTTTTTTTTTTTCTTCTTTTTTTTTTTTGGTGGGCGGGGATTTGCAGCGTGCATTAACCCCATGACATTAAATAAACCAATCAAAAGACTCTGGAGGTTTGTACATCCCACTTGGAGCTGAAGTCCCACCCATTTGGAGCTGACACGCCCATTTGGAGCTGGCTCCGACCTCCGTTTATACCCATCTCTATTTATTTGCTCAAAATATGCATTTACTCAAAATATGTAATGTCGTCTCTCATTCATTACTGTTCATGTTTGTTGTCTCACCAAAGCTGTGTTTATTTAATCAAAAATACATTAAAAACAGTAATATTGTAAAACATCATTACAATTTTAATGACAGTTTACTGTAATGTATTCCTGTGATGGTAAAGCTGAATTTTCAGCATCATTCCTCCAGTCTTCAGTGTCACATGATCCTTCAGAAATTATTCTAATATGCTGATGAGGTGCTCAAGATACATTTCTTCTTATTATTATTATTAAAAACAGCTGTGCAACCTAATATTTTTGTAATATCTGTGATTTTTTTTCACGATTCTTCGATTAATAAAGTTCAATAGAATAGCATTTATTTGAAATCAAACTCTTTTGTAACATTATAAATGTCTTATAAATGTCTCACTTTTTAGCAATTTAGTGCATTCTCACTTAAGTAAAAAAAAAAAAAAAAAAAACTTACTGACCCTAAACTTGTAATGCTTGTACAGGAGGAGGTCAAGTCAAATGAATGACTCCACTGCAGCCACAGTGCGGTTCATGATGCTACTGACCCTAAACTTTTCAACAGGGAAATTGGTCAGTCCGAACTGCGCATGCGTATTCGTTTCCTGTTCTGCTTATAGTGAGCATTCAACCTCACAAGTGTGACAGTCTAGCAGTCTGTTATATTACATATACATACATATAATTAATAACATGAACTTTCTTATTTGTTAGTCAGACCAAAATAAATCATCTTTACTGTATTATCTTCATCATGCAGTATTTTGTCAGAAATATTCTGTACAAAATTAATTAGAAATTCATTCTCCAAAAGATGCAATATGATGGAAAGTGTAGTTTTAGTTTTGTGTAATAAGAGCAACTATATGATTGACTTGTGGAAACCTTTATTAAGATCTCAAAAAAGAGCAAACAAAAACATATTCAGCCCCTTTTTTAATGCATATATAATTTTTTTCTTGACTCATATAAAAGGCCATGCTTCATGTAATTTTGTAAAAGCGGGAAAAGGAAGAGAGAAGGAAGAGAGTGAATGAGAGAAAAAGAGAGCGCTTATGACACACAATAAGCTTAGAACACAGTATAGGGACCTGTATATATTTCTACATACATACAATAAGCGCAAAAAAGTGCTTTATGCATAACAAAAACATTTTTAAAACAACGAAATACAAAATCTGCCATACAAACCATATAAATCTGAATTCAATATGAACCTCATGTAGAGATGTTGCACAGACTGAAAACTGAATCAACCTCCACTTCAGTTAACATCAGTCAGTTCGACAACTGCATCGAGGTATTTCCAGAGAACAGGATTTCTATGAAAATACTGTTCAGACACACATAAACACACTTTGAGAAAGAACTAGGATCCAAAGTAATACCTAGAGACAAAAACTGTCAAAATACACAAGCAATTTTCCTCACCATTTCAACATAATGGTTTTTAAAACACATTTATGCAGACATTCATAATGACGTCACTGTTGTTACTTACTGTCTATTGGTTAGTCCGAGTAAAAACCATTACAAAGATTGTTCAAACATCAACAGGGAACAGACCTTGACACTCTGAAGTGCTGAGATGTTTGACTGGCCTGTAATAGAGAAAGACATGAATATGCAAGACATCGAAGGAGATCAGGTAACTGTTTCTGCCCCCAAGAAATTTACAGTTCACTCAAGTTAACTTTTTTTTTTTTTTTAAATGCTGCGTTTTAGATGACGCCATGTTATTGTTCCCCACGTCAGAACAGGTTCATGAGGTTCACATCTTGTTTCTGAAGAGATGATGGGCTTCTTTCCAATCGGAGTTCACAACATAATAAAAACTGATTATGATTGAATACTGCAATATATATATCCAAATGTCACCTGATGGAGCAAACTACCTTTAGAGCCTTGAAAGATGAATATTTACCAGTGATGTAACTAGTAAAACAGGCTTGACTGCCCTTGAAGTTGCAGCAAGCCCTGTCATCCACCGTTGTGATTGACAGCACACGTCCAGTGTTTATATATGTTGGTTCTTTTTTTATTTGCTGTGTCATTTTCTGATGTGTGCATAATGATGCATAATGGATGTGCACTCGCAGCCTCAGGTCCAGCGGCAACGTTTCCGCTGGCAGGCCTCGGGGTCTGAGGAGCAGCCCTCAGAGTCACTGCCTGAGGAGGGTCCTGGTGGGGTGTGTGTGTTCGAGTGCATGTGCGTATGATCCAAGCTTAACACCCATCCCAGTTTGGAGTGAAGAAGGTGTCTGAGGCCGGGCGGCAGGGGCAGGACTCGGAGGGCATCGACTCCAGACGGGAGCAGCCTGCGGAGGCGTGAGCAGCACAGGTACTGTAGAGAGGTGGCAGCGGAGACCGAGCGAATCACTTTCATGCTGCTTTTAGCAGCGGTGGAACACGCCATCGGAAAAACACGCTTATTCTTCATCTCTGTAGCTGCTACACCTGCCACACACACAACATACAGGACAAATGTTATCAAATGAGTGTCTGAACAGCAATAAAACTGCTAACCAGAGCTAACCACAGACAGAGCAGAGGCTAACCAGTGACTCGGCGAAAGACGGCGTCGGTCGAGTGTTGATACAAAACTGTCAGATTACCTCATGTCTCATTTACCAGTGAGAAAATATTACAGTAAAAAAACACATAATACTACAATAACAACACCTTCCATTCTCACTCAGTCAAATGTAACTATCCTAAATATAATTCTAACAATAATTAAACTTTTATGTACACACACACACCAACGAAACTATTTAAAAGGGGGGTGAAATGCTCGTTTTCACTCAATATCCTGTTAATCTTGAGTACCTATAGAGTAGTACTGCATCCTTCATAACTCCAAAAAGTCTTTATTTTTTTACGTGTGGGCGGAGCTAAAGAATCACGAGCGCCAGTAGGCTTTTGAGTTGAGAGCATGTGGAAGCTGTGAAACAGATCCAGAGGCTGAAATTTAACAAGAGCAGCATCAGCAAAGGCGGTATGCTATGTGGTATGTACTGAAACTGTATATATTTGCTTAGCGGTTTTGGAAAATGACTACGTTCCACTTTATGTCGTCTTTTTTTTTTTTTTTTTTTTTTTTTTTTAAGCTGTACATGTGGAAAGTGCAGTTTGATGACAACATCACATGTTGTTTATTTGATGTGCTTACGCGCTGATAGCTAAGTTAACAACACTGAGATATTTGAAGCAGTTTTACTCACCGCATGCGGTTCCAACACACGATCGTGACCCTTTTTAGTTGGGACTGCATTATCCTTAAGAAATAAACGATGTGCAATCCGAAATGCAGGGAACAAACAAAAACACTTGCACAACTTCGTTGATGCTCTGTAAAAATAAACTCC
This sequence comes from Carassius auratus, assembly GCF_003368295.1. Classification (NCBI taxonomy): domain Eukaryota; kingdom Metazoa; phylum Chordata; class Actinopteri; order Cypriniformes; family Cyprinidae; genus Carassius; species Carassius auratus. The sequence goes on along the minus strand of NC_039245.1, from coordinate 3,654,195 downwards.
ATCCACTGGTCCCTTAATGCTGTTTCTCTTTTGGTAATCTGTGCAGGGTTGTCTTGCCCTGACAACCAAAAACACACTTCTTTTGTGACATTTCGCGACGCTCTCGCGCTGATCAGGCTGTGCTCAGCCTCTCAGTGCTGTGCTCTACGGGAGCGCGCGCTCTTCCAGCAGACGTGCCCTCAGGACCCATATAAGGAAATTCCACTTCATCTAACGTCACACAGAGCCATACTCGAAAAAAACTTTCCGAAACTTGTGACAAACCGGAAGAGGTTTTTTTGGAACAAAAATACTCCTTCAAACGTACAACTTAATTTTTGAAACTTTGTCCATGTTTAGCATGGGAATCCAACTCTTTAACAGTGTAAAAAACTCAGTATGCATGAAATAGCATTTCACCCCCCCTTTAACAACAAGAAAAAGAATACAATAACAACAATACAGTTTCTTACTGTTAATAATAACTAAAATGTAATGTTAAAAACATGTTTGTCTAGTTACTGAAAACAGCTTTGGCAATTTTCTGTTGACAGATTTCTTCACAACATTCCTTTTAGAAGAATGTAACTGTTCATATGTCATCGTTCACTTCCTAGAAAGAAACTGACACATTAAAATGTGTAGGATACTTAAGAAACAAGACTGATAAGATCGCAGCTGAAAGGAGTTTGTCATCTTACCGATGCACTTGCGGTTTTTGTAGAAGGTGAGGGTGCCGTGCCAAGTGTCCAAGTGAACACCAATAATGGAACCCTGTCCAAAACGTGACGAAAAGCTCACTTTATCACCGTTATGATGTAACAGACCTGAGAAAACACAAACATACATTATATTACAAAAGAGTCCTTATGCACCATGCTTTCATGTAAAGTACAGGTGTTTGTGAACACTGTGCACTGAACCTGTTTTACCTGTATATGATAAACCCCAGCTGTCTTCATCTTTGCCCAGCAGGCTGCAGAACGTGTGTCTATATTTATCCAGATTTACATCTGATGTGCCAATACCAACCATCTACATGAACACACACAGAGAGAATTCAACCGTAAAGTTTTAAATAGCCCACAGTCTTCAGTGTCACATGATCCTTAAGAAATCATTCTAATATGCTGCTTTCCTGCTGAAGAAACATTTCTTGTCATTATCAATACTGCTTTTGAACTGCTGGGTACATTTTCAAGAAGTATGCAAAACTACCCTCATTGCAATGTGGTTCACATCTTGGAAGACTCAACTGATTCAGCGAGTTTCATTCTTTCTAGCTGTATGCTGACAGTTATGCTTCAGTCTGCTGATTCAGCTTTAAGTCTAACATGACTTTTCAGATAAAATGTCCAACATATGCAGGCTGCCCCCTATTTACAAAAACCATACTGATTATCACTACCATACGAAACATGCATAAAGACACTCATTTGCACTTTTGTTCCTCACCATGTCTGTGCCGTAGACAGGGGAAGTCATTTTAATCTCCCAGAAGTGCTGTCCCTCTGAGAGTTCTTTGGAGCCGCGGATGGCTGCCGTTCCACAGCTATACTCCGAGTGGAAGCTCACTTTCCTGTTCTCACAGGTCAGCAGCGTGGCAGACGACCGGCTGCCCTCATCCCACACCCAGTCAAAATCTGACAAACAAGTAAACAGCCAATAAGAGAACACATTTAGTCACAATAAACATGATCAAGGTAAAACCTATGTATTAATGTTGCATGTGGCAGCACCTTGGTCATCTTCTCCACAGTAGCAGTCTCGCATGTGTGTGTAACCCCGGAGCCGTGGGTTACAGCTGAGCTCCATCTGTGAATCACAGCTGCAGTATGACTCTCCGGTTACAGGCACCGCGCTCGGAACCGCCGGAACGATGGCTGGATACTCGGCTTCAGAATCAGAGTCACTGTACTGCAAGACATATGTGTGCAAATTCAGATCTGACACAGTTTCAGTCTTTTTTTTTTTTGTTGTCTGGCATTTATGCTTTTTTGACTTGAAAACTCTTACATATGATGTTCAGCACTTCAGACAAAAGTCCTTGTCACATGAAAAATTAAAGGAATAGTTTTAATTAAGGAAAAATTTTAATCTGCGGAGACCTTACTCGCCCGCAGGCCATCCAAGATGTAGACGAGTTGGTTTCTTTACCCGAACAGATTTGGAGAAATTCAGTATTACATCACTTGCTCCTCTGGAATGAAACGGGTGCTGACAGAATGAGAGTCTAATCAGCTGATAAAAACATCACAGTTATTCATGTGATGGATGAGATGACTGCATGTTTATAAGAAACAAAATCATCAAGACGCTTTTAACTTCAAACTCTTGCTTCTTGCTCAAATATGAGTACTCTATTCTTAATACTGTAATAATACTTTCTCCAGTGAGAAAGTCATCTTATCTGTATCAGTAAAGAAATATGCACAGATCAAATAATGTTTACAAGAGAAAACAGTCCAAAGCAGTTCTAAACAAATGTGCTAGTGGATTTTGATGTGAGAAGACAACAGGGAATGAATATTTCCACTGGAGGAACCATTATTATGGAAATTTGTGGCAAGAGGAAATAGTTTAAAATGATAACTTCTTAATAATGGATTTGCTTCTTATAAACATTCTGATTCTGATTCATTCTTATGAACAAGCAGCTTTTCACTTCACAAGACATTAATTGATAGACTGGATTTGTGTGGATTACTTGTTAAGTTTTTATCAGCTGTTTGGACCCTCATTCTGACGGCACCCATTGGAGAGCAAGTGATGTAATGCTAAGTTTCTCCAAATCTGTTCTGATGAAAAGAACTAAATCATCCACATTTTGGATGGCATGAGGGTGAGTAAATTTCGATGCCCCCAGATCTTGTGTTCTGCAGTGAGGAGCTACTGAAATTTACAGCAAATTTCATATTTGGATTTATGCCTCATCTAAAGGCCTTTCTGTATCATCCATACGCACCTGTTGGCGATCATAAGCCCACTCGTCATTCTCAGAGGCAAGCACCAATGCTCTTGCGTCTGCATCCCGTCGGATTCCACTCCACACGTACCTCCATGCCCTGCTGTTTCTGCTCCGCCTTGACATGCCAACCAGGAGCCTCCGCACCTGTCAATCACAGAAAGAACAGAGGCTTGTAATAAAGCATGAACAGAGAGACAACAGGCAGTTATATTGGAAAGATTTATTTATACTGTTCATTCCACAATACACATTGTTTCAAAGCAGCTTCACAGAAATATGATAAACAGACAGACATATGATAACTCGGTTACTTCAGAGATATTCCAGTAATAAATAACCATAAAAATGACGTTCAAGTAACTGTGCTATACATATAAAGTACCAAATTATTAGTTTGTCAGAAGCCAGAAAATTTTTGTGTCCCTACCACGTGTTCCCCACTAAAGCTTCAAGTAATTTCTAAAATGACAAACGGATTATTTCATGCACGTTTTATTGTAAATCCCGTTGCGCGTGAGGTCCGCTCATGAAGCTAAACTTCTACTACAGCATTTCTCGCGCGAGATGTAAACACTAAGTTAGCTGGCAACACGCTCAGTTTAACTGCCAGTGACATATGCATTCAGTCATTTAATTCCGGAAAATAACAAAACATGTTCTCATTGCTAGGCCTCGCAGAAACTGGTCAGCAAGGGAGCTAGGCACCTTGCAAGTCTGTAGAATCGAAGGCGTATTTGCTTAAACGAAAACAGATCGCCTGCAACCATGCTAATGATACCGAATATTATTTGGATTGAAATAGTATCCCAGCCCGTATAATAATAATTTTAAAAATGAGCAACAGGCTTCGCCATATAACACGTAACGTTACATGATCTTGGCGCTAACGGAGGATCGCGGATTTAGCATGCGCTAACATTACATCCTGTCTGCTGCATTTACTAGCATAAGCACAAGCAAACTTACCTGTCTTTTAGGGATACCACTACGATCGTTAGAATCTCGTAAACCTAAAGATGTTAGTATGACACTGTAATGTATGTATCTGTAAAAGCAAGCGGATTTCGTCCACCAGCTAACTGTCACACTGTCCTGTGACCTACTTTCACGACAGACGTAAACAATGCTTTAAGATGTCCCGCCTCCTCAGCCCAAACACCATTGGTCAGAAATTCTGAGTAGGCGGGGTTTTTATATACTAGCTCGCGTAACTACAGGTCTAAACGGCTGTCATTTAAATGTCAAACTCGTCCTAAAACTGAAGGATAAACGCCTCCACGCTCCCGCTGCCCCATCCAGACAAGTGTAGAGACACGACATTGAAGCAGATGTTCATTTGTCATTATCAATGAACTAGATTAATTAAGACTTGTCTGTTTCAGTTAGACAAACTTACAGCTTTTTGCTGTATTCTTAATGTTCAGGTATAGTAATCTTCAACCGAACAATTTAACAGACTATTTCAGAATATCCTTATAAGGTTATTTTCTACAGTCTATCAGTTTTGTTCATGCTTATAAAAGTTGTACCCTAATTTTGTTCATAAATCTTGATTAGGTATTTCGTTGATGTCTGTTCAGGTTCAGCTGACAGTCAAACGAAAGAAATAAGAATTTATTCATTTGCTTTCTCTGTGTTCAGGCCAATTTTCCAAACAAGATTCTTTTAGCCCCTTGAGGTTAGCAGTGGAGTCATTCCCGATGCACATGTCCATAAAGCACGCACAGAGATGCGGTTTCACCAAAAAATCCCATGGTTTATTAATCACAATCTCCGGTTTACTTTCCAAACAAGGTTACAACAAAAAAAAAAACTTATAACAACTTAAAAGCTGTACCATTTGCATGTGATCGAAGAAACTGTTGCTCTCCACCCTCTAACTCCAAAACAATGCTGCTTCCCTATTAACACCTGTGTGCCCTAATGGCACATAAGGGAGGAGGAGCAAATCCATTCACATGACAAGTTAGTGCAAAATATGAAAAAGTTTCCTCATATTTAAATCATAATGTTTAAATCATATATTTAAGCACAAAATAAATTAGAGTTAATCATAAATTGAGATATGGCTCCTACACTCTGTGTATTAAGAAAATGAAATCTATTTTTGGGCCATCAAATTTCGTCTTTTTCTCATTATTTTTTGTATATGACCATTTTCTCAAAAGGAAAGTACACGTTCATTGGTGTAATAAAAAAAAAGAAAACAACTTATATCTGTATGGACAAAACAAATAATGGAATTTTATAAATTAAAAGGAATGTAATGTAAAAATGTAAAATAATAATTATGTGCCCATAACTACTTTTTTGTGCTTAATTGTCATCAAAATGTCAATGTGCAAAAATTATTATGAAATATACCTTATAGTGTGTGTGTGTGTGTATACACATATATCAAACAAAAATCAAATTTTGTTTCTCAGACCTTAGTCTTTATAGAATAAAATACCTTATAGAAGTATTTTTAGCAAAATATAATTGTAAAACTTTCTTGACAGGCTTCGACATTTACTAATAATCACAGTAGGCTATGACATTTTGCTGTTATAATCAAATGTCCTCATTTGTAAAAATAATTAGATTTAAAAAATTGTCTTTCCCTATTGCTGAGGTGTAATAAAACTAGGACAGTCACCGATGTGCGGTAAGAGGTCTGCACAATGAAGCAGTGCAGCTCCTCCTTTCCTCCGGAAGCGTGAAGACCAAAGACTGTATGAACAGGGAGGCAGAGCATGATCAAGTTTGGTTGAGGCTGCAGTGCAGTGATTCAGACAACCAGATGGCAACCTGTGGATTAATCCATCTGTCTTTTCGACTCTCTTGATTATTACATGTATATATTCTTATATTTCGAATTCACAAGAGGCTGTAATTTGTGAAGATTAAGTTGAAAGACAGGATATGTTACAGTCCAAGGATTGGCCTGTACTTAGAACATCTGCAGTGTGTTTCCATCACATCAAGTGTGTGTTTGAATAAAATGGAAACTGAAATTAGGGTGAGGAAGTTTTATTCGGAACCGGACAAGCTGCGCTGGTGTTGATCCATGAATGGAACCAGAAACAGTATCAACTACAGGTAAAACGCTACACGTCTGAAGAACGTCACCTTAGGAGTTAAAACACAGACTCGCTCACAGACACACACGTGCATCGATTCGTTTCACACACACTTAGTAAACTTGCACATCAATACCTTGATTAAGACAACGGTCTGCATGGTAATCAATGATTACATACCCAAAGTAACTCCACAAATTTCCCACAGCGCAATTCACCTACCTATACAGATATACATGTATATATTTCTGATACACACACACTCATGTAATGTACTTAGATAATCATAAATTTTAATAAAGACTTTGATCCATTTAACAGTTTAATGAACAATCTTCATAAATAATCAGCAAAAACAGAAGAAAAAAAATAAGTAATTATCTCTTTTTTGTACATTTAGGCCCTCAACAGAGTTTCAATTTGAATGGTCCCAAAAGTAACAAAACAATGTTTGATTTGTTCTTCGAAAGAGAGTAAAATTGACAAAATAATAGAGGACAAGAGTAGCAAAGGAGAAAGAGGGCATCTATTTAAACACACACACACAGGACGAGAGCAACAGCTACACAGCGCATTTACAGGGGAACGCACACCAGGCTACTACACACAGAGAGGAAGTTCAATCACACGTTCACCTGCAAACAGCACACTCACGATACACGCATGCACGCAAAAATTCCCCTCTCATCTTTTCCGGTGGTGAAGTTACTCAATGTGTATCATTTGGAGGATGTTTGCGTTGGTGCTTGTGTGTGTGTGTGGTTGATGGTTGTTCATGTGTAAGAGATGATAAGAGGGATTAACCCTTGGTGGACAGGATAAGAGCGACAATTAGCCCGTAGAGCCCCAGAACCTCAGCGAAAATGAGGATAAGGATCATCCCCACGAATAGGCGAGGCTGCTGGGCTGTGCCCCTCACTCCTGCATCTCCCACGATACCGATGGCGAAGCCCGCTGCGAGACCACTCAGACCCACGCTCAGCCCGGCACCCAGGTGCAAGAAACTCCTAAACACAGAGAGAGACACAGAACAACATTTTACATTATGAAGACAACATAACGTAGACTGTTTTCATTGCTAATAAAATATATAAACAAGTACATTAGAGCTGCACGATAAAATCTCATGCGATATTTAATGTGCATCTTGTCAGTAAAGCCGGTTCTGTAATCAGCGGTAAATCTCTACACGTGCGTGATTTCACATGGAGCAGCATTAACTACCGTATTTTTCGGACTACAAGTCGCACCTGAGTATAAGTCGCATCAGTCCAAAAATACGTCATGACGAGGATAAAACAAGTAAGTCGCACTGGACTATAAGTCGCATTTATTTAGAACCAAGAGAAAACATTACCATCTACAGCCGCGAGAGGGCGCCGTGTTTTCAGTGTAGACTACAGGAGCACTGAGCAGCACAGAGCGCCCTCTCACGGTAATGTTTTCTCTTGATTCATTTCTCTTGTTTCATGTGGTCCACCTGACTATAAGTCGCAGGACCAGCCAAACTATGAAAAAAAGTGCAACTTATAGTCCGGAAAATACGGTACACAGAGCTGTTGTTCACTGACAAGCTGCGCAAAACATGCGCAAAATATGATCATGGTTTGCGCAGCTTGTCAGTGAACAACGGCTCTGTGTAGTTAATGCTGCTCCATGTGAAATCACACACTTGTAGAGATTGATTGCTGATAGCGTTACTGAAAAGATGCTCATTAAATATCGCATGCGAGTTATCATGCAGCCCTTAATTACATTAAAAAAAACAATAATTTACAAAAAAACAACGATACCGCTAAACCTCTATGTAGAGACAGTAACAGCTCTTTATATGTTCTCAAAAAGTAATTCATAATGTATAGGTCCACAATCAATCAATCGATCAATAATTAAATGTTTTCAATACAAATAAGCACAAGTCAAGGTGCGAAAACAAACAGGACCACAGGGAGATGCCAAAGAACACAAAACCTCCTGCCTTGACCTGACTGTAACTATATGAATCCATTCAGAATCACTAAACCACTGACCACCACATAATCTACTACAACACTTTCAGCCAGCATCCAGAATAAATCACTCAACTTTCAAGCCAAATACCCACTAAAAACAATTTACTGACATCTGGACAAAAGTCACTATTCTCTTCGCTAGGGCTGGACAATAATTCAATATCTATATGTATCACTATATATATATATATATATATATATATATATATATATATATATATATATATATATTTTTTTTTTTTTTTCTCAATAAAGGTGATATGATTTTTAAAACATTTCCGATATTTCCAGTGTTTCTGCCGCTCTCATAGCGCCTCCTGCTGGCGGACAGTCAGTTTGCACTTTCAATAATAAGCCTGTCTCCAGCAACTTGTTTTTGTTGTTGCTCTTTTTTTTCGGCAGCAACTTAGAGCACTTTTTATTCTCTTTATACTGGATAAAGCACATTTGTTTCAATCTATTAGAATACTCAGTCTACACTACCAGTCAAAAGTTTTTAAACCGTAAGATTTTTACTTTTACAATATATATATATTTTTTTTTTTTATTCTCATCTCACCAAGCATGCATTTATTTGATCCAAAGTACAGCAAAAACAGTATTTTTGAAATATTAGTTTACATTTTAAATAACAGCTTGCTATTTAAATATATATTAAAATGTAATTTATTCCTGTAATCAAATCTGAATTTTCAGCATCATAACTCCAGTCTTCAGCGTCACATGATCCAGACATCATTTTAATATGCCGATTTGCTGAATTTTTTCAGGATTCTTTGATGAATAGAAAGATCCAAAGATCAGCATTTATCTGAAATGAAAAGCTTTTGTAACATTATTCCATTCAAAAGCTTGCAGTCAGTATTTATTTATTTTTAAACAACTTATAGAAATTAATACTTTTATCAATGATGCTTTAAACTGATCAATAACTGATGATAAAGACATTTATAATGTTCCAAAAGATTTCCATCTCAGATAAATGCTGTTCTTCTGAACTTTCAATTCATCAAAGAAACCTGAAAAAATTTGACACTGTTTTCGACGTAATATTAAATGATTTTTGAACAGCAAATCAGAATATTAGAATGATTTCTTAAGGATCATGTGACTGGAGTAATGATGCTAAAATATAGCTTTGAAATCACAGGAATAAATCACATTTTAAAATATTTTCAAATAGAAAACAGTTATTTTAAATAAAAATATTTCAAAATGTTACTTGTTTTTGCTGTATTTTGGATCACATAATAAATGCAGGCTGGGCGAGCAAAAGAGAAACCTTTAAAAACATCAAAATACACTGTTCAAAAAACGGATTTATGGACTGGTAATGTGTGTTAGCCTATAGTTTGAGGTTTAAGATATTAATAAGGTAAGTCTGAGACGATTATTTGACAGTGATTTCACATTTCTTGTTTGTGTGAAGGCTGAAAACATAAAAGGTGAACATTTGTTCTGTTTTTGTTTTATATGAGGTTTCACAGACCTGTCTAAAATTCATTTTTCATAAGTTTGTATGCACAGACATCTGTTGTGGACATTCAAGGCTTTTTTAAATAGTGTTATTATCGGAATTATATTGTATCGACAGAAATTAATAAATATATTGTGATATAAATTTTGCCCATACAGAAATGAAATTCCAGGACTTAAAAAATCTGAGATCTCACTTATCAAACAATATTATTTATCGTTCAAATTCTAATAAACTAATAAAACAAAAGTTCACAGGTTAAAACCTTCATGTTCTGTCACTCCCTCACACAAATGAAGGCGGCGAACAAATAAAGTGCAGCACAAAAGCATGCAATGACTGTGGCAACTTCAACATTTTTAAGGATATTATGGCAAGATTATCACTTTCCTTATTCAAACTTTTTTTTCTCATGAATATGATTGACCTGAAGAATGAAAGCTGAATCAGACTACACTTGGGAAATTATGAGCCTTATCACCACTTATCAACACTAGTGTGTGTGATGATACACTTAGCTCAAGAGATATACAGATACTTGGTTCAATAGAATGAGACATCTCTTTAAGATGTTTTTAAATTACAAAATATTTTTAAAATCACACAAACCAAAACAATGCAGTTGTATTTTGAAATATTTTAACTCATCTTGGGCTGTAACTAATTATTATTTTGGTAATCAAGTAACCTATTTATTAGATAATCTTATCTAATTTATTGGTAATCTGATATTTTTTTGTAATACAAATAGACCTTAGAGGAAAACAGGCTTTAGTGTGTGTGTGTGTGTGTGTGTGTGTGTGTGTGTGTGTATATAACACTTATTTCAGATAATCTGCCCTTCTCAAAAATATGGCAGTTTTCAAGGGTTTTCCAGGACTTAAATTTAAAAAAGTCAAGTACTTTAAGCACCTTTAACGAACCCTGCATCCACATTTTCTCTGCATGAGCGCCGTTTTGAACTTACTGACTGAATTCGCTTCCTGGATCCTGGATTTTTCAGGAGTTTACCGGTTTAAAATTAGGTGTTAGCAAAAACCTGCTTCTTTTAATTTTTAAGGTGTTGTTTTCGTTATAATGTATGGATTCAAATTAGTAATCCATAAATTATTATTCTCCTACTCTGCGCACATCCCCTGACCTGCTCTCGTGCCCCACACATTAACAACGCGAGGTAGACGAACTCTGCATGCACTGGTTCACACCCTTTTTCGAGATAAGGTGTCCCATCCTGGGCTGTGTAGAGCTGTGCGATATATCTAACAATATGATCATGCGCACCTAGTCTGTAAATCCAGTTCCATGATTACTGCTAAAATCGCCATCACCTGCTTTCAAATGGAGCGGCATTTAATAGACAGAGCCGTAGATCACTGACAAGCTACGCAATATCACGTTAATTTTTGAAGGCGATTCATCTTCGATAATGAACGCGATATTGCGCAGCTTAACTGACTAGGTGAAAATGTAGAGTCATTAAGATTTTTCCAATTATTCTTATCAAACAGATATTAAAGACAGTTGTTTGACTAACATTACTCAGCCAACAATAAAGTGTGTGTCATTTTTTATTTCTGAGGAAGCTGAGAGTGACTTGTAGGAAAATCCTAAGCAGACAAGACACAAGGGAAGAGCGTGACTCACTTGAAGAGCGTGATATCGGCAGACATGTTGTTGGCAATAAGTACAGCCACCACCAGGCCGTAGATGGCGATGATACCCGCCATGACCACGGGAATGATGGACTTCATGATCAGCTCTGGCCGCATCACAGACATGGCAGCAATGCCTGTGCCACTCTTGGCTGTCCCATACGCAGCGCCCAATGCTAAACAGAGAGAAGATTACAATTAACATCTGCAAAGAGACCAAGAGAGTGAAAACGAGCACTTATGATGGGGTAGAGTTTAATGAATACAGGACAGGGCTCACATTGTAGGTTTAAGCAAATACCCAACTAATGAACATCATTCTAACACACAGGTCTTAAATATCACCCCCCCCCCCCAAACACAAACCAACTGTTCCAGGAATACTCTGTAACCATTTTAAGCCTAGACAGTATAGCCAAAACCATAGTATTTTGTTTTTTTATGCACTGGTCAATTATGAGCAATTTAGCTTCTATAACTTGTTTTAGAAAACATCCAAAGTACACATGCACGTGCTTATTTTATTACATTTTGTCTCTTTAAATTTCAGCTTTAAGAGCTGCACGGAGACAGAAATCCCCACTTACATACACCAAACTCACACCATACACTAGTTTTATTCCTATCTATATTCTGCCGTTTTTTACAGAAGGGTGTGTTTATAGGTCGTTCACATGATTTATATAGATTATTTCCTAATTTTATTTTCCAGAGTGTTGACAGTGTTTTCATATATATATATATATAAAACCAATCAAACCAGTTACTTTTTTTACCTATTATGGAAATCGATTTTTGGATAGTGTTCTTCAAAGTTTCTTCTTTTGTGTTCAACATAAGAAAACTCCGACAGGTCTGGAACAGGACTTTGATTTTGGAGTGAACGGTCCTTTTCATAGATAATGCCTCATTTAAATATTTAAACATAACAATTTGAGAAAATTTGCTGTACCCTATTCACCTGTGGTGTCTTGCTTTAAAGACTTTAAAAGACAAGGTCAGCAAAGCATTGAGGCAGTGGTCATTTATTTCGCTCTCTGTCACATGACTTACATTACAGACGCGAGTGTCTTTTCGCACTTCAAAATGTGATGAATGCTAAGAGTAATGGCTCTCGTTTGAGTACAGAAACTAAGTGTGGCTCTGAGATAAGCGTGTCTTTAAAAAACAGGCTGTCGCATTACATAAGAGCAAACCTGTTTATGTTAATTAAGTAATGCATTTCGTGTCGATCTGAAAAAGAAACGAAAAAAAATCAGTGACACTTAATCAGTCAGACGACGCTACGGTTACAATCTAGACCAATATATGGAGGATATGAGAATGTAAAATGGAGAATGACAAAAAAAGAATAATGATAATAAAAAAAATGGTCGTTTTTTCAGCCATATGCTTCGGAGGAAATTAAATAAACGACGTCCTCGCGCAAACATTAAAACGTGAGACACGACAGCGTCTTAAGTTTACCACGTAGGGTTCAGTGAGCAGTGACAATGAAGGATTTAAAAGAAACTAAATAAATAATTTATAGACACTAGCTCAACTGAGACGGCACGCGCCGTGATGGAAACCCTCGCATCTCGTCTTTTACTACAGGTAACGTTAACGTGCACGGTTCCGCAAAACCAAGCCGTTCACAGCCTCTCGCGTCGCTTTACTCAGACTATGCATTCAGTGAAGCATTCAAAGTGATGGGGACTCTGATTAAGGTTGAAATGAGGCGTCTCTTACCACTGAACACCATTGCTGCCGAGGCACCCATCACTGCGAAGAAGGGAGCGTACTGGGGGCTCTGGGCGGACATTCTCCTCGCGCGTTCAGACACCTACAACTACAGACGGAGAGGGAGGAAGGCTTCAGTCCGGGGAGGCTCAGGCTCTAGAGAAGCTCTGGATCGGAGCGCAAGAGATGGTCACGAATCCGACAGGAGCTTGATCGCCGGCGGAGAGGAAGAAAATGGCGAAACGGAGAGTGTCACATGACCAATCGTGAGTTGCAGGGCCCATTTCCGCTTCTTCAGGGATGACTTATGAATACGCAACATATTTCTTTCTAAGATTTTGTAATGACGGACTGTCACGGGCTCGCGGAGATCATTTTAGACATGTTAGTATAATTAAATGCATTATTAGATTTGAGTGAGGTTTGGGTGGTTTTGTCACTCGAAGGACACCCCTATTTTTAGGCGTTTTGGTATGTTCCATTGCAGGCTTTCACTACGATATGTGAATCAAAGGAATAAAGACTTACCAGTTGTTCATCTGGTAGAACTTGTTTCATTCTTTTATAACCACCAGATGGTGGTCACATATTATATAAATGATTTTACATCTTTTATGGCATTATCCATTTTATAAAATAAGGTTGTGAGTGTTGTTTTCTTTAAACCAGTTTTCTCAGTGCATTTAATACAGCTATTTGTAGACCTCCATTGATAAAATTGTAAAAAAGGTTATCTGAAGCACTGAAATACCAATAAAATGTTGAAAAAACGTTATTTTAACCGTGCCATGTGTACATTGTCATGTGCTTAGTCTCATGACTCCTAGGCTTGGAGCTGGAGAGTCCAGAGGGGAAGTAACTTTATATTACTCACTCTTGGGCACAGACTACTGTAATATTAAATCCTGTTAATTGTTCTGTAATTTGTGTGTGAACTTCCCTTTTAGTTGTGTGATTTCTGATGTGAACCTAAATACTGAAAGTTGAACTCCATGTAGCTTATTCCTTCCTCTGCATGTTGGATGCTGATGACAGTCACCTGATATTATACTGCCTAGATTTTACACAGGCCTAGTTACTATGAAACAGATAAAGGAGAGTGAATAGGAAGTGAATCCTGGAAAGGAAAACACATTCTTTTCTTCTACTCATTAACAAAAGAGTGCAAATTCAGTGTATACACCATACACTTTATATATTTATATACACACTAGACCAGACAGATGCTAAATGTTTTCAGGAACTGTTTTCTGTCCGTAATACATTATTATATCTATAAACAATTACTTATTAAAATATATAATGTTTAAATTATATAAATAGCTGAATTTATCTGAGTGTAATATAATGCTAATGTTAATTGTAACATCAACCATGCAATAAACACATGTCAGTTGACATGAAAAGAACTACGAATAAGCTTAAACACACATTAATACAATAGCATTTATAATAAAACTAGATGAATAGCCTGTACTATTCCATTATGTGCCTGAGGAGTTTTTTAGGATGACCCGGATGGGGGAGAATGATCACGGAGGGTTAATGCACGAGCTGCCATTGGATGTCGCTGTAATTCTTCATATTTCGATTCGTTGTCCACGTGGCAGTCTCTCATCTGGTGTCCGGTACTGCTCCCTATTGGTTTATCTGTGTCCAGCACCGCTCAAAACCGACCAAATCACTTGATCGAAGTGTAATGTCCCTTCATTTTCGTTTGTCAGTCTCTTCCGGTTGCGTTAAGAGCGCGGGCGGCTTGTTTAATAGTGATACATCTATGAATATGCAATTAAATAGCGCATTTGTATTTCCTCAAAACAACTGTAGGGGGCACCCGGATTTGAACCGGGGACCTCTTGATCTGCAGTCAAATGCTCTACCACTGAGCTATACCCCCTATCCATGTTAAAACACAGTGTAGTGGCATCTTATTTATATAATATATGGATACAAATCATAATGTAATAATTACTCATATTTTACGTATTTTACAGACACCATCTGTTTAAAATACATTCATGCCACATGAATGATTCTACACAAAAGGCTTTTTCATCTTCACAAAGGCTCTTTATTTTTTTTAATCAGTCATTTATGACAAAAACTACATGCATTTGATTACAGTGTCAATTATACTGGGGGTTTGTAAGTAGATATCTGCTGAAATTCTGCACAGAAGAATAGAAAAAAAAATAATAATAGCCAGACAGCCATTAGATCTTATGGTTCTGTGGTACTGCATCAGCCATGGCCTGTACCTTTAAGAAAAATATATATTTGAATCATAGTGTCTTCTGAATAAAAGGTAAGAAAATAATATTGTGGTGTAGGTGGATCTTGTAAGTGTGTCCTGCGTCCTCCTCCAGTGCTCCTCCTCTCATGATCCCACAAACAGTTTTATCCTGTAAGCAACAGACAGTGCAGATATGAGCACAAGAACGATATCGCGTGCACTTTCGTCTGTGGTCACGCAGAAAGAGGCCTAGTTATATTCTAAACTTAATATATTGGGTTATTTTTTCGCAGCAGGCCTGCATCCAGCTACATTTTGAAATAATAGGCTTAATTATTATTATTTAATCATAATCAAAACCTTACTATATAAAAACGGTCTGAAATTCCGTGATCATCAAGGATACGTAGAATTAACTGCACAAAGAATGCTGTTTTTTTCCTCAATAAAATACAATTAGCTAAAAATCCATCGCCAACCTTTGCGGTCAAATCCCTCTCGAGGACGTGAATCGATCACGCATCCGCTCTCACGACGGTCCATCGATGCTGCCGTGATCACAGCATGTAGATGATGTAGGACAGGAACATTAGACCGATGATGGCGAAGAACATCAACATCAGGACGTCCAGCATGATGTTGGCAGAGCAGCGGGTCCAAAAGATGCTCGGTCACCCTGTAGCAGAGATAACGGCTGTGTCCGCTGGACTGGACTGGCGCACTACTCTCCTCCTTCTAGAAAGATTCAGCGAGCAATAACTGGATTCTTAAGGTGCATCCTCTTTTGGAGGGTGCAAAATTGGCTTATTATGAGCAAACCAGGCTGTGCAATACGTTTAAATGAAGACATAATAATAAAAACAATCATGTTTTATATGGGAGCTTTAGTATTTGAGTGCTTATCAGGGACAAAAGATGAAATTAGTTCAGCAGACAATTGCTTTACGTTTGAAAGTTGAGAGGAATGTGTTTGATTCTCAGGAGTTTTGACTCCAAATGCATGTTTAGACTTGCATGAGGGCAAGCATTGAGTTTAAACAACACGTAAAAGATTTTTTGACACGAGAGTCATATTTCCTTCATATTTTCCACATTTGAGTTCCTTTTCAACAACCTTCCTGTTTATTTTTGGATGATTCGTTGTTCAATAAATGACCATTACTAATAGTGAGACATTATACTACATACTCATAATGTCATATTTTCCACCAAAGTGTTTAAAAGAAGAACAATCTACTTGAGCTCAATCTTGTTAGATTTATGCATTGGAATAAAAAGACTGTCAAAAAAAGTGCAATAATATGGATTGTAGTATTTAGATAAGCTAATTTGGATATTTATGCAATCTAGAAAAAATTAGAATATTTGTATATCTTGTATACCTTAAAGTCTTGCCGAAAGAAAAAGACTGCACTGCTCAATTGTTTTACAAGGGGAAAAGCACATGAGAATCAATATACTTTACAATTTAAAAGTTTGGAGTCAGAAAGTTTGCTTTTTTTCCCCTCCAAGTTTGAATTAAATCAACCAAAAGCGTCAGGAAAGACATTTATATTGTTATAATATTAAGCAACACAACTGCTTAGACATGATAATAAGAAATATACCTTGAGCACAAAATCAGCTTTTTAGACTGATTTCTGAATCCTGCAGAATGTGTTTCACTGAATATCAACCTTTGAAGTAGCAATAGTGCTAATAGTACCTTGAGAAAGCAAAACACTTTGATCATTCTCTGCATCTATATTTTGGCATTTGACAGAACAATGATCAGTAGAATCGGTTTAGAGTCTTTGCACAGTAACATGGTTTCCAGTTAGAGAGAAATACATGCTAGGCTCTAATACATTCTAATACCATTGCTAACAATTCCGTCCGCTTGGTATACAAATAGATTTTTTTATTCCACTGATATTGATAAATTGACATTAAAATTCTGTCTCGTACAATACCAGCAAGGCAATGAGAATAAGCAATGATATGAGGAAAAAACAAACAAAAACAACGTCTTACAGAACAGCTCTGAGATACAGTTGGATACAATACACATGGATTGTTCCAGAACCGAAATGGAATGATTAAAATCCAAAGCTAAAATGGTCCATAGAATTGTGCTTGGACTCCTCTCTTCTCTCACTAATCTACAACTGTTCTGCTCCTCGCTTGCTGAGTGACTATATCATTTCTTTTTTTCCCTTTATGAAGAACAAAATACATCACTATGTCCTCGCATTTTTAAAAGCAAGAGCAGCAGAACAAAATTACACTCATATATTCTAATTTAATTCTGTAAAGGGCTAGAGGAATGTGAAGTGAATATTTACTGTAAGTATCAAAAGGCTTCGTCCTTTTCATACAGTTTTAGGAATGTCCAGTTGAAAAAGAGGAGCCTTTTCTAGATTTAAGTTTCCACACATGATGCAAATGGTCAGACACATGGAAATGATAATTGCAATGACCAGAATTCTCATGATTAAGCATCGTTACCCATTGACCCACATTCAATGAGATGTGAAACTGTACTGAATACATTACAATTACAAGCTGCAAACAAGATATGAAAAAAATGAATTATAATTATATATGTAAGTTTGGACCAGGTTGTTTCATAAATTGTCAGAGCAACTGAGAAGATAAGTGTGTTGAGATGTCTGCGAAGTACTCTAAAGCAGGCACCAAATATATTTTAAAGGTCTGCGTGGTCATGTACTTTGAAGGTCGGTGTGTGCGCGAGTCTTGTTAAGACTTAAGTGCCACTTGTGACAGCACCTTTCCAGGACTGAGGAAACAATTACTAATAAGACAAACAGCAAAAGCAAAAGACAGCGAGAAAGACAAGGGCGAAAGTCGTAAATCATTCACTATTTAAGCGAGTGCGTGTATGCGCTGTTGCTGTGTATGATTACGTACTGAACTATGTTTGTTTTGGATCATGAGCGGGTCATAGAGGCTGACCCCTGACAGGACAGTTAGTGCAGGAAAAGAGAAGAGGAAAAAGATGAGATCTTGAAAGGTGAGATGGCACTCGGCTAATCATCTGCATCTCTCCGCCGCAACCCCCTCTTTTTCATTTCCACCCTTTCCCTTTCTCTGACTTCTGTTCACATGGCCTCTACATAGTTAGCCGGCAGCATCCCCTGCTGACCGGTGCGCTCCACTCTTCCGAACATCCACCCTTCATCGATCTGCTGCACATCCAGGATCATGTCGCCATCCATGAACGACACCTCGTCCACATCAGCTGCGGTGTAGTCATACACCGCTCGGTAGCGCTTCTGCAACGCAAACAGAGGACAGTAAGGACTTGAAAAGAAGGAGTGTAAAGGACAGTGCGTGTAAGAGAGTTCATTACTCCAGAGCTGGGAGGAGGGGCGGCAGCGGCCTGACGCACAGGGGCAGGCGCAGGCGCAGGCGCAGGCTCAGGCTCATAGTGATAGTTCTGAGATGCTGCCGGGGGTTGATATGCTATGAGAGAAAAATGGGTTAATTTTGTGGGAAATTGAGATTTTAATAATGATCATCCGGAAGCACAGACAAGTATGGAGTTGTACCTGGAGTTGTGTTTTGTTGAGGTGAGTGTGGGTACTGAGGCGGGCCTTCCCCTCCCATTCGGGTCTTCTCAAATTCCTCATGGTACTTAATCTAAAACACACAGACAGTGTGTCAGAACAGACATGCATGAGTATACATGCAAACATTAACATTTCGTTTTCTGTGATGTACTTAATGTTGTGAAATCTGTGAGATGTGTCACCAAAGTGAGTGATTATTTAGCTGGATGACTGGAAATTGGGAGAAATATTTGTTATTAAAAGCAGATGTCTTGGAGCTGTTAGACAGGTTGAAAATGATAAACATATGACATCAATTTCAAACAAATATTTGTGCATATGAAGCATGAAGATAACAGCTGCAAAAATTCTCAGCAAAGTATTTGTTGTAAAGAAAAAGTTAAATATTTGAATTGTATTTTTTGACACAAAATTATAACATTTTATAATGTAAAAAAAAATAAATTTAATTAACATTTTCTTAATGGATTATAATGTGTAATGTAGCCAATAATGTTGGCAGGACAAAAAAAAAAATTCCAATCAGGCCATCAGAAAAAAAAATTGACTGTTGAGCCCTGATTATAGGACAATTACAAGCACAAATAAATGTAGTATAAATGTAGAATTTTTCCCCCCAAAGGTGACTGTGCAAATTGAGTCTGTAAGAATTTATGTTTTTCAATCTTATACTCAACAAAGCTGCATTTATTTGATTAATAACACACAGTAAAAAAAAAAAGTCCAAAATGTATTCCAAATTAAAATACCAGTTTTCTATTTTAATATATTCTAAAATGTAATTTATTCCTGTGATGCAAAGCTGAATTTTCAGCAGTCAATACTCCAGTCTTTAAATTCTGACACAAACCTTTTAACAGTAGTGTATGATGTACTAAAATCAATCATAGAGCACAATGAAGACAACCACACTGCTGTCCATTTTACAGACACACCCTCAAACTGAGTGAATGGCTTCCACAGCAGTGGGCTCTGTGTGCAAGCACTTCAGACTAAATTAACTATAGGAAATTGTGGTGAGGATAAAAAAAAACAGAGTGCATGAGAAATACTGATGCAGTCCTATCTCATCATTAAACCACTCAGAAAACAGTTCATTTTGTAAAGTGGTGGTTTCAGCAAGATGTTTTAATTTAATTAAACTTCATTCTGAGCCAGGGTGACAATTCATAGTAATTCCTGCACCATCCCCAAGGTGTCTCCTTAGCCAGAAAATGGATTGCTATCTTGCTTTCAAACCCACAGGAAATGACATTGCAAAAAGGAAGTTAGGTGACAAATGTAACCAGGCAACCAGCAAAGACACTTCAGCGAAAAGGTGTGGTGTGAAAGAAGAAGAGGAAGGATGGGACTAAATGCTCCATCAAGGTCAAATAATTATTACTTCTTGTTGACAATTAATTCATAAACAAATATAGGACATTAAGATAAACTGTGTATGTTTCTGTTTGTTGGAGAGTAATATATAGAGGTTGGGAAGCACAAGACAAAAGCACATTTAACAGCTTAAAAAAAAAAAAAAAAAAAAAAAAAAAAAAGATTATATGAAGCACCGAAAAGTGAGTAATATGTGAAAAGAGAGAAATCCACCGGTATTGGACCTACGTTGCTGATTTGGTCTTGTGTTTTCTTGATTCTCTGCAGCTCCGGTGTGTCGGCCACAGCGCTGAAGCCCTTTCCTTTGTTCTTCTCAAATTCCTCCTTGTAGAGCACCTGCAACAAAAACACAGACATTAGCAAATATCCAAGTTACTATAATGGTTCATTTCACGTGTAACAGGTCCACAAGAATACTTCCCGCCTTTAAATTACATCAGCATACATGTAGCTTAGTTAATGGATAATCCTAAAAACAACATTTGGCATTTTCCACATTCCACAGGGTAAGTAGGCCTTCGAACAATGAATGGTCAGTTAAAGCAGGTGCATACCATTGAAATGGTTTTCATTTTGAACCTCAGAAGATCAAACTTAATATTACGAACCATTTCATTTCCTGCTTATTTTATTTTGAATTTGTAATTAGCTAGCAATAAATTAACAGTAAATAATATATACAAAGAAAACAATCATACAATAAAATAAGTAATGATACAAACAAGGGTTGCAAACATGTAAAAGGGCAGTCATGGCCTAATGGTAGATAGTTAGGCTTGTAACCAAAGGTTTGAGGGTTCGATTCTCAGGTCCAGCAGGAATTGTAGGTGGGGGGAGTGAATGTCCAGCGCTCTCATGAGTGAGGTGAGACCCTTGAACAAGGCACCGAACCCCCAGCTGCTCCCCGGGCTCTGCAGCATTGGCTGCTCACTGCTTCAGTTGTGTTCACAGTGTGTGTGTGTTTTTCACTAATTCACTGCTGTGTTTGCACTTGGATGGGTGAAATCCAGAGAACTGATTCGGAGTATGGATCACTATACTTGGTCACAAGTCACCTTTCCTTTTCTTTCCAAACTAGTCTCAATGAAGCTGTTGCACAGTAAAGGCTACTTTGGGAACAAAGATCGGTTGATAGCTACTGATAAACTTGTATTTCCCATAAATTTAATTATTAGTTTGTTCCTTTTTCCTGACAGTAATAGAGAGATAGCCATAATGGTTTATCTTTACTAATGCAGTCAATACAACATTTGTAAAAATGGAGAAAATTTAATCAAATGTCATGATGTTTGGATTATACTTGTTGCATAGATAACAGTTTATCTAATATATATATAATAGTTCTCAAGGGGTTTGTGGATTTGGATTTCTGTTTTCTATGTGTTCTATATGTTTGTGATGACATAAGATGAATGCAAATGCACCAGGGTTTGAAAGAATCAAGTGGGTAGTATGAAACCAGACCAACGCTGCAGGGCACTGCAAGGTGCGACAGGAACAATCGTACTCAGACTCGGACCACATCAAACATGCTCAGTGTGAAGGGGGGGGGGGGGGGATGCAGGTGGACTTCTGGCCTGGGAGATGATCATAACTTGATTTATGCATTGTTTTAGTATTATTTCATGCTGAGGAGTGCACTGACAAATGCCACAGAAACATGATTCGAGTGATGAGAGAGTATGCGAATGCTGGCGTGTTATACCTGGCTCTGCATCTTGCTTTGCTGTTTCAGGCGCAGGTTCTCCGGAGTGTCTGCAACACTGGTGAATGACGTCTTCGGATAGTGTCTGAAATACACACACACAGAACCATTTCAGTGAATATCAGCATTTTTGCAAACATCTTCAGTATTTTTTTTATTGTTATGATTATTGCTGGTCTCCAAATGTTAAGCAAAACCTTTAATAGAAACTATTAAGGTTAATTTTATTTTTATAATGGTCAAGTCAAGGACTTCTCAAGGCTACTGGGATGCTTTAACCGTGATGCTGCTAAAGACAAAGATCATGAATAAGTGACTGAAGGTGAATGGCTGAATTTGCTTATAGCTGATTTGTACGGGGATAGTGCAGAGACAAGAGCGTAATTTAAGCTTTGTGTAAACAAGGCAGTTTATTTGTTCTATTTTCACAGACCAACGCAACACAAAATTAGCATGACAGTGACAAACCCAACCACAATCATCCGACGCAACACACAATTAGAGAGCCAGAAATAACAGAACTGTAGAACACAGAATACAAATTACTATTACAACATTAACTGATATATTTGGCAATAAAGTCGTTATAATTTTTAAATACAGTCTTAATCATTTAATTATAGTTTATTAATCATGTAACCATATAACAACATACAGCGTGCCACAAGCAGTTAACCGGGCTAATTCAGAATGGAGATGAATCATATTAACAACCAAGCCCATCAAAACCTAGTCTGTTCCTGGTTACCAAAGGTAAACTTAGTGCTTAGTAAACCTCTGTATAATACACAGACACAGTGTTGCTGCTGACAACCACCACATGATACAACACACGCTCTGTAAACCAGTCTAAATAAATACAGACGGATCAAGCACCAAGTCAAAAAGCTACACTAAAGACTTCAGCTTCAAACATACTTTTAGTTGTAGTAATTTTAGTACTTCAACTTAACATTATTTTATTGCAGTTAGTTGCTGGGACAACATTTTTTAGTTTTCAAGGACATTTTTTTTTTCATATAATATTTAGTTTTATTTCATATAACAAAAAAAGATTGAAATAAAAATAATAACACTGATGGGCTGATGGTCCAGTTGTCTTGTTGGGCCAGTGCTGCGTTGTCTTTACATTTATTGATCATGTGTTTCATGTTGTAAATAACCACAAATTTTGGTTTGGCGTGATGTGTTATTCACTACTGCTACAATTTCTACTGATTACAAATGATCAATGTAAAGCTATCTAGCTAGCTAACATGGGTCGAATTTGATAGGGTTACAATTCAGCTCTGTAACTTTTATTTAATAGCCACTCAAATGAAGTATTAGTGATTACTGCATAACATCCTAATTAAATAAAGTGCATTGGAAAATATTAGGACTGTCAGTTTGCCCACTGTCATGTTTTTAGACACCGTGACGACAACAAAACAATACTTTTACACTACTTCTGATGGGCTAAAAGATGGAGGAAAAATAAACTGTCCAGGAAAGTACAAATATAAACTCCTGACTACACCAGCCGTGAAAAATGTACTGTTGAGTGATGAGATCTGCTAATTACCATTTTAAGCCAATACTATCAGTATAGATTATCCTTGTAATAAGGACAGAGTAAACAGTAAAAGAAGCACATCTACACAGAGCAACGGAAATAAATAATTTGCTAAATAAAGACTTAATCCCTGGTGAATTACAGAAATATGTGAGAATGAGAAACAAGGACCTTGAGATACATCAGTTCTCACAGAAGGGAAGCGTTTGCATATTTTGTATGTCAGCTGGTCTTCATGACTTCCTGGATGTACTCTAGATATGTTAAAGCAGCATGCTAGGCCTGGTTGTCTGCATTACCACTGCAACTTGAAGTATGAATAGTAACCTTCTAAAAACAGGAATGCTATAACTGAGGTATCCGACTCACAAGACGTTTAGTGATCAGAAGTTCATTCCAGAGAAGTGAACTCATTTCTGTATGTATGTATGGGTCATTGTTGCGAAAATAGGAATTTCCCTCCACTAATGAATGCACAAGTCAACTACTGTGTCCGCGGATGTGACCTTTCCATGATCAACTAACACTTACTGAGACAAATGACAATCCGAAACAATTAAATACAGCGTTATGGCCTGGTTTCACAGACAGGGCTAGGGTTAAGCCAGGATTAGGCCATAGTTCAATTAGGACATTTAAGTATCTTTTATAAACATGCCTTAGAAAATAACATTGTGTGCATCTGGAGACAGTGGCACATAATTTAAGAGAAGTTTCTTTTAGATAAAAAAGCCCAGACATGCATTTTAGTCTAGGACTTGGCTTAAGCCTTGTCTGTTTCCTTCCTTAATGCATCTGTCTATTTTGAAAGTTTAAAACGTCATTTAAAAGAGTAATGTGTCTGATTTTGTATCTTCAAAATGTACTAACTTCCTTTTCTTCTGAGCCACTCTTTTTCCGGTATCTTAATTTAACCCAAGCAAGCTACTGGAGACAGTTAGCCAGTTGTCAAACAGACATTGTTTTAGAAACCTTGCATTGTATCTGGTTCCACTTTAATATTTAACCCAATTTTCACTCTTCAGTTAATTCTTAATATACCAACATCTGTGTATATGTTTGTTCTTGTTAAATATCTTGGTTTACTAAAATAGGGCTGCAAATGGCATTGACGGTTTGCCACTGAACGAAAACAGTTCCGTGGATAATCTCCAAAATCGCGCTAGGGTGACATAAAGGAGACAAAGTGTTGAATAAAGTTGTTTATCAAATTGTTTTCTTGATTTTTCAAATAAAGCCAGGGTAACACTCATTTTACATACAACACAGTGAAAATGACATGAATATGACAGTGGGTAAATGCATAAAGCGCAGCATAATTTTAAATGATGAGTTTAAAGCATGCAATTCACATGGATCGACCATCACACAGATAAAAATGTACACTTCACAAGATCTCACAGCTGGATTTGACTAAGTATGCAAATTTTGTTAAATTAAATGTTCATTAGTCATAAAAAGATTTGTTTAAATGATATAAATGCGTATTTGCTTAAGGCTGATGGCAAACAAGAAAAATGTTATAATGTTTGCCTTTCTATTACTTAAAATATAAAAGCAATCATTACAATAGTTTTTGTATATATTAATTCCTTTTTTTAACTGTTCTATCTGATTATTAGACAGACTTCTATCCATATTAGACAGAACTGTTAGCGATGACAGCGAACAAGAGAGAGAATGTGAGCTGTGTGCGCTCAGGTGATGCCTTTCTCAGTGCAGTCAAAATAAAAGTCTGGTGATATGCTGATATTTAAAAAATGCCAAGTATCGGCCGATATTTCAGCCTTGGCAACATATTGGTCGATCAATAGTCAGAATGCATCAAAAATATCTTAATTTGCCTTCCAACAATGAATGGAATGACATTATTGTGAGTAATTAATGAGAGAATTATCATTTTTGGGTGAATTAACCCTTTAAACAGATCAGTAACAGTGAACCATAATGAAATTAATTTGTTTCATGGTAACTTTAGGAATATGTAGCAAAAAAAAAAAAAAAAACATTGACACAATGAAAGCAGTGCATATGATATGCACAAAACTCACAGAGAGCAGAGATACTTACGCATTACAGTATGGTCTCTTCTCAAAGCCTTTGTAGTTCTTCATGTTTAGAGTCATCTTACAGACTTCACAGCTAAAGCATCCTTTATGCCAGTACTGAAAGAGAGGGACACAGAGGAATGAGGGATTAAAGCTTTAAAATGGGCTTGTATTGGGAGGTGTATGCAAAAGAAATGGGGAAACTGTCTGCAGTGGACTTGGGAAAGATAAAGCTAGATAAATTTGGATGTCAAATAACATGAATTCCTTCAGATCCCTTAAAGGGGGGGTGAAATGCTATTTCATGCATACTGAGTTTTTTACACTGTTAAAGAGTTGGATTCCCATGCTAAACATGGACAAAGTTTCAAAAATTAAGTTGTACGTTTGAAGGAGTATTTCTGTTCCAAAAATACTCCTTCCGGTTTGTCACAAGTTTCTGAAAGTTTTTTTCGAGTATGGCTCTGTGTGACGTTAGATGGAGCGGAATTTCCTTATATGGGTCCTGAGGGCACGTCTGCCGGAAGAGCGTGCGCTCCCGTATAGCAGAGCACCGAGAGGCTGAGCACAGACAATCACTGATCAGAGCGAGAGCGTCGCGAAATGTCACAAAAGGAGTGTGTTTTTGGTTGCCAGGGCAAGACAACCCTGCACAGATTACCAAAAGAGAAACAGCATTAAGGGACCAGTGGATGGAGTTTATTTTTACAGAGCATCAACGGAGCTGTGCAAGTGTTTGTGTTTGTTCCCTGCATTTCGAAAATGCTTGTTTTACAAACAAGGTGGTCCAATTTGACGCCGGATTTGCACATCGTTTATTTCTTAAGGATAATGCAGTCTCAACGAAAAAGGGTCACGATCGTGTGTTGGAACCACAGGCGGTGAGTAAAACTGCTTCAAATATCTCTGTGTTGTTAACTTAGCTATCAGCACGTAAGCACATCAAGTAAACAACATGCGATGTTGTCATCAAACTGCACTTTCCATGTACAGCTTAAAAAAAAAAAAAAGACGACAAAGTAGAACTTTGTCATTTTCCAAAACCGCTAAGCAAATATATAGTTTCAGTACATACCACATAGAGACTGATTGCTGATCCTGCTCTTGTTCAATTTCAGCCTCTGGATCTGATTCTGGATCATAAATATACGCTGAATCTGACTGTTAGCCATGGTTTGTTTTGGTTGGTTTTGTCCTCATGGTGTCACAGCTTCCAGACGCGCTCAACAAAGCTTACTGGCGCTCGTGATTCTTTAGCTCCGCCCACACGTCACGCCTCCAGCCACTCGTGTTTTTCCCGGTAAAAATTGGTACAGACTATCTTTTTCTTATGAATATAATAAAACTAAAAACTTTTTGGAGTTATGAAGGATGCAGTACTACTCTATAGGTACTCAAGATTAACAGGATATTGAGTGAAAACTAGCATTTCACCCCCCCTTTAAGCCGCGTTTCCACCACTCGAATGTTACCCAGGACCTAGGGACTTTGGGCTGGTACCCGGTGTGTTTCCACCGCAGGAACCAGGATCTAAAAAAAGTTCAGTGTAAATATAAATCATTTATAAAGACAGCACCTATTTAAAAATATTTCAGAGACGATATGATTTCTTTTTGGAGAAATCTAACAGGTAATTTTTGGTCTTTACTGAATTGATCTATATGTTAAAATTAATATAAAAACAGGCAATTGATATCATATTTGGTCTTATTGTAAATATACAGTGAGGAATATCACATATACGCTGCTGTTTGCAGAATCACCGGATTTGCACCGCAAAAAAAAAAAAGAAAACCATCGGCGAGAGTTCACACTCCCGAGTCGAACTTGCAAAGTCCGTACTACCGAGGATGCAAGTCTGAAATTTGCATTATTTGTATTGAGAAATGCATGCGGACCCACGCCACCAGACTATTTGCCTAATCTTCTTGGTAATTTAGACCGCAGTGGAAACGCAGTAAGCAACAGGTCCCCGGGGAAAACAGTTACTGGGGAAAAAAGTTCCTGGTACAATTGTTCTGGATATTTCTGTGTAAGCGCGGCATTAGTGTTACCAATTCAGTCACTATGGTCGTTACACCATCTATGCAAGTCACTCTGAGGATTAAATGCAAAAAACAATGGAGTGCTTGTTCTTTGAAAGCATTTGGAAAGTAGTAGAGGAACCAGCACCACGTGTGACACAAAAGAAACCCAACTTGAGGTCACATCCATTTGAAGTAAAGACATGGTTTTGTTTTCTGTGTGAAAGCATCAATTTTAAAGACTTTCTGGCACAGACATTTTATATACACTCATCTGGTTCACACTGGTTATCAAGTGGTTACTAAATGAGTTACATCACCATTTTCTCAGCTTCTAGCAACATAAGGAAAAAACAGAAAGAATTATCCATAATCAAACAAAAAATGACGAGAAATAATAGCTATATACTCAAGTATTTAGCTGTGATTTATGGCAGACTTTGATTACAAGCATCCTTAGTTAATGTTGACATCGGGAGTTTTTCAGTGATAAGAGACCACACACACACACACACACACACACACAGAAAACGGACTGGGGGGACTGACCTGACCCGCTACCCTACATTCCATCTATGCAGCCAGTCAAGCGTGCTAACTGCAATGCGTATAATTTAGATGGTATTTTTGTCTTTCTAAATCCAACACTTTCTTACCAGTCAGCTGAAATGTAGTAGCTGATTACATGTGCATGTGAGCAACAAAATCATGCATCTGTTCTGCACTACCAGGGAGAGGAAGCTGCTAGCAAACACTTGAGCAGATTCCGTTCAGAACCATAAATATACCTAAAACAAAAAAAACCACACACTTACCTCACAATGCTTTTAAGGTATTTATTCTGTTGCCAAGGGGTTATAAAAGAAGAAATAATAAGAAAACAGAAAAGAAGAAACACAAGAGGGAGGATCTGTAGAGAGGTACAAAAGATTCCTTGTGCATTACAATGGAATCATTATTGTAGACTATATATTAAAAATAGCTTACAATAGTTTAGTGCACAGTATTTTACTAATAGATAAATTTAAAGCATTATGAAATGATCTCATCCATCTTACGCTCACTGAGGCTGCATTTATTCAAAAACATTGTAAATCAATAAAACTGTGAAATGTTATTACAATTTAAAATAACTGTTTTCTAGTTTAATATATTTTAACATGTAATTTATTCCTGTGATGGTAAAGCTGACCATTACTCCAGTCTTCAGGGTCACATGATCTTTCAGAAATCAATCGAACATGCTTATGTGCTGCTCAAGAAACTTTTCTTATTAGTATTAATGCTGACAACAATTAGGCTGCTTAATAACTTTTTGGAAATTGTGATAAAAGACAAATTCAGGACTAATCGATGAACAAAGTTTAAAATAACAGTTTTTAATTAAAATATTTTGTAACATTATAAATATCTTTACTGCCATGTTTGATAAATTTAACACCCCCTAAAGCTGAAAAAAAAAGTATTTGTTCCTAAGAATGAAAAAGAAAAAGTAGTTATTATTTTACAGTGATTAGTCAAGCTTGACAGTCACTATCCACTGCTATTGTCTGGAAAATGGCTGGCTGGACATTTTACTAAACTTCTCTTTCTGTGTGCCACGCCAAAAAAAATAAAAAAATAATAATAATTCCAATGCTTTTGGAACAATATGAGAAAGAGTAAATATTCTTTTTGCCACTGAGTACTAGCCCTAGACCACCTCTCCTGGGTGCGGTTCTTCAGAGGTGTTCTCCAGAGTGACAGCTGATGCTGAAGCACAATGACAAGCGATGGCTGGCCTCTCTTCAAGCCTAGGAAAGCGTCGACATGCCTCAACAAAACAACAGTAAGAAGCAACTTATTCGAAGCCTTTCCTCCAGGCAATGAATGGGAACCAACTTGTGTATGTGTGTGGGGTCAATGCTGTTTTTGACAACATTTGTGGGAGATGTGCCACCAAACGCCCCCCACGTTTACTTGCACATAAACTGCACGTCTCATGAACGCACTTTAGGTCTGTATGGTCACTCCTCAAGCTGCCTCGTTCAAGGCCAATCGATTAATGCGCTTTTAACGTCCATTACAGGCGCCCCAGTTTCTCAAATTCTTGCGCTGCATGAAAATAGAAGACGACGACCCCACCCTTTGGAGCATCTAAAGCAATTCAAAAACTCAAGATTTCGCCACACTCAAAACGAGAGCGATAAGGATATGGGTTAAGAGGGGGTTGGGTCTGAATATAAAACATTTCACAAGCGTGTCGAGCACCAAACACTTCCTCTGACCAATTGGTAAACATGTTGTATAGATGTGCACATCGAGTAAATGCAAGTCCCGACTAGAATTTCGTGAATGCATGCAACATTTTCCCTTAAATCGCATGTTTTTATATTTATATATATATATAGGCCTCCTTATACACCCGCAAAGTTGCACATCTGCAAACCTGGCTGGATAACAAAAACGAGATCGTGCACAACCAAACCGGTTACTGTAAGGGTGCAATATTCGCGCCAAGAAATGTTAGCTTTTGACACGACTTGGGCTGTTTTGGGGTTTTCTCGGGTCCGTCCATGTCGCCCTAAGGACAGACTGACACGTCATAAACAAACCACCTCCTCCTCGCGACCGAGCAGCCGTTGGTTTGAAAAATAACGACTCAGCCGCACATTTCTATCGATATCACACGATATTCACACTGAGAAAACTGAACAAACGATAGACAACTTGTAGCGTGAAGTGAAGTTAGCACAATCAAAGGCTTTCCATTACTAGCTCGTTCGCTGACACATTTCCGCTATGCCCACATTCCTGATAGCGTTAATCACCACATCGGAAATGGTCTCTTTGAAACACACATTTTTTAAAATCTATATTATACACAGCCTAAACCATATATAACGTTACCCCATTCTCTTAGTCATAGGTGTAAGGTGTGCTAGCGTATGCTAAGTTTCGCTTAGCCTTACCTTGTCAAGGCAATTCACTTTTTCCGTGGGATACACCACTCGGTCACATCTGCTACACAGTGGATTCATCTCGAAATAATTGTACGGCTTCGGAATGAGATGAGGAAACGATCCGCGGAGCACAATAGGGTTGATAACACTTGAGGTGTGGATCACTAGCCGTTAATAAGACCAGCTCGCGCCGCTGGCTGTCAGCGAACGAATCAGACACGGAAGGCGCGCTCACGGCACTGCCGCTGTATCCTGCTGCGCGCCCCCGTGCTGAGGTAAGCAAGGGCCCTCGGCGGAAGCCTTTCTTTCACTCTCGAATAGTTCTCGAATTCTTTATCATTTGAAGTGAAAGAGACGTCTTCCTCATGAGTTCAATGGCTATAGACGATCTTAAATTGCGTTTATTTTCAGTTTGCTCTAAACCCAAAATCAAAAACCGATAATTACAGATAGACATATTGGGAGTGTACCTGCCCTCACAATGCCTATTCATTCAAACTATCACCTTTTAGAATAAACACTGATAACAGTTTTAAAGTGAGGTGCATTCAGCATATTCAAACTTTGAATAATACTAAAACGACTGAGCACTTTTAACCTAGTGGCGTCTTTGCTGCACTTTATGTAAATCAGTTTTCACACAAGCCGTTCACATTCTATCCAAAGCAAAGAAACACCATTGAGTTTCGAATCGGATGCGCCAAAAATACTTCAGCGTAACGTTTTCAGTTTTGTAGCCCTTTGTTCGAGCGACACCTGGTGGCTAAATGTGCGACTAACGTTACAAACATTTCAGCGAAAATAGGCCCACATGAGCGTTTCATCTCATCCTATTGACATCTGTTTTGTTTTTGTTATAATCAAGATTCAGTAAATTGTATAGCTCAATGTTTAGTAAACGTATTGCTCCGATGTCTGCAAAGCTAATTAGCTTCACTATAACACATGCATATTTTCATTTGTATATTCCTGTTGTAGTGGAGGCTGGGGCTAGCTGTCACACAGGGAAGTTGTCACAATATGTTTATTGTCTGTTAGACAAACTTGTGTTGTCTCCAAACTATAATTTAAATTGCACTATATTTTTGTTATAGCTGTTGGCTAAACACGTGAACTCAATAACACCATGCTGACATACATTCATTGATAAACATGTCAACTGTGTACGGATATTTATTTCTGGACATGGGTGTTTCATAAATGTCACAATTTTATAGTTGCCATAAGATTTAAATGTTCTAAATTTATAAAGGTTATTAAAAAAACATTTAGTGACCAATGCTGATATATTCTGTAGGATAATGTATGACAACCAGCCCCAGACCCTCTGCTTGAAAAAAATAAATAGTTTGCTGCTTTAATATTTGTCAATTATTTTTCCATGTTTCTATGATATACTGAAAAACAATGATAAGCATATCATATCATACATTTTAAAGGCTTTTATTGGCAAAAAAAAAACATTATTTACAGTGTTGACCATGGTTCTTCATAACCTCTGCAGTTCACTCTGGCATGCTGGATATTAGCTTGTGGGCCAAATCCTGACTGATGGAGATCCATTCATGCCTTTTTACTCCTCAGAGTTAATCACAATTTATGGGCTTCTGCTTGTCCACTCGCCTTTTGAGGACTGACCACAGGTTCTCTATGGGATTGAGATCTGGGGAGTTGCCTGGCCACAGAAACGATTTCAGTGTATTGATCTTCAAGCCACTTCTTTATCACTCTCACTTTGGTAATGGGACTCCATCATGCTGGAAAACGCATGGATCACCAAACTGCTCATGGATCGATGGAAGAAGTCACTCTTTCAGGAAGTTTTGATACCATTCTTTATTCATGGCAGTGTTTTTGGGCAGAATTATGAGAGAGCCCACTCAACAACTCCACACATGGATGATCTCAGGATATTTCACTGTTGGCACAACACAGAACTCATGGCAGTATTAACTTTTTCTTCTCCCAACAATTGATCCAATTATTAATTTTTATTTTTTTGTCCAGATGTCCCAAACAGTCAGAAGGGAGCTTCAGAGAAAATAACTTTGCAACAGTCTTCTGCAGTACAATCCTTGTACTTTTTTGCAGAATTTCAGTCTGTCCTTTTTCTTGGAGAGAAGATGATTTTTTGCTGTCTTTCTTGATATCAGGCAGTTGTCCAAAAGTTTTGGCCTCACTGTGTGTGCAGATGCTCTGTATTTGCACTGCTCTGCACTGCTGGAGACACGATTCTGTAGCTGACTCCTCAGGAGGAGACGGTCCTGGTGCTCGCTGGACACTCTGGGATGTCCTGAAGACTTCACTGCAGTCGAACCTCTCTCCTTGAAGCTCTTGACAATCCGGTAAATGCATCTTTAAGGTGCAATATTCTTTGTAGCAATTTCCTTGCATGTGAGGCCATTTTGATGCAAAGCAATGATGGCTGAACCTGCACGTGTTTTTTTGGAGGTAACCATTGCTAACAAGTTTTTCTTCCCTCCTTTTATAGCAATCATTCTGCTCTTACAATCTAATTAGTATTATAGTGACTAACATGACTATTACTCATTCACACTTTCACATGTGCTGCTGATATGATTAGAAAATTAATTTTAGCTACTCTGTCATGATCCAAAAACAGTGATTTTTAAAAGTTAATATTTTGGCCAATTAAGCTTTTAGCAATTATTTACAATGCATCTGTTCACTTTACACAATAATCTAGAAAAAATGTGAATGAACACCACAACAGTTTAAGCAACGAACTTTGCAACGCACAACATTTATGTCATTGCCGAAACTTTGGTCATTATTGTATTTTACAAAACAAATACTCACACTTGTAGACACGCCCATTATATACACATCTCACATGAGTAACCTGAGAAAACATCACCTGTGGCTCAAATTAGCAGGTGGGGGTATAGCTCAGTGGTAGAGCATTTGACTGCAGATCAAGAGGTCCCCGGTTCAAATCCGGGTGCCCCCTGTTTTTTCCAGACCAGGTAAATATGAACTATGAACCTCTCTAGTAGTGGGTTTTCCAAGAAAGTTTGGTGATAACATAGGCCAGACGTGTGTCACCCTGCAATGACTATCACCTTGCAATAATAAAGACAGGACCTGATTACAATACAAACTGATCTGTAGTTAATTCATGGCTATATGAAGCTGTTAATCCCTTTCCCGCTCGCGCCCTCTGTCTCTATCACTTAGATTTTACGTAAAGATTTTTGAAACTCTTAACTGTTGCTTGTTTAGGCCAACAAGTACAACAGTAAGATTACAATGAAAGTATATGAAGGTTTGCACAGGATAAACTGACTTATAAAAAGGATAACTGAGCAAACTCACTGAGCTACATGCAGTTATTAAAATTGACGCCCAACTTAATATGATGAAAGTCTCATGAAATCAAAATATCTATTGTATTTGAAGTGGACTGCATGTAGTTGTGTACTTGGCCACTAGATGTCGCCCCAAACAAAGTGAAACACATCAGAGAACTAATCATCTGGCATCTGATGGAAGGTGTGAATAACACAAATAGACATTTTATAACATGGTCACTAATCTCTGTTTAAATCATGTTTTCTTTTCTTTAGCATGACCTATAGGTGTGACCATACCACAGTAATCGGAATATTGCAGTCATTTGGCTATGTTCGTTATTGAGGACAGTACAGACTACAGCTCAGTAATAATCTATCTATCTAGAGGTTTGTGTTTATAAATTTAAAGGCTGGAATACACATCGACTTAAAAATAGATCATAAAAGATTAGAAAACATGCACTACACACTTGTCGACTTTGTAAAAACTGGACGAGCGTCGTAAACGACCGAGGACCACAAACCACAAAGTTGTTCTGATCACACACACTCACACACTCACGTAGAAACACGCGCCTGGATGCAAAGAGACACGCGTGTGACTAACATAGAATGTAGGTGACAAACGAAACTGTTGCAAAAATAAAACCGGTTCCAAAACCTTATTTATGGGAAGCCATTCAGGAAATATTGCGTAAATGTCAAAACTATTGGTTGACATACATTGGTTTTGTCAACTATAGGTTTAGGTACATCGGCTAGGGCTGGCTCAAGTATATATTGGCTTCCCATACGTTTGATATGATGTTTTATATATTAACAACTTAAAACTTGGAGTCATCATCACGCACTGAGATTTTCTGTTAAATCTATTAACCACCAATACGTCGACTTCTCGGGAATCCGGACTGAAGTCAGGTACTGTAAATGTCTTGTATTCCATCTTTTACGGTAACGATCTTGTAAAATGTAATCACAGAAGAATGTTTTAATGGAAGTTGGTTTCCTCATGCTTTGTGTGATTAACTCGTTCTAGCACCATCCAAATTCCTACAACTGTAAACTACATCGGAAACGCGTGATTGACAGGCCTACATCCTGATGACCCACTTCATAAATGAATTGCAATTTTCTTTTATTTTTTAAATTGTACTTTTGCTAAATTGTGACTTTAGAAATTATCGTTGGAATAAAAATAAAACAAATAATATAATTTATTTATTTTATCGCAATTTGCGCTTCCCAATAGAAATTGTCCAAGTTGATAATTAGCAAGGTGTGTCACTCACATCTGTAAGGAATAAGTATATCCTGATATTATTATTCTTTTTTTGGTCCTTGACAAGATGTGCTTCTCATGTAGTCATGTTCACATTAGTTCACATTAAACTCGCAATAAAGGAGTTTATTAAAAGCATGGCATCATTAAATATCAGTAGATGATCCTGAGCCTGCAGATCTGATATTCTGAACAATGGATTGCTACACGAATACTCCAAAGTATTTCTTCAAGCTGCACTGATAAAACTCATTCATTGAATTTTACACTCCACCATTTTACTATTGATTTCCTCACTGTAGGAGATGTAGCCATGAAGAGTTTCATATTTAGCTACAGTAATATTAGAATCTACATTTCTAGGCATAAAAATATTGTTCTGATCCAAATAGAATAAAATTTAAATTTTCTTAGACTAATAAGAAAATGTATTTTGACTTTTCACCATTCTAAAAACTAGAAAATCTATTTGAGGTCTTATAAAGATTTGAGTTAAGCACATCACCCATAAAAGGGTGCGGATTAGACCTCACCTTTGTAAGGAGTAAAAAACAAGTTATTTAGAAACCTATATTAAAATAAAACGTTGGTTACAGAATGTCCACTGACAAGTGACATCTTCCTTAATGCATTAGATTAGCAAATCAAAATGTGCTTAACATGCCTTACATACATATTAAGGTCTTTCGTTAGTTTTAAGTCTTAAAGTAATCATTAAGAACTAATTCATTAGCATACGGATCTACAAAAGGAGGGGACAGATTATCATCTGAAAGATAAATGCAAATTGAGCTGTAGTAAGCTTCTGCTTGATCTTTCTTGTCTTTATCTCACTTGGTCTGCACCTTTATTTTACCTACTCAACAGTTATACATATACAGCTAAATATATTTATCAAAGACAAAGGTGTGTTTTAGTAGCCTTTTTATTTGTACAAAACGTTTTTGTACAAAATTATATAAGAAAACATACTATGAACATCCAGTTTACTTTAAAAAAAAATTAAATAAAAATACTCGAACACATGTTCCATTCTGCATGCACACATCTGTACAACATACACAAATCAATTCCCTTTAAATACTTCAAGTAATGCTTGTTCAATAGCTTAGCGGCTCATCGTGAATCAGTACGGGTATGTGAACCATCACCCCACCCCTTTCAGATGGATGACTGTAGACAACAACTCCACGCGAGAAGTGGAGCTGTCAGCACATCCAGAGGTCAATACAGTGGCACCGACACATCATGATCAGGTCAGATCATTTCAGAGGTCTGTAATGTAAACACATGGACCTCTAGAACGGAGTCACATCATGTACAAACACAAATGTTTACACACACGCACACACACACACACACACAGAGAGAGAAAGAGTCTCCAGGCTTGTTCTGGTATCCAGAGTAAGTGGATGCATTCCTCCAGGATTCAGTATTTGAAGATTACTCAGACAGAGGCACTGATAGCTGGATCAAAGTCTTAAGTGGGCCTTATCTCTCTTTCAGCAGTTTCAGAGGTTTGAGAAGCACTGTTGCTGGACTAATTCGCCACAACACGGGAGCGCATCCAATCTAGACTGGCTGGTAAACTGTAGGGGAAGAGAAAGAGGTGGTTACACACTAATTAGATAGGCTTTCACTCAGATCAGGACTTGAAAACATCTTAAACATGCAAAACACACAGATAAACATACACAGCCTAAAAACACACATACCCTTCTCCAGTGAGGGCGCAGCAGGCCTGGACATGCCAGGAGTGATCGCTGAGCGAGCCGAGAGTCAGACTCTGAGAGATCTCTGCAGCAGACATGCTGTTCTTCATGTCCTGCTTATTCGCCAAAACTAGCACGGATGCATTCTGCAGTTCCTGTGTGGACACACAAAGAGGAGAAAGAATGAAATTTAACTATCGACAATAAAATATAATGTTCAAAACAGTTAAGACCAGGGCTAGACTCACTTAGGCTGGCCTAACCTGACCCTAAAAGCCTGATTCAATCATTTGTTTGCCCATTTAAAATGTCCCTAGATTAAATTTTAATAACGTTAAAATATTTTCAATCAAATATATGTAGGTTAATATTGCTGGTTCTTGTTATATTGGTGAATATATATGAAAAAATAAAAGAAAATAAAAGCATGTCAATTTAGTTTAAAAAAAGTAGAAAACATGCCATACTTATTATATTTCCACCCTATCAAATAAGCTATGGTTTCACATGGAAAAAATGGCTTTTTAAACCAGGGTTATATCATTGTTAACTAAAACTTTTTATATATATATATATATATATATATATATATATATAGAGAGAGAGAGAGAGAGAGAGAGAGAGAGAGAGAGAGAGTTTTTTTTTTACTGATAGAAAATAAAATATAAATGTTAGATGGAAAAGCAAACCAAATGAAGATCTTTTATTAAACCCAGACCATGATACT
Organism: Carassius auratus; assembly: GCF_003368295.1. Taxonomy (NCBI): domain Eukaryota; kingdom Metazoa; phylum Chordata; class Actinopteri; order Cypriniformes; family Cyprinidae; genus Carassius; species Carassius auratus. The sequence goes on along the minus strand of NC_039245.1, from coordinate 3,616,835 downwards.
AGACATGCAAAGAGCATGAAATACCAATCATGAAATATTCATAACAACTGTGTCATGAAGCAGCTGAATGCAAACTAACCTCATGTGCAAGCATGTGATGAAGTTCCTCTTTAGTTACAGTCAGGCGTTCTCGATCAGTGCTATCAACAACCAGGATGACAATCTGTTACAATTAGAGAGGCAAAATAGGCATTTTATAAGTCTACAACATTGACAATAATATATTGTATCTGACTTTAAGCAGTGGAGAAAGACATCATTACAATTGTCACACTAGAAAGGCATGCAGGTTAATGACACACACCTCTGTATTACAGTAATATGAGTTCCAGGTAGCTCTGAGACTCTCCTGACCACCAATGTCCCAGACGAGGAAGCGTGTTTTCTTTACTGCAATTTCCTCTACATTGCTGCCAATTGTGGGAGAAGTCTGCACGGCTTCTTTTGTTAAACTGGAAGGAATAATGTACATGAGGTTCAAAAGCTGAGAGGAAACATGTAACATGTAACAACAAACAGATAAACACTTACAACTGGTAGAGGATGGTGGTCTTTCCGGCATTGTCCAAACCAACAATAATGACTTTGTGTTCTAAAAAGAGAAAAAGCAGAATGTCAGTGGACACACACAAACATCTGGTTTACAGTTCCTTTTGGGGACTCTCCATAGGCGTAATGGTTTTTATACTGTACAAACTGTATTTTATCTTGCCCTACACCAACCCTACACCTCACAGGCAAAAACCCCTCATTCTGTATGATTTATAAGCTTGTTTGTTTTAGTGTGCATTCAGCTTTTAAGTCCCCACCAGGATAGAAAAACATGAACACAGTACACATACACAAACATGTTTTAATCGGACTTCGTTTAACCTGTTCTGTATGACAATGTCATCTGATAACATCAACCTGATAGACATCCCTGTAATGCATTTCTAAGAATACGGCGTTCAGTGATCTATCTCTGTTCAGGTTTAACAAAGTTCAGAAAAGTTGGGTAAATTGGTGCAGAATAAACTACAAGTAAGCAAAACTCCTGCGATCTTTGAACCTCACTGGCTTGTATTGTGCAATCTTATCTGACGTGCGTACAGACAGAACAGAACATCCTAACACAGACTTGCACAAACATGTATTTGTCAAAGACTTGTTATTATTGCCACTTAAATGGGCCTTTCACATATAAAAATATTAACCCTGATTAATCTTGCGTCACATTTCAAACACTATTCATATTTGATCCTGGTTCAGTAACTTAATTTAGTTTCGAAGATTCACACTGTACAGTTATTTATGTGGTATTGATCGAACTAAAAAGTACAACCAATGTGACTGTTTTGAACTCTGTATATCCATCTGTGGATGTTTTAAGTGAATGTCAAATCTTAATTCTTTTGAAACATGCAGTACAAACAGAAGTCCGATTTTCGATAGTTTAACAAGCGCGTGAAAGTTTCAGAAGACAAACAGAGCTAATGAATATTTAATGATATCGAGCGGAGGCCGTTCGTGATTGGTTAAAGACTGCTATAAACAGCTCGCGTTATTCAAATCGCTTCTGAATACCTTTGACAACACCACAGTTTCATAATCCAGGGCTAAAAGTGTCGACTGTTTTATAATTGTTAAGCTGAAATATTAAACAAGATTTCACAATGGCCATCCAGAGTTTGAAAACACATTAACCATTAAGAAGTCGTATTGTAAAAGCCATATTAGAGTAACTTAACGTTAAGGGCAATGTTAACGTTACTCGGTTAATGTTAAAACAAGTAAAACCATACAGTTATTCGAACAAGCCCATTTAATATCATATTAAACGTTGAAAAAATACGTAACTTGCCAAATAAGCAGAATAATAATAATAATAAAGCACATCCTTTTGTAAATTCGCTTAAAAAGCTCACCTCTGTCTCCGAACACAGTCATCAGTTTGGCGAATAGCAGCCCCATTCCCGAAGTGGATTTAAAAGCTCGGTTTGGTCAATCGATCACACCAGGTTCTCTGATCGCTGAAGTGAAGTTGATCTGCTTCCTTTGATTATTTAAATCTGGGCTGTGAATACTTCACAGTAAACGTTACGTCAAAAAAAGGATCCAGGCGACCGACAGTGTTGCTCTGTATTGTCAAACAGTTCGTAAAGATGCCCAAACTTGTGGTCGAAACCTTAAAAGATTATTTCCCTGAGTGTTTGTCTAATGATCCCTCCGCTGTGATACGTTAAATCGGGCCGGAATAAGGGATTTTGTCGTATTTTCCGTTTCTGCCCATTTTAACGATGGTTAATGACGCAGAGGCCGCGTCACGCCTTTCAGGGTAACGTTACTTTATTCTAAACGACAAATCCTCATTGGATGCCCACGGCGATGACGTAGATCTCCGCACTGTTCCCTATGCCCGTGTTTGGAACGGGGCGGGGTGTGCTCTGGTAAGTGTGGCGTTTTAGTTTCGCATTACAGGGGAATTTGAGAGGAAGTATTATCAGAAAGCAAAAGACAGCCCACGGAATTCCCTGGACTCTCACAACAGGCATAAATTGACCACAATAACAGACGAGTTTCCTTTCTGTCACGTGATCTGCTTCTGATATAAAACCAGATGTTGCCTTACATAGGTGACAAATCAATAACCTTACTTGACATTTTCTTCTCACCTCAGGGGCTTCTGAGATTCTTTATCAACCCTCATACAACCAGAAATCATTCAGAGAAAGAAAGAAAAACAACAACAACCAAAGCAATATTATCAACTGTAGTATAATGATTTGAAAAGTTATAGCTTAAAAATAAATCTAACCATATTATCACCAGAATATAGCAAGTGATGAAACCACATTGTTTCCATAATGTCATGTGTTTTGCTGTTTCTGTTCATCTTAATGTGATCGGAGCATGATGAGTTTCCTGTTGTCTTCTTAGAATGTTTTGAGCTGAATCAGGTTTCTCACGCTCACACCTGAGGACTACTGTTTTCACAGTATGAGCCTGTGTTTTGATCACTTTGGGTAGCCGACTTAAATGTCATGGGTATGTGGAATAATGTGACACAATGTGAGAACATCTACAGGAAGAGCAGAAGCATGCATGCACAGACTGCATTCACACCATCGTACAAATGCATGAGTGTGGTTGAGCGTCATCCACACATCTGGACCACATCTGGTCTGCATCCTGCCCCCACTGGCCTCTTTTTTGAAAACTAAAATATGGTCACAGGTCACCCTAGTTTTGGGTCACCTGAAGTCTTTCTATGAGGCTGGATCCACGCTGCAGCTGGTGTATACCTCGAGATGGGATCCCAGGGTAGGAACAGAGAGACAAATAGAAAATAATTAGAATAGCTGCTGTTCATAACATTTAATTCAAAAATATGTTTGTGACTTTTATCCGATCTAACAAGGGTGGGCCTGAGATTCATTATGTGAATGCTTGGCTGAAGAGGTATGTATTCAAAGAGGGCAAGTGTGTTTGAGCTCCAAATTTTGTGTGATGTTTTTTTTTTTTTTTCATATACCCACTTGTGAACAGAAACTGTTTGTGGTTCAGGCAAGATGTTTCAGTGTTCAGACACAAAGGAGGAAGAAAATATTTCTCATGCATGATTACAATTTCCAGATTGTGCAGTCATATTTTGCAAGCTACGAAACAAATGAAAGGTAATAAAGAAAATGATGTCATTATTAATTCATAAGCTGTCCGTTTAATATGGCTCTATCAGAAACGTTGTATCAACAGCACATTATTTACAAGTAACTTGGGTGAATTCAAGCGTTCAACTGTAAACCAGGATTGCCCCCATTAATGAGAGGTGATGACCATCTTTTCATTTCTTCCTTGCACCCCATTGTCTCAATCCTGCATTGTTTCCTTGCTCCTTCTTTCTTGTGCTCTTCCTGACCCCCCACCACCCTGTCCACCCCCATCACTTCACACCATTTCCTCTTTACCCTGTTTATCACTTCACTTTGTGATCCCTTCTTCTCATGTTTCCCACAAGTCTCTAATGGTTTTCAGACTTTTTGACTCCAAGGCTCCAACATGATATTCAAAGGCCTCCCCTCGTGTTTCCACTAAGATTCTTCTGGTATTTCTCATGTATTTATGACAAAGCTGCTTATTGTTTTACTTTTTATAAATATATGAAATGTATTGTTGTGGCTAATGGTTTTATTAATCAATTTATTAATGTAATATTAAATATAATATATCATGTATACCTTTGGCATATTTCATATTTTATTAGCATACTAAACTATGGAACCATTATTCATTTGATGAAGTTATATTCTGTATTCAAGAACTGTATGTTCTTCAATAAAACCAAAAGTTATTGAGGGGAAAATAAAAAGAAATTTGATTTCAACTTACTTTTTTTTTTTTTTTTGTATTTCAATTTAAATTACAGATTTACCATTTTATTATAATAACATTAATATTGTAATATTATAAACTGATTTACACATTTTTACTAAACTGGATGCTCACTGAGGCCCCCTGGTTGAGAATCACTGATGTATTGCATCCATTTTGTAGGAATCTAAATGATGTGAAGATAGCAATGACACAGAAAGCAGTTGATCTGGATTCAAATTTTTAATTAAAATATGAATTTATCCACAGATTTAAAACAAAAAGTAGAATGGAGCTACAATCAGGCACCAAAGAATACATTTGTTTTTCTTATATTTGAAACAATTGCGATAATGCAACAATAACATTATTTAGTAAGCTATCTACTTGTATATTTAGCGTATTTCATCATGATGATCTTTTCACACATAGGTGAGGGTAAAAAGAGGCTCAAAGACTTCACCAATCCTCTGGTTTACATAAAAGAGTAAAGACTCCAGATTTTCTCCCATTTCACACACACACACACACACACACACACACATTCAGTCCTGGCTTAGAAATTGGCCACAGAGATAACAACACAAATAGCAGTGGCATTAGCATGAGTTTGGCAGTAGGATGTGTGAATGTATGTCAGTGTTGAGTTTGCATTCAGCTTCTCAGCCTCTGAAGTGGATCCTTACACTCTCATGCAGTAAACGCGTTTAATATTAAAATGGCCAGCGGTGCCAACATGTCGCTATGAAAACACTGTAAAATGGCAGTGTAGACTACTATCACACATAACATTAACTCAGTGTTGCACTGAGTTAAGACAACCCACCAAATTTATGGTGGGATTGGCCAGATGAAAGATTACGGCACTTGTGATTGGTTGGCCCGTGTGACTGACGTGCGAATAAGGCAGAATATGTTTCCAATGGCAGTGGTACACACTAGCGGCACAAATGCTAAAAGCCCTTAAGCAGGCACAGAAGACGGGACAGAGCCGGTTACAATCAACACAAAGCGATTTGTGTTTGACTTTAGCAGTAATCTCAGACATTTTGGGCCTTTAGTTCTAAAGTTTGACCATATTCATTTTCTTATTTATATTTGCATATTAGCCTTTTAGAACTTCTAGCAGATCTGGATTAACATCTGCTGATGCATGTTAGCGCATTTTAGACCCAAGAAGCTATGGCATGTGAGAAAGACAGCACCCCTTTTAGATTGGAGGAGTATACAGCAGCGATGGAGCTCGGTAAAGGTTTTAGCAGGCTAAAATCTGGATAGACCTTTTTAAACTCAATAAATAAAATAAATAGGATAAAATACAAAACAAAAACACACTCTGCAGTACTGTAGTCTGGGGAAACTAATTGATGGATCACTCCCAAGCGTATCAGAAAGACCTTGTTTAAGACTACAGAGAATGCGCACACACACACACACACACACACACGTACCCGACCACCAATGATACAGACACACACATACGTTCGCAAAATTTTGGTTATACATTCTGAATCATGTTTAATTCTCAGCAAGAGCAGTTGCTAACCTTATAATGATTAGGAGTCATGCAGTACTATACAAAAGTAAAATAGAAATGAAGAAAGGTTCTCATTTATTCTCCTCAAAAAAAAAACCTGATTTAAACTAAAATACTGTGACCATATTTCCTTATTTTCCCAGACATGTCCTGGCCAGGATTTCTAAAGTCAGAGCCAGCCTGCAGATTAGAGTTGACGGATTTCTTAATAAATCGCGTAGTGCATGATGGACACAGACTCGGATTTCTTTTTGGATTCCATCCAGTCAGAGGATATCAAACGTTTGATATTTTAAGTCAATTTTAAAAAGCATATAGTTTTCATTTGCCATGTGTTTGTCATCTGCATTTGTCATTTTTTCCTCTGAACCGATTTATAAAGTCGGCAAATGTGTATGATGCTTCGTGTTTTAAAATCTGTTCAGATTGTAAAAGTTATGTGGTGTATTCCTGCCTTTAGAAATCCTGGCCATGAAGAAAGCCTGTCCGAGAAAACGAGGACGTATGTAATGACCGAGAGCTTTGTTAGCCTAATGCGAATATGGTGAGTGTTAGCTCTACAGCGTTTGTCACTGATTGTGTGTTTCTCTGGGTTGTAAACAGATCCAACTATAGAGATTCTATTTAGTGTCATCCTAAACAACTCCTCACCCTCGTCTCAGGTGAACCTGCTCTAGCGAATGTACACATCTTTGCTCCACTCCTCCTGGTTCTGGTTATGGGCCGTCGTCACCCCGCCACCTTCTGCATCCTGAGAGTAGCGCTCCCTCAGTTTGCCTCGTCCACGCTGGTGCTGATTGGCCGGTGGTGGGACCACGTTGAGGTTCTCCTGATCAGGCTCCGCCCCTTCGTCCTCCCAGGAGGCCTGGCGAGGAGTGTGGTGGGCCGGGTTTAGACGGTACGAACGGCACGTGTCCGGCTCCTCATATGGGTCTGTCTCCATGTCGTCAGTGTAGGCAGAATCCCGGCTGCCCTGGGTCTCGGAATCGAAAGTGTCCTGCCGTGACAGACCTCGTCCAACTGTTTGCAGCTGGCTGCGTGAAGAGCGCAGTGGCTGCTTGCCACCCAGGCCGCTCTGATAGTCGTTGAGACTGCCACGTTCAGGCCCTTCCCTCTTCTGTTCTCCATGCACCAGGAATGGCCCCTACAGCAACCCCAAAACACACCACAAAAGGCCATTGCACATGCAGAAACACAAAACAGAGCAAGCAGCATGTTAATACAAAGGTTAGAGGTCAGCAAGTTATTTCAACACGTTCCAAGCAATACTATAACAAATGGCATACATAAAATACATTCTTTACTTATGCTATTATAGGAAAATACCATTTTGGCAGTGAGATGCCAGTGGTCAGTACTCTTATGCAAAGCTATTACTATTGCAATGAACAAACAACAGTTGCAGTTAGTTACCTGTGATTTCTAAGTTTCTAAGTAAAAATACCTTAAAATACCTTTTAGTTTTTCAAAACATTGGAAAGTGAAATGTATCTGATAAATTGCTTACATAAACTCACACCATGCACGTAACGTAAAAAAAGATTAATCATTAGTGCCATCTATTGGCCATATCAAACACATCACACAATAAATAAAACTGATTTCAACTTATTTGGTGATGATTCAAAAATGTTGGGGTAGATTAGATCGTCTAAATTAGACCAGTCATCTTTGGAGTTAAAAAGCATCTCGTACTGCAACCCTCTTCCAGAAAAATTATGAACAAAAACATTGACCAATTTTTTTTTATCATATAAGTTATATTTTTATTTTGAAATCATTATATATATATATATATATATATATATATATTTTTTTTTTTTTATATTTTTTTTTATTAAATAAAATAATTAAGAAGTGAAGCTATTTCAATATTTGAGGGGCCTTGTGACTATAAGAGGAAAGCAGTCTTTTATTAAAAGAGCATCTCAAAGCTGCTAACTTTGGTCTCCTAGACAACCGTGTAATTGTGAAAACTGAGCAGATGGATGGTCATTTTTTTGTTCAGATTGCAGTGAGATAGTTGTAAACGCACACACACAGGCACTGATCCATCCTTGGTTTCCCTCACTCACTCACTGTCTCTCGCTTCTGCACATAGACACACGAACACACTTTCATGTAACTTGGGTAAACAACATTGGCGTCAATGCACATAATGCTGCTGTTAGAGTTTCTGCTCAATGTTAATAGGATAATGGATCTGAGTGCGCTTTTTCAGAGCTGGTGCTATGGAAACCTGGAAGAGGGTAGCGATCTGAACTACGTTTCCTAGATGACAAGAGGCCACTGTAAAGACCGGCAGGCGTTTCAGATGAGGGGACACTGTGTGGACTGTGGCACATGGTGGACTTACGATGATTTTGATCATATAAGGGATGTTTTGTTAGTGTGTATGTGTGTGTGATTTATATCACTGAGAGATCCATCAAAGGAGAGGAGCAGAAACAGATAACAGAATAACAGTTGGGCATTTCTATCTCTTGAGCAGCCATCGCTACTTTTCTGTGATTGGGAGACGGGTACAAGACCCTCCAATATCTCACTCTAATCCTGGCCCTGTTTTTAGAGGGCATGTTCCTCTTCCTGTTGCCCTTGCTCTGTAGTGGCGTAGCCATCGAAGAGCTCCAAGTTGCGACGCAGGGAAGTGAGCACCTGTACCTGCAGGTTGGAGACGGGTTCGGGCGAAGCTGCCAGGGCGGCTGTGGCCATGGTGCGGTTGAGCAGAGGGTTGGGTGGGTTGCTGCTCGGAGGATGTGTAGCCTTCCAGTAGGCCTCCAGGTATTCAGCCAGGTGTTCACATGCATCCTCCAGCTGATTCTCATCTAATATTATGTCAAAAAGCTCCTGAAAAGGAGAAAAGGATGTGTTTTAAAAGGAAGCGAACATGCAGTCTACGTGTTAGAAACATCTACATTGAGTTTTTAAGCTTTCTATGATATATATCTATGCTATCTTTGCATATGACTAGATAAGACTGAATCTGTGAGCACACAAATTTTGAAAATCATATGTGTGCCTAAGAAACAGAGAATGAAGAACGAAAAAAAAAAAGAAAAAGAAGGAAATGCAACTTAGGTATTAAACAAATAAAAGAGTGAGCAAAAAGCTTTACCCCCCCCCCCCAAAAAAAAAATAATATATATAAGTGTGTGTTCACGGTGTGTGTGTGTACTTTAGATGGGTTAAATGCAGAGCACGAATTCTGAGTATAGGTCACCATACGTGGCTGTATGTCACGTCACTTTCAAAAGTATACATAGATGTAAATCAGCAGAAATCAAAAGTCATATACTCACTGGAGGACACTGTGAAAGTTTATCAGCTGCCACCATTTGGACATTAAGATGTTTGGCCTGAGATTTACCCCTGGACTTTATCAGCCTCTGCAACACCTGATTGTGAGGGGACACAGAAACACAAATATACATCCAATAAACATGTTCAAATACATTATGATGTACACACTGATCTTTTAACACACACACACAAAATAAGCATCTTTCTGAGGCAGATTTATTGAAACCAATCTGAGCTGCCATACACTACTGTTCAAAAGTTTTGAGGTCAGTAAGTTTTTCTTTGAAAGAAATGTATAATTTTATTCAGCAAGGATGCTTTGTTGATATTTAATTGATCAAAAGTGGCAGTGAATACATTCGTAACGTATCAAAAGAAAAAGGAACATGTGACATGTGAGACTGGAGTAATGGCGGCTGAAACTTCAGCTTTACTATCACAGGAATAAATCACATTGTAATATATATTCAAATAGAAAACAATTATTTTAACTATGATAATATTTCACAAAATTACTGTTTTTACTGTTTTTTGTTGTTGTTTAAATGCAGCCATCGTGATCATAAGAGATTTTTTCAAAATCATTACAAAGATCTCACCGACCACAAACGTTTGAACGGCAATCTGTATATTCAGCTCATAAATATAAACCTTTGGAGAGGCAATCTTGATGTAGACTATGATAGGTGCCAGTGACGTCTTGGCCAATTGAGATGGATGGTTGATTGTGTCGGCATCCAGGGCCACTAACTGAAGCGTCCGGGCCAGCTCGAAGATTCTCTCGATTTCACTCTGAACCTCAGCTGCCAGACGGAAAAAAATTAATACGACAATTCATGAATAGTACATATACATTCATAACTTCATCTACAGGTGCATCTCAATGAATAAGAATGTTGTGTAAAAGTTACAAAAAAGTCAACTCAAATTGTGTATTAAATAATTCAATGCACACAGACTGAAGTAGTTTGTCTTTGGTTCTTTTAATTGTGACAGTTTGGGTTACATTTAACAAAAACCCATCAATTGACATCTCAACAAATTAGAATAAGGTGACATGCCAATCAGCTAATCAACTCAAAACACCTGCAAAGTTTTCCTGAGCCTTCAAAATGGTCTCTCAGTTTGGTTCACTAGACTAAACAATCATGGGGAAGACTGCTGACCTGACAGTTGTCCAGAAGACAATCATTGACACCCTTCACAAGGAGCCACAAACATTCATTGCCAAAGAAGCTGGCTGTTCACAGAGTGCTGTATCTAAGCATGTTAACAGAAAGTTGAGTGGAATTTAAAAGATGACAACAACAAGAAAAAGATGCACAACCAACCGAGAGAACCGCAGTCTTAGAAGGATTGTCAAGCAAAATTGATTCAAGAATTTGAGTGAACTTCACAAGAAATGGACTGAGGCTGGGGTCAAGACATCAAGAGCCACCACACACAGAAGTGTCAAGGAATTTGCTGAACCACAGACAACATCAGAGGCGTCTTACCTAGGATAAAGAGAAGAAGAACTAGACTGTTGCCCAGTGATCCAAAGTGCTCTTTTCAGATGAGAGCAGATTTTGTATTTCATTTGGAAAGGTCCTAGATTCTGGAGGAAGGGTGGAGAAGCTCATAGCCCAAGTTGCTTGAAGTCCAGTGTTAAGTTTCCACACTCTGTGATGATTTGGGGTTCAACGTCATCTGCTGGTGTTTGTCCATTGTCTTTTTTTTTTTTTAACAAAGTCACTGCACCCATTTACCAAGAAATGTTGAAGAACTTCATGCTTCCTTCTGCTGACCAGCTTTTTGAAGATACCGATTTCATTTACCATCAGGATTTGGCACCTGCCCACACTGCCTAAAGCAGCAAAAGTTAAATGACCATGGTGTTGGTGTGCTTGACTGGCCAGCAATCTCACCAGACCAGAACCCCATAGAGAATCTATGGAGTATTGTCAAGAGGAAAATGAGAAACAAGAGACCAAAAAATGCAGCTGAGCTAAAGGCCACTGTCAAAGAAACCTGGGCTTCATACCACCTCAGCAGTCACAAACTGATCACCTCCATGCCACGCTGAATTGATGCAGTAATTAAAGCAAAAGGAGCCCATACCAAGTATTGAGTACATACATACAGTTTTTTTTTATTGGTCTTATGAAGTATTCTGATTTGTTGAGATGTGAATTGGTGGGGTTTTGTTAAATGTGAGCCAAAATCATCACAATTAAAAGAACCAAAGACTTAAACTACTTCAGTCTGTGTGCATTGAATTTATTTAATACAGAAGTTTTACAATTTTTGCCATACATGTTGTTACAAAATGTATTGAAAAATTATTTTGCAGTGTATAGCAGAAAATACTGAAAGCACACACAAACACACCTCAGATTTTAATAAACAAGATGAATATCAGGAAGACTTACCTTACCATTTTATTTCATACTCAAACCTATGTTAGTATATAACATGCATGTGCATGTTATTATGGTCTGCTTGAATATATGCATGTGTGAGCGTGAACACGTGCTAGTTCATTTCCATTTAACTTTAAGTAAATGGAGCCCTGAATAGTATGAGCATAGTTTCCAGAAGGCCGATTACATGCTATGTGCTGCTTTCTTTTGTGAAGTGCTATATGAGAAGTGGCATCACACTTCTTACAGTAATGCAGAATGTATGAACTCAGTTAATTAAAAAAAGCTGATTTTTTTTGTCAAGTTACTATTTAATTTTTTTTTTTATAAAAAGTAATTTGAAACTATTTAAGGGACAACATCTTTTAAACTAACATATTTCACATTTTACTGTAATGAAATCAGAATAATTTTTTCTCGTACAAAACAATGAAGATCTCAGTTAGGGTGACAGCATCTTTAAAACTTTACAGCGCAATCTAAACACACTACACATATAAAGAAAATAATGTTCTGGTCAAATTGTATCCAGAATTCATCATTTCATTTACATGTATAATTGTTTTGAATGACTTATCCTTTGTTTACAAAAAACTTCATTTATTTGATTAAAAATACAGTAAAACTTTTAAATGTAATTTATACTTGTGATGGTAAAGCTGAATTCTCAGCAGTACTCCAGTCTTCAGTGTCACATGATCCTTCAGAAATCATTCTAATATGCTGATTTGTACTTACATCCTTCCAAAATATAACAATTTTACAAAATTATGCATTTTTACAATATCAGGAAAGACATATCCAATTTGTTTTTAGCCTCAGAAAGTGAAGCATACGGAGTAATTTTGTGAACGCTGGTGTGCGATTCTGAACACATAATAATTGGATTTTATGACTCTACTTGTGGGCCAACTTAAGAAGGTTTTAAAAGAGATGGAGAAGGAATATGAAGAAAAAGTGGAAATGTTACATATTTCATTTTCTAATGTTTAATTCACAGATGCTTTGAATGTTACTTGAGACCAACAACAGCAACTTATTCCACAACTGCAAAGGCTTCTAGCCGAATCGTTTGTTAATCAAATAAATCAGTAGATTTGTAAGTGAGTGTGCGGTTATATTTCCTCTATACATACATTTAGTATCTTCTGACCTGAATCTCGGATGCTGCGCGTATGCTTGATTTTTTAGAAGAAACTATTCATTTAGCCTATCATCATAATACAATATGTCTTGAATAATAGAATACCTACTGTGAATGTTATCTCAGGTTGGTCAGTGTTAAGGCTGTGTGTGCAATACAATGAGAAAACCCTAAACCACTACTCTACACTGCCATGTGTTGGCAACAATAGCTTGTTATTGGAAAAGCTAACACTGTTTCCAAAACAGTTTACCTACTGAAAAATGTTAGTGTTCTTTTTTATAGTTAATAACACCACAACTGTGCCAACAAGTTAAGTCTGTTGACTCCAAACTCAAGGTAGACAGTTAAGTACAGGGACAGATGGATGGAGAGTTAGATGAATGGATGTGGACAGAATGAATTGACAGAAAAGGGTGGGATGATAGGATACGTACCCAGTACGTCTGAGGTGAAGAGAAAGAGAAAGCAGAGGAAATGTGAGGTGGAAAGGAGCGGCAGGAGAGAGCAAGACGAAAACGAGAGAAAAGGCAGATCAGACATGACAAAAAAGAGCAAGAGGAGGAAACACTAAGAAAAATGTTCAGGAAACAGAGAGAATGTGTGCTAGTTTACACTAGTGAAAACTGACAGGGCTTGACAAACTAAATTTTAAACCATCCAAAAATAGACTAACAGCCTACTCGTACACGGAGTCAAATAATTTCTTTGTACGACTTTTTCTGACTGATTGTTTTGGTTAGATCACCCAAAAATGACAATTAGACATCCTAGGTGTATATGACTTTCTTCTTTCAAACGAATCCAGTCGGAGTTATATTACACACGCAGAAACACAGCAGAGAGATCAAAAAACAAACAACAGTCACTAATTAGAAGTACAAAACTAGGATTTGTAAAGAAGATTGTCGGAGGATTTCAGTATAAGCCAAGAGGAGACTGGTTGTCCTTTGCTAAAGTAAGGAAACTTTGCTTTCTGTTAACAAACGTTGGTTTTCACGAGACTCACCGGCGCATGCACAATGCTAACTTCATACGTCATGCTCCTGAAACTGCTTCTGTTAACAACAGTGAGCACAAGCTAGATTCAAGTGATTATTACATTTTGAATATGGATATTTTTCTTACAAAAACGAAAATTGCTACGATTTGTAAAACCTTTTTTATGGAAGGGCACTTTTTATTTAACTTCTTTTGCACTGAAGCAATGTAACACCCACTGACTGCAATGAAAGAGCTTGAAAGATCAAAAGACAATATTTAATTTAACTCAGACTGGATTCGACTGAAAGAATACTCACTCAGGGGTGAGTAAAACAGCCGAACTTTTGTTTTTGGGTGAACTAACCCTTTAAATCACTTTCTTTTTTCCCCTCTATAGCATGCAACTATGAAGACAGAATGAATCTGCATTTCATGCATCCCAAGAAATTGGCTATTTGTTTTGCTCTCTATGTGAATAGTTCTGTAATTTGAAATTTGCTTTGCTCTTCAGTGCCTGGACTAATATGAATCCAAAACATTTGTTGTCTTGGTCAATAAATGTGTTGCTAAACCACATGTTCAGCCTGCACTGGCTTTATGAACACATGAGGGAGCTCATTTGTGTGCACTGTGTGTTTCATACCCAGACTGGATCTGGTGCTGGAGCGCTCGATGATCGTGTGTTTGCTGGGGTTGTTTAGAACAGAACGTTTGGCAAGTGAGATGTCTGCTGTCACCCTGGTGATGGATATTCTGGAACAAACAACAACCCATAACCATGGTATAGAACAATTATAGCATGAGTGTATTGTGACATTTTCAGCATTGACAATCTAAACAGATCTTTGCCATTCATTTTGCCATTCATTTTGACAGCATCTTTGACAACATAAATCTGGAGAAATTTCAAAATGATGAAAAATGAACTATTTTTTTTTTTTGATCTTTATTATGACCATGACATGCATATTTTGGTACCCACCTTCCTTCAAATTTGTGTTTAAGAAAATCAAAGAGAGCTTTCTGCATCATATCTGTCACCTGCAACGTAACACACACACAAATGAGCAACATAAACCATTTGACTAAAAATGTAAACTGACATTTTTTAAGAGCAATATATTATCTTGCCTCATAGCCTTTAAGGGATGGTCCCACCAAAATAATGGGTCTCATGGAAGGCACCACATCGTAAGGTGGAACATGTTCCATCTAAAAAGGTCACACACAAAATAAAACCTCCTCAGTGAAATCATGATTTATTTATATATATATATGTTTGCCAAAACTAACCAAAAACATCTGGATTTAAGAACAGCATTCACACCTGACAAGCTGACAAATTAATATTTTTTAAATATTGGCTAATAACTGAATTTAGTGTAAAATAATATTGATTAAACCTGATTTCTTATAATTTCAGTCATGTACTTTGTTTAAATTGTATGCTTATATACAGTCAATATCTCGCTAATATCTTGAAATATTTATACATTTATTTATTAACTTTATTTATACATTTAATTTAAAATGAATTAATATCAATATCTATATTTTTAAATTATTAAAAGGTTAACACAATTAAAGTTATGGATGTTAAAATAAAAAAAATATAATATTTATTTATAATAATCATGCACACAGTGTAATTAATAAAATGAATTAACCATATAACACATATCAAAACTTGCTTTTTTTTTAAACAAAGACATTAGTCTGGTGTATGAACAAGCCATTTAATAGACATGAAAAAATTGTCTTATATATAAAAAATACACACACATATATTACATGCATTTGTGTAATGCACATTTGTAAGAAACTGAACAAAGCACCAGTCAATGAAAACATTTTGTTCATCAGCTATGTTCATTTAAAATCTTTTTTGTTCTGTTTTGTTTTTGGATGCTAAGCTTCTCTTTCCTCATCAGACGGACCATCACTTTAATCTAAGATAAGACCTGTTCATGTTCTGCTGAGGGTCCTCCACTCCATGAAGTGTGTGTGTGAGAAAAATAGAGACAGAGATCTTTTGCTGAACTGATTCCCATTCACAGTGGCACCTCACACTCCTCTGGACCCATTATATAATACATAAATAACCAAAAGCTTCAGATGGATAGCTAAAAACAACCGGGACATCTACAATCTACTGTCATCATTTTCAGCTCTAATTCACCCAGTCAGACGTCTGCACAACGTGTGATTGTGTGACGGTAGCCATTGTGACAGCAGTAACAAGCGTGGGCTACTCTCTATGTCACAGACCCATAATGGAAACAGAAACCTTGGAAACCTGTCAGGGTGTTTCTGCCTCATCTTGTGTGCAGGTGAAAGAGGATGGCAGACTCCCCATGTGTCCACACATGTGGATAGACACATGGGCCGGATTTATTCATTTCTTAATTCAGTCTGAATGAGATGTACATATCTTGTAGAGCTAATAAACCCAGACAGTTTTTTCCCTCTCTGAACAATTGTTTTTTGTAAACACTCAGGACTGGAAATATAAAGAAATCCTGTCTGTATGCCACAACATGTAACATTAAATCCTTTGGAGAAGCAAGCATAGAACAATTTTATTTGCCTTTTCTGAAATACATTTACATGCTCAGCTGATATAAGAACATGATGACAATAGCCTTACGCTATCTTCATAACAAGCACAATGAGAGAAATGAAACAGAAAGTTGTTATTGCTATGACTCACCGATTTCTGTTTCTGTTTGGCAGGCCCACCTATCATTCCACACACACACACACACACAGCAGGAGAGAGAGGACAAGCATGCAAACAAACAGAAGCTTGTTAGTGACAAAATGTTAATACATTTAGGATGCTGGGAGAGAATGAATCAACAAATCAGAGGTGGTCAAACGAAGAAAAGATGGAACCACTAAGGTATTAGATCAACTTCTCCTGATTAATCCTCCAGGTTGATGTGTGTAGTAAAATTCTCCCAGCATGAACACATTCGCATGAGAAATTCAGATAACTGGTTTTGTGAGTCTAGATTCACCCAAGAATACACATTCTGTCATTATTTATTCACCCTTGTGTCGTTCCAAACATGTATGACTTAAAGGCCCATTCACAACAAGGACGATAACTATAAAGATAACGATAAAGATATAGTTCTAAAAATCTTTCTCAATATTAAAGAATAGCACTGTCCACTACAACTATAACGATAAAGGCACAGAGAAACGATGTCGTTGGAATCATTTTCAGAATGTTTCTTTTTCCAGCTGATGAATGATACAAACATTGACAGCCAATCAGAATCCATTCTGCTATGACAAGCTCGAGAGTTTAAAGCCCCAGTGCACTGTAAGTTGCCAATTTGCAGAGCATTCTTCCTAATATCTCATAAGATATACATTAATTCTTAACTATTTTGTTTTATTAATTTCTGCAGTCTGCTATGGGTTGGTACTGGAGCAATTGAAAATCATAAAGGGTGAGTAAATGATGAAGAATTTTGATTTTTGGCTGGACTATAGCTGTAAGAATGCATTAACATTCCCTTGGATGTGAATTTTTACCAATCAATCACACAAACAGCAAAGACTCCCCTAATGAAGGTGCTGGTTAGGAACGAGTCTGATTATTAGTCATATCTGAGGGAGGCTGTCTATTGAAGCATCCTGGGGTTATCACCAGGGTTACCTTCTTAAAGAAAGGGAGGCGGGGTAGGTTGCCTTGAGGGGAGGTGACACTTCCGCCCACACCCTTTTGGTCACGGGTGTTGGCAGGCTCCACCTCCTCAACGTCCGAATCCGAATCGTCATAAAGTCCAGAGGACAAGTCAGCTAGGGGACCAATAGGGGAGGTGGATGGGTTTTAATGAAAGGATAGAACGAGAGAGGATGGTGGGGGGGGGGGGGATAGAGAAGGAAATAAGGGTGAAAGAACAGGGAAACAAGGGTAATGGACAGAAAATGAGATAGGAGGAAGAGAGGAAGAACAGTAGCATGATGTACAGACTTCACTGAGTCAGAAAGGTAATGAGAACACAAAAGGCGTTTTAAAAAGGACAAGCCAAATCAAAAAAGGAATGACCTTTTCAAGAAATACAAACAAGTGGTATAGTTTCAAGTCCCTTCTTTGAGTTAGGATTTTTTATTATTTTTGAATTCACGTTCCATGTTCCATTCATAACAATATACATAAAATTTGTGTAATTTCTTACTGAAAAAAGCTACAGTAAAAACATGTCCACTACGGTAATGCAGTTACATGCAAGTTACCTCATATTTATACCTTTTTTTTGTATTGTTTGCAGATAAAAAACATGAAATACCATATAATTAAGGGGGGAAAATATTTAAAGGACCTTCCAAGTCATGTTTGAGTGACACAACAAGATTATATTTTATATAAATGTACATTTTTTTTGCTATATTTACCATCATTTATGGACTACTTGTGATGAACATGCTTTCTATAGATAGGATGCTTCTGATTGATGTGGCTTTCTGTTTTATCTCCTGTATTATTATTTTTGTTATCAGTACATTTGAAGGTACAACACAGATTTTAGTTGATTGGTAAATGAATATGTAATTAATGTCATATACAATAATAAGTAAGTTATAAGTTGATTATATTTTACTGTGAATTTCTGACAACCACCGGGGCCATATTTTACTGTATTTTTAACAGGATATTTTTAACAGTGTCAAGTATCATTTAAACTTGGTTTTATTTGGTTTTATACTTGACCAAAAGTCACCAGAAGCAGTGACACCTATAGTTAAATAAGTTATAGATTGTACACTCATAGTTTGCTATATTTGTTTTATTTTGGGTACCGTTTGAGTTTTTTTTGTACTTTTATTATTTTTCATTCAATTATATTGAGGACCTCACCTGCCTGCTGTGAAAATGCTCCTCCTGATTACAAATGAATCAAACTCCCAGAGTTGACACAGAACGCATAAACCACAGGTAGCTCAATGTGAGAAAGATTTGGAACTACAATTACAGATGATGATGATGACAAAGAGGAAAGGAAGAAAGAAAAACAACATATAAAGACTGGAAGACTAGAAGAATGAGTGATAAGAGGGAAGAAAAGACGGCAGAGGGATCCTAAAGGGGCGTTTAACTGTCACTGTGTTCAGTGATTACCCAGTGTGAAATTATTGGGTTTATGTTCAGTATATGTGTGGGTTAAGAGGCACAGGGATGTCCTAACCCATCACAACAGAACCAAAAAACTCACAGCATTAGCGTCTGATCATACCTGTTCCAGGTGGAGTGGGCCTCCGGGCACCTGTGGCAACATCCAGACTCGAGCTTCCACCAGACTTACTAGAAATAGATAGAGAGACCAATGCAAAGTAGTTAAGACAACAGTATGGTTAGTGGCTTACATATTTTTGAAGGAGGTTTCATGTGATTGGCTTTTACCTGGAGCTAAGGCGGTTCTGTCTCAATCTCTGTTCTTGTAATTGACGGGTGCTCTCAAGCTTCACTGGACTGGGGATAAACCCCACCTCACAGCCTTCTTTCACCAAACGCCCAATCCACCAGTCATTATTATACTTCTGTTAACCAAAAACACACAAACATACAAAGGGTGAACACACAGCTTTTGAATCATCTAAGCTAAAGGTGCAGTTACCGTCCATATGATTACATGCATATAAAGATCGATATATTGTTGAAGGATTCAATTATATATCAAAAGGTACTGTAAGCAATTTCACATATTTCAGCTGTGTTTTTGCTGTTGCTGAGGTAGATGTGATGTTTTTCACTGATGTCTATCATTTTACCGGTAAATGTTAAATTGCTTACGACACCTTTGAAGGGAAAATCTGTCTGACCTCTTTGATGTGCAGGAAGTCTTTGGGTTCGAAAGAGATAGCCATGCCCTGAACAGGCACATCATCATTAGGGCCTGGGTTATAGCCAACGTTAGTCCTCACCGCAAACGCTACAGGCTTGGTCTTCAGATAGAAAGGGGATGAGAGAGATAAATGGAGAGAATTAAAATAGAGAGAACTGCTAGAAAACATAAGTTTAACATAAATGTTCACACTTTTTTGATGTCTTGTGTAGTAACATTAATAAAGTACTGCTATTTCCATGAGGAGATTCAAATCATAGGGCGTCTCAAAGCGATGTTCTTTCTACAATCAAGTCACTCACGGACGGGTCTGAATAATAGACCAATGAGAAATTGAAAGAGAGAAACGGGAACAGAACATGGAAAAAGTAAGAGACCTTAGCCTTCTCTAGCGTGGCAAGAGCTTGTCTATCTGCTTCTTTCCGGAGAGCCTCAGGGTCCTCCTCCAGAGACACGTCAGAGTCTGAAGGACGACTGGTGTAGGAGTCTGCCGAGCCCTGCCAGAGAACAGAGAGGGGGAGTGAATCTGTGTTAACAGCCTTTGGCACAGCGTTTGAAAAAGCTCTTTTTTAATTAGTATTCCTTATCTAAAACCAAACACAATAAGCATTTTACATCTCTTCTTCCACCAGGCCATAAGAGAAGTGGCACAAGTGACCACACAGTGAGTTATTCTACAACATGCAAACAATTTGTGAATGAAGAACAGGTTGAAGGAGAAGGCAGGAACAGTGTGGGAGGAAAGAGAGCAGAAGGTACAGTACAAACACGAGAAAAGAGTTTCTAATAATACGAGAGGAGCAAAACAGAAAGAAGAAAATGTTTAGAGCAGCTGAATCAAAGGATTCTTACAGTTTGTGTATGTGCAAGGATGTAAACAAACATTCAAGATACTGCTATGTGCTCAACTGCATGAATCTGTTTGGCCCAGGAGTTGATTCCATATTCAAATTGACATTTAACGAATTAATAAATGTTTTTGTTACGTTATGGTCACATTACAATAATCATGGAAACTTTTTCTTCACACCTTCATCATTTATTTATGCTATTTTTAAAATTCTTTTGCTTTTCATATGTATAGTTTTTATTGTTTACCCAATAAAATCTATCAAAAGGTACAAGCGAATATGAATTATTAATTTAGTTAATAAAAAAAAAAATGCTGATAATTTAAACAGTAAAATACTCAATACTTCTGATATATAAAAAATGGATAATACCAATTTTTACATTAAAATACATGTGTTACTCCCATTACGATTAACAAATAAGCAATCAATAAAGTGTTATCAACAGTTAGTGTTGCCTAGGTGCTATCAAGCACAGTTTATAATTAGAGATTATGATAAAACACATATGTCTGTATTGATTTTGACTTGCTTTAGATTCTGGGTAATTTCATAAAGATTCTAAAAGCAGACAAAAGCACACAAATCATCGTGACATTGACTTTCACAGTACAGTACAGTGTCAGAACCCTTATATAAGCCTCCCACTCCTCTCATCTTTTTTTCCCCTACTTTCCTCTCGTTTTCCTGTCTGTTTCAGGTGTCGAGCGGACTCTTATTCGTGGGAGGTGTGGACGGTGTGTGGACAGCTGCAAGAATGACTCATTGGATGGATGCGCTTTGCGTGTGTGGACATGAGTGCATTAGGTTTGTCACATATTTGTGAATATGTGTGTGTTGCATGTGTGTTTTAAATAGAAAGGAGAATGTGTCAGACTGACATATGCCATATGCAATGATGTTAAATTATTCATTGTGAAACAGAGGGTCACAGGAACCCAGCGCACACACTAAATATCACCGGCTTCAACAGATTGCACACACACACAAACACACACACAATTTGCCTGGTAGACTATCATTTTTACAGCAGAGAAGTTATATTTGTAATTGTCAGTATAGTGGTCATAAAGTGGGCTAAATCCAAATCCTGCCAGAAATGAATCACACAAACACGCATGTTTTTCTGTCATGGTAGGGATTTTCCACTAATAGTATATTTTTATACTGACCTCATGATATTTCTATCTTCAAACCCTAAGCCAAACCTGTTCTGAAGGACCACTGGAAGCCACTGTAGGCTGGTCCAACAGTGTAAGTGATTTCAGGTTTTACGATCCTTGCTGGGAAATTTGATGCCTAAAATAGGGAACCTGACACACACCAATGTTTACTGAGCTATCTAAATGGGGACATTCCATAGATGTCTATTGTTTTAATAAACCGCAATTTATAAATACAATATCCTAAACCTATGTACTAATGCTAAGTATTTCAGTTTTGACTTCACTGGGCTAAAATGTTTCAAATTACATTTTCCACTGGTAGCTAGACTAATACAATTTCAAATAAAACAATTTCCCTCAGACTACAAGTTTTAGGACAGTACAGTATCAGTAAAAAAATAAGCAAATCACAGGCGAGACACTGCAGGTGAATAGGGTAAAAAAATAAGAACTAATAGTTATCACCTTACTCTCCCAGTTGATTGGTTACATTGATTATTGAAAAAAAAGTTAGTATTACAAGTTTTCTAAAATGTTATGTTTAAATATGCAAATTAGGCATTATTTAATGCAATTGTGCTAATTTGCATAAATGTCTAGTAAAAAAAATCTAAACACTGGATGAAGTCAGATTCAGAATTAAAAAAACAAATTTTTTTGACATATTAGAGTCAATGTTTTTACAGAGGGAATTCTGGGTATCTCCCTTGTTACTAATTCGTAATTCAGAAAATACTTTGAACAGCCAGAAAACAATATATTTTCACAATTTTGGGGGGAATCAAATGTTGTATATAATCAAGGAAAATATATATGAACAAATCCCTCTGTAAAAACCTTCTGAATATAGACACTAGACAGGAATAAAAATGTAATGTTTGGTGTGTGTACGTGCAACTGAAGTGGAGATTTATGGCTCAGTGTTGGAGAAAAAACTCATTTTGAGAAAACGGCCTTCAGAAATATGTATTGTAAATGGAATCTATTGACACAAACAGATAAAGTGCTATAAAAGAAAGACTTAATGGTGTCTTTTGGATGTTTTCCTTCCACTAGTTTGAAAAAGCACTTTATGAAAAGCCAAAAATCTCAAAACTGACAGGTGCTTGAAACTGTGTTTTTGCCTGCAGTGTCTCCCCTTAAGAAGATAACCTTCTATTAGGACCATGTAGAAAGGAAATTCATTACACAACAATTAGAAAGTTCTATTAATAATAATCACAGAAAAGACCTTTCAGGCACAGTGCTGAACAATGCTAATGGAAAAGATCCAATGAATGGAAATCTATTTAGGTTATTAAGGAATTAAAAATCTTTATTTTAGTTCCTAACTCATGCTTCATGCAATCTCTCACTGCATTCATTCTGGTATTTGCACGTCAGCCCTGTTTTGTGTAACTGTCAGCCGCCTATGTGTTTGGCAGTTTTCAAGGCCGGTCCCAGTCACCTCAGTAAAGGTCTACTACATTCATTCTCTTCATACAACAACAAGAACTTCACACTAATATCCCAGGCCTAAATGTTATGAAGTTGTCTCCAATGTAGTTGCAACACATTAACAATAATATTAGCTCAGGTTCTGTAGAGCTCGTAAACAAAGTTGACATTTTCCGTCTTCCAGTGTGCAAATTTCCCCAGGCTGTGTAGAAAGCATCCGTGAACACTATACATCAATAACACTGTCAGACTCGTGCTAGTCAAGACATCAGCGGCGACAAGACAGGAACATGGAGCGGGGAATAAAAACAAAAGACATGCCAGAAGATGACGGCTGATCGAGAGAGAAAAAAGCGAGAAATGGGACAAAATGAAAAGGACTGTGTGGGAGAGGAGGAGAGGACGGATTATACTCCCACTCGCTCATTGTGGGATGATCAAATGTAACAACTACGCTTCTCTGTAGAAATCAACGATAAAGGACTGTTATTATTTAAAAATTCCTTTCCCAGGCTTTTATATGAAATATGATTTCAGTTTAAAGGAATGTTTTGCGTTCAGTGTATGTTAAGCTAAAAACTGCAGATTACTACATCAAATAACTTCTCAGTATAAAAAAAATCATGGTTACAGTACTTACACTTACAATGGAAGTATTCAAAACACATTTAAATACATTTTCAAACTATCTGTTATCAAACTTCATATTTTTCTTCTTCAGGTTTATACAACTATACAGTACTCTAATGGGGAGTAGATAAAGAAACAGTGTTCTTTCCAAGTTATGTTTTACACAAAGTTCTAAGATTTTTATTTTTCACATCCAGTTGGACACTTTTTTTTTTTAGATTTTCTCCTTTAAAGATGTTTAAAGCAATTTGAAAAAATAGCTATACAAACATAACACAACAATAAATAAATAAACAAACAAACAAGTTCAATTGTTTTACAGAATTTGTTTGGGTAACATCAACTGAAATCAGTATTATTGTTTTATTCTGCTTTTTAAATAACTTTCAAAAGACTAAAAGTCAAAAATCATTTGATTAATCACAATAGTGTTATGATTCTCTTGAGGTTTATATTTACCAGGACTCACACAGTGTTACATATAGTTATAGTTACAGTGTTAGAGTTATATTTCATGTTACAAATAGGGTTTTACACATAAAAATATGACTGCCTTATACAATTCAGAAAGGGGGCAAGTGAATCACTATGTCTGGGCCTCCATATCTTCAAAGTGTTTAAACCCCCCAGTGATTCTGATAAAAGAAACAAACAGAGGATCATACAACATACTGTTTCCTTCAATGATTTTTTAAGTTTTAAATAACATGTGGATCAGTTTACTTACTTTACTGTTTACAGAGTTCAGTACAAAGTGTAACTTGAGAGAGTCACAAATGCATGTCGCTTCTGGAAATGTGCAACATAACCATATGCTTCTGAATTCATTTTTTGCCAAAGCACTACATGGACAAATTATGCATTATTCATCCTTTGGACAGCTGAAATGTTCCGGGTATTAAGTGAACAGTCTACACAGAATGACAAATACATGTATGAATGCACTGACCCCTACAGCGACGATTTGGATGCTTCTGAACAAACCCTGAATTCTGTTTGCTCAAGCAAGCATCTGATACCAGCCTCACAATCTGCATCAGTCTGATCCTGGACACACAGACATCTTCAAGCCACCTTAGCAATAAATCACAGCTTTATTATTCCACAGAATCTGACCATCAAACTTAAAAGACACATTTAATGAAAGATCACATTTAGAGATTAATAAGCTGCAGTAAAAAGACAGTGAGACTAAGGCCCCGTCCACACGGAGACGGAGTTTACCCCAATCCGATCTTTTTTTTCCTCGTCTCAGGAAAAATCCGCGTCCACACGAAACTGCAAAATGATGCAGTATACATGCCAGACCAGTATGTGGCGCTGTAATTCTGCCACAGAGATACACTAAAAACAGAGAAGAAGACTTGGACTATGCTCATAAACCATGCGCGTGGTACACAAACGAACATGGAAAAATACATTTATTAATCTGTGTTAATGTTAGTTAATAAAAAAACAATGGTTCAGTTTTTGTTCATGTTTTTGTTGTTGTTACGTGACGTAGAAGTGTCTGACTAGGGGGGAGACGTGGGCTGATGACGTCATCATCTCAGAAAATATACGGATTAGCCGTCCAGACGAAAACGTAAAGACGGCGTTTTCAAATTTATCCATTCTGGGACCCGGTTTCAAAAAATAGCGGTTTCACCTCACGAAAACGCCGGATACGTGTGGACGAAACACCTGTCCGATAAAAAATTTGTGCGTATTCACAGAAACGCGTCTCCATGTGGATGGGACCTAAACCTGTTGATGACTCAAAAGATGATATTTTAAACACGTTCTCTGCATACCAATTATTTGATATTCTCAATCAAAAATGATGCCAATCACCAAACAAAGCAATTTTACAATTTACTGAGCCACATAAGATTCAGTCACCATTACCCTGATTTTTTACCAAATACAAAATTTTCCCTCAGCTTTTCACCTGCTTTCACATTACATCACAGCATTTTAACATTTTTTAAATGCTCTAGATGGTTGTGAAAGACTCATCTAGCGATTCAACTCAATGTTGCCTGAGAAGACACCTTCAAAGATATGTTTTCACTGATATGTATCATTCCACTTCCACAAAAAGCTCCTTTGAAAGCTCAGTAAACATAATTAGCATTGTGAAAACATAATAAATCACATTCGATGCAGTTCTATAATGACTTTATGAACACCTCTGTTAGTTGGTACACGTGATAAGGTTAAATAATAACACTGCATGGGTGCAAAGACCAGACGGAAACCCAGGCAAAGGGCCCTGTGACAAGGCAGCCAGTACCAGCTAGGTCCCTGAGCAGTGCTGGAGGTCTAATTTAAACCCAGCAGGCCTAAGCAGCTGCCCAGCCCAAAATGGAATCAAACAGCAGCAAGGAGAGAGAGAAGGAGAGAGAGAGAGACAGAGAGAGGGAGACAATAAAAGGAGAAAGAGGTACAGAGAAGCTGCAAGATTGATAAGAAAAGATCCATATTTCCAAGGCAGTTTTTTTTGACACAGTTGTTAGTATGCTTAATTAACCACCACACAAACTCACATGGACGTTTCCGGGTGTTTCTTACCATAATGGGCCTCTGAATCCGTGCGTTGGTCTCCATGGCACTCGCTCCTTGCCACGGTAACACAGAGTCACACCCAAAGATCCCAGTTCAGGCTGAACACGATGTGTGTGTCTCACGAGGGTTTGTATTAATGTGTGTGTAGCTGTGATGGGTGTGTGTTGCAAAAGTTAGCCAGGGGACTATACGTGTGTGTCAGGAATTGACCAATTGCTCTGCTAACCTCATCACCCCCTCCTGGCTCATTCTGACACTCACAAACACACACACATACACACAGCTGAAACTTGTACTCATTTTCCAAGTTGAAGGCAGTAAAGAGAGAGGGAGAGAGAGAGAGAATTGGGGAGGGGTAGGGGGGTCAAATTGCAGGACTTGTGCTACATTTGCAGACTGAGGGGTTAAATTTAGCTGTGACAGGCAGGGGCAGATCTCTCTCTCTCTCTCTCACTCAGACTCTCCCATGTTTAGCTCCGGTATAGAGTGGGAAAGTAAACGTCAGAGACAGAAAGAAAGAAAGAAAGAAAGAAAGAAAGAAAGAAAGAAAGAAAGAAGGGAGGAGATAGTGAGAGACCCTTTTAAAGGATCCCCTCTCTGACAGAAGGCCACCTGACTCATTGTGTCTGTTACCGGTGGATCCCACACACCGTTTACTCAGTCACTCCGCCTGAGGTTGACTCACTCAAGTAGAACTGCTTCATTCAGTTCAAAATCACCTGTGTGTGCCTTTGTTAATAGTGATAAGCTGACTGATAAACCGGCTAATATTTGAACATTTTGAGATTATCGGTCAATAACAGTGCCTGCAGAAGCATTTGTTTTTGTTTTGAAAATGTATGATTGTTTTCTAATGTTTGCTTGAGCCAATTGTGTTTGTCTATTGTTGTGAATAAATTGAAAATCTGTTCAAATTTTATATTCAATTTATACCGAAATTTATGGTAAAATCCACATGTTCTTCAAACCTCCAATATTCAAATAATTTTCCTGCTACTGTGTATAATCTTTGGCAGTGCAGTTATTGGCCTCAGTCATTGAAAAATGTGCATTAGATGACCACTCCCTAGTGACAGATTTAGTGTTTGTCAGCTGAACAAACACGCATATGTCACTTTGGATCAAAGTATCTGATCAATGAATCGACGCAAATGTCAGCACCAGCAAATAAACTACAAAATAAATAAATAAATATTACCACAATAATCAGATAAAGCATAAATTCAGACTTTCAGAGTCCCAGTGTACACTATATGCTGGCACCCTCAAGTGGTATGTGCTCATCAGAACCACTAGAGGGCGACCTTTGACCCGCAGGAACTTCCTGTTCAACACCACTCACCCGTCACTTCACCACATTCACACTGCTTCCCAATGTGCCAACGTACACCATGACCTTAAAGTATGAACTTTTTTGGTGAGGAAAAAATGTATACACTTTTGAGTGTGAGGTAGAAGAGTATTTATTTATTTTTGTTGTGAGGTAGAAGAGTAGGCAAGCTTGACCTACTATCAACGTTTTTTTTAAATGTTTGTAGTTCTCAACCAAATCATTAGTCAAAACGCAAAGGATTGTGGGTCATATTAGGATGTGGATGGATCCACACTTCAAATATCTCCCTGAAATAGTAGACCATACAGGGGACTTTTGGCATAGGCTACTCTTGGCTACTCAGCTATGCTTTAATGTCATATAGTATTTAGGATGGATAGTCTGAACATTGGGACTCAGACTCTCATTCTGACGGCACCCATTCACTACAGAGGATCCATTGGAGTGCAAGTGATGTAATGCACATTTTTTCTAAATCTGTTCTGTTAAAAAAAAAAAAAAACTCATCTACATCTTGGACAGCCTGAGGATGAGTACATTTTCTGTGAATTACCAATTTTGGGGGAACTATTCCTTTAAAAGTGCAGTTGCAAAAACAGATTGTTTAATTATCAGGTACAGACAGAAGGTGGAAAGACTAAAATATAATACAAAAACCATAACTAACTTAATAAATGGACTGGGAACACTTGTATTTATCCAGCAATAAAACCATAGAGATAAATATAAAAGTGCCACTCCAGACAAAACAGATATAACCCAGACAAACAAACACAGTAAACAACTCATGCAAACACGTGCAAACACACACAAATGCACTGAAGCAAAAAGCACGCAGCGGCTTTTGTGTGGCATCAGGTGTGACCATGGCATAAAGGGAAATGTGAGGTGATGTTCTGTTGTGCAGCTGCCATTTGAAGCCGTGATCAAACACACCAGCCAGTCCTCAGAGAGCCAAGAAGCACTCTACCTCAGCACCAAAACCACGGAGGTCTGATCTAACAGCATCCAAACCTAATGGGAAAATTACAGAGTGATCCGTCAGGAGAGCCAGTGGGGATAAGAGAGTCAATTATTCAGGGGTCTCATCCTAATAATCTCTGGCTTGAGAACCACACCCATTAACTCACAACACAATACTGTGTGTGTATCTGACAGTGGGACTGATATACACCTGGTTGCGACCACATGTTTTTGTCAGCAATCAACATATCGACCTACACATCCATACACACACACACACACACACACACTTGCATTTGTGGTTATGGGGAATCTCAATAGGAGTAATGGATTTTATACTGTACAAAATGTATTTTCTTTCACCCTACACCTAAACTTACCCCTTATAGAAAACTACTGCCAATTTTTGAATTTCATAAAACACAGTTTTGTATGTTTTTTTAAGCCTTTTGCATTACGGGGACACATTTGTGTACTCATAAACCATATATACCAGTACACACACACACACACACACACAAGCTATATACACAAGCACAATAATCCATTTGCCTCCTCCTCTTCCGACTGTGCAGTATGCTGCGGGAAGATTCGGGGCCCAGTCACCATGGAAACCTGGCCAGTATAAGAGAACAACTGTGTGTGTGTGTGGTTGTGTGTGTGTGTGTATTTGTTCATATGTGTATATGCGTGGGCGTGTATGAGACCAAGGCCTACACAGGTTTTCATATTTTCAGCTGCCAAAGAGGGGGCAGACACACACGGAAACGTACTATACAATCATAAATATTCATGAATCTTCTAAAGTGCGTCCTTACAGGAGCACTAAATATCTTCACCTTTGAAGGTACACATGTAAGAAGAATACATTTTATTATGCACACGTATATTCGAAGATGGGCAGGACTCAACCTTTCTATTCTGCATTGGGGTGAGGGTAAAGTTCCCCCAGGGAAGGAGGAGGTACTTTAGCATGAAACCCCTTGTGGATGGGCAAATGTCGTACAGCAGGGCCTATGAGTACAGCGTGACACAGGGACATTGCTTCAAATGTCAGGTTGACAGAAAAAGAAAAATACAAAGAAAAAGAACTTGATACACACTATATACTGCCTACTACAGGACCTGATTACATTTATGGTTGCACCAATATTACAATTATGACCAAAATGATAAGCCAATAATTACAGTTAATTGATGCAGTTAATTATTTTTATTTATTATTTTCTATATTATATATATATATATATATATATATATATATATATATATATAGAAAGATAGATATAGATATTTTTTAAGTAGTATGAAAAATAGATATTCATTTTGAGATTCACCAAAGAACCCATTTAACAGAATTATTAAACTATTAATTAATCAATTTCTGTTTTTAGAAATTACCTTCAGGTGAATGCTAAATGATGGCAAAGGCAATCTTGGTGTAAAAATAGTAGAATTAAACATGCACAGTTATTCAAAATACACTATTTTTAAGGTTTGCTTATAGTAAAAATATTTTTAATAGAGATTAATCATTATTTAATGCATTAAAATGTATATTTTTACATTTAAAATTGATATATTAAATTTAATTGTAATATGAATTAATACAATGGATTTCTTTATTTCAGTTCTGTTCTCTTGAAAAGTGTATCATGGTTTCCACAAAAATATTAGGCATTCATTGTGTGTGGATGTATATTATATATATATATATATATATATACACACACACACATACAGTGGGTATAGAAAAGAATCACCCACTTTAAGATATCCACATGAAAAAGAGAAGATCTGCACGAACACCCACAGATCAACAGCAGAAACTAGACTGTCATCACAGGGAGACTCAGTATGTTAATGACTGCAAGAGCTTCATGCAACTATAAGTTGGCTTGTAACAGTTTTAAAATGGATGCTGAGAACCTGAGAACTAGATTACATGGTGCATGATGGTGCAAAAATGGGAATTACACCTCACATGACAGGTGTCTTACCTGTCGGACAAAGCTGTTCGAAGTTGTGTCAGAGGAGGTGCTGCCATCTGAACGCTTGAAACGACTCTTCCTCTTTGCATACTTCCCCTGAAACATTAGAGAGAAAGGAATTAGAAAAGAAGACACTTTTTTGTATTCATGCTCACTCACTCACTCACTCACTCACACACACACATACAATGTGGATTTTAGGCCCTGTCTCTGTGTCCAGATATGATTACCCATAATTACTCATGTCCTCCAGTATTCTCTGGAAATCAGTAATCTGATTGGCCATAACACTGGCCAATGGCCTGGCTGCCCTCGGCAGAGCCCTCTATGTGGCATTCATAGGCGCCAGACTCCATTGCCATGGAGACCAGAAGAAGGCTAATTGGGTTTGGTGGCACTAAAAGACCCTGATGGATCAGGCAACACTGTAATATGATCAAAACCTGCATTAACAGAGATACACACAAGCTTTCTGACACAAATGCTTGGAAAACCATTGTTTTTCTTTACCTGAAACACACGACTCCTTCCCCTTTTAATCAGGTAAAATGTCTAAATCTCTACAACAATATATATTAGTGGTGGGCCGTTATTGGCGTTAACATGAGACTCTTATCGGGCAATAAAAAAAATATCGCCGTTAATCTATTCTCAAAGTTGGGTTGGGAGCTGGGTACGCGAGCTATGATGACTTTCACCTTAACAGTTTAGCGATGTATGTATACCTAGCCGAATCTGTAGGGACAAGTCTTTAAACCTATGTGTATGACTACTGTGAAATTACCACACCAAACGTGACGTGCCAACTTGGATGCAGCTAAGATGCCGGAGGGTTTGCTTCAGGGAATTATTATATTTTTTTTAAAGAAGGTTCCCAATGGAAACCTCAACAAGACGCACGCATGTTTCACACATACTCCATCTGCAGTGCGTATGCAGTCCGTGTGCGTTTCGTATGTGGTGCAGAAGCAGCACGGACTCGATGTGCTTTCACACAGGACGCATTTGCAGTCCGCTACTCAGTACCTAAACGCATGCACAATGTAGCCACGTGCTCAGTTTCGCCTCATATAAATTTCACATACAAATAGACAGTAAAAGTGGAGTAATGAGTGCTGCAGAAATGGCAAGTGGAGGAGATAATGAAGGCTGCCCGGAGTTGGCGTATGCCCCCAAGTCATTAATCCGGTTGGTGGGAACATTTTCGATTTCATCTTACTTATGATGACAACGGAAATAAAACAGTGGATACAACTGCGGCTGCGTGCAAGCATTGTGCAAAATGCATTCAATATGCTAATGGAAACACTTCTAATATGACAGTTCATTTGAGAAGACATCAAACACCAATGTGTTGTTAAACATAAACAGGAGAGAGCCAGTTAGGAAACAACTTCTACTGTCCGCAGCATTTACGCAACCTCTCAGTGATAAGTCGCACAGGGCAATAGCCATAACTAAAGCATTGGTGATGTTTATAGCAAAATATATGTAACCGTACAGCGTGATTGAGTGTGAAGGATTTCGTCAGCTGATGAACCCAGACAGCAAGCAGTTTCGCCCCACATCTGGCCCGCATGGATTTCACACGGGCCATATGTGGGCCGGATCTGGGCCGAAACTGCTTGTTGTCTGGGAATGTACTCGAGCCGCGTTATAATATTCCCTTTCGCCCAAAACCACTGTAATTCCAAAACTGTATGACGAGAGACAGGGAGAAATTAAAAAAATAATTGTCCAACACAGCCCACGTACCTTTATTCTTTAGTTTCCAAATACTGCACTTTAATTTCAAGTGAAAGAAATGTATCCTCACTCTCAGGGAATAGAAGCATTGTTTATACGGTTCTTCTGTTAAGATAGTTAAACTTATGCTTGACTTTATGATTATGGCCTTAGTTATTCTTATAGCCTCATTATATTATGTTATTACATTATATTATATTTTTATGTTTAAAGTATTTTGACTTGTTTGAAAGACAGAGCTTTAAAAAAGAGAGAGTTCCTCTCTTTTTCTTATATATATATATATATATATATATATATATATATATATATATATATATATATATATATATTGTATTTATTTTGTTAAATTTATATCTAGCATATTTTCAAAGTTCTCTGTGTTTATTTATTTTATGGGAAAGTTATTTCCTAGTTAATCATTTGGTGCATGTGTGCAGTAGGCCTAGCCTGCGTTTAAAAACTGAGGGGTCCACTAGTTGCGTTTTTGTTTTAACGGTTAATGTTTTATAACGCTAATAAAAAAAAAATTCCCAATGTTTTTGACATGTGTGGTGCTTTGGTTTAGCATCGGTTACTTCATATTATTTAAACAAAATCATGTTTAAAATCTGTTATTCCGGATGTTAACTTGAAAATAATTTAGTCTGAATACCTTTTTGTGTATATTTTTCAGAAGCTCTGAGATAAAGTCCACGGGAGCGGGTGGGAGTGGAACACATAGGTTGGGGAGCGGGCAAGCCTGGTCATACATTCAGCGATATAGTCCCGCGCAGGGCTCTACAATGGAGCTCCGATATTATGATTTACCATGGCAAAAACAAGTCTGCATACTTCAGACTCAATACAAGTTAAATTCTTATCACTGTTATAATAACACAGGTGAAAACTGGCAGAACGGTATGTTATTGAACTAAATAGGCTATTCATTTTCATGGTATCTCATGGGCAAAAATATATATATATGAAAAAATAATAATACAAATTTAAGTGCATTTTACAAATGATCTGCCAATAGGGTAAGAAAAGTAAGGCAGCAGCTATTTACACTAAGTGGAATTAACATGCTATTTACATGTTAAAATCCTGATATATTATATTTGCCATATAGAAGTAGCAGTTTTTTGCAACAGGCTAAGTGTAAATAATAATTAGATGCTATATATACTTTATACTGGTAGATACATACTAGGCCTATTTACACCTCAGTATTGTTGTACATTAAGAGGATGCAACAATAACAGATTATAAATTATTATATTTATAAAAATTATAAGTACTTTTATCATTATTAAACACTCATTAAGCACTTTACTTTCACTTTTAGATCATTTTCTTAATTTTTCTTTAAAATAAATTTTAATGTTATATGTGATGGGAAAAGTGAGAAGAACGTCCTCTAAAAAAGCTGGACTCAAACCCCATCAATCGTGTCACAAGCTAGTTTTCCAAGCTGTTATTTACTTGTGTAGTATTTAACCTTGTGTGACATTGCAGGGCGGCACTATGGTATATTTGCACTTAGTAATAAACACTCCGAATAATCTTGTTTTCCATTTGCATTAAGATTATTTTTATTACAACATGAATAAGATAAAATATCTTATATAATTTTCTTACATAGAAAATCCATCTTGAATTAACATATATATATATATATATATATATATATATATATATATATATATATATATATATATATATATATATATATATATATATATATATATATATATATATATATATAGAATATACTGTACTTGAAATAAGAAAAAAATACTTGGTAAGACAAGCAGTTTTGCAGCGTGCATGAATGAATGAAGTACTGAAACCTCGCTTGTGCTTTAAAAGGGGAAAGAGACCGAAAGAAACTCTGGGTTTACTGAAGAAAGCCTGCTCCCGACCACATTAGGTTCACAGAGTAAGTTACCCTGAGTTTCCCTCATTTCAGGGTTAACATACTCAGAGTTTTCACTTAACCACCTTTCTGAAATGGGCCCCAGGGAACCTCAAATCAAGCTAATCATTGTCTTTGGGATCATTAGAAAATTATAGGTCCGTGAGTTTGATCATGGTAGGAGCCAAAATCTGCAGCACATCAGCCCTCCATGACAAGATCTGAGGAACCTTGGTTTAGACCTTTCAGGGAACCAACTCCGAATTACTGGCTTAAAGTTGGGATATGAAAAAGCACTTTATCAGAAAAAATGAAACACAACTAAATGGGATTGGAAAGTTATTATCTAGGGGTCATACAGGGTACAGACAGTTAACACTATCATAATTGCTTTATAGGGAAGAGCATCTGAAAGGTGCTGTATAACATTTGGGCTTGAATATCTCAAATATACAAACATGAAATTCTTTTTGCATAAATCAAACCACAATGACACATCTTTCCCAATATTGGTAATATCCCATGGTCTTGCCTCTATCAGTACCAGTGAAATCATAAAACATTCATTTAAAACCAAACAGAACAGGACAGAACTGCACTGTCTACATTACTTCAGCATCATCATAGAATGTTCATAATAGACATTACAGTCACAAAAAGGCATTACTGAGCACTGCCATTGCAAGTTAATGTGATATATAAACCAAACACTAGAAATACTTTTTCCCTTCGATAATGCATTTCAGTATTATTAAAGTCAAGATAAAATCAGTTAACCCAGTTTACTTCTTTAAAGCATAATCCTGGGCTTGTTCTGCATAAATCCCTTGTTTGCATTATTCCCAATAAAGAAATGTTTAAAGTCGACGCCAATAGCCTCGTGTTTAGAGTGCAGATATATAGCACAGTTGTGCTCACAGCAATCTGAGTTCAATTCCCGTCTCCAAGTAGTTTGCTGAATCCACTCACTTCTCTCCTCCCAATGCTTTCCTCTCATCTCCCTGCCTCCTGTCCATTAAAGGCATTAAAGCCCAAAAATATAACTTGAAAAAGAGAAATGGTTCAAATAATTAAGAAATAAACTATATAGTAAAAACTTCAACTGAAATAAAAAATACTTGGCTGGATTCTTGTTTGCAATGATCCAATCTATTGCTACAGGATAAAATCAGGTCATACACTACATTATCCTTCTTAAATGTGTTTCACTCAGAAACACATGTTGGAGTGTAAAATGCAGTTTTAGTTAACAATAACAACACTAAAATAACCTTCTCATATTTTTGGCACCACTTGTACTTTTAACCAACACAACACTTTAAGAGAAGAACTTTAAGCAAATGCTAATATACGACAAAACCAGATCTGAGAAAAGCCAGCAAAATGTCAAGGGAGGTAGGAGGGATGTATTACTATGGTGATGAGAGATTTCCTGTTGACAAACAGTCACTGAGACTAATTAGATAATTAACGGGGGAAAGCTGTGCCATGGGGCAGGTCAGGAGGAATGATTTTAGAGTTACACAGTATCATCACTAGTTCATCAGGAAGAGAAGAGAAGAGAAGAGAAGAGAAGAGAAGAGAAGAGAAGAGAAGAGAAGAGAAGAGAAGAGAAGAGAAGAGAAAACTTAAATCCAATTAAAAACTACATTAAATACCCACTTATTGTCCTACAATAAACAAAAATCCAACAGAAATACACTTTTATTTTCTGTACTCAACCAGTTTGCTCTCACACACATACACACTCGCTTCTCAACACTCTGCCTCTTCACAGCTATGTATAGACATGATTCAGACTGAGCACCTCTTCACAGCACAGGTCACACACATTCACGCTACCGCATTACATAAAGACCATTATATAAATACAGCCCTAGCCTTCAGAAACACTGCTGAAACATCCATCCACACACCACACACAGTTATAAGCCGTGCTAAACAGGGTGATGAGTGTACATTCATACATCAACCATCTTCTGAAACAAACAGAGAACAGAGAAAAAGGCAGAGCCAGAGAGAGGCATCAGTAAATGTGTCCCTCATTTGTGCTAAAAAGATGGATCTTAAAATCAAACAGTCACTGTTATAGAGAGGTCAAATATACAGAAGATGCTGGGAAACCAGAGAATATGCAGGACCTGGAGGATTTTTTTCAAAGAACAGCGGACAGTTTAACTGCTCAGGACAAACAATGGGCTCGTGAACAGCTATTGCAAAACAGTTGCTTTTTTATCAATTCAATTATTATTTTGTCTTGAGTAGTGACAGTGCCAAATGAGAAAATATCATGCAATTTTCATGATGTCTGGTATTTTGTTAAACTTATTAACATTTTGCATATTCTGCAAGGGGAATGCAAACTTATGAGCAGGACTGTATAAAAAAGATAAAAGAAAATTTGACTAAATTGTGATTGGTACTTTTTTGGCCGCAAATGGTAATTTTGCACACAGTAAGAGATTAAAAGAAGGTAAGCAGTGGCTTCTTTTCAATCTTTTTCAATTTCACTTGGGAAAACAAACACTGAAATCACAGTTAGGATAGACTAATAAATTGACATTTCTTTACCAATCTCTCCCACTATCCTTCAAAGCACTAGGATTTATCCATTTGTCATTTTTAAGTTTTTAATCACTTAAAATATAATACAATTTAGTGAGATAATTTATTCTTACATATACATTTTAATAAGTACAGGTCAGCATAAGTATGTTGTTTTATTTTCACATAAATATATCAGCTAAACTAAATTAGGATGGGATATTATTTCACTAATATTTTTGACATTTTACTTTCACAAAAGTTATTTGAAACATTAAAGAAAACACTTTACTTGCATTTAATATGCTGTATATAAATTCACTTTTTTACATTTTATTTGATGCACTTAAAAAATGGGACATCTGCTTTTTGACCCAGATAGATAGATGGATGGATGGATGGATGGATGGATAGATAGATAGGTGGATGGATGGATGAATAGGTGAATGGATGGATGGATGGATGGATGGATAGATGGATGGATGGATGGATGAATAGGTGGATGGATGGGTGGATAGGTGGATGGATGGATGGATAGATAGATGGTCTGGTAAATATATATAATAAATCACTGGTGGGTCCGTGTGGGCATGGTTTGTGGTAAAATCACCAAGGTGGAAGTGCTATAGGATGACATCACGTTTTATAGCTTATATTGACATCATATTTCTAGCACTAAGTCTGTCAGACAGCACTTTTAATCAACTTAAACGGCTCATGACATTAGCCCTGCTCTAAAATCAGACGTAAACAAAAAAAGCGATCTCTTGTTTAAGTGTGAAGGTTCATAACTTATCAGCAGAATAGACTGTCATAAAATATGCAAGACTCTGGTAGGCCAGCTGTCTAGAGAGACCGAGTGAACAGAAGCTAGGTGATGAAATAATCTTATCCCACTAAATGCACTTTATGATTAAACAAATATCCCTATTCAAAACAATGCAGTTCATGCATAAACAACTTTCAGTCGCTTATTTTCTAGCAGCGCACTTTTAAAAGACCTTGTGGGGAGCGCGAGCGCAAAGATGCAGTCTTGTTGCCAAGTAACCACGGCTGATAACCACTAAACCTAGCATTAAACCAAAGCTGTGTTTTTCACTCTGTCATTCTTAAATAGCGTGAATAGTGTCATTCTTTCTCTCTTACCTGAGCGTGAGAGCCGTGGTGGTCGAACATGTCCATCTGGATTTCCTGGGTTGAGGTGGAAGGCGTCCTGGACATAATACCCTCCTGTACCATTGATTTGAACTTTAAATTCGGTTGTATTGTTTCATTTAATGCCTGCTTTCAGATTATTATACATTTTAAAATAATTTAAGATCAAATGAAACAGACGAAGGTGGTTTTCCTCCTTCCTGTGGCTTATAGAGGTCTTGTCACAGCGCT
This sequence comes from Carassius auratus, assembly GCF_003368295.1. Taxonomy (NCBI): domain Eukaryota; kingdom Metazoa; phylum Chordata; class Actinopteri; order Cypriniformes; family Cyprinidae; genus Carassius; species Carassius auratus. Next base: position 3,578,769 of record NC_039245.1, on the reverse strand, counting down.
GTTGCGCGCCCAGTCCTGGTGGCGTTGTTAACCACAAACCCTCTTCCTTCCCAAATACAACGAGCCTAGTCTCCAGCTGTTCAGTTGAGGGGCCAGGCCCCGCCCTCTTTCTATTTTCAATCAATCAGATAGGAAAGGGGCGGGGATAGTGGACCAACCTCTCACCGATTGGTTGATAGAATCGAAATTACTACGAGACGGACGATGGCTGTTCTACTGTGTATAAAGGCGTAATAGGCACAATGTTGCTCCATATGAACGATAAACGACCACACCCATTGATTCTGTAACATGTAATACATATTAAATGTACCACGTTATTGCATGCATATATAATTCATTTATTATGAGTTTTTTTAGTAGTCTACCAACCTGGTTTCCTGCATTACCCTCTTATTCTTTCAAAAGTCGAATAAAACACAGGACAAAACATGCTGAGAAAAATCTAATTACCAGTATTTATAAGACGCAAGCCATACCCAGACTACAGTATTTGAGAAAATGTGTCTCGCTAATATTGCACTTTGCATTTATTATTGCACCACCAAACTGTTTGCATGTAAATATGAATTCACTAGTACAGTACTACAGAATCCACAAGTTATGGTCTTTCAACAGGCAAAACACTGTCCCCGTGTGGCCTCTTAAATGAAACAGCACGCTAAAACTAGCCTAGAAGTAGCACTGCCTGCCCTACACAAGCACAAGCGAGGACCGTACCATTCCTGTTGTCGAGGTAGGCATATCATGTTCTAAATACATATTCATACTCTGACGTGATGAAGTTATACTATAATTGTTTAAAGTACTGATTAACGGATTACATACGTACATTTATCGCATTTATAACCATCTACTTTTGTAGTAATCTTATAGTAGTTGATTACCTATGGCGTGATCTCCCCCCCTCCCCGTAATATAACCGTATAATCGCAAAGTCTCCGGCATTGACAGCCTCTTTTAACTTCCGCTGAGTAGCAGCCATGAGGTAAATTTTCTTTACACGTGTAATCCTCGATTTTTCTTATAAATCTAACGCGGAAAAATGTTATATGTTGAGGTAGACGATCCTTACACTTTTTAAAACAAATAATTTAACATCTGAGGACGATTCATGGTGTAACGATGCTATTTGGGTAAAATCGCCATGTTGTGTCTTGCGATTTGCAAACAACGTAACGCCGAGATTATATTACATGGTGTTCAGTAAAGCGATTGTCGCAAACGTTTCTCATTTTGTGGTACTTTATTTTAATGTGCTCTTGTTTTACATCAATGTTTTATTTTTGTTTATCTGAGTAGGCCAAAGTCCATTTAGTGTACGTTATGCGATTTGAGTAGGCCGGTTATCAAACGTGCTCCACATGATCAATCATGCCCAGGATAGACTAGGGTCACTTCGATGGTCTGCTTATCCTAAAAGCCATAGCAGATTAATGGCATTTTGGCCATCTTTTCATATTTTGCTAGATTTGAGTAAGGTGACAAGTCTATATTATAATTATTAATAAAATAGTAGATGCAATTATTTTGTACTTGTACAATGCTGTAGCGAGTCTAAAGAAAAATTAAAAACGGTCCCCCTTTTTTTCCTCCAGCATGCTCAGGCTTCAGAAGAGGTTGGCGTCCAGCGTTTTGCGCTGTGGCAAGAAGAAAGTGTGGTTGGACCCAAATGAAACCAATGAGATTGCCAATGCCAATTCTCGTAAGTAATTAGGACCACCTTCAATACCTCTGCATTGGTGCAAACACCGATTTTACAATGGAGTAGTAATTTACTTCCTTTTGATCTTCTAGGTCAGCAGATTCGCAAGTTGGTGAAGGATGGGTTGATCATCAAGAAGCCTGTAACCGTTCACTCTCGTGCTCGATGCCGCAAGAATACCCTGGCACGGCGAAAGGGTCGTCACATGGGTGTTGGTGTGTACCACTTAAATGGCATTTGGTCATTAGTTGCTACTGACATGACAACAGGAGTCTTGGCAATCCAAAGGGAATTTAAATTAATGGGGAAAAAGTTGTTCTGGAATCTAGTGCACTAGAAATTGGGTAATCATTCTTGAGCTATTTTCTGACTGTGTTGTGATCGGTTTTGTTTGCATGCAGGTAAGAGAAAGGGTACGGCTAATGCTCGTATGCCTGAGAAGCTGTGCTGGATGAGACGCATGCGTATTCTGAGACGACTTCTGAGACGTTACAGAGAGGCCAAGAAGATCGACAGGCACATGTGAGCTTGTGTTTTCATTGTAATTGCACACACTACCCCAAAAGGTTTCTATATATGTGTGTGTATATATGGATATGTGTAAATATGTATGTATATATGTGTGTGTGTGTGTGTGTGTGTATATGTAGTGATTCTCTAACTATATAGCAGGATATTTATGATTATTGTGAACATCTTGATTTGGCAAGATCAATTTTCATTAATAACATGCAGTTTGAAAGTGTTGATCAACAAATTACTAAATTTTTAACTATTGTTTCTCCTTCAGGTACCACAGTTTGTATCTGAGGGCAAAGGGTAACGTGTTCAAGAACAAACGTATCCTGATGGAGCACATACACAAGCTCAAGGCAGACAAGGCCCGCAAGAAGCTCTTGTCGTAAGTGTCCAAATGACATTACCCAGTGTGCACTGCATCATTATACTGCCCAGCTGCCTCATCACATTTTATCACAAATCTTATGAATTGAGAGAGAGAAACTTTTTTCCATGGCAATTAGCTGTAAATGTGATAACATGGTCTTACTCCAATGCTAATCTATGTGTCCCTTCACCCTGCAGTGACCAGGCAGAGGCTCGTCGTACAAAGACCCGTGAGGCACGTAAACGTCGTGAGGAGAGACTGCAGGCTAAGAAAGAGGAGTTCATTAAAACTCTTTCCAAGGAAGAAGAGACCAAGAAATAAGATTCTCATTTTCCTGCCCCAAATGTTCTTCAGCTCACTTAAGTGATAATAAATACACACTTTGTCACAGTCCTTTGGTTTCTAGAGTGTTTATGGATGTATATGCATACAGAGGGGTCATTTTGAGGGTCATAAACACAGGATATGCATCTTAAGAAATTATTCTTGGGACACCGTAAAAGGAACATTTCCAAATAGCACAAGTTTTTAACACGTATCAACGGTACATTTCACACAGCACTGCTGCCCCTGAGAAATTAACTTTTTTTAAATATATATTTCTCAACCAATCATAAGCAATTACTCCATCAGTGTAAAGCTCTGAATACAAACAGAATAGCATTAGTCATTTAAAAAAAAGGTAGGCTCTTTTGTAAATACCAAGAGGTCGTGACCATTTTAAAGAAGTAAAGAGCTAAACCATTTGTTAAAATGTAAGAAATTAAGTGCCTTTTATAAATCTGTGTTAAGCGGATATCTGCAAATATCAGTATAAATGTGCAATCATTGCTATTTTGCTGCTCAAAAAAAACCATTGGAGTGTTCATGGTGTTTTTGTGTTGTTTTCAGTGTTCATTGTCTCTGCTGTCTTTTCCAGTGAGCTGTAGGGCACCTCTGTTAGTTTTTGGTATTTAGCTTTAATCCTGCAGAAACAGCAATATGTGGTTATGTCGAAGTGGGCAGTTATCTTTGGGAATGATGAAAAGCATTCAATACTTGGAATGAAAACTAGTAATAGAAACCATGCATTGATTTTTTTTTAGTGTCAGCCCTGTATGATATAATTTAAAAGATGTAATAAACATCAGTTAACCAATTGATTAAGACTACTTACCAAAAACAAATCACACAGAATGCCAGTATAATGAATAAAGCAATCAGCAGGCCTTTGATTGTCCACCTATATGCATTTGTAAGACCTATGTGACAAAATACATTTAAAATCGAGCACTATATTCTATACAAGTAAAGTCACTTTTATTGTCACATACTAGGCTATGGTAGATCAAGCACTATACAGTATCATTTAATTAGAAAAGTGAAATGTAAAATGGGTTTTTCGTCCTGTTTTCCAGCTAGGTAATGTTACCTTACTGACATTTAAATCAGCTCACCTTCAGTGATGTTGACTGGAAGAGTCATATTTGTCTGACCAAGGTAGTTTCTGCTGACACACATGACAGTGCTGTTACTTGTGAAGTTCACAACGGTCATTGTGAAGGTGCTTCTAGCAGTGACGTATGATTCGCTGCTTTCAGTAATATGTGGTTTGTTTTGTAGCAGAGGCCAGTGAATATCAGGCAAAGGCACTCCTTGACTGACACACACACAAGCGAGCTGATCCTGTTGCAGAGAGCATGCAGAGCTGTTCAGTATCTGAGGATGAGCTGCAAGATACACAATCATGAAACACTATCAGCAAGAGTTATCAAAAACCTTTCAGTCTGATTAATTATTATGTGAAATATAACTCACAGTGAACCGTCAAAACTGTTTTAGCACTTGCACTCTGATTTTTCCCAAACATTGCTTCACATGTGATCTCTGCTTGATGATCCTCAGGTACAGGCGTATAAAGGACCCTTTCAGAATACCCTGAATATTCATGCATTTCTTTTTTAGATTTTTGCATTACTTTTGGGGTTGAGATGAACCCATTCCAGGTTATTTTTGGATCAATACCAGGGCAGTGCTTCGAAAGGCTACAGTTTAAAAAAGTCTCCTTTCCAGCTAAAAGGTTCTCGGAGTAAGTTCTTGGAGTCAGCTCCACTTTCGCTAGAGAAAAATAAAGACATAAAAGTTTATAGCATAACACTTAATCATGTAAACAACACTGAATATGCAACATTAAGGCAAAACACTGCAGGTGATTAGGGATTTACGTTTTAGATATCATTGTGTTTCCCCCCCAGTTGATTTATCATATTACTTAAAAACGATTGTTTTGTATTGCAAGTTCTCTGAAATGTTGCTTCTAAATATGTAAATGATGCACCAAATAAATATGCACACATTTGCATAGATTTCAAACAGTAATCTGAAAACTAGATAAAGCCAGATTTAAAATTCTTGTTTCAAATTAGCGTTAAAGGTTTTTACAGAGGGCAATTTGGAAATGTGTCATCACTCCAATCTATAAATACTGTACACAACCATACACCATATTTTTAGGAATACAGTATTACATAAATCAGGTAATTTGAACGAAACCTCTGTAAAAACCTTCAGAATATTGACAGGAATATAACTGTAAATTTTGATCTGCTACTGAAGTGGAGACTGTAGACCAGAATGACTAAAAACTGACCATTGCATGAACAAAAAAAAACATGATTTAGCCTGTTGTGTCTTGCCTTCAAACCGAATTCGAAATGCCCATAAAACACCCAAAGAATAACTTAAAGATATAATAATAATAATAATAATAATAATACATGACATAATTTAATATACTGAAATACAAATGCCTAAGAGTTTTAGATGAAGAATTAATGCAATCAAGTCAGCTGACATAAACATATTAAATAAAATATAACAATAAAAATCGATGTGACAGCCTGTCAGTTCTGTCATGGCAATATTTCAAATATCAATAAAAACTCTGACAGGCTACCATAATTATTAAGGAAAGATTATTAATTTAGACTTTTTTTTCTTAAGTTTCCACTTACATACCAAGACATGAGGCCACTTTAACCCTATCAGGAAAAATGTGTCTTTCGTTCGCTCCCCATTCTAACATGAAGCCGTACTCCTCAGGGGTGTCCGGTGTGTTCCGCAAAACAACACTGCATTCTGATTCCGTGGAAATCATCGGTCTCATCAGTCCAGGCTTCTTCTGCACGTCGGCGGGGCTGAGGGGGAATTCGGGACTGCCTCTGAACCAGACCTGTCGGCCGGACAGCGCTCTCATTGGAGCAGTAAACGCACAGGGGATCCTGACACGTCCTCTTTCTGTTTCGATACACTTTTCTGTTAGGCGTAATCTGAAGCTATAATCTCCTAAATACAATATTTAGTGTTAAAATGTTTTCTAATGGACACAGTTCGTTAGTTAAAACATTAAAAAGAGCAAATGCGTGACTTGTGTTTTGGACTCACCCCCTGGCCCTAGGCACCCATTACACAATCCAGTCATGAACAGAAAAAGCAGAACAGACAGTAACCTCCTGAAATGTTTAGTGCGAACAGTGTCAACAGATTTCACACAGGCTAAACATCGTCTTAAAAAGTTGAGGAATGACTAAAATATACTCACCATTTCATCATTTTTGAGTTGACTGCGATCTCTTTGAATAGCTAGACTGGCATGTGTTGACTATCCTACTTGTTTGTATAAACCAGTTCCTCATAACCAGGCTCGTGACATCATTTCCTGTGTCGTTCTACATACCTCATTATTAATAAGCCTGCTCTAAACCAATGATTTCGTAAGGGTGAGAAACACCCCTTAAACAATTTAACAGCATTATGCATGCAACAACAATCTATAGGCTACACAAGCTCATCTCTGACTACGAAAAACTGACCCTTCTAAATCTACAATTTTTGCCTGTCTCGAGAACCTCAGAAAAAATATGATTTATCATTATGATTGATCTGGGACTGCGTAGCAGGGTAAAAAACCTGTTTTACACATACTCCGTCAGCAGTGCGTATTACGTTATGCGTTTTTTTTTTCTTCTTTTTTTTTACGCATCCATGTTAACGAATTGGAGAGTTCACACTGCACAGCTATGGTGTAATGTGATCAAAATAACATCACCACTCAAATGTAGTTATAAATGAGGGTGGAGGAATCATCAAACTAGAAGCACGTTGTGTGAAGACCACTCAAAGTTCAGTGACATAGAGTTTGATATTAAGGAGTACAAATTCATTTTAAACAAAACAATCTACTTTTTGGCCTAATGTGCTTATTAAATGTTTGTCCATCAAAAATAGTATAACTTTGTATGTATAAACGATTTATTTTATATTTGAATCAAATTTACTACTGCCCCACTTTAGGAAATATGGTTTCGAAGAGTGGGACACTAAATAAGCCGAATGTGGCACAGTACTTCAATCAATCAAAAATGTGTGGAGCGGCATGGTTTGTGGGGCAAAAATGAATATTTACAGGTTTTTAGTGTTGTTATGCAATATTAGAATGCTGTTACTGCAGATAGGATTATAGATGATGATGATGATGGTGTCTTGACGTGCAAAGGACTGCTTGTTTTCAGAGATGTAATGAGTTAACCTCTGTAGGTTGTTTATATTCAGGTAGTTGTCAAGATTTGTGCAGGCTAGCTGCTAGAGGTTTTCAAAAATACACTATGCTTGTATGTGTTCATTTAGTAAAAGAGAAAGCATTAGGCAAATTGGTCTTAAATGTTTTTAATAGCAGTTCAAGGCACGTTCATGAATTCTGAATCAAGGTTGATCTAGCCTACAGTTAAACTTAACTTAAAGGATTCATCCAAAAATGAAAATTATGTCATTAATGACTCACCCTCATGTCGTTCCGAACCCGTGAGACCTCTGAACACAGTTTAAGATATTTTAGATTTAGTCCGAGAGCTCTCAGTCCCTCCATTGAAGCTGTGTGTACGGTACACTGTCCATGTCCAGAAAGGTAATAAAAACATCATCAAAGTAGTCCATGTGACATCAGAGGATCAGTTAGAATTTGTTGAAGCATTGAAAATACATTTTGGTCCAAAAATAACAAAAATTACGACTTTATTCAGCATTGTCCTCTTTTCAGGGTCTGTTGTGAGTGTGACTGCTGTGACTGTTGACGCTGCTGACATGTTTTCTGTTGTTCCCAGTGACAAAGATAACACGTCAGCAGCATCGTACGTCAACAGACTAAATCTAAAATATCTTAAACTGTGTTCTGAAGATAAACGGAGGTCTTACGGGTTTGGAATGACATGAGGGTGAGTCATTAATAACATAATTTTCCTTTTTGGGCGAACTAACCCTTTAACCTAAAGCCTCAACTGTGGTTATATCTTGCCTTTAAATAGGTCTAGGGTATGCCCGCTGTGGTTGTATATGTTTGTTGAACTATTGAGAACAGTCAGGAATTTTATATGTATATATATATATATATATATATATATATATATATATATGTGTGTGTGTGTGTGTGTGTGTGTGTGTGTGTGTGTGTGTGTGTGTGTGTGTGTGTGTGTGTGTGTGTATATATATATATATATATATATATATATATTCTCTTTTGATTCAATTAAGAAACATCCTGGGTTTTTTAGAATGGTGTTAGGTGTGGATTTAATGTTTTGGCTAAACATCGCAATGTCACAGAAATCTGAAATGTAAAAAATGTCCCACATTATGGCAATTCACCCATTCTATGGTCCAGATTGACAAAAAAAAGAAAGAAATTAATATAGTTTTTTGCGCTGTCATTTACATATCGCCAGATTAAAATAACATTTCAAGCTTTATGCTTGATTTATTTGTAACATATTAACCTCAAACCTTTTCATCTTTCTCTTTCTGCAAATTGTATGGTGTAGCGATATGATGACAGCACCCAAAATACTATCAAACACTCCAGCACAGCTCCATTCTTCACGAAAGATGGATAAAAGGGCGCACAGGAAGCAAAAACTTCGAAAAATAGTATACAACCCACCTAATCCAGGCCAAATCACAGAGATGCCAATTCACCCGGGACTAATGTTAACACATGATCGGTGTTCTGCAAATATGGTAAGTCTTTTGTGGGGGTATTTTACATTACAAATTACAAATATGGCTGATTCACACAGGATCAAGATCACAGACAACCTCCACAATTATTACAAATGACTGGAGGTCACCAGGTAACCAGGTATCCTGTTCGAATAGGGCTAAAGACCAGCGGGAATGCTTGTAATAAAGATTTAATTGCAAAAGAAAAGGCAGGAGAGTCAACTGTTTCAATAGTGTCAATAGAGACAACTTTCAACTACTGATGATTTCAACTACTCAATAAAAAATGTTGGGTTTAAAAAACAACCCAAGGTTTTTTTTTCTGTGTACTTTAAGTCCACTGATAACACATTTTATAGCATTGATTAACCTAGGTTAATATATGGATTAATTTATACAGTTTTCAGTATTGCTAAAATGTTACATATACAGTAACATTAACCTAGATTTATGAATGCTGTACAAGCTTATGATACCAGAGTGCATTAACTAATTTTAACAAATTTAAGTTTATTTTAAACTGTCACCAGGTCAACTGCTTATTTAATACTGCAGTTTTAAATCAAATATAACTTTCATGAACACAAATACTAATGCCCTATATGACAGAAGGCGGATATATGTGGTCTTGATTATGATTATATGTGCAATGTAATTTTGGTCAGATGTTTGATGTTTGTCTCCATCTTGTGGTTATTTTGATTGTTACACAAACACCACTTTTATTATATTTTTTTAACACATTACAACGTGGTGTTTACTTTTGACAGACCACATTTCTTTTCCCCTTTTGTGCAGCTGCCTGATTTGGGTGTTATTTTTAATGCTCAGTTAACTTTTAATTGTCATTTTAAAAATATATCAAAAGAGGCTTATCCATGCCTTTATCACATCGAGGCTTGATTATTGTAGGCTAATTCTTTTTTTTGTGGGTCTAACAGCAAATTTTATGAAGTGCACTGCGGCAGTGATGAGGTTATTTTCCAGTCACCATTCAGTCATAATCAGCTGCATAAACCAGTTATCATAGCAAAATAGAAGATGCAACTGAAGCTTCATGACTACTTTGTGAATCATGGTTTTTCATTGAACGACTGCTTGATCTAATAATATCTTTCTGTGTTATTGCATGAGCACCAACATGTTCAGTTCTCTAAAATTATTCTTGAAATTGTCCATCATCTTGCACTTCCTCTAGTACTGTAGAAACACAAAAACAAAAATATTGAACTCTTCTTGGTGATTCTCAGAGATGGGACTATAAAGGAGCAACTCTGTTGTATCAAATATTAAATTTTCAATGGGTCTTTAAAAAGTAAATATTAGCTGTGTCCAAATTCAGGGTCTACATCCTTCGGAGTACTTATTTGAAGGATGTTACGTCACAGCGCCGCGACGAAGGCTGTCCAAATTCGTAGGATCCAGGCGGCAAGGAAGTCGACCGGAAGTTGAAGTCGGCTGCGTGCTGCCATCTTGTAGCAGAACTTCATTTTTTTTTTTTTTTTTTTTTTTTTTGACATTTAGGAATTACAACTGCAGTCAGGGGGTACAAAAAGTAAAACAAATAAACAGACATAAAAATACATATACAAATTCAGAAAAAATTTAAAGGCTAAAGATGTGAAAATGCTTACAGATTGAAACGCATTTTGCAGCTTTCTTATTTCTCAGCCCCACTATTGTATTTAGGTATTGCAAAATTTCTGCTTTTAAAATCAAAAATAAAGGCTTATTTCTTCCAAATTTACATCTATGAATACTAAATTTAGCTAACAGAAGAAGCAGATTAAATTAAATAATATTCCTTCTGGTAAGATTTGTCATAAGAGAAAAAAACAAATAATACATTTTTAAAGCACAGTTGAAAGCTGGACATGATATGAGCCTTAATAAAGGAATAGAAATCTGACCAAAAACAAACTGAATGAGGACAACTCCAAAATAAATGATAAAATGTTTCATCATGTAGATCACAAAATGTACACAATGTATCAATTTCACAATTAAATCTGTTCACAAGGAAATAATTACATGGGTAAATTTTATAAATAAGTTTAAGCGAGATTTCTTTGATTTTATTAGTAATTAAGTATTTATGTGGGAGTTTCCAGATTTTAAACCATAACAAATTATCGGCATATCCATTCCAGAATGATATAATAGCAGGTCTGGAGACAATATCCCTTTGAAACAAAGCCCGTATACAACGGTTATTATTTTTAATACAGGGATTAGAGAAACAGATCCGTCCTATTTCAGTATCAGCAGGATCCAACGAGCATGAAGAGAGCAGAGGACAGGTATTTTTAAGAAGAATTTTAAGACCAGAGGGGATAGCATCCATAACCACAGCAAAATCCCTAGGAGTAACTGGAATATTATATTTAGAAAGAAACTCAGAGTAGGTCAACATAAGACCATCATGGTTATAAAGTTGCCTGACAAAAATTATATCATTACAAAACCAATTCAAAAGAAATACAGCTTTAGATTTATATAGAATGTGCTTATTATTCCAAATGTAACACCTGTTAGGAGAGAAGTTGTGTTTATAGATTAAATTCCAGGAAAGAAGCATCTGTTTGTGAAAATTAGATAGTTTTAAAGGAAGTTTGGTAATACTGTAGTCACAAAGTAAAAGGAATTGAAGTCCACCAACTTGTGAAAAGATAAATTAAGGAATAATATTCCAGATAGATGTTGGTTTTTTAAGGAATTGCTTAATCCAGTTAACTTTGAAGGTGTGATTAAGGGTGGTAAAATCTAAGAAATTCAGGCCTCCATTTTCAGTTGAGTTCATAACCACAGATTTCTTTATATAGTGGGTTTTATTTTTCCATAAGAAGTTAAATAGCATTTTATCAATAATTTTACAAGTATTATCGTTAACTGCTAGGGATAGCGCTGCATACGTAAGTCTCGATATGCCCTCTGCCTTTGTGATCAGTACTCTCCCCCTCAAGGATAGGTCTAGTAACCACTGATTTAACTTTTTCTTTGTTTTGTCAATGACTGGTGAAAAATTAAGTTTACATCGTTCCTCTTCATTCTTTACGATCTTAATGCCTAAATATGTGATTTCATCTTTAATGGGAATATTACAAATTGACAGAAGATTACTGTTTTTAAGAGACATTCATTCACACTTATTTAAATTCAAGTAAAGCCCTGAAGCTTTAGAGAATGTGTGGATAATATTAAGGGCTAAAGGTATTTCCCCTGCATCTTTTAAAAAAAAGGGTAGTGTCGTCTGCTAATTGGCTTATGATAATTTCTCTGCCAACTGCAGTGATTCCTCTTAAAGGGCTCTGTTTAACATGGTCTGCAAGAAGTTGTGAACAAAGTAAAAATAAATAAGGAGAAATAGGGCATCCCTGTCTGATACCACGACTGAGATTAAATCTGGGTGAGGTGCCATTACGCAGCTTAATTGAACAATTTGCATCATAATATAAAGTTTTAATGGAGTTAATAAAGAAATCACCAAAACCAAATTTGTTTAGGGACGAATATATGAAATGATGTTCAATAGTATCGAAGGCCTTATGGAAGTCTAAAAAAAGAATGAAACTCTCATCTGGATATAGATGTGGGTAATCAATGAGGTCCAGTACCTAGCGAATGTTATTTGAAATGTGTCTATTACGCATAAAACCTGACTGTGTGTCATCGATAATGGAATCCAGGGTTGTCTTAATTCTAGAAGCTAATATAGAGGCTAAAATTTTATAATCATTATTAAGTAAGGAAATTGGTTTCCAATTGTCTAACATTAAAGTGTCTTTTTTGGGTTTGGGAATTAAGATAATTAGGCCTTGTGTCAGGGTAGGCGGGAGCTTACCATACTCAATAGATTGTAAGGAGAGTTTTAAAAGGAAAGGAGCAAGTTCTTCTGAGAAGGTTTTATAGAATTCAGAGTTTAAACCATCTATACCAGGGGATTTATTCAGCTTGAGTTCTGTAATAGCATGAAGGACTTCATTTAAACATATAGGACTATCACAATGAGCTTCACTTATAGTTTTCGAATTAGTAAGACTATCTATAAAATAGAGGAATTATCCTCATTAAATCTTGAATTGTAGAGGGTGCTAAAAAAGGTTGAACAGTAATCTGCAATGTCCTTTGAATCACTTTTCGGACTATTCAGTTGCACAATTGTATTTGTTTTTGCATGGATTTTTTCTAAATTAAAGAAAAATGCTGAATTCTGTTCACCTTTTTCCAACCATCTCTGTCTAGATCTAATGAAGGCACCCTCTGCCCTCTTTTTATAAATATCATCTAATTGGCTTTGAAGTGTGAATAATTCAAGATATTCATTATCCGACAAGTTTGGTGATTTATGAGTAAAGGACATAATTTTAGAAATTATCATCTCCTCTTCCAACTTTCCAGCTTTAGACACTAAACTACCAAATTTTCTAAGACATTTACAAGCTTCAAATTTAAACAACTCCCAATTAGTGCAATAGTTATTACTAATCTGAGCTATATTCCAATATTGTGCAATCAAACTACGAATGGTCATCTTAACAAATTCATGTTCCAATAATGACTTATTGAGCTTCCAATAAGAGTTAGTTAGAGGGAAGAGAAGAAAGTAACGAAATGTTAACAGATACTGCCTTATGGTCTGTTAATGGCGTGGGAAGAATATTAACAGAAATATCTTCTTTGTGTAAATTGCACGGTGTTAACCAGTAGTCAATACGAGACATAACGGTACAGGACTTATTATTCCATGTAAAAGAGCGAATACCAGGGAATTTCTCTCTCCAAATGTCTATTACACTAAATTTCTGCATAAAAGTCTTTAGTGTGGAGTTATGATAATTTACACTGCGAGGTGGCCATCGGTCAAGGGAGTTGTCTAAAGTGATATTAAAATCTCCTCCTATCAGAACAGATGAATTTGGGAATTTAGATAAAAAAAATGTGTAATACGATTCTCTAAAGTTTGAATAAAGCATCGGTTTCAATTTTAGATTTGTACCCATAAAAATTAACAATAATCATAGTCACCAGATCTACTTTAATAACTAAAATAATGAAATGACCAAAGGGATCACCCTCTGAAAATAAAATTTCCCCCGAAAATTTGTTTTTTAAAATTGCAACGCCAGCTAGTGTCAGAATTTTACATCTTTGGGAGTAGAATGAACTTCTTGAAAGAAACAAAAGTCAGATTTCTGCTGTTTAGCAAATAAGAACAATGCTTTACGTTTAACATTAAACCTTAAACCCCTGACATTAAGTGTAACTAACGACAACGACATGAATGTAAGATGAACAAAAGAAACAAGAACAGTTTTAGAAAAACTTCCATCCCCTTTTAAATCAAATAAAGAATTAACCCGGTTATGGGACTATAAATGCTAAGGCTAACATTAACCCACAATTTACTTGGAGTAGGTGTAATAAGCATTAGCACACACAAGTTGGCTTAACAGATCGGTTAGAAAATTGTTCATATGTAAGATGAAAAACACTCAATTTCAGGTGGGTAACTGCACCTCTTTCCCATCAATGAATACGCGCACACCGACAAAGAACGCTCGTTTTCCTTCCTTCCTTGTAGCTTCAATCAACGGCCACCCATTCATCCTCAGCAATTTGTCTGCTTGAGATAAATCTTCGGTGAATCTCAGCTTGTGACTCCGCAGATATTCAGATTGCTTGGCCTGTCGCCAGATCAAGTCCCGTGTAGATCTCCTCACGAAGCGAATGATCACTCGTCTCGGTCTATTGGTCTGCTCATTCAGCTTTCCCAGTCGATGCACTACATCTATGTCATCCTTGAAAGAAATGTTTGAGTCGGGAACAACTGAGACACACACGCCGATGACTTTTTGCTTGATGTTTTCCTCATGATGTTCAGGAATACCGTATAAATGGAGGTTCCATCTCCGCTGATAGTTTTCGGCATCGTTCAGTCTCTGCTCAAGTTCGTGGATTTTGGTGCTGTTTGAGTTGGCGGTAGTTTTGCAACTTTTCAAATCTGTCTTCAATGCGTTCACTTCTTCAAACACAAAGTCAATTGATTTCTTAAGACCCTCAATGCTCACCGTGTTGCTGGTAATCATTTTGCCGAGGTCGTTTGCACTTTCTTTGGTCCTGGATGTCAATGCCTCAATGACGTTATCTTGCAATTCCGTCAGAGAAATTTCACCTCGAGATTTCTTTAGCTGAGGTTTCACAGGCGTATCTAGGTCAGAGTCCTGGACAATCTCGAGACTTGGGCTCTCAGACCGGGTGACAGCGGGACTTTTTTTGCCGTATTGATGGTCTATCTCGATTTGTGCCGCAGACCCAACAACATCGACAGGAACATCTAATTCCATTTCTTCTGTAAGCAACTTGGAAGTAGAATTCTTATTTTTTCCTTTGCGTTTCATCGTATTATCCTTGGTTTCCATTTGCGTTTGATATCAGTTAACGATCGCCAACTAAATTAAATTAAACTTACTTAAATAACAAGTTACTTAGGTTAAACAAAACAGAAAAGTGCCCTATTGCATATTCGAACATTTTGATGCGTCCGGGTTTAAATAGCGTTCAAATGTAGGGGATGGAAAGTAAAATTGAATCAGCTGCATAAAACTTCGACCGCACCGGCTGCCATCTTGGCCTCCTCCAGCAGAACTTCACTTGCGTTAGCATTCCCATTGACTCCCATTCATTTTGGCGTCACTTTGACAGCGAATAACTTTACATCTGAGGCGTTTAAAGACTCCGTTTGTCCATTATTTATTTCTAAAGATACACGACAATGTATAAAGGGCTCCATTACCTTCTATGTTACATTATGGCCCCGTAGAAACAGTTTTTGTAAAAAATAGGCTAACGATTGCGTCGTAACCACTCGACTCTCTATCGCATTACCGTACAGACAGGAGGAGAAGCTCGCAGGCAATTAACTTAGTATGACGTACTGGCGTTACATTTTAAAATACTATACAAAATAATTAATCAGAATACTTACTCCTGCTCACTCACGACAAAGAACTCCCCGCTCAAGCTCGCCGTCTCTGCAAGATTAACGATGGCAGTTTGCACGCACAGCTACTAGAAGATTTACATCTGTCAGACAGGTTGCTGACGTCGTCAAGCTTCGTTTGAGTCTGCGCGTCAGAAACAGAAGTACTAAAAAAACGCTAAAAATGGGCTTCAATTGTCTCAGTTGAGTTCCAATGGGGTCGCTGTGTCCATTTCTTTTACTGTCTATGGGAGGACCCCTCCTTCCTAAACCGGTTAGGAAGGATCCTAAGGAGGATGCAGACCCTGAATTTGGACACAGCTACAGTTTTGAGCCAAGTCCCTTCCACATTATTTTTGGATCACTACAAATGGAGAGACCTTAAAAAGCCTGCAAGATACTATATAAAACCTGCTTTCTGGCTACAAGGACCTCAGTGTTTAGACTTATGTTCTCTTCTGCTGTGAAAACAGGAAAAAGAGCATAACATGTTATTTACCAGAATACACACACTCATATTATGCAACACTGAATGGAAAATGTCAAAAGCAATTCTATGTTGCAAATGCCCATAAACACAGGGCTCTAGATAGCAAATGGTTAAAAATGTGATTAAAATAAAAAATTTGTGTGGGTTCTAGTGCAGTTTTGTCAAATAATGTTAAAAGAAGCTCAGTGGACAGCATAATGACTCTTAAAAACCAGATATTTTTAATTAGTCTGTCAAAAACACTTGGAAAATCAAAGTCTTATGGAACTTAGGAATTCGGAATCATACCTGTTCAGTCAGTCAATTGAAAGTCAGTTTTTGGTAATTTAAGACTTCAAATAAAGTGGGAACCATTACTGTAATGTACAACATTTCTGTAAGTTTGTAAAAATCGCATCATTTTAACTACTAACTGTTTCGTATGACAATGTTTAATAAAATATACATTTTTATAACAAACGTTTGTTTCTCTAAATTAATAATTGTCTAATGGTATTTTTACATTTTAGATTTGTCTCCTAAATGTTTCATTTTTGAAGGCAGTGGCTCTTCATTTCCCCTCATTATTTAGTCTGAAATGTGCAAAAACTCTTTCTTGCACAATCATTTGTGAGACAGGTTTATTACAGGTTTGCGTGATTTAAAATAAGTGAATTCAATATAATATATTTTACTGTTCACGGAAACCATGTGGCAGAATGTTTTGCATATGTCATTCCACGGTCCACGGTGTGGAACAAAGCAAAACCAGCCAGGTCTCTTGCCGAACAGCTGCTGACTTAAATACTGCAACATTTCATTTTAAGGATGTATTATGAAATTTTGTACTTAATAAGGAATTCTACAGAGAAAATATTTTTGTTTTTTGTGTCGATCTTGTCAGGGCTGCGTTTCTCAAAAACATCATGAGATCAGTTAATTGTAGAGGCCACTGGGGTAAAGGATCTACGATCTACTTAGGCTTATGATGCTTTTGGGAAAGCAGCCCTGGACTTGATTCACAGGATTAGACAATGGACAATACAACCAGTATAATTTGGCAACTTGTCATGTCAGGCAGCTTGACAAATGTTTTTAATATTATTTGACTATATTAAAATAAAGGTAACATTGTTTAATTGTTTTAAGTGCAAACTAATAAAGTTTATTCATCCATAAGAAACCATACACTCTTTAAAAAAAGGTGCTTCGTGATGCCATAGAAGAACATTTTTGTCTAAATGGTTCTATAAAGAACCGTTGACATCTGAAGAACCTTTTTTTTTCACAAAACGTTCTTTGTGGCAAATGAAGGTTCTTCAGATTACAAAAAGGTAAGAAAGAGGTGGTTCTTTAAAGTACCTTTGACTGAATGGTTCTTTGTGGAACCAAAAAATGGTTCCCTTTCAAGGGAACTTTGAACTGCGTCCTCTAGGGAGCGCTATGGGAACACCTCGTCGTGACCCGTGTCTGAAGCATACTTTGAAAAAACACCATCTTGTTTGCCGGCGCCAGCCTCTGATGTCACTACCGACTATAAATCAGCGCCAGGAAAACACGTTATCCTCTTCTTCGTCTTCATTGACTGTTTTGTTTGAAGCATGCATCTGAGAAAACGACCACGGTAAGAGAGATCTTTTTCTGTTTATCATGGCATCCACTAGCAAGGTGTTTAGACAGTGTGTACATCTATGTTGGCATTATTTGACACCTGATGACACACACAGTCTTTGCGTCTCTCGTCTGTCTCTCTTTTCGAGGAAAGAACGGCAGCCATCTGCTTCCCGCGGTTCAGGGCCCGCTGATGCTGAGGCACGGAGGAGAGTGAGCTCGTGGGAATCACTGTTGGATCTCGCTGAGGAGTTTAGAGAGGGACTTTCCTAGCTCTGGGAAGATGTGTTGTCATTAACCCTTTCTGATACTGAAGTTAGGAGATGTCTGAGGGTGGAGAAGAAGCTAAGGCTGAGCCTTCTCAATCCTCCTGCTCTGCGTATGTGGAGCTGTTAGAGGTTATGGATTGTGCCACTGCAAAGTTGGATTTGCCATGGAAGCGCGCCAGCAAAGTGACGACGCGAGGTCGCCTCGACGAGCGTTATTTATCTGATCATAGCCCTCCAGCCCAGGTGAGCCTCCCATTCTTGTTTGATTTACATGCAGAAGTCAAAAAAGAATGGAAGAGGCCGTTTTCTTCTCACATCCATCGGTTGTAGCATACGAGTTATGCCAACAAGTTATGCCAGAAATTGCTGAAACTAAAATTAAACTGATAGAAACATTTAATTATAACATGGGAGGCGTGACAACAGAGTTGAGTAGTGATGTGACATTTGAACCGAGGCGTCGGAGCTTGTGTCGAGAAAAAAGGGGCGTGCCAGATGAAGCCCCGATTCGAGGCTTGTGTTGTTGACATGGAAATCAAGTGACTGATGACAAACGAGGCCTCGGTTTGTGTGGAGTGTCGGTTCCGGATAAAGGGGGTTCGAAACCCACGCCACCTTGTGGGTGTTGTCAGGAGTAGATGAATCAGTTGTAGTAGAGTCAGAGAGTCAGAGTTAGAGTTAGATAGTTGTGTCGTCATCGTTATTGTGTCATATATGTGTTAGGCAGTGTTGGGTATAGTTACTTTGGAAAGTAGTTAGTTAGGTTACAACGTTACCATCAATTAAAAGTAATCAGTTATGATACAGCGTTACCTATTCATAAAAGTAACGCGTTAGAGTACTCATGCGTTACCAAAAATTAAAAGCCGTTTGCAGCGGCTCACACATGACAGACACAGCCCCCGGCCCCTTTAAATGCACCTAGAAGCCGTGACTCCCGACAATGAATAACGTCAGTCATCCGACTAAATTAACACTGCAGGATAACAATAACAGGAAAGACAGTCAGCAATCGGCTATTCCACATGGCGTTTTATTTATTTATTATCACAGAACATATTATTAATCAAAATTCGCACCTAACGTTACCCAGCCCGGGTAGCCTATCTACTGTATATTATGAGCACCACAAGATAACTCCTGATTTTTCTTTAACTTTAAATAATGCAGTTATCAAAGTACAAGTATGCTTACTTGTAAACACAACCTTAAACAGGCTTGCAGATTTAAATCAATTTAGAAATGATGAACAACCAGCCAGCCAATGATCTAACAGAAATTAACAGCTGCCTGTCAAACAAAAATGATAACAAACCGAATTAAATCCTTCACTGCCACACAGGCAAATGACAAATCGCTTAATAGCCGAACTAATTATTATTAAAGTGTCACTCACAGTCACAAGCCTAAATTCGCTTTAACACAGTCCTCTTACATTTACTCTTCAAAGTAGTGATTAAAACGTAGCGTTAAATTTGAGGTAGAATTTTTGGCGGTCGACAGAAGCTTTTCACCAAAGCAGAGTGTGCATTTTACCGTTATGTTCTTTTTCGTTGAAAAATTGAAAATAATGTGCGTACTTCCATTTACCAAACGCTGTC
The DNA here is from genome assembly GCF_003368295.1 of Carassius auratus. NCBI lineage: Eukaryota > Metazoa > Chordata > Actinopteri > Cypriniformes > Cyprinidae > Carassius > Carassius auratus. The sequence continues at coordinate 3,559,219 of NC_039245.1, read as the reverse complement.
CTCTCTGCAATCTTGCCGGCAGTTCGAAAAAAAAAAAACCCACACACACACACACAGGGTCAGGCGCAGGGCACAGACGCATCACAGCCATTGACTTTACGATCACAGAGCTTCGGCTCCGCTGATACATCCGCAGGTGGCACAGTAGACCTAGGACTACTGTCTGACAAAAAGCAGGCTGCAGTCGGGATTTTCCTTTCCTTAAAATAACGGATTACTTTTTTAAAAAAATAACGAAGTTACTGATTACTTACGCACGAAACTAACGCGTTAAGTTACAAATTTCAGGAAAAAAGTAATTAGAGTACTCTAACGCGTTACTTTGTAACGCGTTACCCACAACACTGGTGTTAGGGCTGTATATTATTAGATTATATCAGGTTATATTAGTTATAGTATATTGTTATTATTAATTAAAGTAGTTATTTTATAGTATTGTTATATTAATTAGATAAGATTTTTTGGATTGCTTTGTTTTTTTTTTATTTGGACTGGACTGCTTTTTGATTTGGATTGCCCTTTTAGATTGGTTTGCTTTTTGTGACCTCTTCCTTTTTCCTTGTAATGGAGCCAGCAAAAAAGAGGAAATCCTCCTCTGTCTGGGAGTTTTTTTTAAATGGTTGGTCACAATAAGGTATGTGTATTATTATTGTTTTACTGTCTTGATCTAATAATAATACTCACTATAAGGCTGTATTATATTTCATGTCTATTAATTTATGTTTCTAGGTGAAATGTTTGCCGTGCCTAAAGGAGCTGACATACATCAATAACACCTCCTCCATGCTCAGGCATTATCGAGCACTGCACAAGCATGCACAGACTACTAACAATCTTTATCAATCAAATTAATATTTATCCAAAGTGAATCTCACAAGATCTGAGGATCCACTAGTATATTGGGCTCAACATAAACATCTGTAGCCTTATTTATACCAGCTGGCACTGACATTTTTATGTTCCCCCGCATCCTCTGTTCCATGCAAAAGGATCTTTTCCAAGGCTGTAGAGGTTCTGTCCAAAAGGAGGAATCATCTAAACTCCAACACACTTGAACAAATTCTGTTCCTCAATAAAAAGAATGTGTGATCCTTCCTTCACCCACCTCAAACTGCAGTGTTGCAGTTTGTTCCTCTAAATCAGTGGTTCCCAACCTTTTTCAACTCGCGGCCCACACAACCAAACACATATGTTTGCGCTGCCCACTTCAAAAAAATTAACTGACCCCGCTATTGTTGGTAACTTAGTACTCAGAAGCTAGATTTTAAACTATATTTATTGAATAAACTAGGGCTGTGCGATATGGAAAAAACTATCGCGATTTTTTTGATCAATTTTGCAATTGTGCTTTTACAGTCATAAATGCATTCAGGATTAATTTGAAACATATTTCCAAAAGAAAACCAATCAGAGCTTTATCAAAAAGTTGTAACATCTCTAGAACAGACATAAGTCAAAATTATCACTATGGTGAAGATGTAAAAAAATGTATAGACTTGTGGCAAAAAAAAAAAAAAAAAAAAAATCCTGTATATAGGGACTTTTTTTTCTTTTTTGCCATGCATTGTTCATAGAGCTCATTAATTGTAGCAGTGCCTCAGGTGTTTGCAGTGTGTATACAGTATGTGTATGCGGTCAGCAGTGAGAGCGCATAAATATAACGCGAAAGCACATTAAAATAATGCACGAGTGCAAATCTCTCTGTTCGCAGCAGATTTCCTTTGCTCTGTCACAAAACCGGTCGTGCTTGCTCAGATACACGCTGCTTTGCGAGGAGAGAGTGTGCACACTTAAAACGTGTCTCCTCTCACTTAAACTGCATCCTGTTCACTAACAAATTCACTCTATGCTCATGTGTTAGACATGAATTATTTTTGCACGTTTTTATTTCTAGCCTTTTACCGCAGTGAGAACGCTCTGATCCGTCAACATTGGCTCAGAAAAAAGGCGCATCACAGACAGTGTGTGAACCTGGAGTTAGGCATATGCGCACGCTCAAATCGTGATTTTAGGACGTTTTCTTTTAATCGCACAGCCCTAGAATGGACTGGAAATGAAGAGAAAATAATTGGCGGCCCACCTGCAATACGGGGCCGCGGACCACAGGTTGAAAACCACTGCTCTAAATCCATAGTCCCATAAGCACAACACTGCACTAAAACTAGTAACAGTTTAATGCACAAAAACACACCAGAAACAATTCTTAACCTTTCCCACCCCACACTTTTCTGTTGCAATTTGTGTTATTACACTCCCTCCACCATAAGAACTACACTCAACACAGTCTCATTTTTGTTGTTCCTACTGTCACTATCCAAACAATTTATGAATAATGAATGAACTGTGTGTGGCAGTTGTCTCTGCACAAGTAAATTCAGACAGACAGAGAAACATATTTTATTTGATACCCAGGCAATGGACAAATGTCTGCTCAGGTCATTGATTCAGTATGTTTTTATTGGTCTGCTATTTCTTTGCACAGTAGCTAGGTGTCAATAGTGAGCAATAATGAATGAAGCTTCGAGTAATGAACCTTTTGGTGAAGCAATGGGCTGCGAGGTCTCTGTGAGGGAAACTCACATACGAAACTTGGATAGATGTATAAAATTAATGATTTAAAAATTTAACAGCGGATAGTGGGTATATCAAAAACATGGGGAAACATCCTCCCTACATTTTACGTACCTCTCTGTGGAAATTCATCAAGAGACAACGCGGAGATTGCTTTATTCTTCTGTTGATTATGCTGATCAGCGTCAGGCCAGGTCCACAGGGATTTCTTCTTTCAAATACAAACCACTCAAATATGCAATACTTTTCATTTTCGAACAGCTGGTTTTGTTCTGACTGTTATGTAAGATCAATGTTTCTGACTGTCAAACAAGACGCACAGAGATTTCTGATAAAGCATGTTTTATTAACTTTATTTGATAACATAATTTATAACTTACTGTTCAATTAAACGTAATATGGTAGGTTTGCATTAAATAAAAGATCGCTGTTCGCATTCATGTGTGTTTTCTATGTTTATTTGTTTTGTGAAAGATCTGCAGCATAAATCATGATCTGTCTATGAGCAGCCATGCATATTGTTATTCTTTTGCATTAATTATCAGATTAAACAGATATTAAAATTAGTCATGTATTTTTTTATTGTGTAAAATAATAAAATATGTTGTGAAAATAATGATGAAACAGACTGATATATGGGAACAATTGAGAAATTGATACTTCTGAAGATAAATCGCAGCCCATGTCTCACGAGGTAAATATAAAAAATAATAATAATAATGCAAACATTTACGAAAAATAAGTAATTTGTACATTTACATATTTGGTAAGATTAAAATACATTATATATCTCTGTATACAAACCATGAGTTCAACTTTCATTTCGTGAACAGTAGTGAACATTAGTGTATTTAATTAATTCACCAGGCCCAAACATACACAAGTTTCAAATCCACTGGCTCAGTTAACATTTATAGTATAGTGATAATAGCAGTGTATATCTTATTTGCATTTGAAGTGATATTATAAATCCTGTAAACATATAGAAGGTAATATTTGGACTTCTCCGGTTCTCTGCACTGACTTTAAGCACAACCGGAAATATCTACGCACACATTCGCAAGACCGGAAATCCAAGATGGCGGAGATATGCAACTAGCCCATTAAATAAAAACACGCCTTTTTTCCGGTGATGATGCTGCTAGAAAGCAACAAGGACTGGTTGAAAGCTGTGTGAGAGAGAGTTAAGCTGCATGACAGCGAGCTTCTCAAGATACCTCCGATTGGTTTAAGAAAGGGACAGACCATCTGAATCTGACCCTGGTAGTCAGTGGCGAGCCAACCGCAGAAGTGAACGGACCAAGAGCCTGGTGTGGCCAGCCGTGGCATCTTTGGAACCATCATCATCCTGTGCCTTCATTTAAAATACAGATAAGAACACACGTAAACCTACCCGGGTAGTGAAAAGAACATACATACTCCAAGAAATACACACCAAGAACTTTTATGGACTCTCTTTTTTTTTATTTGAGGTTATTTATTTTGGGTTTGTTGTGCGCTGTGCACTCAGGAAGCCGGCTTTGGTAGGCAGGGAATGTAAATAACTACCATTCATTTTGTTTAATACATTTCTCAAATTAACCTGTTTTGTGTTGTCTGTTCTCTGCTGACCTTTTACTATTTCAGGCTCCATAGTCGTACGTAGAGTTTCTGATATTAGCCCAGCTTTAATCCTTTACTACTTAAATTATTTATCAGTTACATTAACCTGAGACACGGGTTACATATGCGACAGAGCGCTAATCGGAAACACCAGGTGGAGGAATTAGGAAATCCTGCGAAGGCGGAGCATCCATGCACTTCGGAGGGCCCTTCGTGCACTTCGGAGACCGGTCTTCGAAGTCCGTGGCCTTCGAAGTGCGTACACTCAACTTTGGGACACAGCTTGAGTGTTTGTTCATCTGAGTAGAGTGGGAGATTTGGGATCATCCTGCCAAATTTTGTGTTTCCAAATTTGGCTGGCTTGCCGGCCAGACACTTTTAGGACAGAAGAAAAGAAGAAGAAGAAGAAGAAGAAGAGGAAGGAGAAGAAGAAAATCAGTACAAATACAAGAGGGTTCCATAACCTTCTGTGCTTGGACACCTAATAATTTATTTTTTATTTTTCAGGACTTCCATCCTGTGATGAAATGGATACTTTTGCATTTTAAAAGATAAAACATTATGTGAATAAATGACTTGATTTAACTTATGTAATCTTAATCAAATATTTCAACAGTTCATTATTTTTTAAATAATTTTAGGAATAATCTAAGAAACAGACAATCTCTCGTATTTTCTTTGTTTACTAAAAGATTTCTAAAATGCATAAACATTAACAGTCTCGAGTCATGGTATTCCCATGGTATTCCATGCTGATATTTTTACTTTGTTTGCCATTGTTGCCATGGTGAATTATTTTTCCATTATGTTTTTTTTCCATCCTGTTTCATAGTCTTATTTTTATATGCAGTTTAAATGTTTGAGATATGAGAATTTGTGAATTATTAAGAACAACTATGGCACCTTTAAGTCAACACAAGTTCTCAATTCCTTTCTTTACAACAACAACAACATGTCTCAAAATAATTTGTAGATCTAATCAACATGAACAAAGGGGAAGTTGTTGCCTAGTTTCTAGAGAGTTTGACTCATAACCCTAGGGTTGTTGGTTCGAGTCTTGGGCTGGCAATACCATGACTTAGGTGCCCTTGAGCAAGGCACCGAACTCCCAACTGCTCCCTGGGGCTGCCCACTGCTCTGTGTGTGTGTTCACAGTGTGTGTGTGCACTTTGGATGAGTTAAATGCAGAGCACGAATTCTGAGTATGGGTCACCATACTTGGCTGTATGTCACCCCTTACGAAAGGAAAATATATTTACCAATATATTTCTTAAAATATATTGTGATATATTGTAATATATTATTTTACCTTTTTATTTTCTAATATTTTATATATTTGAATACATTTAATAATATATTGATGATACATATATTATATAATATATTGCTAAATATACAAATAATTGCCGCTTTCAATATATTGCAATATATTGGAAAAAATTCAATTCAATTCAATTCAATTCAAGTTTATTTGTATAGCGCTTTTTACAAAATAAATCGTTACAAAGCAACTTTACAGAAAATTATGTTTCTACAATATTTAGTAGTAGCTAGTAGTTTGTGCACATTTGACAGGATTTTAGAAAAAATAATAATAATAATACAAGACGTAGTCAGCTAGACGATGAACTATCAATATTATTAATTAAGTTATTATATGATTCAGTCACACATTTAGCAATAATTGTTAGTTCTGTTTGTTGATTCAAGGTTAGCATCATCTGGGGTCCTCTGAGGGTCAGCATCATCTCTTCTCAGGTGTTCTGGATCCAGACTGGAGCTTGTTTAAATCCTAGTTACCACGGGATATAAATCCCGTGGCGAAACATAGAAACAAAATACAGACATCATTAGCATAGCTGCTGATCCAACAAAGTAAAATTAGTTTAACCCAAGCTAATGAATAAAAATGCAACTTTGAACAGATGCAACTACACTCACAATTAAAAAGATACCTTATTTGAATGCTTGGCGAAAGAGATGTGTTTTTAATCTAGATTTAAACAGAGAGAGTGTGTCTGAACCCCGAACATTATCAGGAAGGCTATTCCAGAGTTTGGGAGCCAAATGTGAGAAAGCTCTACCTCCTTTAGTGGACTTTGCTATCCTAGGAACGACCAAAAGTCCAGCGTTTTGTGACCTTAGGGTGCGTGATGGGTTGTAACGTGGTAGAAGGCTAGTTAGGTATGCAGGAGCTAAACCATTTAGGGCCTTATAGGTAAGTAATGATAATTTGTAACTGATACGGAACTTAATAGGTAGCCAGTGCAGAGACTGTAAAATTGGGGTAATATGATCATATTTTCTTGACCTCATAAGGACTCTAGCTGCTGCATTTTGGACGACCTGTAGCTTGTTTAATGACGAAGCAGGACAACCACCTAGAAGTGCATTACAATAGTCCAGTCTAGAGGTCATGAATGCATGAACTAGCTTTTCTGCATCAGAAACAGATAACATGTTTCGTAGCTTGGCAATGTTTCTAAGATGGAAGAATGCAGTTTTTGTAACATGGGAAATATGATTTTCAAAAGACAAATTGCTGTCTAATATAACACCCAGATTTCTGACTGTAGAGGAAGTAACAGTACATCCGTCTAGTTGCAGATTGTAATCTACAAGATTCTGTGTAGTGTTTTTTGGTCCAATAATTAGTATCTCTGTCTTATCAGAATTTAATTGGAGAAAATTGTGTGTCATCCAATCTTTTACATTTTTAACACACTCTGTTAGCTTAGATAATTGGGAAGTTTCATCTGGTCTCGTTGAGATATATAGCTGAGTATCATCAGCATAACAGTAGAAGCTAATTCCGTATTTTCTAATAATATTACCAAGGGGCAACATATATATTGAAAATAGAAGGGGACCTAGGACGGATCCTTGTGGCACTCCATATTTTACTGATGATAAATGAGATGACTCCCCATTTAAGTAAACAAAATGGTAGCGATCGGACAGGTAGGATCTAAACCATCTTAGAGCCTGCCCTTGAATACCTGTATAGTTTTGTAATCGATCTATGAGTATGTCATGATCTATGGTGTCGAACGCAGCACCAAGATCAAGTAAGACTAGAAATGAGATGCAGCCTTGGTCTGACGCAAGGAGCAGGTCATTTGTAATTTTAACAAGTGCAGTTTCTGTGCTATGGTGGGGCCTAAAACCTGACTGAAATTCTTCATACATATAATTTTTATGCAGGAAGGTGCTCAATTGAGCAGACACAACTTTCTCTAAAATTTTAGACATAAATGGAAGATTTGAGATAGGCCTATAATTTGCCAGTACACTAGGATCTAGTTTTGGTTTCTTAATAAGAGGCTTGATAACCGCCAGCTTGAATGGTTTTGGGACGTGTCCTTAAGTTAACGACGAGTTTATGATATTGAGAAGCGTTTCTTCTGCTACAGGTAACAGCTCTTTCAGTAAATTTGAGGGTACAGGATCTAATAAACATGTTGTTGGTTTAGATACAGTGATAAGTTTATTTAGCTCTTCCTGTCCTATGGTTGTAAAGCACTGCAGTTTATCTTTGGGTGCGATGGATGAAACTGAAGTGTTAGACGCTGTAGAATCTACATTCGCTATTGTATTTCTAATGTTATCTATTTTATCAGTGAAGAAATTCATAAAGTCATTACTATTTAACGTTGGTGGAATATTTGAATCAGGTGGCATCTGGTAATTTGTTAACTTAGCCACTGTGCTAAATAAAAACCTAGGATTGTTTTGGTTATTTTCAATGAGTTTGTGTATATGCTCTGCCCTAGCAGTTTTTAGAGCCTGTCTATAGCTGGACATACTGTTTTTCCATGCAATTCTAAAAACTTCTAATTTAGTTTTTCTCCATTTGCGTTCAAGACTACGAGTTAATTTCTTGAGAGAGTGAGTATTAGTGTTATACCATGGTACAGTATGTTTTTCTCTAACTTTTTTCAATTTGATTGGGGCAACAGCTTCTAATGTATTAGAGAAAATAGTGCCCATGTTGTCAGTAATTTCGTCTAATTCGTGTGTATTTTTGGGTACAATTAGCAGTTGAGATAGATCAGGCAGGTTATTTGCGAATCTTTCTTTGGTGGCTGGAACAATAGTTCTGCCCAGACGGTAACGCTGCGACATATAGTTAATATCAGTTATACGCAGCATGCACAATACAAGGAAATGGTCTGTAATATCATGACTTTGAGGTACAATATCTATAGCAGTAAGATCGATTCCATGCGATATAATTAAATCTAGTGTATGATTAAAACGATGAGTGGGCCCGGTGACATTTTGCTTGACTCCAAAGGAGTTTATTAGGTCAGTAAACGCAAGTCCTAATGTATCATTTGCATTATCAACGTGAATATTAAAATCTCTCATGATTAGCGCCTTATCAACTGTAACTAGAAGGTCTGAGAGGAAATCTGCAAATTCTTTCAGGAATTCTGTATACGGCCCTGGTGGTCTATACACAGTAGCCAGAGCAAGAGATACATTAGATTTCTTTTGCATGTCTGACAGAGTAACATTTAGCAGAAGTATTTCAAAAGAGTTAAACCTATATCCTGTTTTCTGGGTAACATTGAGAATATCACTATATATTGTTGCAACACCCCCGCCACGACCAGTCTGACGGGGCTCATGCTTATAACAGTAGTTTGGTGGAGTAGACTCATTTAGACCAAAATAATCATTTGGTTTTAGGCAGGTTTCAGTCAAGCAGAGTAAATCAAAACTATTATCTGTGATCATTTCATTTACAATAACTGCTTTTGGTGCGAGTGATCTAATATTTATGAGCCCAAACTTTAAAAATTGTTTTTGTTCATTTACTTTACATTTTTCTGGTTTAATTACGATAAGATTTTTTCTAGATCCTACATTATATTTATATTTTGACCTCACTATTCGGGGAACAGACACATATTAGGCATATATTATAAAATAATATATGCCTAATATATTACATGATATTTCCCAATATACTGCAATATATTTTTGTTTCATAAGGGACGTCACTTTCATTCATACTACACACATTTATACTATATACAGAGTACGTTTTAATGTTGGCAAAGTAGTTATTCAAAAATGAGTACTTAGAATGTATTTCGGACACACCCAAGGTCTCTATTCGCTGGAATGTGATTACAGTTCTGTGTTTACACTTCTGTCTAAACTATTACTGCATATGGTTTGAAAATTTCACTGGCAGAGTGGAAATTAACAAATATTTTATGTTTTCCAAAAAAAATAAGTAATTTATATAAACTGCTTGTACATTCTGTTTAGTTCTCAGCTTCTCGCATGGCTCTACATCTGATAAACATCTTTCAGGAAACAAGGTTAAAAAAGCACCAGCAATTCAATGGCATAATCATGATACATTCTGTTTATCACCATGTATCTTTATGCAACCAAAGAAACACTTTTTTTATAGTTTAACTCACTGCTACCATTTGTACACTAGCCAAATTCAAGAGCATATCAGCAGCAAACAGCTTGGAAAGACTGGAATGTGTGTGGCCTAGCAGATAAAACATTCTAAGCACATTAAATATGTACTGATGTTTCACATAATAGGAACATTGTCACAACTAGAATTGCTCAATATTTTCATCATAATGCAACAGTTGGCTTCTACTAGGCTATTTTTAAAGTGACATATTTTCTGTGATCTGAATGTGGTAAACTGTAAATGAACTGTTTACCACTATATTTATACATGCTCTTGAGTTTTACACACTCTAAGAGGAAGTCTGTCATGTCACACTGCTTAAAATACACTGTAAAAAATTGTCCTGTAAATTAACGGTAGTATACTGGCAGCAGGGTTTCCAGCAGTGTACCGTAATTTTACAGTTTTATTACCGTTTTCTGAATTACGGCTTTTTTGTAAATTAACAGTAATATACTGGCAGCAGGGTTTCCAGCTGTGTACCGTTATTTTACAGTTTCCAGAATTACAGCTTTTCTGTAAATTAACAGTAATATACTGGCAGCAGGGTTTCCAGCTGTGTACCGTTATTTTACAGTTTTCTGAATTACAGCTTTTTTTGTAAATTAACAGTAATATACTGGCAGCAGGGTTTCCAGCGGTGTACTGTAATTTTTCAGGATCATTACTGTATTCTAGTTTTTTTTTTTTTTTCTAAACCGTAGAACTGGCAATTTTGCCAATCATTAACTTTATTAAAAATATCTGTATTTTAACAAATTCACAAACTGGCATTTCATTTATACTAAAAAGTGGCAGCAAATAGACAGAAAAGAGAAGACCAAGGGGGTATTTCTTATAGAACACTATTTATTTAAGTGCCCAACCAATAATTCAAATGCTTTCTCAAAAAAAAATAAAAAAAATAATCAAAATGGAAGAATCAGTCTTTGTATGTGTTAGAGAAGAAAATTAACCAATTTACAAAACAGACAATGTGCAAAATGAACCCTGCAGAAGTCTGTGGACATATTTAAACTAATTTAAGTTGACCATATAAAACACAAAACAAGCAGCCATTTTAGGTCTAGCTTTGTGCTATGAGTATGACAATGCATGGGCATGGGCTTGGAGTGTACGTTCCCCTAAAAACAGCCTTTAAGAAATGGCAAACAACTTCTGAACAAGAATCTTATTTTGGTGTAATAAGTCAAAACCTGGCAAGGATTTGTAGAACAGTCCAAGAACGTTTCAGAAGCATAAAACTGTCACCAACTCTGATGCAAGTGTAGCCAGGGAGGGGTGTAGTCTGAAACATAAACATTGAGAAAAATCCTTTTTAAGTTAAAATAACATCAGCAGAATTTTAATAGAACGTAACAAAAAACATGTATACTGTATAATAATATAAAACATTTCAGAAACTTAGGACCCTATGATTTCCACGATGTGAAAAACATGGAGGCAATCACGGAATCAAATCATGAAAACGGAATTAGGCAAATAATGTGGATTGTCACAGAATTTGTCACATTTGTGATGAATACAATAAAATAGTGTTGTACACTAACTGAAATCGCGATGTGGATTAGTGTATTAATTAATAAAAGTTGCAATATTATGTTAGAAGTTAGCTAATCAAAAAAAGGAACACTAGATTAAAGGGGGAAATATGCTATTTCATGCATACTGAGTTTTTTACACTGTTAAAGAGTTGGATTCCCTTGCTAAACATCGACAAAGTTTCAAAAATTAAGTTGTACGTTTGAAGGAGTATTTTTGTTCCAAAAATACTCCTTCCGGTTTGTCACAAGTTTCGTCAAGTTTTTTTCGAGTATGGCTCTGTGTGACGTTAGATGGAGCGGAATTTCCTTATATGGGTCCTGAGAGCACTTATGCAGGAAGAGCGCGCGCTCCCGTATAGCAGAGCACTGAGAGCACAACAGACTTCACTGATCAGAGCGAGAGCGTCGCGAAATGTCACAAAAGAAGTGTGTTTTTGGTTGCCAGGGCAAGACAACCCTGCACAGATTACCAAAAGAGAAACAGCATTAAGGGACCAGTGGATGGAGTTTATTTTTACAGAGCATCAACGGAGTTGTGCAAGTGTTTGTGTTTGTTCCCTGCATTTCGAAGATGCTTGTTCACAAGGCCCAGTTTGACGCCGGATTTGCACATCGTTTATTTCTTAAGAATGATGCAATCCCAACGATAAAGGGTCACGATCGTGTGTTGGAACCGCAGGTGGTGAGTAAAACTGCTTCAAATATCTCTGCCTCCTTGTTAGTGCGTCCCCTCCCATGCCAGAGACCCGGGTTCAAGCCCCGCTCGGAGCGAGTCGTTGCTGCTGCTGCTGCTCTCGTTCAGTTTCAGCCTCAGGATCTGATTCTGTATCATAAATAAACGGATGAATCTGACTGTTAACCATGGTTTGTTTTGGATGATGGTTTTTTTTCCTCACGCTAATGTCACAACTTCCAAACGCTCTCAATGCAAAAGTCTACTGGCGCTCGTGATTCTTTAGCTCCGCCCACACGTCACAGTTTACACAAAAGATAATCAATAGTTGCAGGTCTATCCCACATACACAAAAAAATAAAAATAAAAATAAAAATCAAGCGTCTTCACATCAATCCTTCAAAATAAAGGTTCGTCTAATGTGATGTGATTGTGACGGAAATATATCACTTTTGTACAGTAGAATATGTCATTTTCAAAGTAATATAATAATACAAATAAGAATTATAGTAATAAAAATAATAATATTCATTAAAAATGATGTTTAAGGAATAATTACACAATTGTTATTCCATGTTTTAATTGTAACAGGAATAAAAATGGAATTTGAGAATAAAACGTATTTCCTAAAAAAAAAATTACTGATAAATTGTTTAACTGAATCACTTTCAGGATTTCAGTTAATTGGACATGCTATTTGATTTCTAAAATGTATTTTAACCATTAAGATGTAATTTGAAAAAGATAAAACAAAACAAAAAAAATTATAAAACATATTTACTTAATTTCTTCATGAGTGTTAAGTTAAATATTAAGTAGATTTTACCTGAGAATGACAGGCGAGTTGCACTTTATATTAGAGCAGTCAAATTTACTTAAAATATATTTGTGCAAATTCTTTACTTTTCGCAAAGTAAATCTTATTTAATTTTTTTCAGAGTTGAGCGCTTGCATACAATTTTTTATAATTCATAGAAATGGAAAATGCTTCTTTTCTCTTTTTTTTCTCATTGTTTCCACACTATTAGTATGACCAGTACTTAATTTGTAAATTGCTAGGTCCCGGAATAAAGTGGGGTGACCGGTTAGAGGACAGAGAGGTAACGGTGCATTTGAGCAACATTAGTGGACCAACTAAACCGATTAATAGTGTGCATGTACTCAAAAAAAAACAAAAAAAAATAAATAAAAATAAACCAATTCATGGTTTTAATAAAATCATTATATTATTTCAACCTCAAAATTTTTTTTGTGTGTTTGGATAGTTTTTGTGTAACCTGGGACTGAACAGTCGCAACAACATAGGGGTTGTAATGAGTGCGGACTGTATCCTCTTCAGGGTAGTTCTCAGTGCCACTGACGACTTTTTTTTGGTTCAAATATAGGTTTGTGGATTTTATTTATAAAACCGTTTCTTTGCTGTAAATTATTTTATTTTATGCAATGCAAACTACAGGGACGCAACGTTAGTAACCAAAATGAGTCACACCAGTCTTTTTCAACTGACTACTTTTAAATGTTGATTTTTTTTTTTTTTTAAACAAGTTTAAATGTGAGAAATATTCTGTGTGTGTAAACTGTGAAATCAGTTGTATTAAGAACTGTATTTAATGAAAATGTATGTGTAACTTCACTTGCCTAGATGAAGTCCCATTTGAAGTCCATTCGATTTTTTTGTAGAGTGGCAACCTTTGGATTGACTGCAGTGGACTTCTTATTCACCACCTTCCCCGTCTTCTTGGAGACTACCTTGCCTCGGCAGGTTTTTGAGCCTCTTTCTGGGTTTATTCCATAGAATCATCTAAGGAAAGATGAAAAGATGAAAAATTACACATTACCGAAGTGTATAATAACCATTTTTCAAAATTCTGATTAATTAATTTGGGTTAGAATTTAGATTAATTTTGTAAAACTTTATAATAAGTATAAAGTAATAAAGCACTTATAAATCATTTGCAAACGATCTATATATATATTCTGACTCGTTTGGATTTAATGTGGATCTACATGCCTTTCTCCTATTTTCTCCGTGTCTGGCATGCGAATAAAACCACATTTGACAGTGTTTCAGATGATGAATTAAAAAAACTGAAATGGAAGAACACAAGTAGAACACAGGAGAAAGGTTGAGGTAACTAGTTTGCAAATAATTTATTACTTTACTACTGTATACTTATTATAAAGTGTTACCACAGATTCTAAGAGAGTGATAAAAACATATGCAAAAAGGAAAACACTTACCTTTGAAAAAATTCTAACGTGCAACAAGCCTCCTCTTGATACTGCAGGTTGAAGATGTAGTACACAGCAAACACTGTTGCAACTGCAGTCAAAAATGTTGACTGGACACTCACAAAGAAAAAAAAAAGAAGCAATTTTAACAATTGTGCACAACAGCAATGTTAACAATTTTATATCTCAGCCATCAGTAAATGTTTCTTCTTCATCATGTGCAATGACACACTAACCCAGCAAAATCAGATGAGGATTGGCAGGTAGATTGAGTGTCTTCTCAACCTCAGATGCAGATGCTGCAACCTGTAGAGAACACACAATACACAAATAATAATATTACATAATATAATGTGGTGAAGTGGAAAGAAGAAAATTAAATACTTACATCTGCATGTGAAACCAGTCCATCTTCATGTTCCTGGAAGTGGGACATTAACGTTAGAATCTTGACAAGCAGGTGTACCATATCTTTGTTCTCATCCTGGGACATCCTCCAACTTTTCATTAAAAACACTTAAAAATATTCTGTCTACTGCTCTCTCCTCTTCCTCTCTCTCTAACTCTCTCTCTCACACACACACACACACACACACACACACACACACACACACACACACACACATACACACTCTCTCTCTCTCTCTCTCTCTCACACACACACACAAAACTGTATTTGAGGCTGAGGAACAAGTTAGAATGTAAGTGAATGAAGTAACGTTTCCTCTGTGATATAGAGATTTGTGCCAATAAATCCAGTGCAAAATTAAAATTAAAATGTGCTCAGATACAAAGCCCACTTTATTAACAATAAGTTAGAATATATTTAGATTACACTCTAACTAGTTTTAGATACGACTTATATTGAAAGACTAATGTGTCACTCCGAAAAAAACAAACGTTTCTCACCATAACGTTAACGCTACTCTTTCCATCTATCAAGTCAAGTGCTCATGCAAAAGGCGATGAGTTTATGCTTCCTAAGTAAAATTAAGTTTACAGGCCTATTTTCGATTTCCCAACATATAAGGATAATATATAAGTTACCAACTTTATACGCACCTAACTTAGCAACATTAATGCAAATAAAACAAATCATCGATTTTAAACTACACTGGGTTGGCGCCAATGCAAAATGTAAATATAATTGTGCAAATAAGTGTTTCAGAAAATCAGAAAACAGAAAACTAAAAATTTTAGAAAACAGTTCAGTACTGTATATTTACGCTGTTAATATGCTGTAAATTTACAGAAATTTTTTACAGTGTATCAACTACTCTACATCAGTAAACTATGGTGCCAGACAATGATTGTGCAGTACTTTCTGTTTTCTTTAGCATTTTACCATCAGGATCATACAGAGTCAGGTTCATACGGAGACTACACAAAATGTTGCAAGGTTGCAAGTTCGAGTCTTTTGCCAGCAGGAATTGTAGCTGGGGGGAATGAATATACAGCGCTCTCTCCACCCTCAATACCACGACTGAGGTGCCCTTGAGCAAAGCACTGAACCTCCAACTGCGGGGGGATGGTTACATCAGATGAGCCTTTCATTGGCTGTTGCCCTTTGGCTGAAATGAAGGGGGAAAACTGTTCTCTAGCTAGCACTCATAACACTTCCTCCCAGTCATGAGGTGCTGCCATTTGCTAATCCTGTACTCGGCACTCCTATTACCCCGAGAGAGAATGAAAAACAGTGTGTAACTCTGTGTGTGTGTGAGTGAGATCAGAAGGGAGGGGCAAGCAAGTTGTGTCCAAGCTGAGCGAGAGGGGGAAGGGGCTGAAAATGTTGAAGCAACAGCTTGAGGTTTCTAGGGAACTGGTCGGAAGGAAACTTTGAGCTGTTCATTAGATGAGGAAAGTACTGAAGAATGAGGTGGAGAAGCATGGACAAATAACACATATGCCTCAAAGGAACATAGCGGAAAACAGAGGAGTGAAGGAATTCATTATTGTGCGAGACAAGAAGACATGAGAAGAAAGTGATAGATCAAGGCAAGAGCAACGCAGCAGAGAAGGGATTCAAAGCCATCAGAAGAGAAAAGAAGAGAAAGAGCAAGAAGAAAAAGAGAGCTATAGTGGCAGTTAAATAAAGAGGAGGGAGGCAGGAAGAGGTGATTAACAGTCTGAGAGAAGGAGAGGGAGTAAGGAAAAGGGTACAGTTGTCAAAAAACAGACACAGTGATAAAATAAAGGGAGGACGGAAGAGCAAGAAAGGAAGTCTGCAACATTTGCACATGCATGGGTTCTGTGAGTGCGTCACAGCTCCAGTGTGAAAGTGGATGCACGTTATGAGGACTCTTACGCTGGGCAGGCTCTTTCCGATCATCCTTCTGTGCTCCTTATGCAGTGTGGTCATCTGGATATATCACTTTAACAAGTGAGTATTTTCATTTAAGCCTGTGTGTGCTCTTAGCTATCCTTCTATTTGGAGACTGAACTTTTAAAAGACCTGAGTGCTAAATATGGATATGGTCTTCTGGCCACCAAGACTGAAATTAAGTCTTTTTTCGGGTCAAGTTTGTTACCAATAATTTTTTTATAAGTAAAGGCCTCTTTAATCTTTGTACTGTCTGATACGTGCAGACATTTGATTAGTAAAATATTATATTAAAATTTTACAAAGGGGTGATGAAAGCAAAGCAAGAATTTGGGAAAAATATTTCAATGTTTTAGAATGCTGGAAAGGTCTAAAAGTTGGACTTTAGATGTTCGCTGTTTACACTGTTTCAGTGAAGTTCCGTGGAACATCTCACTTTAGAAAATAATTGAAAGTAAAATTTCTATGTCTGAATTTGCATGTCTGAACATAGTATCTTAATATCGGGTAAATACTGGTAGTGGGACAATGGGTAAAGTGGGACAGTTAAGCTTAATAATTTATATCTTTACATGGATATGTTTCTTTTACTAAAAATCAACACTGAGCTCATCAGTAGCAAGTGTGATAAAAAAAATTATGTGGCTATGACATAACTTCCGGGGTGTGGCACATCATATTTAACAACCTTGCAGTGAACTGTGATGGTAAGTAAAATGACATAGCATTATGCGGTAAATAATGTTAAGGTTATAAAAATAAAACAACTCATGGATCATTTGTAATTGTTACATATTTTGTTATAAGATGTATTGGTGAATCAGAATTTGTAAAAATCACATTTGTAACAACATTGAGTTTTACATAGTAATTAACTCAAATGATATATAGGGAATTTGAATAATTAATCAAGAATTTGATTAATATATATCTCAGATGACAGTTACATTTAATTTTATTGATTATGAAAAATAGCTCAATTGCCAATACCAATACTAATCACAGGGCACTGTAATTTACTCATTAATATGTCAATATTACATTCTTCATATCAATTATTGTGATCTCTTACTGTAAATTACTGCAGATCAAACCGGGGTATGTCCAGCACACCACTGTAGACCTATCAATTTTCAATAAAGTTATCACGCCTTATAATTCAAGGAAAAGTATTCTCTGGCCATGAAAATATTATCCTATCCTTATGATAAATTTAGTTTCTAAATTTAGAGCTTGTAGCTAAAGACCAAAACATTTCAGTGACTCGTAATGTGAGTGGGGTGGAGTCCAAAGCCAATCATTTTATATATGAGTTTTAATAATTCAACTAGTAATACATCAAACTACAAATCACACAGAGTAAAATATGCGTACGAAAATACAGACAATAAACATTTAAGAGACATAACGGAATCCAAATAAAAGAGAGAGAGAGAGAGAGAGAGAGAGAGAGAGAGAACGAGAGAGAGAGAGAGAGAGAGAGAAGTGTAGAAAGCGAGAGAGATCACAGAATGAGCTCAGGTATGAAAATCATAGTCAGTAACTTTTAGAAGCCAACAACAAATCAGATCATAACAACACTTTAAACCAGCATTTAAATCTCCATAGAGAAAGTGATACTTGCAGAAGTGTCCCATGTGAGTGTGGCGTGAGATCGGCGTCGAGCTTGTGAGCCTTGCGCGTTGAAACAGCCATGTGCCATGAAACGGAGGCCATGTGACGCGCGTGCACGCTGCGCTTGGCGTGAGCGTGGAGCACGTGGTCCTTTGTTCTGTCCTCGCGCGGTATTTGAAAGGTTCAACAAACATTGTTCCAGAATTCGTCTTCCTTGCGTGGAGAGGCGAATAGTTTAATAAACTTTAGTAAAGAAAAGAAAAGAAAACGAACGAAACGAAAGCTTCCAAAGGAGCCATTAAAATGGCTTTTCCTCTCAGCCCCTGTGCTGAGGGGGTTCGCGCTGGGAGCGCGGCCTATGGCCGCGCGGAAAAAACGTTGGAGAGCAGCGTATCCGAGAACGGGGAAGAGGAAGAAGAGAAAGAGAGGGTGGACCTTGTTTGGTCAATTCTTATAGCTTGAAATAGTTCACGCCCATTTTCGAGGGAGCATCCAATGAATGTCCGCGATCTGAAGCGGAGGGAAAGTTCCTTTGTCTCGGTTGAGACAACCCCCTGATGATTTAGGGCCTGTCCGATTTCATCAGGAATATTAAAACAAGTTCATTATTCCAGATTAAATACATTTTTCATTACTTTGCTTTAGATAAGTGGGTCTGTCAAAGCATGACGATTAGAACAAGACTAGACATAATATATAAATGACCAAAGATCTAATTTTTAGATCGAATTACACATTTAAAGATTTGTTTAACACATGATAACACTGCAGATGTTGGGAAACATCTAAATGTACCAAAAGGGAATACGTAATACATTTATAAAACATGAAAACAGAAAGTTAATGAATACATTCCATAGAATGCATTGTTCAAAAGAAGCCAGTGACTTGGCTTCTCTCCTGTCCTGTGTGGTCGTAACTTTTACAACCTGCAAAAGTGGGGGTTGCAGAAACATGGCTTTCTTTGAGAAGGTTAAAGTGAGGAGAGACATTTCCTAAAGTATGAGCTTGCAACTTATACTCTTCACATAACAAGGATTAACCATTTTATGCAATACACAAACATTCAAAATACATATTTAATAAGGGACTTACAAAAGTAAGGAACAAAAAGAAAGGTTTCTTTTTGTGTGTGTGTGTGTGTGTGTGTGTGTGTGTGTGTGTTAAGGAATTTGCGGGGGTTTCAGGTATCCTTTGAGGCTCGCATGGGTATCGTAAAGTAATTTAAGTCCAGCCAGGCTGGCATTTAGTACCAACAGTCTGAATTTATAAAACAGAATTTAACCCATGAATCGCTGACCTGCATATCTGTTACACATTCATATTAATCTTCTTGGGGTTTTTTTATGCGATTTTGACACTGTCCCAGTTTGCCAATAGCATATTGTGAAATTGGGACTAGGGCTGGGACAACGCGTCGAGGTCATCGATGACATCGACGCAAAAAATACGTCGATGCAAAATATTCGCATCGATTAGTCAACCTGTTTTTATTTCTCTAAAAAACGTTTGCAAAACGTTTATGTGCGCTGAATATACGCAATGGCCGGATCAACATTCTGTCCAACGTTATATAACCAATCCAGGGGTTTTTCTGCATTTATCTTTTTTTTTGGCGGCTGTCAAAGCCTTATTTGATCGGCGAGTGATGTAGAATAGAATGACTGCTGCGTCTGACAGGGCGCGTACGAGAGAGCGAGCCCCGGCTGCGCGCGCACTCACAGTCTTCAAACTACACGAGCGCTGTCTTGCTCTCTCTCTCTCTCTCTCTCTCTCTCTCTCTCTCTCTCTCTCTCTCTCTCCCTCATGCACATTAACCAAAATCATTAGACACGATAGGGCGGAATGCCAGTTTCACGTGGAGCATTCAGAGATTTTCTTTTTTCTTCATGACAGGCTGCTTGCTCCCACTGTTAATTATTATTATTATTTTTTTTGGAAAAGCACTCTCTGTATTAGCTTAAAGCCCTCAAGTTTACATTGGTTACTGTATTCTTTCAATTGCTCTAAACAAGTATTTTGGGTGACCTTTTTATTGAATACTAGACATCAAGTTGTTGTTATTTTCATCTGCAAGAAGAACTTTTTTCAGTAAGCTAGGCCCTATGTGTTCAGTAAGCTTGTTTCAGTAAGCTATGTGTTTTCAAGGATTCAAGGTTTTATTGAATGCTATCTCTATACAAGTGCAAAGTAATGCATTCTTAGTCAGTCTTTCATTTTGTAATTTTAAGAGCAATAAACATATGTTGCAATGTTAAGGAATTCATAGGTAAATCAACATGTATAAATTGTTAGTAGTCAATTAATGGGGAGATAATCGAAATCGAATCGGTCTGAAAAAGTTAATCGTTAGATTAATCGATGCTCCGAAAAAATAATCGCTAGATTAATCGTTTAAAAAATAATCGTTTATCCCAGCCCTAATTGGGACAGGGTATTACTGGCAAACTGGGACAGCCATTCAAGTCATTCTAATGGAGGAATTGAGTTACCTTTTTATATGTCCCTCATACATTTAGTTAGTTAGCTCGATATTTCAACAAAGACTGACTTAAACTACGCCAGCTCTCACGCATTCACCGTGAGACACACGCAATTAACACTTTTAAAAAAACAAACAACCAAAAACAAGAAAGATGGAGGGTACAAGCTCGGATGGCCAGGACATTTGCAAAATGTGGTTCGGGGGCATTGTGTGTTTGAGGAAGAGTCATCCATTCTGTATTTAATGTTTCTTTCTTTTTTATTGTCTATAGTATAGTAGAGATCCTAAGCTATTTAGAATAGTATCATATGAGCGGCTAAGACATTTGGATCATAATAAAAAAGTATGCAGAATATAAATTATCAGAAAGTGTCCCACTTTACCAGTATTCACCCTAGTGCAATATGTTTTGCATTTCACATGACAGAACATGTACTGACTGAAACACAATCAATTCTATTATGAACAAACATCAGAATCACTGTATGTCTGGCTGGTATTATGTAACAAAACTTTGAAAATACAAAAAAAAAAAAAAAAAAAAAAAAAAAAATATATATATATATATATATATATATATATATATATATATATATATATATATATATATATATATATATATATGAGTTGTTGTGTTACAAAAACATGCAGTGTACCGCAGACAGTTGTTGTGTTACAAAAACATGCAGTGTACCGCAGACAGAAGAGAGGAACTCTTTAACCGTATGATAATAATAATGTAACTGTTGCATCCTGTCAAGGTTTATTTTTAGTGATAATAACCGGCTGATTGCAAATGACTTCTTACATAACACTAACAGTAATAAACAGTGTATTTTCTCCAAATATTCCTGAATGTGCATATTGCAACTGCATGGGAATGAGAAGAAACATGTATATAAAAATCGGGGCCTACATGTATGCACAACAATGCAGTAATTCAAACTTGGCAGCATGATCTTTCTTAATTTATTGTGTACATTTCTTTTCTCAATCTCTTAGACGGCCTCTGTAACATGTTGAGTATTAATGTCATATTATGTCATTATAATCAATTATCAAATACCATAATTAATTTTACCTCAAACTTTTCCCCCCCTAGTCATAAGCATCACTCTTTCAAACAGACATGGTTTAAGTCTCACTCTCATTTACATTAATACCTGAGAGTTAAAACAGTTAAAACAGTTAAACTGACATTAGATTTTGAATTGTAATCTTATATTGTGAAAGTGAAAGCGAAAGTGAAGTGACATTCAGCCAAGTATAGTGGCCCATACTCAAAGTGAACACACACACAGCAGTGAACACACACCCGGAGCAGTGGGCAGCCATTTTTGCTGCAGCGCCCGGGGAGCAGTTGGGGGTTCGATGCCTTTCTCAAGGGCACCTAAGCTGTGGTATTGCCAGCCTTCTGTTATTTACATGCCAAATTACAGGGAACAAACTTACAGTAAGTCTTTCATTTTACATGAAGATAAGTGTAATAAAAGTGGCTTTTGGTGAATTAGATCTGAAACTTTATAATGCTAAATTGCTACGTAAGCCTCATAAAGAGTATATCTACGAATCTGGAAGGTCAAAGGGCCCCCAACATCACACAGTAGTTATTCAGAAGATAATTTGAAGATTTATTTTTTCGTTTGTGTTTAGATATATTGAAGGTAAGAACGGTGATCTGCTCAGAGGAATTTTCTTTTTTAAACAGTGTGCAAGGGAAGTGGATAGTGATATGGATATGTTGTAAGAGAAAGTAAGAGAGGGACAGAAAGTGAGGAGAAATATGAGGGGATAGAGGGAGAAATTATGGAGCCCCGCACATGACATGCAAGAAAAAATTAATAAATTGTGCGCATGATTTACTAATCAGTTCCCTCAAATTACTAAAACGTTCACAGGATTACTATTGCATTCCCTCGATTTACTATTGCGTTCGATTGTTTTGAATTGAGGGAACAAATTAGTCATTCGTGCACACAATTTATAAATTAAACGCAATAGTAATTCACAAGATTTAGCCTTATATTTTTTTTCCTGCGTGTCATGTGCGGGGCTCCGTAAGAAATATACTTCACTGTAGCACACAAAATATTAGTGCTCAGCCATTCAAATTCGTGGACGCTGGAACTGACTATTGTTAATGCTCTCCCAATAAAACCAATACTGATATATATATTGCTATGTGCTGCTATGTGAGCTGCAGGCATACCTACATGTAAATGTATTCCTGTGATATCAATTATGGGTGACGTTTGTAGTGTTTATTCTTCTGAAATGATACTTTGAATTGCCACTCGAATATTAGAGTGGGCTTTTTTGTTAATTTTCTGCTATTAATGCGATTTTGCCTCTGCAGCAATACTTGAAACCTTATTTATGATTGTCTCTTTCTCTCCACAGTAATGTAATGCCACAGCCCTCAAATGGGATTCCTCAAAAAAGGGCAGAAAAACCATTTTGGAGAATTGGGTAAGGACTGTATTTGTGCTGGAATAGGTGATTTTGTATCTGCACCGGCGTGTTGGTAAGAACAAATAAGACTCAGTTGAACCTCAGAACTCAGCTGAAGTTAGGAGTTTACTGTTGATTAGGTTGAGTGCAGTGAGTGGTCTGTAAATATCAAAGAATAATAAGAAATATTAGATATAGAGCTGGTTAAATAACATCTGCTCAAGCAATAATACAGGTTATTAAAGTTGTTGCAGTACACAGTTGTCCACAAGATGACATGAGCTTACTCATGGTATTAGATATGATAGACGCCATTACAACGTGTCAGAGTAACTGCGCATCACATAATATATATACAAATATAAACAGATAATAATATAAATCGCAATCCAGAGATGTTACTCATATTATAATGGCACTCAGACTCAAACTTTGGCGCTAACGTGGACTGCAGCGATGACAAGTTAACAAGCTTGTAACCCAAAGACCTCAAAGATGCTTTCAAACACAGTGAGATGATCATATGATAACTGGATATAAACAACTTACTTTCTAGGCATTAACTCGCTCACATAAGACCACTTTTTTTATTGTTCATGTTTACATTTCAGTTGTTTGTCTTATAGAATTAAACAATTAAATCTGACACATTTTGAGATTTTAAAATACAAAATGAAATCATTTTATGTTTCTCATAATGCATATGTTTGTGAATCACCACAGTATGTCATTTAATTCTTTCAGAGACAATGTATTAATTGCCAAGGCACTGGAAAACTACTCAGACAAATGGAAAAAACACGAGGCAAACTTTACAAGATTCAGGTAAAACAGTAGCCCGGACCATGGGATGTTCTCCTTGTAAGGTTAAACTGACGCATGTGGTAAAGCTTTGCTGGATAAGAATAAATGTACTGATATGGATAACATAAACCAGACAAATACCCTGTAGAAATGCTTATTTAATTCACCCAAAAAATGAAAACTATTATCAAAAGATCTGTTCCTTTGAGGTTAGATTCTATGTCTTTATTACACAAAAACATATTGCGATTTTCTGGCCTATGAACTCTAAGGGTTCTTCTCGTCTTTTTGTTTGATGACTGCAACCCATCAGACTGAGCATCTGTTTCCTTCCAGGTCCTTACTGAGTAGCAAATGCCATGCTGTGTCAAAGGCTGTGGTCACACAGAATAACACCAAACTCGGGTCAAATGTTAATTATGATGGACAGAGCAGAAAGCCACTAAAGGTGACACAAGCCCTGTTCAACATTTTGCCTAAGGTAGCGTACCAGCATTAAAGTATTGAGTGAATTACCAGTTTGTTTAGTTTGTCTAATGAATTTGGAGTTACATTGTGTGTGTGTTTGTAGGAGCACCCCTTCGGAAATGCAACCTGGGAGTCATGTGCTGTGGTGGGGAATGGAGGTATTCTGGCCAATAGCAGCTGTGGAGAAGAAATAAATTTAGCCCAGTTTGTCATTCGGTTAGTGTTAGATCAAATATAGGTACTAGCCATAATATAGGGCATAATGGAACCTCTCTCATTTTTTTTCTATCATCAGCAATGCCTAATGCTGGCCTAATCAATCTCTGTCCACCCCTACATTCAGATGTAACCTTCCACCACTGGATAAGAGATATGAGAAAGATGTGGGCAACAAAACCAACCTGGTGACTGCAAATCCCAGCATCCTCCTTGAGAAGTGAGTCTGTGATTTGCTGTAGAATCAGTTTTCTTGCTGCTATAAATGCAGCAGTGCCTAATACATCATGAACAGGATGAAGGATTATCAGGTTGTGATTAAAATGCACTCAAAGAAGGATTTTCCATGCCTCATTGAATTTCAATGCAATTTGTTATATGGACAGATGATTCACTGAAAGTAAGGCTGGAGGATAAATCAGACAGGCTACTGTTGGTTGCACGTGTATTTTTCTCTGATGCAGACAGACAATGCTATTTAAATGAATTCAAATAAAAAAATTACATTTTAGACAAACTTTCTAATTTGAATAAACTTTACATAAAACAAAATAAACTTTATTTACTTTTTATTTTTGTAGTTTTGTATTTCCTACAGGTCAGGGGAAGGGAAGAGGTATGTAAAATGGAAACAGAAGTTTCTAAGCAGTTGTACACATCTTTTTTTTAAATTTAGAATAGGTCCAAAGAGATTTCAGCCTATAGGGATGCCTACATTGGATGGCAAATTCCACATGTATTTTGTGTATTTTCAAAATACAAAATACTGTATTTGTATTTCAATACATTTTTGAAACCCTATTTTGTATTTTTATTTTAAATAAAGTTTTATGTATTTATGCCCATCTCTGGTAACTGCCAACATTCTAATTTTCAAACTGTCCATAGCTGTGCCTCGATAAGCTAACCGATTATAATCACTGAATTCCAAAATCGCATCCAATGATATACCTGAATTACCTGAAAAAATTTATGAAAATAAATAACCTATTAATAAAGCCTATATTATGAAATTATAACATACTTATATAGTATGTAGTTAAGAACAATTATTAGACATCACAAAGTCTTTGAAGTCTTTTTGGGGCGGCAGTGGCTCAGTGGTTCATGTAGGTTGTCTACAAATCGGAAGGTTAGTGGTTCAATCCCTGGCTCCACCTGAGCAAGTGTCGACCTGACGAGCTGGATGGCGCTGTGAATGGCAGACACCGCCTTCGGTATGAATGAATGAGAGTGTGAATGGGTGAATGTGAGGCAACTTATAAAGTGCTTTGGATGGCCATGTGGTCTGTTGAAAGCGCTATATAAATGCAGTCCATTTACCATTACCATTTACCATTTAAAAAGTTTCTGTAAACACAACTTGCAATAAAAGATTTAAAGTATTTATTATTGATAAATTCTTTGGCAATGGAATTGCATTTCTTTTTTCACTACACACTACAATACAAGTACTACACACATTATTAATGATCTGGAATCACTGAGAGGAATATTCAGGCTTTTCTTTCTGCACCTCTTCTTTTACAGGTACAGTGGACTCATGGAGCGTCGTCGTCCATTTTTGGAAAGCCTTCGTCCTTATGGACAAGCCTTATTGCTATTGCCAGCCTTCTCCTATGGTCAGAACACAGCTGTATCCTTGCGTGCTTTTTACACACTCGAGGACCTTGGCAGCAACAGCCCTCTGCCCGTTTTCCTGAATCCAGATTACTTGAGGACGTTGTCAAACTTTTGGCGTGAACGAGGCCTTAACTCAGTTCGTCCAAGCACAGGACTCATCATGGCCAGCTTAGCACTAGAAATCTGTTCAAATGTCCATTTGTATGGTTTTTGGCCTTTTAGTAAACATCCATATGGCAATCAGCCGATCCCCAACCATTACTATGATAATCGAGAGAGCAAGAAGAACGTGCATTCGATGCCAACCGAATTTGAACATTTAATGAATCTTCACAAGCAAGGCGTGATTCGCATACACCTTGGCGAGTGTCAACCCACTCACAATTAAAACATGAGACTGGCTGGAAACTAGGCCTTGCCTGTAATGTACTGTACACCTCTCAGTTTAAGGACTACTACAGACTACAATAGGCCCCTTGGATGGGTGTCTAGAAAGACACAGCTGTGAATGCGCACTGAATTTATATAGACTATGTAGCTGTGCACATTTGCTCATCGAGTCAGCCATGACCATGCACAACAAAATCATGTTTAGTTATTTTTGAGAAATTCTTGCACACAAAAATAGCTGAAAACAGATATAATTATTTTAGCCTTGGTATCCTGTGAAAGTATTTAATTAGGAAAATGACTCCTAGCAGCATCCCTTAAGGGGGGGATTTGATGCCCATTTTCTGCAAGTTGATATTATTCTTATGGGTTATAATGAAAAGTCTTTAACATAGTTTGGTTAAAATCTCTCAAACGGTAGTGTAAAAAACAAATTTTTACCCTGTCAAAAACAGCTATTTTCAGCGCAAGCAGTTTTGTAGCATTTTCCTTTAAATGTTAATGAGCTCTGCTGATCCCGCCCCCTGGGGACGCTAATTAGCACATTATTAGGAAAGGTGATTTCACTGAAACAGTGAACGATTAATTGAAAAACCTTATACTCACTTCTGTTTTAAGCGAAGATGGATCATGAATGAGTCGTGCGAACATATACACATTTAAAGGTGCAATAGGTGAGTGTTTGTTATACTGGTATACTGAAATTCTCTACACATCCTGATACCAGTCATTAAGTTAAGTGGTTTAAATGTATTTATCTGTATTTATATATTCTGTGGAAGGGGTAGGACCAAGAAATGTACATCCGATCAAAATGCTCGGTCTGAGCGTTTTAAATAGCTTTCTTACCTGCCTGTCAACATATGTATATGCATACCTCTGTGCACCCTATTCGCGCAGACAGAATACATAATCAGAGCGTTCACACACGCTGTGCAAACGGAGTGAGAATGGCTGACAAACATCAACAACCCAGTCTTCCTTCCTGGTATTGTAGTACTTTTAAAGTTTTCTCAATTGGTAATGACACATGATGTAGCCCAGTGGTTCCCAATTCCAGTGATCACGCACATTTTTTGCATGTCTCGCTTTGTTAACACACCGGTTTCAGATGACAAACTCGAGCTATGTGAATGAACTGTGTTCCAATCAATATGATCCCTATACCATGTTCAGGGGTTTACTTCACTTCGGAACATAGACCAGAATTGGGAACCGCTGATGTAGCCTATTGTAGTAATGTTGTCTCTGGTATTCTGGTCTATGAGCATAAATGCAGCCAGGGGCGTGGCTTTGGACAGCGATTGAGGGGAGGGTGGGACAAATATTATAAGCAGATCGGGGGTGCATTCCCTTCAGAAATAAACATAATTCACTTTGTCTTCAGTGGCTCAGATGTTGGGAGTAAATGACAACCGCTATGTTCATTATTACATCTAACAACAGAACACCTCAATCACTTAGGAGCCATTCTTGTCTACATCTGCTCCGGTGGTGAAACAATGATGGATTACATGCTTACAGCATGTATGATGATTAACAGATGATTACAGCTCACTCACGGCAGGTCTAAGATAAGACACCAGTCCAGCCTGTGCTGAAACACCACTGTCAATCAAACTATCGTGGTAAGGGATTGACTGTGTGATGTCACAAATGCCAGCATCTGAGATCGGCTCAATTTGACAAAGGGGTTAAGATTTAACGAGATAAAAAAAAAAAAAACACTGGGTGGATTTTTATCATTACAGGGTGGTTGTGTGCACACACTGCCAACACACGCCAGTTCAAACAACTTGTAAAAGTGCATGTAGCATCCGATGACCCCCTTAACTCTCCCTAAGCAGACTTGCCTTAATCAGCCTTTAACGTGCTCATTATTGGTGCTCCTTCTTTGATCTCAGGTGTGCAGAAATAGCTAATATCAGTACCGGATTATAACTCTCTAGACTTTGAGTCCAGGACTCAGATCTCAGTTAAAGAATCGCAGATATGTCTGGATGATTGGAAGCAACACCACATTCACAGTGTGAAACAATAAGCATGGAAATGGGTTAGCAAAAAACAGAGTAAGAAGACAAGAAATGTAAAAGTTGACAATAGCAATACTAAATATAGTAATTTCAATTTTGAATACCCTATCTGAACACGATATGAATCTTACAGCAATCACTGTAAAGTAAATAAAATATACTTTTTATTATTAGTTAAACATATCATTTTGTGTGATTTTATTTTCTTAAACTTTAAACTTTAAACCCAACTTGAACCCAGCTTAAACACTAATTTTCTTCATGTTCTCTTTTTTTCTCTTCGTATTTCTGATAGTTTCATTGATTTTTTTTCAGTGAATAAGAGCTTCAGTTGCTGTTTGTCACTAAAAGCTAAGGCTTATGAAGTGAGTCATATTGACTACTTTTATTGTACTTTCATTGTGAATTTAGTTCTTTGAATGCTCCAATCAAATATGTCTTTAAAATCCTAATTGTTAGACTCATTTCTTCCAGTCTTGATTTGCTTCTGTCAAAATGTTGTTTAAAGTAAACTCCTGCTGACTCTTTCCATTTGAAGGGGAATAAACATTGAAACCTTCAGGGATAGACTGATGACAGTGAGTTGGCCAGTAGAAAGGCTTTTTGCAGTCTCGTTCTCACTGGAGCTTATTATGATAGAACAATTTGGCAGTTTGTGCCTTCTGAAATTCCTCTGCGTGCGAATAAAAGTAGGGGTTGATGGACTGGCCAGTAATGTATAAAAATGTACCATCAAACTACAATGGATGAGAAAGAAGTGGAAGCCCATTCTTTTTGAAAAGGTTGTAGAGTTAATGATTTATATAAAGTCATTGATGAACTGTCTTTGCAAAACAACTATAAACTAATCAATGCTCTGAAACACAGAGACAAAAAATACAAACCCAATTTCCAAAAAGTTGGGACACTGTACAAATTGGGAATAGAAACATATTGCAATGATGTGGAAGTTTCAAATTTCAATATTTTATTCAGAATTCAACATAGATGACATATCAAATGTTTACATTAAAAAAATGCTTAATTTTAAGGGAAAAATATGTTGATTTTAAATTTCATGCCATCAACACATCTCAGAAAAGTTGGAAACAGATGTGCAATCCCGAGCAACATCCCCTCTTCTTTTTATAACAGTCTGCAAATGTCTGGGGACTGAGGAGACAAGTTGCTCAAGTTTAGGAATAGTAATGTTGTCCCATTCTTATCTAATACAGGTTTCTAGTTGCTCAACTGTCTTAGGTCGCATCTTCCTCTTTATGATGCACCAAATGTTTTCTATTGGTGAAAGATCTGGACTGCAGGCTGGCCATTTCAGTACCCGGATCCTTCTTCTATGCAACCATGATGTTGTAATTGATGCAGTATGTGGTCTGGCATTGTCATGTTGGAAAATGCAAGATCTTCCCTGAAAGAGATGACGTCTGGATGGGAGCATATGTTGTTCTAGAACTTGGATATACCTTTCAGCATTGATGGTGCCTTTCCGGATGTGTAGGCTGCCCATGCCACATGCACTCATTCAACCCCATACCATCAGAGATGCAGGCTTCTGAACTGAGTGCTGAAGACAACTTGGGTTTTCCTTGTCCTCTTTAGTCCGGACGACATGGCGTCCTCGTTTTCCAAAAAGAACTTCACGTTTGATTCGTCTGACCACAGAACATTTTAAATGAGCCTTGGCCCAGAGAAAATGCCTGCACTTCTAAATCATTTCTAGATATGGTTTCTTTTTGGACCTATAGACTTTTAGCTGGCAATGGCGAATGGCACGATGGATTGTGTTCACCATCAATGTTTTCTGGAAGTATTCCTGAGCCCATGTTGTGATTTTCATTACAGTAGCATTCCTGTATGTGATGCAGTGCCGTCTACGGCCCGAATATCATGTGCATCCTGTATGGTTTTCCGGCCTTAACCCTTACACACAGAAATTGTTCCAGATTCTCTGAATCTTTGGATGATATTATGCTCTGTAGATGATGATAACTTCAAACTCTTTGCAATTTTTCCCTGAGAAACTCTGATATTGCTCCACTATTTTTCGCTGCAGCATTGGGGGAATTTGTGATCCTTTGCCCATCTTGACTTCTGAGAGACACTGCCACTCTGAGGGGCTCTTTTCATACCCAATCATGTTGCCAATTGACCTGTTAAGTTGCTAATTTGTCCTCCAGCTTTTCCTTATACGTACATTTTACTTTTCCGGCCTCTTATTACTACGTGTCCCAACTTTTTTGGAATGTGTAGCTCTCATGAAATCCAAAATGAGCCAATACTTGGCATGAAATTTCAAAATGTCACACTTTCAACGTTTGATATCTCCATTTCCACCCTGCTTCAATGACTACCATCCTGTTGCATCCCATCCTCATGAAATGCTTTGAATGGCTAGTCATTCACCACATCAAGTCTGCCCTACCCTCCTCCCTGGACCCCTTCCAGTTTACATATCGGTCCAACCGGTCGACAGAGGATGCCATCGCCACTGCTGTCCACTCAGTACTCACACATACAGAGAAAAAAGACTCATATGTCTGAATGCTGTTCATAGACTTCAGTTCAGCATTCAACACAATCATCCCTCAACAGCTCATTTACAAACTGATCCAGCTGGGTCTCAACGCTTCGCTGTGCAACTGGCTGCTGGACTTTCTGACTGGAAGACCTCAGGCAGTATGGGTTGGCAACAACACATCCATCACCATCACACTTAACACTGGGGCCCCCAAGGTTGTGTGCTGAACCCCCTCCTCTTCACTATGCTGACCCACGACTGCAGACCGTCACACAACTCCAACCTCTTCATTAAGTTTGCGGATGACACGACTGTGGTGGGTCTCATTAGCAACAAAGATAAGACAAACTACAGGAGTGAGGTGATGGTGCAGTGACAACAATCTCTCTCTGAACATGGAGAAGATGAAAGAGATTATTGTTGACTTCAGGAGAGCACACAATCAGCATGTTCCTCTGACTATCAACGTTGCGACTGTGGAGAGAGTGAGCAGCACCAAGTTCTTGGGTGTACACATCACAGAGGACCTCTGCTGGACTGAAAACAGAGCAGCACTGGCCAAGAAATCACAGCAGCGTCTCTACTTCCTCCGCAAACTGAGAAGAGCCAGAGCCCCGCCCCCCATCATGTACTTCTTCTACAGAGGCACTGTCTAGAGCATCCTGACAAGCTGCACCAGTCACTTGCAGCATGGCCTGCTTACTACCTCATTCACCATGGTACTGACGTCATTCTACCACCTCATCAGTCAGTTAAATAAAATAACTGCTCTTGAGCCCTTGTCACTTTAATCAGACTGAATAAGCTTCTTTTTGCACTAAAAATCTTTTTATCTGCACTGTTTGTTCACTTCACTGGTTTGTACTCTATCTGCCTTGCGCTGCTTTATTTAACTTAATTTAATTTTATTACATGTCTTTTTTACAATTTCTTATTGTATAGCTGTATCTTATATTTTATATTCGATCTAGATTTTTAGGCCCTACTGTTAATGTTATCTGTATGCACCATTTGGGTCTGAGTAACGTAATTTCACAATTGAAAATAATGTAGACTTGACTTGATATGTTATCTGTATTCCATTATGAATAAAATGTAAGTTTATGAGATTTGTAAATTATTCCATTGCTTTTGTACTCACAATTTGTACAGTGTCCCAACTTTTTTGTAATAGGGATTGTACATCTGTTTAAGAAAATGATAAGGGCAAGGTTCAATTTAATGTGTAATGTTGATTCAAAAGACAGAACTATAAATTTCATGAAAACTAGCAGTTTTGTTAATGCGGTTAATACTGTTTGCTGCTGATAAATTGACTTTTTATCATTTGTTAAATTAATACACATAAATGCACAAAACTAACAAAAATAATCACTAATTAACTATTTAAAGAAATTTAATTGTAATAATTTACTAACCCTGAAACACAAGAAAGAAACTCATAAAGCACTGTTAGACTTTCTGTTGTATTTTTGTGGTAACTTACTGGCAGCAATATTGCCAGTAAGTTACTGTAACTACTCCTTTATAGTAGCTTATTGCAATTTCATTTTACAGTATAATGCCCTTTCCGCAATTTCATTTTACAGTATGATTGCCTTACCACATAATAATTTTACAGTACTATATCCTTATATCCCTACTGTAACTTTTACAGTAAAATAATATTATAGTAATTTTACTGTAATTTTTTACACTATTTTGTAAAACATTTGAATATTTGACATGAATGCCATTGAATTTAATAAATTCTTAATAAGTGACCTG
This sequence comes from Carassius auratus, assembly GCF_003368295.1. Classification (NCBI taxonomy): domain Eukaryota; kingdom Metazoa; phylum Chordata; class Actinopteri; order Cypriniformes; family Cyprinidae; genus Carassius; species Carassius auratus. Next base: position 3,526,462 of record NC_039245.1, on the reverse strand, counting down.
AGTCCATTTACAACTGTATATTTTCTATTCTCTGTCACTATTTAAAGGGTACATGACATACACAGTTTCACCTAATCTCATGTTAATCTTGAGTACCTATAGAGTAGTACCGCATCCTTTATATATCCAAAAAGTCTTTAGTTTTATCATATTTATAAAATAAAAATACAGCTTTCTGATTCTCTCCGGAAAAAGCTGAGCTCCTGCAGGCGTGCCATACTGATGTTTCGTGTTGTTTCCATTAACATATTCATTTATGTGCTGATTTCCAACAAAAGACAGAAATCTGATGCAATTGTTCTTACATGAATGGGGTCTTTTATCACTGGGACCACTCCATGTTTTAATAGCCAACGATGTGCAAATCCAGTGTCGAGCTGGGCCTTGTTTATAAAACATTTGTCACTCAAATGACCAGAACACACAAAGGCACTTGATACACTCCGTCGCTGCCCCGGAAAAACAAACTGCATCCACTGTTCGTGTAACGCTGGGTTCTTTGGGAAGCTGAACACTTTACACTTTCCCTCACATCCAAAAACGCACTTATTTGGAGACATTCTCGGACATGGAGACATTCTTTGGAGACATTCTCTGGTCAACGTGTGCGCAGGTGTGCTTTTCAGAGAGAAATGCTCATGTAAGGAGTTCCACTCTCGTCTATGTCATTAAATCCACGATCGGAAAAAACACAGCCGAAACTTGTACCAACCCGGAAGTATGATTTTCTGCACAGAAATTCCATGTGGCCACATTTACCATGAGAATCCATCTCTTTAACACTGTGAACAATTCTGAATACATGAAACACCATTGTACCCCCCCCCCCTTAATACACCCATTGCTTATTTATTGTGCTTTATGCTGTAACATTACAAAAGAAAATAGAGAACTGAATTCATAACAACAAATCAAAGCAGGGATCATGAAAACAATGAAAGAAAAAGAAACAAGCATCCTAGTTGGTCCTGGCTGCATGGCCTCTGTGACCATCGACAGCTGATCTGGACCAAAAAAAGAGGGGAAATGTGTGAGAAATGGTCATGAGTTTATCACAAGATAAATATTGAAGATTTAGATTCCGCTTTTGCCAGTCTTAGGGCTTCAACAACTGAGAGAAAGACAGTCTCAGTTGAATGTCCATTTCTGAAGCCAGTAGTAATAATTAAAGGAATAGTTCGCCCAAAAATTTATTTTAAAATCTACTGAAAATTTCCTCACCCTCAGGCCATCCAAGCTGACGAGTCCGTTTCTTACCAGATCAGATTTGAATCGATTTAGCATTACATCACCGCAGCGAATGGGCACCACCAGAATGAGAAAAGCTGCATGTTTTAAATATACAAATCCATCATTAAGGCATTTTAACTTCAAACCATTGATTCCATAACTCCATAATTATGGATTATAAACTCATGTTTTGGCTAGAAATTATGGTTTAAATGCCTTAGTCCCATTGGAGTCCCACAGATTACTTGTGGATTACTGTAATGTTTTTCTCAGCTGTTTGAACTCTAATTCTGATGGCACCCATTCACCGCAGAGGACCCGCTGAAAATCAACTGATGCAATGCCAAATTTCTCTCCGATGAATAAACAAACTCCTCCACATCCTGGAGTCAACCTCAAACAAATTGTAGTTTTTTGGGATGAACAATTCATTCAATGTACAGTTAGATATTTATAGCCACTCATTGTTTAAACAGTATTGCTTTTTTTCCGTGTCAGGGAACATAAATTGTCTGAATATACAATCACATTAAAGAGTAACTTAATGGTCATTCAAATTAAATTTATTTATTTTTGGCAGTGTTTTAAAGTATATTTTTTTAGTTGTGACAGTTCTTGATCCAAGGAATATCAGTGTGTATCAGCTACTGTAACATTCGTATTGTTTGTAAATATTAGAGCAAAGCAGGCTTTTGAGTCAATCCAGAAGCACTTTTGAAGAGTTCAGGATTATAACCAAAATGAATACTAAATCAAAGTACATAAATGGCTATCATCAAATTCTCAGAAATATTTTAATCCAAAATAAATTTTATGGAAACTGGAATCAGAAAAAGAGAATAAGTATAATTGTCGATCAAACCGAATTGAATCAAGATCAGAACTAAATTAAGTAGACATTCATCAATCCGATACTCGCTATCGGCATCGGCTCCGATACCGGTATTTTCTGCAGATCGGGTATTGGTCAGACGAGATCCATCCAAATACGATATTGTGCGTATACTGTTTTATGTTATTGTTGAGCCCCATGAAAGACACAGAAACATTATAAAGAACCAAAACGTTTTTGTGCACATATTTCAAGTGTTCCGAATCAGTTCCATAGTTCATTGTGAGGTACAGATTAAAACTATAAATTAATAAGTCATTAAATTCAAGTTCACATAAACTCTTCTTTCCTGCTGCGGCTGTCTGTCATTCTCAATTCAGCAATCATACTGCATATCTTTAGTAACTACAGTCAAAACGATGAAACTCTCTTCAAGAGCACACAGTATCTGAGGTTAAAAACTGTTCAAAGAAAAGGCTCAATAAACTAACGCACTGAATTAATACACTAAGTATCAATATCTGGTGACTCCGTGTTGTTTCAAGCGCATCATTCTGTGGACGAGATGCACATAAGCGCTTGGTGCTGCTCTGTATATGGGCCCTTTTAGTATTATAAATTATACTTTTCTGCGCAATTAAAGAATATTAATAGTCTTTCTTGTTCTGTCCTATCTATCATATGTTGCTGCCTTTATTACTGTGCTATAGATATAAAGTAATGTCTTTTACATTTCTATATAAATGTTTATACTTGTTTTTTCATGAATGTATTCATGAACAATACAAAGAGCAATGTGTAACATTTTACCAGAATTTAGACTTATGTCACTTTTATTTGTAAATAAAATATTTCACTAGTTTTTATACAATTATTGTGCACCTGTGATTTTTCTAGAATCTTAGAGTATCTTTTGCTGCTGAATTATCCGCGAACCTAGTTTATAATAGTGTTTTTATCATAGATTATGATTATATATTTTTTAATTTGTTCTTTTTCATTAAAATGAAGTTTATATGTAATAGATTGTTTAACACACAAAAGATTTATGATCAGGTCAACACAGAGAAGTATAGAAATTGTACATTATTTAAAAAAGAAAAACTGTGCTGGTATCGGATTCACTGTAAAAAAGAATTTGTTGAGTCAACTAAAAATATTTTGTTACCCCGCTGCCTAAAATTTTTTTGTTATCTTGACAAAAAAAATCTTGTTGAAACAACTTCAAACTAGAGTGGAGTTAGTCCAGGTAACAAATTTCTTTAAGTTGACTTGACTATTATTTTCTAGTCCAGTCAACTAAATCATGTTGTGTCAACAGGGATTTTTTTTTACTTCGATCAATAATCATAAACAAATGTTACTCCACTGCCTTAAATGTTTAAATAAAGATGACAAAACACTTTTTTAAATGTAATTTATTTAATGATAGAGACAACACTTTCATTCACATTTAAATTGAACAAGCAATTTGCTGTCAACACATCAACTGATAATTGATAAACAAAACAAAAAATGCAAAATACAAACACGTCTAAAGATCTGAACCGACACTTGAAAGTGTGATGTATAATAAATAACATTGGCTTGGGATTGAGAAACAAATAGTTGCATTTCAATTCATCAGATCAAAACCACAGGGATTGTTTTTAATTTCACAATGCAATATGAAAATCAGAAGGTTGAACTCTGATTATTAACCCTGCACAAGTTCACATGCACTCCCCCCACCATAATGCAAGTCATGGTCAAAATGAGAAACCAAGATATATGTAATATAATATCACAATTAGTTACAAAAAATTAGTGTACTGTACTTCTGTATAATAAGATATAAATGGAATGAATGCACATGGAAGCACAAAGATCTAAAGTCAGATTCTAAATTTCATAGCACAACATGACCAGACAGAGGTGTTAACATCAGAAGGATCTTGAAAGTTTCCAAACTCGTCCCCCATCATAATGCTACATACTGAAAATGTGTACATACTGTTTAAGAAAATGAGAGGTGAAAAAAACATTTGTTTACATGAGAACATGCATATTCCAAGTCATGACATGATAAACTTTAATGTACATTCTATATAGTGAAAGGCACAAAAGAACCTTTCCTTATAAAAAAAAAAAAAACACTACTTTTTAAGAAAGAGTGCGGTGGAGCCGATGGACACATCATGAACACTGAAAAGTGAAAGTGACATGACATACATTTGTGCTCTTCATTTAACCCATCCAAAGTGCACACACACACACAGCAGTGAACACACACCGTGAACACACACCTGGAGCAGTGGGCATCCATTTATGCTGCAGTACCCGGGGAGAAGTTGTGCCTTGCTCAAGGACACCTTATTTGTGGTGTTGAGGGTGGAGAGAGCGCTGGACATTCACTCCCCAACACCTACAGTTCCTGCCGCGGTAGCGAGCACATGGTGGGAGCAGCTGATCTTCACAAGTTTTTGCAGAGCCTCAATGGTGTATTTAATGCGCTGGAGGTAGTGGATGTTCACTGCATACAGACCCATTAGGAGTCCATATGCCTTGGGGACATGGGAGATGTCAGTGATGACAGGATGTCCAAATGAGACCAATGTTGGTTATTCCTTGGGAAGCACATCACATTGCTGTTCCTCAGTTACAATCAGAATGCCCTCTTCAATTTCTTTCTCAACATCCTTAATGTCACTGGATGGCTGGGAAAAGAAAAAAATATTACATTACTTATTTATGGCAATAGGTGGGTGTTTTTTTCAACAGTCCAAAAGTAGTCAAATAATGTGCATCAATTCATAATAAAAAGTACCTCACATGGCTCTGAGAGGTGAATAATGTCCTCCTGTAGCGAATCCATGTGTTTTTGTAATAAAAATAAATACATATTTAAAATGTTATTCAAAACATATTTAAACCCTTTTCTCTCACTTTCGTGAGAGCCATTCCGGGTGGATGAAAATAGGGGTCATGCATGCACCGGTGATTAGTGACGAACACGGAAGAGCGGAGGAGAGACAACAATACGCCAATCACAAAGTAGAATCACAAAATTAGGCTTGCACGTATGATAGTCAGTGGAAGAGAAAAAAAAGTGTTTACAACTTTTTAAATATGGATATTTTTCTTACAAAAAGTGCATCGATTTGCGACAGGAAGCCTTTATTCACCCCCCAGAGCCATGTGAGACACGTTTTATTGATGGATGGGTGCTTTTTATTTGACTATTTTTGGACTGCTGAGAAAAAAAACACACCTGTCTGCTGCCATTAAATAACTTGGAAGAGCCAGGACAATTTTAAATTCAACTCAGATCAGATTCGTCTCAAAGAAGAAAATCACATAGGGTGCCTTGAGAATGAGTAAAACATGGCCTAATTTAATTTTTTTGGTGAAACAATCCTTTAAGCAAAGTTGCTAATGGCCAATATGCTAGAACTGAACATTTTTCAGGATTCAAAACAGTACTCAGCAAAATAATAAAGAATGGCTATGTCCATAAACAGGGTTTCTGGTGGTTTTATGAAGATAAATTCAACACTTTATAAAGACATTTTAAATACCAATTATAGAAAATTCACGGAATAAAACTGGGGAAAATAATGTCAAATTATGTTCTCTAAATTTTGAAGCTGTTTTCCAATGCAAATATCTACATTTTCGTAAAGGGTTCACCCAAGAAAGAAAAAGAAAGAAAATTGTCATTTACTAAACCTCAAGTTGTTTTAAACCTGAATTAGTTTATTTCTGTTAGTCCCAGTCCCAGATCGTCTAACACAGTACACAGATCGTCTAACAACGAGTTACAACCCCAGATCACCCAGATTTCTTCTTCTTCTATTACCTGGACCACATCACTGCAGACTGATGGTGCTCAGATCGGTCATCCACAAGCGTGATCCCAGCAGTTATGTCCTTGATGAATTCCTGCGCAGAGCCTGTGTGCTTTAATAAAAACAAAGGGATGCATTAAACAGGGCCTTACAATTGTAAAGCATATAGACTCCAATAGATGTGCATTTATAAATAAATAAATTTACTTACAACTTCGTCCAAGCTCTACAATGTAAATGCCATTTCCATTGTGTCTGCATATCTTTTTGATGGATAACTGCAAAAGGACTCGCTGCGGTCCATCCACAGGATTATTGAATTCTGCGCTGAATCTTCAGTCATTCAAAAATATCATAAACATGAAAAATACAAAAACATGTTAAAACACTGTAAAATAATAAACATACATATAAATAAATCTTTACAGAGAAAGACAAATGTATTGACAAGTTTGTATTAAATGCCAAAGACAAACTATACCATCCAGACAATGCTTTTAAATGACACAACACATAATTATAACACAATAAAAGGAAATTTAACACATTTGTGTCGATCGTTATTGTATCTCTATTTATACAAGATATATGATATTATTACTTTTATTCTAAAATATATAGGTTTAAACGTACGCAATTTACTTATGACCGTATATTCACCATAGACTATATAAAAACAGATATTCACGCAGTATTACACTGGGTTCTAGGTTCTAGCGAGGCACTTGAATGACTAACGTTACTTCAGAAAACTGAAAGAAGAGTTTGTAACGCTACCTTCAGAACTTCATCTGAACCGTAGACTGTAAAAAAATCATCAGAACTAAGCTTATGTCAGCGATATCAAATGTAACGTTAAGATACGCGCTCCAGAAGAACTCTGAGGGAGGTGCTCATCTATGGTGCTCATTTGTTTCCCTTATAACATGCAGAAAAGACACAGTTCGAGTAGGAATCTTCTTTTTTCTCCTAATGTTTCATCGATGTATATTCTGACGAATGTCTTACGCTGTCAGGTTTAGAGCAGTTCCTTTTTTTTTTTTATTCCCGCCGTTCTTAATCCATACAGTGATCCGCGTTGAGCTCTCGCGCTCTGTTTGCACGGCCTCTAACGCAGCCCTGGGCTCAAATAATACATACAAACTATATTTTTATCGTGCTCCACATAAGTTTAGCTCCGCTGTCCCGCATGGGAGAATATCTGTTTTAATATTTATAAGGAGAATACTGTGGAACCGCCTGTATTTTGAGGCTTCAGAGTGCCGCGAAACGAACATTTACATACAGTAACTTACATACAGAATATACGACTCTTTAAACCATACTTACTCTTCTGAGACAACAAATGTAATTTTACACATTAAGCCAATAAATACGAATATTTTACTTACCAAAGTTGTATTCTAGTCAAATGTCCAAACTTTGAGGAGAAACTGACTAGAATGGCTGACGACCTTCTTCTCTCTTCAACAGCATTCAGGAGAATGACGAGATCTCGCGATAAGTGATGTTGTGAACGTGATATTGCTATTGAATTGAGTCAACAAATTTTTTTAAGTTATGAGGACAAATGACCTAGTTCAGTCAACTTTCAAACTAGTTGAGACACTGAAAACTTAAAATTTTTAGTTGAATGAACAAATTCAGTAACTGCAAGTTGTGTCAACATAAAAAAATTCATTGAAACAACTAAACTGCTAAATAATTTTTTACAGTGTTGGATCGGTATCGGCAGATACTCTGAATTTTTGGTTATGGGATCGGTTCTGAAAAAATTGTATTATTGCATCACTAGAATTAAGAGCCTGTGAATCAAATGGAATTATGAAATCTCTATCAATCCCCAGCCCAACAAAGTAGGCTGTGAAAATTAATCTGCATTGTTAATTCTTTCGATCTTTCATTTTTATTTTTTTTTATCACAAAAATCTAAACTTCCATTGGATATTAAGAATCTAAAATGGGGGAAAATATCATAATGAAATGAATGTTTTTCTAAAATACACGTTGGACACAATTATTGGCAATCCTAGAAATTACTTTGTTTACAGGTTTCTTTTATATCACTGTATTTCAAAAGGAAACTGACTGTATTTAGAAAATTTTAGATTTCATTTTCATTTCATCTTGCATGTAATGTTTGATAAGACAGTGTTTGTGAGCTCATTACTGGAGAAACCTCTATCTCTCCTGCTCTTAAAGTGCCTCCTTGCTTGCAGAAAATTAATTTGCCATTCCAGTCCTCTGATCTGAACCCTATAGAAAATGAGAGAAGTGATCTGAAGAAGAGAAGCACCAACATGGAGCTGGGAATCTAAAGGGTCTGGAGTGATTCTGGATGAAGTAAACATCTCTGATCTCTTGTCAGGTGTTCTCTAACCTCATCAGGCTTTATAGGAGAAAATGTAGACCTGTTAAACTGGCAAATGGAGGTTTCAAAAATTATTGAATAAAAGGGTGCCGTTAATTGTGGAAAGTGTGTATTAGAGAAAAAAACACTTATTTCATAATGATATTTCTCCCCATTTTAAATTATTATTATACAATGAAAGGTTAGATTTTTGTGAATTTTTTAAATAAAAGATCAAAAGGATTAACAATGCAGATAAATTTTCACAGCTTCCTTTGATTATATTTACCAAGAGTGCCAATATTTTTGGCCATGACTGTATATATATATATATATATATATATATATATATATATATACATATATATATATATACAAGGGCGGTTTCTCTATTAGGGCGTTTGGGCGATGCACCACCAAAGCGCGAAAGGGAGGGATCTTTTTCTTTCACATTAAACCACAGTGTGAATCTAGACTGTTTGTGCTGCCTCTAAATAGTCGCATTTCGTGTAGTTACACCCCTTTGTGTAGTAGCACCCTAAGAGTGCTCTTATTGACTTCCATTCAAAGATATCATGTGTAACCTCAACTTGTGCAAGGATTGGTGGGAACAGTGGCATCCAATAATATTTAAAAACTATTCTGAATTTTAACAAGAAAACATTAAAAACTGCTCTAATATCTTTATCAAATGTGAAAACCAAAAAAAAACGGGGTGAGGCGGGAACAGCTAAGCCAACTCAAATTCAGTTGTCAGTTGAACTTGATCGACATCATGGCAAACGTTACTTCAGTGCAGATTAAGTGAGTAATTAAGTAAGCAGTTTATTTAAGTATGTTATATGCACTTAAGTATGTTAAGAGGAGGCCAGCAGTGAGTCCTTTAGGCCACATTTGGGCCAAGTCTGTTTGCTATGTGGGAAACAAAAAGCCATAATATAGATTGCATTTTCTTTCTTGAATTAATTGATTATAATTTTACTTGAATATAATTTTTTCCTCTGGTATGCACTGACGTAAATGTTTGATTTACGAGAGAGAGACCGTGCGACATATACAGATCATAAGCGTTTTTGGAGAATGGACTTTTGTTTTTTGAAACGTTCTGCAAGCTGTTCTGTACACACTTGGGGGTTTCCGCTCATGTTGGCCCAGCGATGCGTTTTTTCTACATCTGTGTTACACCCCTTTAAGGGAAAGACTTTCCCATTGGGAACTACTATTGTTTTTTTTTCTCTCTTGATCTGTTTATGGTTCGTGAGTCAATCTGATGCCTTATGGAATGCATTCATGGACTGATCCTGCTTAGACCAATTCAAAGAAATGGTTGATGATTTGGACATGTATTACAGCAACAAATGTGGCAAAAACATCCTCTGTCAAAAATAGGTCTAACAAAAACAGACTACTCCTTAAACCATAAAAATCTCCCCTTTCATGAACAAAGAAACAATTGACACAGGTGCCTATGCCAAATATTCATACTCTCTCTCAGACACATAGCACTCCCATTTTTTCTTTTTATTAACAAAATAGCTCTGAACATGCATTTCAAAATTCAAAGAGAGGGTTCTCCAAAACTGGAAATAACTGTACATCACTGGACAATCCAGCTTGGCACATTAAAAGCATTTTTTTCTCCCTAATTTTCAAACAAAAAAACAGTTATAGAAACACATACCAGTCAGGACAAACAAAGGTCATATTAAACACATTAGGGTTTAATGTGGCCTGATAATAATCAGGAAAGGGCAATAAATAGAAATGCATGCTTCAACATTCACAAACGCTCGTCAGTAAGAGTGCCATCAGACTTCACTGTGGCCTGCTGAGAAAGACTTGCTTTCAAAGCGATGTGTCAAACTCTGAAGTTAAGTAGCTTACTATATATCAGTTTCTTTTTCAGACAGCTGACAAAAGTACAAGAGAGGTTTTTCTTGAGGATCGCCTTGGCTAACCCTAACTCCGCAAACACTCACACAATAAATGTAAACACACAGTGGTGCTCAGATGTGGGGCAGAGGGGTCTCTTATATTCACTCCGTCAATATACAGCTGTTACAGACTGCAACACACATCCACACAGATAAGTTCAAAGTAGTTACATAGCAGAATCCATTTTTTTTTAGAGCTTTCCATTGAAAAGAGCGCCTTGGAAATTCCCCTAAAACATTCCCTCCCATGCAAAATCGGATTCGATTATGACTATGAAAAAAAAGGGAAGTGCATTTTCTCTGGTTGACTACATCACATAGTTTGTTTTGCTTCTATTAAAGGCAACAAAATTATACAAAATCCTACAAAACTTATTTCGTAATAAATCATATGGGCACTGTTGAATAGAATTCCATGTCTTTAAAAAGCGAATAAAAAAAGAAACCAAAATTGATGTTTAAAAATACAAACAAGTCAAGTCTCGATTAGAAACCACAAATCTAATGCCACAATCTTCTGCATCAAAAAATGCTGCTGAAATGATGATATATAAAGGGTTTTTTCTTTTTTTAAATTCATTAATCAAATATTGGTCACATGCACTCATGCAATCACTCCTGCTGCCTCGTCTTCAGCTACACGCAAGCGCACACACGCAGGCACACACAGCAGTGTTTTATGGCGTGTTCTCCTCAGTCTGCATGACTGCATAGTAGCTGGATGTCTTTGTGACAAACAGTAATTGGTCTCCCATGGCAAATGTCACAAATCGAAACATCCTACATAAAGGCAAATGACTCACAAGTTGGAAAGTGGCAGTGAGAGAGAATGGAAGACTCTTCACACAGTGTGTATGTGTGTGTAACTTAGATATTTCTGTTGAATGATCTGAAGAGTGTCACTGTTAAAAACTCAACCTCCATTTGAACCAAATTAGGCCTGCTACTTGGTTTGGCTATATCAAGTCTGTTAGAACCACAGGATGTTCCCATAAATACATGTTCACTAAAGCAGTAGAAACAATACACAGTGACTTTCTGACAATTCAGTCTGAAAGACAATTCATTTCATGTTTCTAAACTACAGGATTCCCACACTTTAGGAGCACATGGATTTCCATGATATTCTCCTTAACTTATTAATTCATAATTTAATTACTGGATAAAGTTTTTTTTTATAATTTCATAATGGCTGAACTCAAAAAGAGTAATTTTTATCTAAAGAAATAAGATTTAAAAAAAAAATATCTAAAGAAATAAGCAAGAAAACTGAGCACTGAAATTAATTTACTTTTAATTTACTTTCATTTTTTATTTAATTATTCATATTAATTTCCAATTTTTTCAGGTCTGGAAATAACACTTTAAAAAATCCATGTTATTTCTAGGACGGTTGGGACCCTGTACATATTTATATGGCTGATAAAACTAGACTGCAAATGCTTTATTCACCAGTAGGGGATAGTACAATAACAGAGTAGGAAGTGGATGCATCAACAGCATATCCCAAGTCTTGGTGTCTAGAAATACTGCTTCCTCAAACACCCATAGCTATGAAAATAAATTGCACTGGATGTGTTTGTGTGTTTGTAAATGTAGATTTACAGCTTATTTCACGCAATGTTTGTTGGGTCTGGAAGACCACAGTTAATAGCACCATTGCATTGGTGTATCATTGCATTGTTATAGCTTGGCATTGTGATGCAAAAGTTATTGTTTAACACTGGAAAAAGGAAGACAGCTGGTTTGGAATCGGATTGTAGTGTCATCACTCTCCCGAACGAATCCGATAGGAAGACTTTCTCAACTTTGAAAACGGATGGGTATTTCTGGATTATGAGGGAATGTTCTTAGAGCTCAACATAATCTTGAGTGCACAAGATTATTTTAGGAAGATCAAGAAATAGTACGAAAAAATCCATCTCATTCTTGGAGTTTGTTTAAGGCACTGAAAACACTTCAAAAAGATATACAGCATTTTTCTAATCGTTTATGTCGATGTCTTTGTAATCCGTGGGATACACAGGACATTTTGTGTCTAAAAAAACTTGCAGAATTGGATGATAGTGGGCAACACTCAGTGTAAGGTCAAGTGTGTGTGCAAATGTCAGATCCAGACAGATGGTTTGCCTTCTCCTGACTTGCTGCTGCTGCTGCTGCCGCTGCTGCTCCCAGCGCTCCCAGATTTTCCATGCTTGGACCGTTGCTTTCGCTCCTTCTGTGGTGCTTTGGTGATGTTGCTCTGAGGCTTCTCGTCTATGTCATTGGTGTTTATCTCGTCGTGGTTATTGCTAGCATGGTGCTGCAAGGTATAGGCTTGAATCGCTGCCTCTAACTGTATCACATCTTTGTTGATGGGAGGTGGTCTCGCCTCACCTGCAGATGGGAAGTTGTCCTCGTTGGAGCCGTACTGCTGCTGCTCCTCCTGTGCAATGTTGGCACGGTTCTGCTTGCACGCCATCTTGGCATTGCTCAGGTCTGTGTATGGCATCGTCTCAGGCTTCACCACAATGTTGTAACCTGGTGGCGCAGAAGGGGTGTTCCAGGAGAAGGGATAACCAACGTAGTCTGCTTCTCGCCCGCAGCCCACAACTCCGCCTCCTGGTTCCCCCTCACTGAGTGAAGGCCCACCGACTCCGACAGACACACCCCCTGCCGCAAGCAAGCCGAGCTGGTACTCATCATCAGTGGTTGATTCGTTTCGTTTGCGTAGTGCGTCACGGAGAGTTCCCACTCCGAGGTGAATCATTTCCCACAGGTTTAGCAGCAGGCAAAGGCAGCTGACACCGTACATGATTCGGAGGAAGATGGTCTTTTCGGTGGGGCGTGAGATGAAGCAGTCCACACGGTGTGGGCAGGGTTTATCAGAGCACACAAAGATTGGTTCCACGCGAAAGCCATACAACAGGTACTGTCCCGCCAGAAAGCCTGCCTCCAGTGCGGAGCGGGTCAGCAGCTGTAGCACATACACTCGCATCAGACCATCGTCTCGTATTCGCCGGCGCCCATCATGGCGCACTTTGGGTTTGGGTCGCGGTGGCACCAACCCACGACGCGTGTTGTCTATCTCAGGCACTTCGTAGATCATGGGGTCGTCCTCGCGTTCCTCTTCCCCATCCTCATGTCCTGGCCGGTGCTGCCGTGCACCAAAGTACATCTTTCTCGGTCTGCGCTGAGTGTATCCGTCCCCTGCTGATTCACTTGCGGCTGGAGCCCCGGCCCCCGTGCCGCCCCGCAGTTCCTCATTGTGGGAGATCTTATTGGCCGCGTAGCCCATATAGAGCAAAGAGGGCATGGCGGACAGAATGATCTGAAAAACCCAGAATCGCACATGTGAGAGCGGTGCGAAGGCATCGTAGCAGACGTTCTCACATCCTGGCTGGCCCGAGTTGCAGACAAACTTACTCTGCTCATCATAGTATATGGATTCGCCGCCCACCGCAGTGAGTACGATGCGGAAGACAACTAGCGCAGTGAGCCAGAGTTTCCCCACCGACGTGGAGTGGTGCTGGATCTCCTCCAGCAGACGTGTCAGGAAGCTCCAGCTCATGACGTCTGACGACAACGGGGCAGACAGCCTCCCACACTGCACAGCTCACAGACTCTGTGGACAAACACAGAGAGTTTTTCAAATTAAAATGTCATACCTTAAAACAATTACATAAAGTATGTGAAGCATAATTATAATATTTTCAGTGTGGTTTTTGATGTGCATTGACACTTAATTAAAAACAGTGTGACTTTTCATAAAGATGTCTCAATATGGAAGACACAGGAATGAAAGTCCCATCTTTCAATGAAAACATCCAGTCAAATGAGCCAGATCTTTTAGCTATTAAGCTATGAAGGAAAATGTATGATACAACCATTATCAATTACTGATTTTTCATTAACCTTTCAGTGATGATTTGACATGTTATTGAAACATAGTTCTGGATATTAAACTCTGTCATTTTTGTAGTAGATATCTGTATATCCATGATTAGAAATATGAATTAAAGAATACTTGAAAGAATAAAAAAAGGTAAAATGCTTCTTTGAACACTGTAGGGATGTGCCGATAATTATTTTTATTTCATGGATGAAAACCAATAATTGGGCAATATTACAATTACTACTTTTCTAAATAAAATATTAAAATCTAAAATCAACTGTTTTAAATGCTACATTTCAGGCCTCACAACATTAAAGTATACAGTACAAAATATAGGTTTTCAATTTGAGATTCGCTGAAGATCATGATTAAATTTAAGTGTATAAAATTAAAGTGTTTTTAAAAAATAACTTTGTGAACATTAGATGACAAGATAAACAAATGAAGGAAATAAAGAAAATTAAAGATCCAATAATTTTATATCCAAAATTAGAAAAAAACTGCTAGAAAAACTACTACTAGAAAAATTGCTCGATAAAAGGTCAACCTAGTGTTAATAGACTCAATGAATGGAACTCTCTCTTTCACACACACACATACGCAGACACAGTTATCTTGAGCAGTGAGCCTGAACCACACAAATCTTCCCTGAGGGAGAACAGCTGTAGTGAGCGGGTGAGTGTGTGTGTGACCTCTCTGGTTTGTCCCTGCTTGTTCCTGGTTTGCTTTTTTTTTTTTTAATGAATGCTTTGTATTTCTTCTTCCAATAAAGCAAGCTGTGATTATTATGACCATATTAGGCCACATCTTAGCAAAGACAAGGAAGACATACTGTATAATATCATAATATTTCAGATAATATCTAATAATATGTGCACAAGTATATAGTACGCATGTTTGAGAGAACAGAATAGACTAATTTCTTTCTGTCTTCTCAAAGGTCACTGTTATCCAGCTCAACAGGACCAGAGGGTCCAGGGCTTTCCTGTTGCTCCTGCCTATTAGAGTTTCTCAGTAGTGGGCATGCGCTCATGTGTATTAGCCCTTCACCTTTAATCTGTGTCTCATTATGCTGGTAGAGGAACCAGGAGTGAGGAACATTAGACTTAGACCGTGACTCATATGTAGGCACACTAATGAAGTATACACACATACTGAAAATACAAAAGACATACAGAAAATGAGAAGGATCCACTGGTCGCTCTGGAGCATCTTTCCTTGAATGACTGCTGTCGCTGTTATGCCCCAATCATCTCACCATCACTCATTTATCTCTCTTTCTCTATCATGCTCTCTCTCTCAAGGTTGAAACAGCAATCACTCCCAAAGGGAATAAAGGACTTTGTTTTTTATATGTGACTGTTGAACACTCACTTACAGACAGGCTTTGGCCACAGGGAGTCAACTTACAACCATAAAATAATGTAAAAATGTTCCTGTGTGTGTATTTGACATGCACGAACAAAATAAATTGTGCCTCAGCATTAGTAATGTGTCATTTTTATGATATGTCAAAGGACTCTCTGGGGCAGGACAACCCTTTTGGTTTCATGCCAAGTAAAAAAAAAAAAAAAATCTGTTATGCTTATGAATTCATAACATTACTTAATGAGAGCTAAGAGTTATTTAATGTAAAAACAAAACAATTAACAACATCACAGAAGACTTTTTAACCCAAACTCATAAGATTTCATTTCAGACTTTTGGGGTCCAAACGTTTTTTTTTTTTTTTTTTTAAAGAAATATATACTTTAATTTAACAAGGATGCATTAAATTGATAAAAATTGTAAGCAAATACATTTTCATTTTTACAAAACACTTCTATTCCAAACAAAATATTTTATGGTTTTAATAATATGCAGCACAACTATTTTCATCATTAATAATAATGTTCCTTCAGCAGCAAATCAGCATATAGTTTTCTGAAGGATCATGTAACAATGAAGACTGGAGTAATTCATAATTTGCACATTATGTCACACGCTTATAGAAACGCCACAGGTAGGGCAAAACAAGGCTGTTCTCCACTGACTGCCAGCTCTTTTTTATGAGGATTTCATATTAATGTAGTAAGACAGTGATATTTTAAGGCCAAATTCAGTACACAGCTTATTGATGATGCATACTTTGTATAGGCAAGCAGACGAACCCAAAATATAAACGCAATGCGCAAAGTTTAAAATTAATTATTTATTTAAAGGGGGGGTGAAATGCTGTTTCATGCATACTGAGTTTTTTACACTGTTAAAGAGTTGGATTCCCATGCTAAACATGGACAAAGTTTCAAAAATCAAGTTGTACGTTTGAAGGAGTATTTCTGTTCCAAAAATACTCCTTCCGGTTTGTCACAAGTTTCGGAAAGTTTTTTTCGAGTATGGGTCTGTGTGACGTTAGATGGAGCGGAATTTCCTTATATGGGTCCTGAGGGCGCGTCTGCCGGAAGAGTGCACGCTCCCGTATAGCAGAGCACTGAGAGCACAACAGGCATTCGCTGATCAGAGCGAGAGCGTCGCGAAATGTCACAAAAGGAGTGTGTTTTTGGTTGCCAGGGCAAGACAACCCTGCACAGATTACCAAAGAAAAAACAACAACACTAAGGGACCAGTGGATGGAGTTTATTTTTACAGAGCATCAACGGAGCTGTGCAAGTGTTTTTGTTTGTTCCCTGCATTTCGAAGATGCTTGTTTTACAAACAAGGCCCAGTTTGACGCCGGATTTGCACATCGTTTATTTCTTAAGGATTATGCAGTCCCAACGAAAAAGGGTCACGATCGTGTGTTGGAACCGCAGGCGGTGAGTAAAACTGCTTCAAATATCTCTGTGTTGTTAACTTAGCTATCGGCACGTAAGCACATCAAGTAAACAACATGCGATGTTGTCATCAAACTGCACTTTCCACATGTACAGCTTAAAAAAAAAAGACGACATAAAGTGGAAATTAGTCATTTTCCAAAACCGCTAAGCAAATATATACAGTTTCAGTACATACCACATAGAGACGTTGTTGCTGATGCTGCTCATGGTTTGTTTTGGATGTTTTTTTCCTCACTGTAATGTCACAGCTTCCAAACGCTCTCAACGCAAAAGCCTACTGGCGCTCGTGATTCTTTAGCTCCGCCCACACGTCACGCCTCCAGACGGTCGTGTTTTCCCGGGAAAAATCGGTAGAGACTATCTTTCTCTTATGAATATAATAAAACTAAAGACTTTTTGGAGTTATGAAGGATGCAGTACTACTCTATAGGTACTCAAGATTAACAGGATATTGAGTGAAAACGAGCATTTCAGCCCCCCTTTAAATATTCTCCCATAGAAAACCATTATAAAGGAAACCCCTAACAATTGCATTCATATTCCGAGCTCATCTGTTTGCCTGTATTAACATGCACCATTAATAAGGTTTGTAGGCTACTGAATTTGATCATTTAATACCACTGTTTAAAATGCTCTTTAAGTGTTTTCACAACGTTTTAGAATGGACCGCTGTTTTTAGTGATTGAAATATTGCAGCAGGTGCTTTATATGGATTGCTAATGGCATTTTGTTCACATATTCTTTTGAGAGTTGATCTAAATATTTTTGGATTGGAACAGACAGAGAATTGACATCAGGCTTGTGCTGCAATTCTATGGATGTTTTGCCTGCCAGGTCTTCGAGCCAGTCACATGACTGAACACCATGGCTGCTGAAAATTCTTGCTCAAAAGGGATCCATGCAGTGATACATTTTTCCCCTTAAACAGAGAACAAGCTCATGCAACACAAAACAAAACATTTCATCCTGAATACATTCAGGTATTCCAGCAATAATTGTTGATCCCATTCACTGATTAAATCCTGAGTCCCCTGTTACTCATGTGGGTCTCTAGCTTCCACACACAGTTCTCATGCCCTGCCCCCTGGCAGGAACAGACAGTGTACAGATTCAGCAAAATGCCCCTGTGACCATGTCAAAGCCAATCTACACCCTTCATTCATGCATCCACACTCCTCTCTCTCTCTGTCTGCCATTTCATTTGATTACCGCAGTGTGTTCCAACCTTTTTTTAGCTTAATCCCCAAAACTGTGTTTTTGATGTCTCTCTTATCTGACACACATTTGATGTCTTGGAGTTGTTACTAATGAGTTTTGTTTGATTAGGAACCACTGACCTAACGTAAGATCCAAACCAGAAACTGCTGAGCGGTGTCTGGCTGAATAAATACATGCTGTGTGCTTTCCTCGAAATAAACACAATAAAAAAATTACAACGGTGAGAAAACAGCAGTTAAGAAAGCATCTGATTACAGTGATGTTAATATTTGAACCAGATCTTCAATAAGCACTCCAGTCACATCATGTTTATTTATATACCGCTTTATACAATAAATTGCCATAAATCAAGCCGCTTACAGTATTAAAAAAAAATGATTACATTAAAGTGATAGTTTGGTTTGCAGAGATTAAAGCTTTATTTAGCTCAGGAATTATTTAATTATTGTAACCCAATAAGGTATTTTAAGAGAGATTATTATATATTTAATATATAATTATACATTTAAGAAATATAATATATTTCTTTGTATTGTAAAAAATAATTGTATAATCATTTTAATTATATAATCTTAATATAAATTTTAAAAGCTGAAGTGAGTACCTTATTTTATATATTTGTTAGAACATGTATAACTCATAATCTATTTTTGCAGCCCTACTTTCATCGCATAATATAGTGAATATCATTTAGTATTTTCATTAATATTTTTATAGGATTAGTTCACAAACAAACAAATCCTTTTACAGCCCCAATGTTACCCAATCTTAAAAGGTTTTTAATATTTGTTTTATAGGTTTGATTCTGGTTTGATGAAGCCCAAACATTAAACCAGAAAAGTATTCCTTCTGCCTCATAATATAGTGGATATCACAGCAAAAACTATGCTAAACATTAAACCAAAAAAAATAAAATAAATAATAAAACCTGTTAATTTTACCTCATAATATAATGGATATCATTTAGCATTTCATTATTATTATTACATATAGTTCACTCATAAATAAATAAATAAATAAATAAATAAGCAAACAAACAAAAAATAATCCTTTGACAGCCCTTATATTATTAAAACCCTAATTTTAACAATACTGTTCTATAGGTTTGGAAAAGCAAAATGAATCCCCTGCCTGGGATTCACTGGTTCACAGCGAACAGTGTCACATAATACAACAAATCCCATGTCTACTGAGACACCCAGTCCCATCCAGTTCACAGAAAGACTTGATGTCAATTCAGGTCAAACAGCACTGAGGTATTTGCCTGTTAAGTCACACAAGCACATGCCATGAAAGTTGTACTCACACATACTCAACATTGTCTTTCCCTGCCTGCTTTTCCTCTTCTCATTTCTGTTTCCTCCTCCTTTCTTCTCTTTTAAAGAGCAGCCCTGGAGATCAGAGACCACTGACCTTACAGCAACACCAGAGACATACACACACATACTGTATGCGCACACAAAGCGTGTGTCTCCATGAAGAATGCGCAAGGGGGAGACTCTCAGAAAAGCGCACAATAGCCCTTTACCCCAAAAACTGGGTCAGAGGGGGTTGTGGTTTGAGGAGGGGAGTGTTATGGTTTTGATGTGGGAGGCTGTGTGGGTTAATATCCCTGACAGCAGGGGAACAGACAATGATGAGGGGAGAACAAGAGAGGAAAGGCAAAATCAGGGTTGATGTTCAGCCTGTAACAAGAAACCAGATTTCCACAACCTCCCTCCTCCACACACACACACACACACACACACAAAGACATGCACACTTGTCACAGATAAGTGAGTAAACAATATCTCTCCTATAACCTTATCGCCTACTTCCTCTCTAAAGCCCCTCTCTCTCTCTCGCACTTTCACAGCACACTGCTGGAAGGAAGGGAACTTCTTAATGCTTGCTCTTGTATTCATCTGCCCATCTTTGGTCATGGCTTAAATTAGAGCTTCCAGCGATCTCCAGCGCTCACATTCTTATCCAGACCGTTTTCTCCCTCGTTCTTATCTCCCCCCACTCTTTCCTTATGTGTTTCTCTCACAGTAAAGAGTGAGATGAGATTACAGTCACAGAATTTTACAGCTACTTCCACAGACAGTTAGAGGGGAAAATCTCATTAAAATTCGACACACATGCGATAAGGAAACAATCATTTAATGTGACTACATTAGTTTGGAGAGAGAGAGAGAGAGAGAGGCGTTCTTGCGCTGGAACGTGCAATGAAAACATTTTCCCAGTAATAATGATTTATGAAAATCAGTTGTTTGCTGTAGATTATGGCTTTGGAATCGATGTGAAAAATTTCTCTGTTAAGTCTATATGAAATGTGATGAATTAATTCATGACAAAATCTGATAATGGCCTGAGGTATCTTCATTTCATCCTGCACAATAACGATCTTAGGTTTTTCTCTATCATATAATCCCTTGGTCTGAGTGCTTGTAACTCTGGGTGAATGATCTCGTTAATTCTGAAGCTCCTAAAATAAACAGATGCAAAAAAAACTTGAAAACGAAAATCCAGTTGGTAAATTCAAAGTTTAAGTTCAATTAAAACAATTCTTGCACAGTGTAGAATTGCACAGACAGACAGCAGGGCTCTACGCTTTTCTTTTTAGGAGCACTTACAGTAATGCTCCTAACTTAAAAAATGTAGGAGCAAAGTGAAAAATTTAGGAGTACCCTCTAATCAATAATTAAAAATTGGATAAAAACAATAGCCTTCTCATTACAAGGTGATATTTGAGTCATTAAAGTGACTTACAATTACATTTTTCTAAATAAACGTCATCTTTTCTGTAAAAAAATACAACTAAATAAAAATAATTATATATATTAGTGGTGGGCATATAATTTTTTTAATCTAGATTAATATCACTGTAATCTTGGAATTAATATAGATTAATCTAGATTTAAATGCATGGCTCATCCGAATTCTGCCGAAGGCATTCAGAATATGTGTGTTCCCCAAATAAAATAATGACTAAAAGTATTTCTCAAGCCAGGTGGTGCATTAGACCAGGGGCTCATCTCCTGCTTCCAAAATGCATCACAAACTGCTGCAAACGAATTGCACAAGGAGCAAACAAATTTACGTCTGTTTCACACATAATCCATCTGCAGTGCGTATGCGTTTCATATTTTTTTTACGCACCCATGTTAACAGATTCCAGCATTCACACGGTTGCGGTCCGTCAGTGCGTTCCAGGAGCTTTGCGTCTGCAGCAGTGCAGCGATCGTTTACGTACTGAGTAGCGGACTGCAAACGCGACCTGTGTGAAAGCACATCGAGCCGTGCTGCTTCTACACTACATACAAAATGCACACGGACTGCATATGCACTGCAGATGGATTATGTGTGAAACATGCGTGCGTCCTGTGGAGGTTTCCATTGGGAAGCTTCTTAAAAAAAAAAAAATCCCTGAAGCAAACCCGGCGGCATTTTTATGTGTGTGTGTGTATATAAGCTTTTCAAAAATTCTAATTTAAACGACAGAATAAGAAAAAGTAGAATAAGAAGAATAAGTAACCAATTAAATTAAATCAGTAAAAACAAAATTAATTTGTACAGAGGTGGCACAGAAGAACAAAGTGGCTTGTAAGTGTAAATTCAGACATTTAATGAGGCACAGAGGTGGCATGAGTGCAATTAAATCCATAAATTCAAGTTCAGATGAATGTTTTAAATAAAAAAAATTGAATATAGAAATATTAAATTATTGAAATAAATGAAAATATGTTAAAAGATGAAAAGATGGAAAAAAAAAATGAAACTAAAACTGCCAGGTGGAGGACACTGATTTTATCACTGAATAATTCATTTATTTGATTCTTTCGAACGGCTGATTCATTCAGGACTTATGCAAGTGACTAAATGAGTAATCATGAATCATTGACTCACTATAATCATTAAAATCACATTAATTCATAAACAAAATACAGCTGTGTTTGAATGAAGATGCGCAGCAGCTGTCTTTGTTTCAAACTATTTTCTACAACGAAACAGAGCAAAATCTATCTATCTATCTATCTATCTATCTATCTATCTATCTATCTATCTATCTATCTATCTATCTATCTATCTATATATCTATCTTTATAAAATGTATGTTTGCACTTGATGGAGATTTACCGGTACTGTTAATCACAGAACCAACTTTACTGATGAGATGCCCTTGTTTGTTGATTAAATAGTACAAAGTAGACTAGTACAAAGTAAAACTAAGATGCAGAGCATATTCAAAGTGCTGCCATTACTGTCAAGAGTGTGTGTAATGGTGTGCTGTGATTGGTTGAGCGGATATATCGCATTCTGCAAAAAAGGCACTGCCGCTTGTCACAGTTTGGAAAAAAAAGGCAGAACACATGACCTAATAATTCTGCAAATATTGCATTTTGCATAAAATTTAAAATTTACTTTTCATACTGACCAGAAATTTATTTAAAAATGTTTTAATGCCATTTATCGTGTTTTGGATCCAAACTAAATCTCTCCAATCTCCAATCTCTCCCAACTAATGCTGTGAACTATACTGGGAACCCTCTCATTTGGTACATTATTATGATATTACAGGTTAAAATTAACAACAGAGCCCAAATTATTATTCAACTGCTATTTATTTTCACACTCAAATAAAAACAATTCTATTGCTCATAATGTCGTTTTTATAAAAACTTGTCTTCATGGCAGATTTATTCAAACGTATATATATATAATTAACAGTAAATAAGCTGCCCTCAGTAAAGTAAATAAGGTTTTAACTGTGAGAACTAGACAAACTTTCCTGAGGTAAATGCATCTTTAAGTGACATTTTTCACAAGCTGTGTTATTGACGTTATGCTGTGGTTGAAACATTGACTTGAGTGATTACATGAGACATGAAAGATTTCAGGAAGTTATACCATATATTTCTCTCCATGTTCATGCATGTTTATGAACTTTATCAAATCTGTCACGCAACATCTAACAGTGTTAAAACTACATTTATTGTTCAAATGTTGTGATAAAATGCATATAATTTGAGAGCTTAAACTTGAACTATCAGAAGTGACAAAGCTCTTTACAGTGCTGGATAGGGGTTGCCTAATGTGTTATCACGTTAACTTCCTATACACAAGAGACAAGAGTTGCAGTCCATTTTTCCACCATTGGTTGACAGGATATGTCCTGATTGTCTGCTGTTTTTAAACAATCGGCCAATAGCTGCTGTGTTCAAAATCACCCCAAACCCTCATTCACTACTCCCAACATTTGTCCACTAATATACAGTAGAATTGAATGAAAATTATTGAATTCAGACACTGAGTGCACCAGACCGGCTGCTATTTTTGCATAGTTTGTGCTTGCTTGCTGTTTAATATTCCTTTAAAACAAACTGGCAGCAAAAGCAGTAATAAAAGATTTATTACAAACTCTGTCAATGAAACTAGCATGTCAAAATCTTAATTAAACTATTTAATAATAAATTAAAATGAAATGTATACCTTTATAATATTACTCTGTACCTTCATGATCAAGCAGGCGGCATCTTTAGGTGATATGCAGAAATTAATTCGGCACAACCTTCACCATGCATTATGGGTACTCTCAAGCTGCTCAGTGCACATCGGTTGTACACTCGTTATTATGGTGCATTATGAGATAAATAAGTGCACTCGATAATGTTCTCTATGGTTTTGGACAGCACTACAAATGTCTGTCCCCTTGAATAGTACCCTATTTAAGATTATAGGGGATTATTTCAGACACAGCCAAGGAGAATGTCAGTTCATAACTTACATATTAACTAACTAATATTTCTTCACGCTGTACGTAAGGTACTCCGAGGTACTACATTTGAGTCCAGTTGCCTAGAGATTATGTATTTGATATGCATCAGTTTGAGTCAGCTGTAAATTTAACTGTACATCCTACTAAACACTTGAACACAATGTAAAAGCCTTAATTAAAGGTGAACCTTTAGCACATATGTTATTTTGACAGATGACGACAGCAATGGCTGAATCAGGTTTAGATTAGTCTTGAATGCATGCTTATCAGGGGGAAACACTTTGCAAGATCATGTATGTATAGGGAGGTGTACTGGACTGGAAACATAATGTGTTGGAGCACAGCTTGAGGCATTTGTAAGTGTCATGAGTATGCAGTTACTCACACATAAACCCTGCTAAATACATAACTAAGAGAAAGAGGGAAAGGTTGTCATACTTCTACCTCCCCAGGCATCCCAGCACCCGCCTGTGTACCTAACACTTTTTAATTAGTGGTGGGAGGGCAGATATTTAATTAGTGTTAAGAAGGCAGACAGTGCTGTGAAGAACAAATTGGGAGGTTTAAAATGTTCAAAAGATTATAATGCTCCCTGTTATGATATGAGATAAATGAGTCATCTATTTTGCAATTATATCATGAATTGAAATGAATCTGAGGGAAAGCCTTATATTCTTCCTACAGAAGCTAAACAAATGTATTCATTGTAAATCTTAACATTATGCTATCTTCAATATAAAATCACCTGAGTTTACAATACAAATATTTACCAGCATTTGTTGTGGTTGCTTGCTTGAACGGTGTGCTTATTAAAGGGATGTGAAAAACAGCTGGAGGTTACTGCTAGAGCTCATTACCATGCAATACCTATTATGTCTCTGATCCCTGATAAAACCCACAACACACAGCAGTTAATCATATAAAGCATCTTACAGCTAAATTAAAGGGCAGTATGTTAAATATTTACTGCCTAATTATAGACCATCAGCGTATTCAATCATCAAATATTAATTTAATTATTAATTTAAAACATTAATGTACATGCAGAAAAAACATTACAGACTTTCTCTTTTATGTATGCAAGAGGCATTTTTTTTCTGTGCTTACAACCAGTTTGTTTATCAAACTAATGAAATGCTTCTTTACATACCACCGAAAACATATAATAATGCTATGTTAGTCTTTATAATATCCAGGTAAAATAAAACACTTTGTAATTGCTTGCCTTTTTATGTATATATGATCTGTTTGCATCTCATACTAGTTTGTTATTAACATAAGGTTTTAAATATAATGATTAACGATTAACCTTCAAAGGATCGTTCACTCAACAATGAAAATCTTGTCAGGTCATGCAACTTCTTTCTTCAGTAGAACAGTAAAGATGATTTTCGGATGACCTGAGTGCAATTAAATGAACATCAAATTTTCATTTTTGGTTGAACTATCCCTTTAAGTGTCCCACCCAAGACAACTTCTGCCCAAAACGACTGTATTGTGCATTAAATTCAAAATTGTCCCAAAGATGTATTCAAAAACACTGAGATATTCAGGCCCAAAAACTCAAAATTAGCTTTCCAAATCACATCAACTCTTCCATTCATCGATTTTGCCCTAAGTATATTGAGGTTTATATACCCAGGAGTAAACACACACACACACACACACTCTTTCTCCCTTTTCTTGCTTTCTTTCTAACACACAGATGCGTGCAAACAATAATTTCTGTCATACACCAGAGTCAGTTTCAAACTTTTAGAAATTCATCCAAAAAATGACGGTTAGAAAGTCAAAGATGTCATCTCAACATTTATTGATGACTTTAAAAGAAGTTCTTTACATTTAAACACTATGAAATGATGTGAGATATTAGGTACATGTTGACTGTAGCAGGCACCTCCACACTGAAGCTAGAAGATTAATCAAAAAACCTTCAGGGCAAACATAGCTGTTGATTACATCATGAAAATACCATATAAATTGCAATGCTTGAGTCAGCTAAATGCATTTTTCCTCAAGGAAGACCGTTTTTCATACTGACACCCTGACAGCTTTGATTACAGAGGCTTTTAGGCAAAAAATACACATAGGAGATGGAATTATAAAGGTGATAAAGTGAGAAAGAGTGAGAGAATGAAAGGAGAGATATACTGAGCACAAGTGTGAATGGGAGGGGTAGAGTGCTGGAAAGGTGAGATAAAGAGGACTGCCGGGAGGGTACAATGCACAAAATTAAGAGAAAAAATATGAAGAAAAGAACGAGTGTCAAAGAGGATACACTTTCTTTGATGCTTGAAGCTGTGTGGTCCACATTTAGAGTCCAACTTATAGGAAATATTCCTATAAATTTGGTGACTCATCTTTAGAAGCTTGTTTCTGCAGCAGAATAAAAAAATTGTGACATTTTATTTCATAATTCTGACTTTTTTCATATATCTGTTTATATCCAGGGTTTTTGACCAGCCTACAAAAAATTGTAATGTAAAAATATGTTATAGTTATGCTTTATTATTACCAAATACTGGAACAAATTGATCATTGGACTTATTGATCTAAATGAGTGAAATTATCCACAAATAAGCCTTTTTCACTCAAAACCTGAGGTGCATGAGCTCAGTGATTAATGAGGCCTACAATAAATCAGTTCCAATTGAATCCAAGATCTGGTGATTTTTAAAAGGCCGGCCATATTTGACCAGGAACACCAAATTAAGTGAGGGCTGCAAATAAGAGATGAGAGGTGTTGCAGTGGAAGCTCTCATTAAGGATAATTCAATAACTTTTTGTGTGTGAACATCTGCTCGGTTTTCCCTAATGTTGGGGTAAAGTGATTAGCGATCCCCTACAGGAGTTTTGCAAAGTCATACACACACATACACACAAGCGTTTACACATGTCTGGCGTGTTTTGCGTCCCGCTGCTGTATGTCTAATATGCAGAATCCCCTAAGAGACACTGTTAATTAAACAGACAGACTGGCATGTCCTGCTGAAGCTTTGGGGGAAGCTGGAAGTGTTCACTTCAATAAACCAAGAACGGTTAATATTTATTTCACAAAAGTAACAAAAATGAACATTTATATTCTCTTACATTAACCAATACTAATCTTTACAAAAATATTATTTGAGTCCGAGTTGCTTATAATGTTCATTTGGCAAAAATGTGCACCATTCTATCAGATTTATATGATAAATCGTTTTTAAACGTATGCCAACAGGAGAATGTATCATCTTTCTAAATATGCTAACTGTTCATCATGTCTTTGCATTATTTGATGTTCACATGTTCTTGTTCAAAAAATTACAGTGGCTTTGCATTTCTATTATAAAGAAGTAGACAAATATGAAAGATTAGGTGGACATTTTAATGAAATGTTGTTTAGTCAATATTAAACAAGGATTAGGTAATCAGGCCATTGGCATCCTCTGCAGGCATTTGATATAATACATAATGTACATAAGTTATGATTGTATTGTCTTATTACATTGTGTATTTTTACAATTTTGTTAAATAAAACCATATGATTACTTGCTTCTGATATTTTATTTGAGCCAATTATCATTGCCTCATTACTATTATATATGTACTTTATATGTCATTTTATATCATTTTAAATAATTACATTTTTATTACCACAAAAAAGGATCTGATGACTCAATTAATCATCAGAATACCCTAATCAGCCGATTACTTGATTACTCATCAGTGACAGCCATAATTTTTTATTGTTTATTGTTTTTTTCTTTCATAATCCCTGATGTTATCCCCCTGAAATGTAAATATGACATAGTTCCTATATTCTTCCAAAATTTTCCTATTTCTATTTTGTCAGTTTTAATTCAGTGTACCCTACCCTTCAAATGTTTAGTTATTATAATTTTATTCAGCAAGTATGATTTACAGTAAAAAGTGACAGTAAAGATGTTTAAAAGACAACAATTACAAATAAATGCTTCAAAAGCAGCGGGGCACTTGTGGTTCAAAATAACTAGCTTCACACAACATTACACTTGGAAGTGTAGTTACATGTGTGTGTGTGTTTGGAAAACCCAGTTAAGGCAGTGTGCTCTTTACAGCTGAGCTATTTCAGGCAGAAGACTTTAATGACATAATTCACATTATTTAACAGAAAACACACACACACCCTGCATCAGGCAGTTTTTTGAAGCTCTGTCGTGCAGCTTCTGAGTCCATTTGTAAGACAGCAGTGAGTTGACAGAGGCAATCCAGAGGCAAGAGGAGAATGCCAGCACATTTTTATAAATGAATGCAATAATAATGTTGCCCAGCATTTCTATGAATGGTAATGTACACTGATGAAAAAAACAAGTGGCCTGCAGAGATGTCATTTTTAAGCACAGCGCGGACAGAGCATGGGCAAAGATATCAGTGTATATTTAAAACAGAGGTCAAACCAAACCTCGCTCTAGCTCTTTCATGTATCTATATAAACACACACAAACACTAGAGCATATTCATCAAACCATGCAGAAACTGTAAATGACTTGAGGGAAGAGAGACAGACTGCTCTGAAAACACAGCTATTTACATACACAACATAAACTGCTCACATTCCTGCACAGTACACAGAAAAGGCAAGTATTTTACATCTACAATCCTCAAACACATACACATATAAATGCTTTATCTTAAAATAGAAAACTGTTGAGAAATGATCGCAGACTGTTTATGTATGTATGTGTCAATGTAAAGGGGTGAATGGGATTAATCTCCCTGGCAGCCCTTCCCCCAATCCCTTCTTTCTCTCAGCTCTGTCTCTCTTCCCTTATTCATTTGTGCCTGTGTGTTACTGTTAACTTCATCCATCCAATTCCTCCCACCTTTACCATTTTTTCCATCAAACTGGATTTTCAGGGGTTATGTATAGCATGTTTGCTGGACTGGTAGCTTCTTAACTGGACTGTGTATCTATCAAATTATAGACACTACAATTTCCCCACAACTCTGCGATTATGAGCCCTTCTCCCACTTTTTCCATGTTTCAGTTTCCTATTGTTTCATGGCAGGCATCTATTGATGATACAGTGAATGACTAGTGTAAGAGCATCTCAAGAAGGTGTACATTCAGCAAAAAATATGAATTGATGAATGAAATAAAACATAAAAAAAGAGATTGCAGCAAAACAAAAGTTCAGACAAAAGCCACTCAAAATGATACCTCCATGAATTACACTGTGAAACCCAACATAATGAACTGGTCATTAGCAGGTTTATATACACTATTGTTCAAAAGTTTGGGGTATGAAATATATTTGAATGGTTTTGAAAGAATTCTCTTTAACACTTTATTTTAGGGTCTCTTAGTTGATTATTAGTATGTATATATTCAGGGTGCGATTTGTGAAAAAAAACTGAGGGGTGTTTTGAAACATTTTAATTCATAAAAAAAAAATAATGAGAACATGAACTGGATGACGTCATGCGCTAATTAGCATATTTATACGTAGTGCGTCGTATTGTATTGTCTCCCTATGCTCACATACTTCAATTTAATTTAGCCATTTGATTTATTCTCAATAAAACTGTTTTTATTACTATATTTTAATGTTTCTGTTGTCAGACAACGGAATTAATATTATAATGACCGAAACTTGGTCCATTAAGACTACATAATCAGCTCTCAAACGTGAATCTGCACTAATGAAATCAAATACACATACGATAAATTCCGTGGTTGTGCTGTTACTGATGTCAGCTATACTTGCTTGTAAAATAGAGCTAGAAGCAACAGAATATCTTTTTTTTAATCTTTTTTATCATTTTATCTCACTTTAGATATCCATCATCTGCTGCTCCACCCTGACCTCCATTCTGCCTTTCTGAAACTACAGTCTTATCAGCCAGGAGGAACAACAGTTATTTGTGGGTATGATCTAATATTAACTCTGATACATGCATGTACAAAACATACATAGACACAAATTGTATTGGAGAAAATGGCTCATGATGCAAAGGATTGTGCAACATCAAGAACAACACACACACAAACACTTACAGAGATTATGGTATTGATTGCTGTCATTACCGGAGCTTTTGTCTTTATTAGACTGCTGTTAGACTGATGAGAATCAAAGTGATAATCATTACCGGTTACACAAACACACTTAAATATACACACTGGTACACAAGTGGGTGGCTCGAATTTGGAAAGCCCACAATGTCTGAAAGTATTAATTTGGTAAATATGACAATTAATAAACATAATCATCTTGTAATAATACACATGCAAGCATTTGACATTATGTTTAGGATCCACCATCTCCAAATTACAGATTTAGTTTAAATTGCTTACAAAACTGCCCAAGTATCTGTGTACAGAGACCGCAGGATTAAACCCCAACAGCTGAAGGCTCTCTGTCTAAATGATGAGATCATTATTTTTTTTACTGATTGCAACATCATGCCTTTGTATTATGCACACAGAATGATGTAAATAGACATTGCTGAAATGATCTGTAAAAATGAATTGAGCTTTTAAATTAAGAGTGTAGATGAGGAAATGTATGAACTGCACTGTACAATGGCTACTGACCTGAGAAGCCCATACATTTTTCAACAACAGGGCTGATGAGACAGAACAGTGAAAATAAAATGTTTCTGCAGTCAATCAACATGCTATAAAATCATTATAAGTGTGTTATATTTCTATATATTTTGGCAATAAAAACATGCATGAACAGCAGTGTGGTAAAGCTTATTTTTAATGATATTTCTTAAAATACAACAAATATGTTAATGTGTATATTTAAGTGCACATGCCTATTTACTACTGTTCAAAATTTTGGCATCAGTAAAAAAAAAATCTGCATGGATGCATTAAATTGACAGTAAAGACATGTATACACACACACACAGCACAACTGTTTTGAACACTGATAATAATAATACATGTTTCCTGAATAGCAAATCAGCACACTATAATGATTTCTGAAGGATCATGTGACCCTGAAGACTGGAGTAATGATGCTGACAATTCAGCTTTACCATCACAGGAATAATTTACTTTTAAAAATATATTGCAATAAAAACAGTTATTTTAAATTGTCATTATATTTCACAATCTTTCATCAATACACCCTTGGTGAGCATAAGAGACTTTTCAAAAACATTACTGACCTAAAACCTTTGAACAAATTCAATATGTAAATCATTAGACGGATTTCAAACCAATAACTTAAGGATCTTTTAAGATTCACTAAAAGAAGTGGCTAAAAAGAGTCATTTGTTTAAGAATGAGACTGTGTCTGAACACAGTATTTTTGATTGTAGCCAATAAATACTTGTTTTTATCCTCCTTGTATTATTTTCCTTGAGCTATAACTTCACATTCAACTTGACTGCAAACATACAATACAAAGTAGATTATATATTTTTTCCTTTGTCATGGAGCAGCATTGGCACTGAATTGCGATGCGGGAAACAATGCTGTGTACTCACACATAGTACACATAATTAATCAACACACGGGGAGTGAATTAACTGTGAACATCTTTTCATTTCTTCATTCCAGTCTTTTTTGCTTCCTATACCTGCTTTCAACAGTGTCACTTGATCAGATCACAAGTGGTCAGCCGAAACAGATTTAATTTACACTTAAAATTACATGAATCTCAAATGTACCTCTAATGTACCTAGCTAGCTGAGTATAAAACCTATGTTTTTGAGCAATGATTACATAATGTGCTATGCAGGAGGTGGCACTAAAGCTTTAAATAGGGTTGTGTTCACAAGTCATGATGGAGTAAAGATTTAGTGAGGGTCCACAAACACGGCTTTGCTTTGGAGGCAAATTCAGCAAGACTGCACTATGTTTGACAATTTATTCTGCCCCCCAGAAAAACAAAACAAAACAATTCTCCGTTGGACCTTGTGCATAAATGTGGCCAAAAACGTTCATATTCCAAACATATTGTCGGATATATTTGTTGTTGCATGTCAACACTAATATATACACATCTTGGCCCTAAAACATCTTTCACACAGATGTAAACAGTAGAGCTACACATAGCTGTTGGGTTGACTTCAGTCTGTAGTCACTGCTCTTAAACACACCGCACCATTATTGGTGACATCATCTTCTAGTAGGCACTGCAGGAAAGCCCCTCAACACAAAGCCATGAACACTAACTGAGAGCTGCTGAAGTAGAAGAGGAATATTTACAGATACTTTCCAACTTTGTACTTACTGCATAAAATAGCACCTACAGGTCAGGTCTGAGTACACTTTTATGAGGATAATGATAGGGAGCACATAAAATCCCAAATCTGTAGACTCCACAGATTTAACTCTTAATAACATGAATTATGCATTAACTGCAAGTGTGCCATTTTACACCTTGACTGTTTAAGCTAATCCAGAGCCGAGGCAGATTAGTGCAGCATCTGCTTGTTGTGCGACATACTAACACTTTTGCTTGTGCTCTGCTGTACCTTCCTCTCAACCTCCATATTTGTGTCTTAAAGATGATTCTTGCACTAAAGCTTCTTATGCTTAAGTATCTGTCACTTTTGTTTGATATTCAGATTGCATAAATCCATTTTTTATGCTTTGTTAAATGAATAAAAACATTGTTATTTTGACCTGTTGGGTCTTCCTCTTCCAAGAACACTGCAAAAATAATTTTCTATCTCAGTATTTTGTATTTTTTTTTCCGTATGAATATATATATATATATATATATATATATATATATATATATATATAAAACCATATAAAAAAAATTGTTAAAGGTTGTAAATAAACAAAGCGTACTGGAATATGTTTTAAAGAAAATACAGTTTCAGTCTATTAAAAAAATTTTTTTTTTAAAGTAAATAAAAAATATTTTACATATTTACTTGAAAAGCAAATTTACCTAATGTTTTCTGAAAACAATAAATAAATAAAAAATATGTTTTCAAGAAATAATGTGTGCCAGTGAGGTGAGACTTCATATGGCATAACTTGTTTTAATTGGAACTGGGAATTTTTTTGTCCTAGCTTGTGTTTCACATCTCAAATTAATGTATTGTCATTCAAAATACATTTAAGATATGATACTTCATTTAGATATTTGTACTGAAAACAAGACAAAAATACTGAGTAAGAAAATAATTTTTGCAGTGAATAAAGGAGAAACAGCTTAGAATGAGTAAAGGAGAAATATTTTAGTCTCCATGGAAACGATGACTTGCCAAAGAGGGGCTTTCTCCAAAACCTGAGCTTTAAGCCTTTGATCAAGGTATGTGTGAGAATCTGTGTCTGAGCGTAGCAGATATGTGTTCCTCCACTGACGAATCCCATCTCTGCAGATGACTCCACAGTAAATGAAAACCATGTCTAAATAAAAACTAGATTAGACTCAAACAATAGAATTCCATTTCCACGGACACAATCATTCCCGAAGGCAAACGATGCATTTCCATTACATTTTAGAGTGCATTAAAACATAGGAAAATTCAGTTGTTGGTCTGAAGAAAAATATATACAGGAATTGCCCTCTATGTTGCAATAAATCCACTGGAAAAATATATTTTTTTCTTTTTCACTCATTCCTCTTTACCTTACCTTATATCTTACAGTATAAACACTCCGTCGGACAATATAAATAAACAATGTTTGTGAGTAGGAGAAACTCACCTAATTTTTTATTTTAAAAGGCTGAGTTAAAAGTTGTTTTACTGAGTGGCACTTGTCTTGTTTTCTCTACTTCTGTTCATCTTTCCTTTCCCCTTATTATTCATGTCTTGCCTTAGGAAGAAACCAAGAAGAAAAAGAAGTGACAACACGAGGGGAAACATTATATATACATTGAGCTATTTAAAACTAAAGAGAGATTTAATTTAAGAGTGAATCGAAATGAAAGAGAAGGCCAGGGAGGAAGAGCTAAAGTTGCTGGGTTAGCGTTAGCACGCTAGCATATGTGTCGCCGGCGGGCTTTTTCCTCGTCTGGAGCACATGGTGGCCCTGCGCTCTGATTGGCTAAATCCTTGTGGCCATGGAAACCCAGCCATGGGTGAATGATACCCCCTCTAAACATGACTTGAGGAAAAGACAAGAAACAAGGACATATATCTCTCTCTCTCACACACACAAACACATTCAGTCTAATACTTTCTGATCTGTGTTGAGGGACTCATGTTTCATGTTGATGATGTGACCAGGGGGTCTGTCACTGCTTATAGCAGGATCAGAGTTAGAGGTGAACGGAAAGGATAAACAGATCACATGGAATCACTTGTTTTTCTGACTTGTACTTTGTTGTTGATTTACTCTTGCTGTAAATGAAAAGCAAAACTACCTCTTTTGTCAAAAGAAGTGTTTAGCTAGAAGAGACAGCCCGAGTGAAGTACACACTAAACAATCCAATACTTCAATATCTGATTCAAATCAATGACTGTCTGAGACTTTTTGTCTGATTCAACAAAAGGACCAAAACAAGGGAGTCATTTACTCATGAATCTCACTACATTGGTCATGTTGGCCTTTTTTTGGGTTCCAGCCAGCAAAGACAACCCAACAAAAATAAATTTATTTTCTATTTTATGTATTTTTCTGAGCATAAGAGTAAGGATCTTTCTACTGGCCCAGTAAGACCAGTAATTCAGATTTATCCATTTTTCCACTGGCCTCAACATAAAGAAATAAACATATTTATCAGTTTAAATGTCAAATTTAAGATTAGCATTTATCATTTTAAACTTACAAGTTCATTCGTTTTATATTGACAGTTATTATTTACTATTTATTATTTAAAAAACTATTAAATATTTATTATTAGAAATAAACCCATCACCATATATATTTATATATATATATATATATATATATATATATATATATATATATATATATATATATATATATATATATATATATATATATATACATTTTTTATTTTATTTTTTGCCATAGTACTAAACAATGCGCAACACTGCAGACACTACAGATGGAGTCTGCAACGTAATATATTTCCTTAGTATTTCTTACCCTGTTGTCCTCTGTCAACAGAGCCCATCTGGTCTTTGACACAGGTTGTGTGTCATCAGAGACTTGTGCATGAGAAAGAGAAAGTTTTGACAAAGATGATTTAAGGCAGGTCATGGGAGGGAAAGCTGTAAATCAGGATGGCTTGTTTGTGTGTGTTTTATGTGGCCTCTGTTGTCTCCGTGTGCACTGTCTTTGCAGTCATCCCTTGCTGTCACAATACATTAATACTGACTGCAGATTTACTCACTCAGCCACAGAAGCTGAGAATGCACACTCACATGTGTGTGTGTTTGTTTGGACGGCAAAGGTTCACTTCGGCACTGGGATGTGTGGAAGAAAAGAATCACATGAGACTCCTTCCCACTGGGAATGTCACTGAGGATCTATAACTACACACACACAAATAAAAACATGTTGCTTCTATGGTGTGTGTATGTGTGTGTATCACACAGAATGATAAAGTCGTTATGATATGAATCATTGTGATGATTAGGACAGCACTCCTTTGTGGAAAACACACGAGTACACACACAAAAACTCACATAATTGGACTCTCTTTATAGTGCGAGTATGGGTGAAGTTTTGCTTAGACTGTGGTTGCCAAATGTAAAAAATCTACTGTTCACTGTTTGCCACCATTCATTTGAATCTCCATATGGATAACCGATTGACAAACTTACTGAGAGGCTTCAGAACTTCCTCTGATGCTGCCTCGATGGGTGGTAAAAACTGGCCTTGACCAGCCGTAACGAAGCAGTCTGGTTTGTCTCTTTATGCGTGTATGTGTGTGTATGAACACATAAGAAAGCTGTACACAGGCCAGGTTCCTTAGGTCAGGCTCCTGGACTTTAGAGTACATGAGAGTGTGTGTAATTACATGCCAGAAAGAATGTACTCCTCATCGCTCTTTCACCCCGGTGAAGAGAAATTTCCAACCCTTTCTTTAGTATATTTCCGAATGTCTACTGTGTGTATGCATGTAATTTGTCACATAGAAACATTGTTGTATCACACACAGGTCTGCCTGATAGACTTGAGATGAAACAGTTGAACAGAAAATATAGAACGGAAAATAGTGTGTGTGTGTGTGTGTGTGTGTGAGTGAAAGTGGGTGTCTTGACATGCCATTGTGTCTGTATGCATATCCTATATAATATTTATTTACATTTAATTATTTTTATAATTTTATATTTATATAATTACTCATTCATACTAGTAAGGCAAATTCTTTAAATTATAATCTTAAATAATATTTAATGTTAATCATGACCCCCCCCCACCTCCAAAAAATTAATAAATAGGTGCGTCTTCTTCTTTTTTTACCTTTTTTAGAGGTAACATTTTTTCACACAATAATAAAAA
This sequence comes from Carassius auratus, assembly GCF_003368295.1. Lineage (NCBI taxonomy): Eukaryota > Metazoa > Chordata > Actinopteri > Cypriniformes > Cyprinidae > Carassius > Carassius auratus. The sequence continues at coordinate 3,490,271 of NC_039245.1, read as the reverse complement.
AAAATTTTATTATTATTTGAATATGTTTTTGATGTTTATATCATCAGTTTTAAACATGCATTTTTTCATGCGTTTTCATTAAGTCGGATTTAAGGTTTAAACAAAATCTAGATAAATAAAGACTTTTTAAGGCGTTTTATTAGGAAAACTTTTAAGGCATTTTAAGACTTTTTAAGGATATACAACAAAAGATATTTGAAAATAAAATATAAATTTTTAAAGCATGCTAAAAATAATAATAACAAATATATATTTATATCTCTAACAAAAATTGTATATATCTAATATTATATATATATATATATATATATATATATATATATATATATATATATATAAATTTGCATACACAAAAAAAAAACATAAAAAATCTTGACAATCATGAAATTATTAAAGTTTGTAAGCCCATCAGAGCTATCTATCTATCACTGGGCAAATCAACTTGTGAAGCGTTTCATGATTCTTTTATCTTTAAGATTACTGCATTTTCAAATAAGATGATCTACAGCTTACATTGTAAGCTCTCCACTCTCCAGCTTATAGACAACAAGTAAAAATACCTGGACTGTTCTGGGAACATTTGAATGGGTTGTAATTTTCTTTACTGTCTATCTGCCTGATATGATTTTTTTTAATTGACTGATAGCTGCATTACATCCTATTAACCGTTATTTAAAAATATTACAGTACAGCAAATATTAATCCAATGCTAGAAAATGGTAGTAAAAACACCCAAGAGGTATTTTGTGCCTTTACGCACCACCTCACCTAAGCTAATGAAATACTTTATGCTCTAATATCAGCTAATTGCTTTAATCAAATGTTTTGGTGCATAACTGTGACAAATACCTGCAAGGGTTGTTGCTGTGGAGCAGTGAGCCGAACAGCAGTACAGTACAGCGTACATTCAACTGGAAAACATGGTGTCCGCTTAGCAGACATTAAACAGACAGACCCAAACCAAACACTGGATAAAACCAGCTGAACACGAACACTATGAAAGCAATGGAAAATAAAAAAATACATTGAATTGCCATTCTATGATAGCAAGAGCAATCCTTTCTAAAACAAATATACTTTTATGGACATTAATTGATGCCAGGGTATAATCTGACAATAGTGAGGGAGGAATTTTCCTGGAGATCTCTTCTTTATTAAAGGTGACTTTAACAAGTATCTTCTGTTTTCAATCAAAACTTTTTTCAGCTGTTTTTAGGATTATGCATTATAGAAATAGGAAATAGAAAGAAAGAAAGAAAGTATTAGGAATAAAATATTATTGTCTTATTAACTAGGCTACACAGTAGATCAGTTGAACTACTTAAAGTTTAGTGATCAGTAGCTACATGAATGCTACACAAAGTAAAGAGCAAGAAACACCTCCAGTATCTAGAGAAGTCTTCGCTTTGGTTCACAACGGAACAAGTATCAATTATATTATTGAGTGATACTCATCATAATCTCGCCAAAATATGGTAACGCGCTCCAGTTCTGCCATTCACGCGCACGCGCCCAAAATATCTTGTTAGTAAAACACAAATATGACTCTTACCGCTCTGCGAGTCTGTGATGATTATTTTAAGGAGAAGGATATGCCCGGTCAAATGACGGAAGGTCCTAGATTTTAATCGCTGCCCAAGTCCTCCGTTGTCGTACTCGCCTCCGTCTCCGTCTTGTGACCGTTGAAGACTTCACGAGACCTCAGAGCGTGAACATATTGCTCGGTAACAAACGCTGTTTTACCACGTACTGCGAGTGCTGTTAATGTTTGCGAGCAGTCTGACTAAACACAGCTTGATAAATTCAGTCATTACGAAGAAATCATTGCCGATACGCACTCCCCGCTGAATTCGTTTTCGGCGCGTCTTGCGCGAGATCGTCTCGTGCCAGTATTTCACTGGCGAAATATTGTCGCGCGCTCGCGGTGTCATTTTCAATCCCGCGCCTAAAGTCGCCCATTGCAGTGAAAACCTGTGAACTATACTGCCTACTAACTGTCAACACTAAATGGCTACGATGTCAAGCTGTGTCCGCGCCTCGTCTCCGTGCTCGTGGGGAGGTTAGGAAACAATAACTGCTTCCACGTACGGCTCACCCAATATACTTTTTTGGTTGTTTATCATGGGGAAAGGCGAAAGTGTACGACCTTGTCTGAGGGATGCTACGCCGTATTAACAACACCGAAGGGGAAGCCTGATGGACAGTTGCACACTGATGAAAGGACTTTCTGTCTGACAAGGTGAAGGATGATTGACTTGCGCGCTCGCGCGAGAACTCATGCATGATTTTATTTAGGCATGAAAAGCCATTGTTCTAACTTACTGTTCAGCTATTTTGTTTTATAAATATTTTGATACCTTAACATTTATTTAGATATAACATGTATAGGTCAAGAAATAGACCGTTTTATCAGTATTTTTAAGAATATCTGTAGTGAAATATAAGAGAAAATAAAGAAAAACGTGGGACATTGGATTGTTTTTTCACTTTTAAACAGAAAAGAAACTTCCTACACTCATTTATTAGATAACTTATTGATTATTAAAGCTGAAGTCTTATTCAGATCGCCCCTTCAACTTAATTAAGCAAAACTACCCAGCACAGTATTCTCATTGACAAAGAGCTGATCGTTCTTACCCTGAAACCGTCTAACGAGCCATTGTAACCTCTCCATCTGCTTTCAGCTGACATGCAGGCACTATGACAGGACCTTTGACAGGCTGACTGGTTCAGGTGCACAGGCTGACATGTGACATCTTACACACAGTGACATTGGAAATGGGGTTTCCTCCTAACCAGAGGCATCTCTCTCTCTTCCTGTTTTCTTTGTGTTCTCTCTCTTTCTCCCTTTCTCACTTGTCAAATGATGACATGCATGGCTTAGGTTGGTTAAAGTCCAGGAGCATTAAATAATCATGGTTGCTAGGTTGGCATGGATCCTATCAAATTGTTTCCATATTTTGACTGGGAGGTACTCTGGGTGATTTTGTTGTAGAGCAGGGTTTTCAGCATATGGTGCTCAAAAACAGCCTGAAGTGACACAAAGTGTTAGCTCCAATATGTCTGTTTGTCAAATCATCTTGTGGTGTCTGCCAGTAAATCCCTGGTGTCTTCTCACTCCAACTTGTAGAAAAGGAGAAGAGTAGTAGGTAGAGGGGCAACACTGAGCACAACTCGTAACAATAACCTTTTTTTTCTCCACTGTGAATGCAAAATGCCAGAGTTTGAGATCTAAAACATTTCCCAGTCAAATTATGACAAAATGTCATTCAGTATCACGATACTATAGTCATCATAACCAATATTTTAACAGTATCATATTTTCTTTTAATTCCTCAACATAACATAAACAAACCTGTTGCTACAAAGTTTAGCAGTTCCTCTCCACTGTGTTTAGGATCAACTTTCCCAGAAGCAGATTTAGTGATTTGGGGCCCCAGGCAAAATATAGGAATGGGGCCCTATATATTTACACACATTTATGTAGATCAATCTTGATATTTATTTTTTGTTGTTGTGATGTTTGCTGCTGCACAATGGTGTCTCACAGATGTGTCCAGTGTTTCTACATTTTTAATGTCCATGTTATTATAGCTTTCTTTCATGTTGTAGACCACAAAATAGTAATTGATTTACAGATGAGATAAATGTTTTCACAAAAACAAAAGAAATGCTAATGTTGCTAAAGCTACCATCATCTCTGCCTGTTTTCACTGATGCTGCCTTCACGTGCTACAAGAATGATCGTAAATAGAAATGTGGTAGTCAAAACTGCATATGGAAGCAATGTGAAGTCGTCCGCTTGAATATGTCGAGCTCATTATGTGATAGTAAAGTCCACTTAAGAAGGTAGAGTTTTTTCACAAACTTTTTTTATAAGTTTGATGGCATCATATAATAATAGCTGTTAATAGTGTTCATGGTCTGTTTGGTTACATCTTTAATTGATTTTTCCATACATTTTTGCCATATAAACTTGACAGTCACCACTGATAAGCCAGCATTAAATATTGTAGAAACTTAATTTTCTGTAAAGTTGCTTTGCAACGATCTGTATCATAAAAAGTACTATACAAATAAACTTTGATTTAATTGAATAGCACACGAAGGCACCATGAGACCAGCTATGCAGTTATTTTTAGTACGCCGTGTTCCCCATCTGTGTAATTCATAAACGTGCATTAACTGCACAGTACAATCAGATTGCATTCTGGTTTTACTAGATTTTTCATTGTCCTGCCTTCAAAAACCCTCCTTTCAGTTCAGTTTTGTCAGGTCTACCAGTCAAGTATCTGTGTATTCCTCCTGTTCTCCATGTTTGGATTTACCCCTGTGTTGGATTAATATAAACTCTTTCGGCTCTGTTTCTTTCGGCAGCGTAGAGTGACTGTAAACCGTCATACAATGCTGCAAGAAATATATATATACTGTTACTTAACTATTGCTGCTCAAGAAACTTTATGATTATCACAGTTGAAAATGCTTGTACTGCTTAATGAAGTGTGAAAATGTGTACAGCGACATGATTCTTTGTTGAGTAGAAAGTTCGGAAAAATATCATTTATTTGAAATAGAATTAGTTTTTAACTTTTTTGACACTTCTGTCCATACAATATTGTTTAATCCAAAATTGTACTTAGCCTATGTATTAAATGAACACTTTCGTGCTTGTATGCGGTTGTAGATTCCTGTTTATTTTATATAAGCCAAATAGTTTAAGAACAATCACAGCAGGATATGTGATAAAAAAATTATTAGTCCACAGATAGGTACAAGTTTATTTCAGCTGTTTAGAAAGCATACACAGTTACAGTTTAAAAACATAGCAAGCTACAAATTAATAGCACAACAAACTGAAATCAATCTATACAACTAGCTGAAGTTTTCTGGACTTTATCCTAACATTACACAAAGAATGACTGCAATCATTCAGTCAAGGGCAGCTGCACAAGACGGCAAATTAATAAAAACATTATAAACTGTTACGATGAACAAAAGTAGATTAGACATAAGTTTGCGCAGTGCTGAAATATTCATTATAACTGCTGAGAGCGTAAACTTAAATTCTCAGTTTCACACGCATGTTTGTGAAACTCATGAGTATTCATGTATGCAGCGCTCACTGAAACTGAAAATTTCAGAAATTCAGTTCAAATTCACTACCCTTTCGAGTTGTTTGTGGATGAAAACATTGACTTCCATTATAACGACATTTTTTGATTGCAAAGCCATGACACCATATAATCATTCATACTCCATATAGCTTCATATACAAGTCAGAAACTAAGCTTTTTTTGCACAGGCCTATCCAAAGGGTTAATGGTCCCACCTAGAGATCAACTGTAAAAATAACAAATGTTACCTCTTCCCAAAAGGGAAAACCACCAACAATCAAGAATCTCACACACACACAAACACAAACACTATAATTTGCTGTTATACTCCATATAACTCCATATACAAGCCAGAAACTAAGCCTTTTTTTGCACAGGCCTATCTAAAGGGTTAATGGTCCCACCTAGTGATCAACTGTAAAAATATATTTTTTTACCTCTTCCCAAAAGGTAAAACCACAAACAATCAAGAATGCATGATTATATGGTTTCATGGCTTTGCAATCAAAAAATGTCATTATAATGGAAGTCAATGGGGCAAAAACAGCCACCAACAACTAATTAGGGAGAAAAGTTTTTAATCTAATGCTGCACAAAAACTAACAATGCATCAAAGCCAATGTTGCTAATAATCTTTGACATGCCCAAGACTGTTATAAAAAGTAAAAAAAAAAAATCCAGCCACAATTACTTTTATATTGAAAATAAGTCATTTTGTGTGTTTTTTCCCCCAAATCAGTGACATCATTTATGAACTTGGCAATTAAAGAGTTACATTCTTGGAGTTTTTTTTAAACATTTGGTAGTTTTAATCAGGACTGAAGACAGATTTATGCAAAAAAAAATTGAAAAAAATATGAATCGGATACATTTTTACAGCAGTTTAATTGAGTGGATGTTTTCATCCACAAACAACTCGAAAGGGTAGTGAATTTGAACAATGCACAAGGGTTAAAATACATTTATTTTTATTAACTACAAATTTAAATGAAACTGACAATAAATGAGTAAGCGGCAGTTCAAACAATAAACATAATATTAACTTTTGCTCAATATTTAATAACAGCTTCAGATGCATCAGATATTTTCATTTGCTACAAGGATACACAAGAAGCACGTTCAGTCTGGACACACTGACTGTTGTGGTGGTAATAAACACCTTAAACAGCATCTGTTCGCTTGTCCGCGTTTAATAGGCATCTCATTTGTGAAAAGCATTTTACGGGGCCCTTGGCTTTGGGGAGCACAAGGCGGTCCCCTGCCTTTAACTAATGGGTAACTCTGCCTCTTAACTTTCCCTTTTTTACATCACTTCTGTCAAACATTAATGTTTCTTAGACTGTTACTGTATAAGAAAAGCTGTTCTGACTTTCCATCCTATTGATGCTTCAAGAGGTTTTTTTGGAAAGATTAAGATTTATGGCAGTTTTTTTTTTTTTGACAAATGAGCAAACTTGAGCTTAACTCTAAAATTCCCCTGAGATTTATCTACCCTAGTATTTTCAGGATCAGGAAAACTCTATCCACTCTTCCTCTCAGTCTACTGTAGAAGGTACATTAGCTTGATCTCTTTCTCCATTTCTTTTCGACCCTGATTCTCTCCCTGCTGCCGTGGAGTGGCAGTCTCATGAATGTGTTTAAGTCATTGCACTGACTGCATGGCTATATCCAGGAAATCATATGTAATACAAATCTTACTATTATTGTAATACATTTTATTTTCTGCATATTTTCCTCAATTTCTATGTTGAGTAATGTAAAAGTACTATCATTCATTATTTTTTTATATTATTACAATTTTTTTTATTATTTTTTTTTTTTACAAAATAACCAACTTTTTTCTGTTATTGAGATGATGAATTAAACATGCAACATAATGTGGTTTCGTGAGTACAGGCAGTACATGCAGTAAATATTATAAACAAAGCATGTTCTGTTAATGTCTCTTATATTACTGTGAGAAACGCTGCCCTCATGTGGTGTCGTGACCTGCTTCAATAAATATGTTTTTTAATCTTTTAATTTTTAATTTTTTTTGGTACAATGCTTGAAATAAAGTCTGTGGTAAACACAAGATCAAAATATTTGTATGAGTAACAGAAACTTGTGATTTTTTTAAGCTTTCACTTGTTTTGAAAAAGGTGATTGCTAACTGAGAAACAGGAAAACTTCTCACTAGTCTGCTTTTTTTTACATTATCAGTGTGTTTATAATCACACTCTTGCAAACTGTTCTCAAAATTACAGTTTTTTTTTTTCTTCATTAAATAAAGACTGCAAGAGTTGTCTGAAGCTTAATGGAGGTAACGTAATAATGCTGTAGTATGTTTATAGCCTACGTTTAGCTTTTTACTTCTGGCAATTAATTTAGGTTTCAATTATTTGTTTAATTATGAAGATTATCATGATGAACAAAACTGATCAGAATCATAAACTTTGGTTAGTCACAAAGCTTATTTTCTACAATAATCCAAAAAGCCAATGAAAAATTCCTGTTGGGTTTTTGCTGTGGGAACCAGGGTAACATAATGTTGCTTTTTCCAATTCGATAAAACTAAATGGAAACCAGGGGTTGTTGAGCTCCAAACATGGCAAAAAGCAAATAAAAGTACAGTAATCGTAGCTCATCATTACTGCACTTACACACAACATACAGGTTTGGAACAAAATAACGTTGAGTAAACAATGACAGAATTTAAATTTTTGGGTTAAGTATTCTTTTAAGATGGTACCATGAAAGTCTAAAAATATTCCTTCATGAACATTTAAAACAAAGGCTTGTATAGCACTTGACAAGATGGACAAAAACATACTCAATATGTCATTTTTGATTCGTTGGGATAGAGCAAGGGTGACACTCGAGTAGCCAATAAATGTACAAGACATAACAGCTAAATTATATTTCATTGGATGGATTAAAACGTCTGGAGATACAAGGAAAGTTGCCTTATAAACCATGATCAAAAGCAAAATCTTCTTCTGGAGTCAAGGTCAATGTCAGTGTTTGGCTTAGAACTTAGAAATAAGCTGCATGCACATCTTTTGGTGCTGTGACAATCCTGAAGTGTGAATTACAAGATTTCTGACTCATAATGCGATTGTATTATGACAGTCTTCTGACTCTGAGGCAGAATATGTGTGTGCACATGCAGTGTTGACCGTGTGCAGCCCAAAGCATCTGGTCTGATGGCAGCGAATGTGAAATGTGCTGAAACACACACTAACACACACATTCACACATAACCTTTGAGCACTATTTGAAAATCGTTGATAAAAATATAGAACAAACACACCAGTAAGCCAAGACCTTCGGAGAAGACTTTAAGTCAGAATATCATTCACCATTCACCCTGCTAGAAAGTGACCCTGGTATCCAATCCTTTCCTCTTGGTTCTCTCGTTATTATCTTTTCCCTTGACAGGCAGGTTTGATTTTCAGTGATGAGACCACCTTAGAGCTGCCAGACAATCTTAGCTGAGGACCAAAGTACTTTCCACAGGAGCATCATGTATAGCCTTAAGTGTTGACCGATATGTTTTATTATGCAAGTGGTGTGTGCTGTGTATGAAAGCCTGTCACTCATGCTGCCACAACCATTTCACATATTCACATCACACACATTATTCATGCAGGGAATCAGCAATGTAGTCCGAACTGATTATTCATCATCATGTTACTCACAGATATAAGTGTACAAACACTCCGCCTCTGAATTAAAATTATGATTCCCTCAGACACACGGAAACTTCAGCACGACTTTGATTAGATACATTTCAGAAAATATAAGCAATGTCATTAAAGTTATACAAATATTTTTATAATTTATTTGAAAAAGGTTTTTTTTTATTTTTTATATATATATACTTTTAAACACTTTTTAATCATTCTAATATTATTTTTGTTTCAGTATAATTATAGGGATAGTTTATAAAAAAATGCTAAGTTAGTAATCATTTGCTCACTTTCATGTGGTTTCATATTACTTTCTTCTGTTTCCATTTTTAAGAAATTCTTTACTTGCTTTAGTTTTTTTTTATTCTTTTTTTATAACAATTTAGCCACCATTTACTTTCATGTATTTTTCTATGACTTACATTTCCCAACTTTACTCCAATATTTATTAACTTCTGGTTTAGGTTACTTTAAATGTAAAACTGAAGTTCATTTAATGTGAATACAAAATATTTATCTATTTTTTTCTTTTTAAGAAAAAGGTAAAGCACAAAGACAGGCATTTGCGACATTCACTTAAATGTCAGACTCGTGTCTGTTGAATGCCCTTCACTTATGTCCACCTTCCTTAGCTCTGCCTCTGCACATTAGATGGATCTCTTTTTACCTGCATGTATGCAGCGCGTCTCCTGCCCTTTCCATGTTCTTCAGTTTTATTCTGCATTCAGCAAACGTTTTTGAAGTTTGCCCTGCCCTGAATATTCTCTTCCAAAGTTTGAGCATACTTTCATATTGCATGTCAAAACCACCTTTGCCTTGACATCAAAGAGTCCTCAAGCTTTGAGAAGCAGAATGGCTATCACCTTCACGTATATCATAAAGAATACATCCATAATGAGCTCAAACACAGATTCACAGGCCAAAGGATTTTATTCACACTTATATAAATGTACGTTTTAAAAGACATTTCAAAAAACCTTCTTGAAAAAAAGACTTGCCCGTTCTTCACATCACCTTACACTACAAAAACACTTGTCATATATAAAAATAAACAAAGAACAAAATTATAAGGGAGCTCTGGTCGGTCCCAGGTTAATTTGGAAGGTCTGCATTAACAGCAACAGTAATCGGTGTCGATATTTCTAGCACTTTACATTTCTATCATACAGAACTGGACTGATTTGTAGTGGGGGCAAGTCTGGTGAAGCTGAAGGGGAATGATGGGATGAGTTAAGTTCGTTTGTCATATCACATCGGGTAGTTGAGCACCACATCTTGTTTGGCCAGCTCCAACAACATAGGGTCGTCGAAGAACTTGCTGATACTGACGTCCTCGCTCAAGCCCTGGAGAAACAGAGAGACATGATTATGATGATGATATATGATGCATATTCAAACTAAACAAGTTGTTTGACTTTACAGGGACATCAAGCGTGTCTTACTTTGCGCCTGCGGGTTTTGATCATAAACTCTCTGGCCAGATGAGGGGCCGGCTGAGGCTCTAGAGGACGAATCACAATGCTCTTGTCCAGAGGATCACCCGGAACAATCTAGAGTGAGGGACAGAGACAATAATTACACAGGACAGTGGCGAAAATCTAATACCATGTGACAAACATACACACACACAGACAAACACAGAGAGAGAAACAGTGTTAAAAGCAAAGGGGTCCAAGATAAGCTGCTGCTGACTCAATTTTCTGCTACTCAACATCAAACACATAAGAACAACCACACACACACACATACACACACACGGGTGAATCTTACACAACTCACATTTTCCCCAATGAATAAAACAAAGCCTATGTTTAATTACTACTACTTGCATCTTTACATTATCTTTGTGAAACTTCTTATTAGCATATATTTTTAATTGAAAGTGATTCTTATTAGATTCTCTTGGTTGAAACACTGCAATAATGATTTTTTTTTTATTATTATTTGAAGCAGCAAACATTAACATACAACAAATACTACTGTGTCTAAATACGCTCTATATTTTCATCATCACATTCTCACTTTTTAAATTCACCAATTCAAAATTATTTTAGCAATTTTCTATTATTAAATTGGAATGTTAAATCTCATTTGGTTCTTACAGTAAAAATACTGTAATACATTTTTGAATAATCCATACATTAACAATAACAACAATTAATATAATTTAAATACTTAAATATTGAGATTACTGTTTCATGAATTGCCTTAAAATGTCACAATAAAAAATATCATAATGGCCCTAGAAATAGGCTTCAGTTTAACCAAATTCTCTATTATTAATTTACAATGGTGAATCTCATTTTCTCCCACTTAAAATACTGTAGTACAATAAATAAATAAGCATAAATAAGTATAATTTTAATAATATATAAATTATATTACTTAATGATAATTCAGCAAATTAATGTAAATATAATTTCCTCATATATAAATCCTCAAACTACTGTTTTACTTAAATGCCATAAAAATGTAGAAATAAATAAATCACAGATTAAAATAATTTAAAATTAAAAAATCTAATTTTGCTAAAAGAATGTATGATTTCTTATCTAAATTTTGTTTCATTGGGTGAAACGTGACCTGGCGTGTTGTTGACAGGTTTTGTGAGGTTCACTTCCACATGATGCTCCTTACACTCATTTAAACACACGTAAGTAACGAGCGAGTCTGTACCTGCCAGTGGTGGAACACACTGAGTGCGAAGGCCTGGCCCTGCGTGTGTGTGCGGAGATCAGTTTCAAAGCCAAACGAGTCAATAGCGGGAATGAAAGCCTTGATGGCGTAGAGAGGAGAGCCAGGGATTGGAGCATCCTGCGTCACATGACCTCTACGGGACACAGAGACAAGAGATCAGTCAGAGGCTCGTTCTAAAAGAAGACTGTCTTTGTTAGAGACCTGCTGACTTGAGCAACAATCTGCTTAATGTGAGTGTGTGTGTGTTAACAGACGAGGAGTCAGCAATGTCTTCATTATGTTTGGGTGTACTGTACCTCCTGCGCGCCAGCACCGTGTACACAGCAGAAACGCAGTCAGCAGGGGCCTGAACCTCCACAAAGTAATAGGGCTCCATCAGCCTGGGCGTGGCCTACAGAAAGCAACCAATCACAAAGCAAGGAAAAAAGAGAGGGAGGGCAAGTGAGAAAACCAATTACAATAATCAACATAATCTACTGAACTGAGTTAATGGATCACGTAATTGAATGAAACAGTCCAATAAGACTAATGGAAACAATGATTAGGCAGAGGAAGATGGGGAAGCGATGGAAGGATAAATTACCATCAGGAAGGCAGAGTAGACGACTCTACGAGCTGTAGGGATGACCTGTCCTCCTCCCCTGTGCAGCGGCTCCTGTGCGATCACTGCGTCCAGGATCTTAAACTTCACGTTGCGGATTGCTGAATGCAGGGAATGACCAGCCGATATATTTGTTATTTAGTACAAACAGAAACACCAAAATGCCAATTACGAAAAGGTCATTTACATATGAAAAACTTAGAGACAGCAGCAAAACCAGCCTTTTCAATTGTGGGGGTCAAAAAGAGAGTGTGAAAACATTAATGAAAGAAAATGTAACAAAAGCGCAAGTAGACATCACAACAGTTTTAATGTTTGTTAAGAAAAACTTATATTCAGATGACATGAACTGATACAAAGATCACACAATTAACAGAGCTATTAAATTATTTGTGTTTTTAAACATTAACTTGACAGGAGTGTTCAATGACATCAAAGGAAAACTAAATGTAAATATATACACAATATTAGCTAATATATATCTCATATATCAGCTGATACCAATATATAGAACATTCCGAATTTAATTCCTAATGAAAGTTTGGTGCTTTTTTTTTTGACTGTTCTGTCTTCGTAACCATTGAAACCTCTGATTTAAATGTTATGCAATGTCTTACGTTCATCACACAAAGGACCCTCGCGTGTGCCCCACTGGAAGCCCTGTACAATGCTGTCCTTCACTGAGCCGAGAAGAGCTTTATCTACCTACAACACACACAGAGAACGAAAACAGATTGTTATTTAGCTGTCAACAAGCATGCCAGTCCATGACCTCTCACAAAAACAGATCGACAAATTCTTGATTTTTTTTCTCTGATTGCTTGGAAAAACACAGTCCAACACATCCATGCCAAAAGATTTTAACACGCACATCTACATTCAAGTGGCCAAAGGCACTATTTCCACATTTATTTATCAACACAGTCAGAGGAGAGATGAAGTTATTCTAAATTAATTCACTACCCAATTACACCTGAATATAATTAGGAGAAAAAAAAGATTACGATGATTAAATGAATATAAATGAATCTTGCAGAGCATGATTAATGTCAGCTCATTACCTCAGAGGGCAGAGTGTCATCTACTAAAATATTGGGCCCGGTTGTGTCAGGTCCAAAAGCCCAAATTGAACGAGCTGCCAGCAAATCCCAGTCATACTTTGTCTGGAAAAACTCTCCCAACTTCTTTCTACAGAGAGAAAAAAAGACGCATTAATTGGTTTTAAGATAGTTAACAGATTATGGGTGAAACAGTAGATCTTGTAAGTTGAACTGCAGCACAAAGACTTCCACTTCAAGGTTTGTGGGCGGTAAATTATTTTAATGTTTTTGAAAGAAGTTTCTTATGCTCGCCGAGGCTGCATTTATTTGATCAACTGAGTAAATTCATACAATTAAAACAGTAAACAGTACTATGAAAAATGTAGGTGCTGACTTGGTGCTAAAGAAACATTTATTATCAGTGTTGAAAACAGTTATGCATCTTAATTTTAAATATTAAGAAAGACATCTTTGTGTTCTATATAACCCATATGTCCTCTACAGCTCTGACATGTTTTTACCTGTTCCATGTGATCTGCACCACCTCGTTCTCAATGTCTTCGGCCAGACCCTTCTCCAATGGCTCAGCAATCATGGTAATCTTATTCCTTCCAAATCACACACACAATGACAAATCACACATACATATACAAACACTGATGCATGTCAAGAGTTTTACAGGTCACTTAAAAATAAATAAATATAAAATTAATCAGAACTGGGATTCTAAATGGTGGTGTTAGTTTGTTCCTTACTTTTTATTGGGCGTTTCCGCAAAACACTTCAGGGAGGACGTCTCTACCACAGTCTCACAGAAGGTCACCACTGGATCAGCCACCTGTTGTTAGAGATCAAAGAGAAATCACATGAAAAAAAAAAAGCATAGGTAAAAAGAGAGGAAAGAAAATTCTATGACAGCAAAAGAGCACCTTGATATCGATCTCAGAGTACATCTTCCTCAGGTCGTGCATTACACAGTCCAGGTACAGCTCACCTGTACCAAGAATCACATGTTCACCTGACTCCTCCACCTGAACACACAAATCAGCACAGATTAATAACAAACAAGTCAGTAATACATCTTAGTTATGAATCCTAAAAATGTCAAAGTAACCCTGCCGATTGCCACTGGAAGTATATGTGATATTCGGTTTGGTCCAGAGGCTTAAAACATGACACAAATATGGTTTTAAAGCAATACTGGTATCGTAGGTTGTTCTAGGAAATGTTACCTTTGTTGTGAGTGATGGATAACTCTTGTTGACTTTTCTGAGTCCATCCAACATCTTGGGCAGTTCTGAGGGATTGACTGGCTCCACAGCGATTTTTATCACTGATGCGGTGTTAAACTTCAACGGCCTGAAGATCTGAGCCTACACACACCAATACAAAGAACATTCAACTTCAAGCGTTTTATTAATTATTACTGCTTTGTTTCAAATAAATCTCTCTCTCTTTCCTACCTCTTCATTTCCACGGGGCTCTGTGATTGTGGCTGTTTTGACAATTGGCTGGTCGCACCCTTCGATCAACACCCAGTTACCAGCAGGGACACGATTCACTTCAATCTGATACCTGGCATAAACACATTCAACATAACAGTTACAAAGACTACCGTGGGGAAAAAGATACTCATGTGTGATTACTTTAAAGCAGTTTTCACTCAAATATAGTAAACTTTTTACAAATAATTACAAAGAAACAACAAGTAATGAACTGAAATAAGTGTGAAATTTTGAAGTATATGATTTTTTTTTTGTAATACAGTCACCAATAATCTTTTATTTGTATCTTTGGGCCTCAAGATGGCATACAGTCATTAAAATAATAACAGTTTTGAAAACCCCTAATGTTTAAAGTGTGGCTTCTAGAAGCAAATTGGGCATTTTTATAATGAATATACTTTGTTGCTAGCTATGCAAAGCTAGCTAAAGCTAAATTTCTTATGGGGTACACGCTAAATGCATATTTAAAAGATCCTTATCCTTAAATCCTGAACAACTAGAAAATACATAGGGCGGGCCTTCAAATATTGGTGTGAAAAATGTGGGACCATGGACTAATAATGCTAGCAGAATGATCAGAAAGAGGTGGGACGGTCACCTAGCCACAGAAATCCACAGACGTCCGATCGTGCAGATCTGAGAGTCCTCCTCATCCTCCAGGCTGTAGTTCTCTCCCAGAACCTTCACCGGCTGTCCCGCCTGCAGGGTTCCACTCAGGACTCGACCGAACGCGTGGAACTGAACCCCGTCATCTGTGCTGTACATCTTAGTGGTGTGGCACATCAGTGGACCCTAAGAAAATACCAAAGAGTTTACTTCTTTGGGCCTGTTTCACTGAGATATTTTCATTTTTAGGCTTTCATTTGCTAAGACAACGTGTGCATTAACTATATTTACCAGATCAATTCTAAATCGCACATAAGGAAAAGTCATGTGACTTTGCATAAAGTAATGCAATAGAATAATTCACTTAGAGAAGAAAAGAAAACATTTCGCTCTGGTCATTCTGAAACGCTGGAGCCAAAGCCTGTCATCAAAATGATTGACTACTCCCAGAACTGTCTGACACGCTGTCGCTCCCAGACATAAAGCATCTGCCACAGAGTTTTGTCTGTATGCTCTAAACCACAAATTATTTATTACAGTTTACCTAAAAAAAGAACTACAGTGGCATCCCCAACGACCACGACTTCCATTTCCATTCATATTTTGTTCCAAATTATATTCAAATATACACTACCATTTAAATTTGGAGTCAGTAAGGTTTTTTTCTGAAGAAATAAATAAAAACAAATCTGCATCATTCTCTGCAGATCCCACACTTACATCAGGGTCACACTCAGACATTGTCTCTCCGAGGTCCGAGTCCAGTCCACCCGTGTAGCTGTGCTCTATCTTGGCTTTGGCACCACCCTGAGGAGATGGTATGTGTTGCACGCACATGTCCACAAAGCCTGTTGAATTAGCACATAATATTAGACCGAACAAAGAATTATAGTTTACTGCACCAACACAACAGCACAAAAACAAAAATGAGACTTGCCTGTAAACTCTCCAAAAAAGCGGTTACAAACAAGGCGCAGCAGAGGTCTGATGTTTAGCTTCAACTCCTCTTTAGTCAGGTGAATGCCGAGCTCATCCAAGACACGAGGCAGAGACGTATCCACATCCCCCACCACCTACAGACACACACCCCAGGCATTAGTGTGTGTTTAACTGCCTATGTCTGCCTGAATCAGCATTCATTTTACCCAAGTAAAGTGAACCTGGGTGTATTTCTCACCTGAGAAAGAATCTTGTACAGCGGCTCCAGAACGAATTCAACAAAGCTGCGCTGAGAGTTGCTGTTGGGGGCTTTCTTTGTGAATTTCCTCCTGACAGGCACAGAACAAGACAATTTACAATCAAGAACCAAAAAACACAGCATTTAGGCAAATTGTCCGTCAAAATAAAATTAGCTTCAGATTCTTACGTTTTAGGGTTGAAGTAAATGTCTCCCCACAGTCTTTTGGCAAACTCCATGTAGTTGATGTCGCCTGGAAACAATTGAGAGTAAAACAAGTTTTCCGACGGAAGCATCGAGGATGCATTTGAACAATATTTTTGTGTTTGCGTTGCTCACC
This sequence comes from Carassius auratus, assembly GCF_003368295.1. Lineage (NCBI taxonomy): Eukaryota > Metazoa > Chordata > Actinopteri > Cypriniformes > Cyprinidae > Carassius > Carassius auratus. Next base: position 3,473,520 of record NC_039245.1, on the reverse strand, counting down.
ATAAGTGTCTGAATAGATCTTGGCAAAGGAGCCAAGAGTGAAGCAGATGCTGTATTGTGAGGAAGCGAAACACACGTTCCCCAACAGGGGAGACACAATCAGAGACTCATCTGTGGAGTATGTGCTGCCAGGGAAAAAAATAAAAAAAAGAGATATTTATCCTTTGGAACTTCAAATTGCTTGGTAAAAAACAAAGTAAAATTAAAAATACAAGCAAGTAAAAGACAAATAGTAGTTCCAGGATTTGTTTCAATAGCATATAGTATCTACAAAAACATCTTCCTGTAAAAATCGTGGGGTACCTCAGCAAGCCATTGACCTCATCCACAATGTGGCGCAGTTTGTAGTAGGCATCAGTAGGGGGCAGCTTCAGCTCCACAATCAGACGATCCACTTTATTAATACAGATAGTGATGGCCAACTTCTCCTGCACTGCATGCTTGATCAGTCGCTCAGTGTTTAGCATCACCTGAACACATTCAAAAGTTTAAACTTACATTACATAACTAAGTTCATTTGATAAATACAATATAAGCTCACAAAAACATGATGATTTATATGACAGTGCATTATGATGACAACTACATAATAATAGCCAAAATATGTGTGCACTCACCCCCTCAGCAGCATCGATAAAAAGCACAATGCCGTCAGACAGTCTGACTGATGATGTCACCTCATCAGAGAAATTCACATGACCTGAGGACGGGTTCAAGAGATAAATCTCCTGCTTCTGCACAGCACATTATGTACTTGTAGTTTTTTCTAAGTGATATTTAAACCGATATGTCAGCTACTTTTTAATGTGTGAAAAGATGAGCACAGGGAAGAGTGAAAGAGGGCAGGAAGTACCTGGCGTGTCCATGATGTTGAAGAGGTAGGATTTGCCCCGAGAGTCAGGCAGCACCATGGTTACAGGTGTACTCTTGATGCCAACTCCCCTCTTTTGAGAAAACACAAAAATTTGAAACATGAGATGCTGAACGCACTTGCTTACAATCAGACAATTTAGCTGATTTCTTACCTCTTGCTCTGTGAAGAGGATATCTGTGTATCGTAACTGTGAAAAAGTAAAAGATCGATATTGTAACATATCCAGTGTTACTGTAGAGCAAAACACTTATCTAGTCTGTTCAGCAAAACACCTCGCTGCATGTGAAAACTGTAGATGTATGTTCTTCCCCCACACACAAAAACATATATACAACAAGGCAGAAGAAATTACAAAGAAAAATAAACACACACACATTTATACTTATTAAAAACATAATAAAATAAATGTATAACAACTGAAACCACTGGAGTATTTTATTAAAGGAAAACTCCACACCAAAATGAAAATTATGTCGTCAAACACTTACCACCATATATCGCTCCAAACATGTAAAAGCTTCAATTGTCTTCAGAACACAATTAAAGATTTTTTGGATGAAAGCTGGGAGGCTTGAGAGTGTCCCGTAGACTGACAAGTAAGTTACATTGTCAAGGTCCAGAAAAGTATAAAAAGCATCGTCAGAAAAGTCCATCTGCCATCAGTGATTCAACCTTAACATTATGAAACGACGAGAATACTGTTTGTACGTGAATAAAACAAAAATAACAACTATATTCAACAATTAATTTGTCAACAGTCTCCTCCTCTGTGTCTCTACATATCCTTGACAAAGGAATTGTTGAATAAAGTTGTTATTTTTGTTTTATTCACGTACAAACAGTATTCTCGTCGCTTCATAATGTTACGGTTGAATCACTGATGGCAGATGAACTATTCTAATGACGTCTTTCATACTTTTCAGTACTTTTACAGTGTTATTTACTTGGCAGTCTATGGGACACTCTCATGCCTCCCGGTTTTCATCCAAAATATCTTAAATTGTGTTCTGAAGACGAACAAAGCTTTTACAGGTTTGGAACAACATGGGGTAAGTGGGTAATGGCTAAATTTTCATTTTGGAGTGGAGAATCCCTTTAATATTCATATTCTTAATATAAACAAAAAAAACCTTTTGTTTATATTTAATGAATATATACTTACATCAGAGTCATCTCTCTTACGGATTTCAGGATGTGTCTGTTCAATGAGGCAGTCCACAAAGCAAGTCTTTAGGGACAAAACAAATGCATTTTAGTTTGCAATCAAAACTAATGAAATCAAACTCAGCGCACATGAAAAGCAACACATGATGCACCTTCGTTTATTAGATAAAACTGAACAAGCATGACAGTGTCCTTTACCTTGCCATGGTGTAAGTGTCCACACAAGGTGACATTTCTGATCAGTTCTGAGCTGTCCATCAAATCAGCGAGGAACCTGCGGACAGACATGCATGTAACAATATGCAATTCAAACAAACAGGAAGAGAAGGACACTACACAACAGTGAACTCACTCCATGTCATAGACGGTGACGGGAAGCTCTTGCTCCATCAGAGTAAACTTCTTCATCTTCACGGGTTTGATGATGGGCTCTGAGGAGGAAATAAATTGAGGAAAATTTGATTTTGCATTGGGTGTGCATGTAGTGCATAAACTAGTATTCCTCCAGCATGTCTGTTACCCGTCAATGGCTGTGTATCTTCTTCTTGGACGATAGTCTCCACCTCAGGACCATAAACTTCCTCAGCCGTGGGATAATATTTTTTATCTTCATGCAGAACCACCTCCATACCACCACCACCCTCCTCCTCATCAGCCTCAGCCTGGTCTTCATCATCATCATCCTCATCCGCCTGTAATAAGAAAAACTGCACTCAGATCCCACTTGTATTTGCTGCAGCTCTCAAGATATTTTTTTGTGATTTACAGGTTTCTAGTGCAATATACACAAACGAACAGAGTTCATAAAACATCTGGGACGCACCTCATCAGCATCCCGGTCCTCTGCATCTACTTCCTCATCTTCATCAGAGTCCAGCTCCGGTCCAATGTAGTTTCCGAACTCATCATAAAGATCTGTCTCCATGTTGACGAGCTCTGATGGGACAAAACAGATTGGAATTACATTTACCCACTACAGTGAAGTTATTAACATGCATGGGATTTAGTTCAATTAACCTGCAGAGCCAAGATCTCTAAACAAAACGTGACTACTTAAAAAAAAAGTTATATTGAAACTTAAAATTCCTCATGATTCTTTAATTAATTAATTGCGCACAATACTATCAATCTAGAGCCATGAGTTTGTCTTTCAGAGCCAATAATACACACGCAGAACGTGCATATGCAAGATGATCAATCATATTACTAACTTACTGACAATCACAATATATCTAAAATGTAAGGGTTTAGAAAAGCCTCAAAGAAAGCCGTTAAGACATCTAACGTTAAACGCGCTACAAACGTACGACAGAATATGAATGAATGACTCATTAAAAAATCTTTCATTTCTTTCTCCAGCGTATTAACGCACTATGTATAAGAATTGTATACCTGTATGCGACTGTTTGTGATTTTATTGTTGTTTTAAAGTCGTTCCTCTTGCTGTGTCCAAACCATGCACCGCGAGGTCCTTACTCAGAGCAACGTATGGCGTACGTTGGTGACGTCATCATCCGTCGCCACGCACGTTGCCCGTTTGAAAAACAAATCCCGGGTACAAAAGGATTTTGTAAAAAAAAAAAAAAAAAAACATTCTGAAGCTGCTAAAAATCTATACATTGCTCTTGTTACGAGGTGGCATAAAATCTAGAAATTAATGAGAACATTCAGTGATGGGGAGCACAAATGTACTTACATTAAAAAAATTATGATTATTATTATTATCATATTATGGAATGTGATTAATACATTTTATTTAATAATTGCAATATAATTTTGATTAAACTCAATTTACATGTTCTTACACATACTAATAGAAACCATAGGTCATTAGAGACTCTTAGAATAAATACAGCCATCAAGATTTAAAATATTTGACATATATAATTAATTAACAATGGCACATTCCTCTTTCCACAATTAATAAGACATATCCTCTCAAGATTATCCAGCAAGTCAAATAATAAAATCTACTGGCAGAAGATGGCACCATGACAGTTGTGTGCCTGTTCCTCTTTGTGTTTCACTCATTGGGCATCTCTAATATTTTCAGTCCCACATAGTTTACAATATCCAAGTATGACTCAGGCTCCATTTGTTGATACGGGGATCTCATGTGGCACTTGAACATTGGCAGGACTGCAGAGGTGAACATCCACTGTTACTTTCCAATTGTAAAAAAAACAACAACCTTCCAATAAACAACATTAATGGCCAATTTAAAGGGGTCATGAATTGAGAAATCTAAATTCCCTTGATCTTTTGACATATAAGTGGCCATTGTGCTATAAAAACCAAATTAAAAACCTTAAAAATCCTTTAAGTTTCAGAACTCAAAACTTTCTTGTAAGTCTTAAAACAGCTTTTACTTAAGCCAATCTGCCAAAAATGACAGGTTGGAATGTGCCACTTTTTGACATCACAGTGTGGCTAAACCCCTCCTCTCCGCAGAAGATCAACTTCTACTTCTCACTGTTTAGCTCCGCCCACTGATTTGTGTGTTAATAAAGAGAGATACAAATGCATGTCTATGCAGAAAGCAAATATTAAAGATGGCTCTGAAGACAATAAGACACTGTACAGTGTTAAGTCGTGGAAAACACAGTCTTTGCGATGCCTTCAGATGGATCTTATTTTTAATGAAGATCCAGACCGCGTCAGTAAGAACTTGGTCTTTTGTTCACTTCATTTGAACTCGGATTAATTTATAAACAAGGTAGAATTCGACACAGGATTTTCACAAAGATTGAAACTAAATGCTAGTGTGACTATATTGGATCCCACTGTAATGTTGCACCACACAAGTGTGAGTAAAGTGTGAGTGTCTGTTATTACAGATAGTTTGACATGAACTGAGTATGTGTTTTAAAGGGGTCATGAACTGCATTTTTTATTATTTTAAAATGTTCTCTGAGGTTCACTGATAATTTAAGTATGATTTTACATAAAAAAAAACATAATAATTTAGAATTGGTTATTTGCTATCATGCTGTTCTGCCTCCCTGCAGATTCATGGCGAACGCTCAACACCTTATTCTTCAACACGGAAGTAAGCCGCTTCTGACCTGAAAGAGAAATTGATTTGCGACATGACACAACAGTGCTCGCCTTCCGATCTAGATAGGATCACAATGAAGGCCATTCAAATATTTTTCCCAGCTTACACTACACAGTGTCTTGTAATCTATCCTCCTACTACAGGCAAGTATCGGTGGGCGGAGCTAAAGAGGCAGTGATGTAGAAGCAGACATTGATCTTCTCCTGCGGAGGCGGGGTTTAGTCACACTATTACATCATAAAGTGGCACATTCAAAAACAAGTCATTTTCTGAGCTTGGTTTTAAAAATAAAAGCTGTTTTTAAACTAATAAGGAACTTACAATATGATTTTATAGTACATTAACCTGTTACATGTCAAAAGATCAAGGAAATCTTGATTTCTCAGTTCATGACCCCTTTAAACCTAAATCACAGCAGCGTCCATCTGTGACGGATATAGGCTGGCAAACACACACAACTGTTAACCAATCACAGCAGTGGGTGTTTACTTCAGAGCTGACAATCTGCCACATCTGTTCAAAGAGAGCGTTGTGATGAGGGGTCAAAACAGGACAGAAAATAGCCTATTTTTTTTATATAAAAACTTGATAACATTATAAGTGGCTCTCAGAGAACAGTACAAAATAAAAAAGGCAGTTTATGACCCCTTTAATACAACTGAAATATACAACAGTGTTGTTTTACACTGCTAACATACTGTATTCAGTGCTGAGAAGTGAGGAAACGCATAGTTACAATTCACACAGAGACACAAACATTTACTAGAGCTTATATAAGATACACTATTTCCTGTGCTTTTAAAATGGTTGTCTCACTGTGAAACACTTTGAAGAAGGCTTTGTTTATCGTAAGAAGGGGATTTTATTTATCAGTCCAAATGAAATATCAACAGGCTCTAAAGACACTCTTACCTTGAAAGAAAATTGAATGTGATATTTTATGTGTGTGAATGAAAGTCAAGGAGAATATAGTGGAAGAAAGACAAAAGTGAAATCAAACATGATTGCCATGAGGCGAACACTTGCCGAAAACAACATTTTATCAGTAGGGTTTAATTAATAGGATGAATATGAAGAGAAATGAGAGAAAAGATGTAAAAAAAATTTTTTTTAAAGTAAAGCATTACTCTTCAGACTATATAAGATTTTATGTAATGACAATGCATTGAATTTTACTGTGAAATTGCATTTTTTAGACAGTAAAATGTATTTTTATGTTAATGAAAATAAACACTACTGTTCAAAAATGTTGGGTTGGAAAGATACTTTTCTAAAATAAACTTTTATTCAGATGCATTTAATTGATGAAAACATACAGTAAAGACAATTCAAAATAATACAAAAAAATCTTTTATTTCAAATAAATACATTTGAACTTTTTATTCATCTATGAATCTTAAAGATGTAACAGTTTTCACAAAAGAATTATGCAGCACACCTTTTTTCATCACTGATTATGTTTCTTGAGCAGCAGATCATCAGATTAGAGTGATTTCTGAAGGCTCATAATTCAGCTTTGCAGTTATACTTTCATTTTTTTTTACATAATTAAAATAGAAGCAGTTATGTTCAATTTTAATGATATTTAATAGCCTTACTGATTTACTGTATTGTTGATTAAGTAAATGCAGCCTTGGTGCGCATAAGAAACTTCTTTCAAAAACAGAAAAAAATCATAGTGTATAGTATATTCAAGACAATACACTGTATGTACTTTTACAATACAACCTTGTCAAAATTGTTCAAATTCTTGTCATTTTTAATTGAAAGTAAAATATTACTAATTATATTTGATAAGGTAAATTAGCTTTGCAATGCCTTGCTGCATCGTATATTCATTAGTTATTGTTTTTAACTTTAATCAATCATGTAATATTCCACGTGGTTATCAATAAATTATATTCAGAGAAGCTTTTTTTGTAATTGAAATGTTGATATATTAACTCGTAGCAGTTAAATAAATACAAAAAATATTTATTCTGTAAAATATGCAGGCACCAAAATGCCACCCCAGTGAATTTCTGGCATATTTGCCAGTTTACATTTAACAGGATTTCTTTAAAAGTGAAGGATGAGATAGAGAGAGAGAGAGAGAGAGAGAGAGAGAGAGAGAGAGAGAGAGAGAGAGAGACAAGCCTACACAGAAATTTGTTCTGATCGTGTTTCATGAATGAGGCCCGAAGTGTTTCTAATGATAGCAGCCGGTCACGGTGAGGCTTAAAGCACCTTACTGTCCATGGTTTCTGAGAAAATCAAACGGAACATCATCTCTTCCATGATGTTGCATCACGTACAAAATGCAGAAGAAAAAAAGAAATTCACAGAACCCACTTCTGTATGTCTTTATGAATCAGCAACATGTGTGTATTTACCAGAATTGATCATGTAGTCATCAGCATTATTTGATATGGCATGGTAAATATGCATGAGTGGTTATACTTTATTCTCATAATGTATCAAAATCTACCACAGATCAGCAGCGTTTCTTAATAAAACTATTGTTATGTGATGACATCATCCATGCAATATAATATGTGTTTACGTGATCGCATGTGAACCCTCATATCATCACAAATAGATCTCCGGATGAAATGAATAATTCTAAGTGCACGGGTGGAATAACAGATGACGTTTTCCACCCGATCTGTCCGTGCAGAGGTTTTGGAACGGGATGGTGCTGAAACATGTGTAAGGAAGGAAGCACCCATGCTTGCAGCAAGGCTTATGTGTACCATATAAAATCTATCTGAGGAAATAGTGAGGAGACCTCAAAACCTCTTGGGTGCAAGAGATCCATTTTCCAGAGGCTCGATGCCAGATGTCCCAAAAGCAAGCAGGATGGTGCCAAATGCACACACCATGTATCATGAGTGTAAATACTCTGGCATAAAGAAGAAATTTATTGCGGCCTAGAAATACTGTAGCAGACATAACAGACAAACAAGGTTACTGTAGCTCAGCTGGTATGAGATGGTGCTGCAATACCAAGTCCACTGGTTCAATTCCCATGAAATATGCGAACTTTCTTCAAAGTATTTGCCATTTCCTGAAAAAAAAAAATAGCTGATACTCTTTCTTGTATTTTGTTTTATAATTCTCTTTTGAGTTTCGTGTTTGCATGTATGCATGGTGTGTGAGAGTATTCTCTGAGGTGCTGCTCTACTAACTCTCTCATTACTCATCTTGATCAGCACACCTGGGCAGCGGTGAAAAAAAACGACACACTTTACCCTGTGTGCAATTCCAATCTTCTGTTCTGTATCAAACACTAATGTCTGCCCCATTACAGTTGCATGCTTATTTTTTGTTGCTTCTGCCTGTCGTCAGTACAACCTCATCTCTAACATTATAGGCTACAGTAGATTTAGGTCTATATATCAAATCACTCCATCTACTGGATCAGGATTTATTACTTATATACTGTATGTGCTGTATCTACTCCAGTTCTAGACACACACACCTGGTAATCAGCAGCTGGTCCCTGTGCTGTAGTTGATGAGACTCTTGATTGTTGGTAGCGAGAGAGGAGAAAATTGCAAAAGAGCACGTCAACCCCATTTACATAATGAAAACACAACAAGAGGCTCAATTAATGCTTGATATTTAATTCTTTTGTGAAACTCAGGCATTACATAAAGCTATTTTGTGTATTTTGGAACTAAGAGGGAAATCATTTATGATGTGTATTTTCCAAACAGAAGTACAGAAGAATTTTCAGTTTTCCTAAACACACACACACACACACACACACACACACACACACACGTGTCTGTTTTTCAACAATGACGATAAGAAATGTTCCTTGAAGACCAAGTATTAGCTTATTAGAATGATTTCTGAAGGATCATGTGATACTGAACACTGGAGTAATGATGCTGAAAAAAGTATAGTGTATTAAAACAGATGTCCTTCATTTTTAGTAGAGAGAAAGAAATTTAGAGACTTTATTGCACAAGGTGTTTTGCGTTTATGTTGCACATTTTCAGTTGTAATTCCTGCAGGTGTATTTTTTTTACTTCTGATTAAGCAGGAAGAATGCAGGTCTGTCAGAAAGATGGAGAGAAAGATGAATGGCAAACAAGGTGCAAACTAGTTTACAGGAAGGTGGAGAAACAGCACAGCACATTTGAGGTCACACACTCACACAATTCTCTACTCGAAGTAGATCGTGCTTAGTGCATCACTGGGTGTGTGTATATATGATATTTATCAAATTCACATTGTAAATGGGTCTGTGTGCTCTTTAAATTTGATATCATTCCCTGTGTGATGCATACTGTACTCCATTTATCGTTGAAAAGAAATGTGTGAGAACTTCTCAGACAGGACTATGGTGATGAAACACACAGTGAACAAAAAATTGTGTCTTTATGGCATCAATGTGTTGTGTTCGAGTATTAGATAAGCACAAATATAAAGGATATGCAGTAAAATCACACAAGATCCCATGAAAAGGCAAACAGCTGGCTCAACTGACCCTTTACTAATAAGCTTCACCTTCTTGTTTACTGTTGCTAGTTCAGACAAGCTTTACAGAACATCCCATAGGAATAAACTCTAAATGTCTGTTAAAAGAGCAAAAAATTTGCTCATGAAGTGGAAAAAAATTGAATAGATATTTGAATGTGGGCTGGAATGAAGCGTGATATTGCAAAGCATCATTTTTCTGCTGTTATTCTTTAAAGAAATTGCTAGAATCCACAGTAACAAGATTAAAAATGGAGGTGGATGTGAATAAAAATTTAAGCAAATGGTTATTTGAAACCTTGTTTAATAGCAATAACATTAATGTAAGTGACCTGAATTTATGTCAGTTAACTAAAAGCATTATTAACAATTTACCTTTAAGAAAGTGGGTGATGTTACACGTTAATTTGGTAATGAAGGCAGACACACAGTTTAATACAAAGCAAGAATGTTTCAAAATGTATAAAAAAATCTTGAAATGGGGGGAAAAATACTGTGCAACAATGTTTATGCATATTGATGGATAATTGTTTTTAAAGTATACTTACAGAAAAAGGTATCCAGCTGTCACTGGGGAGGTGCAAAAGTTGAAAGACACATCTTTGTACCTTATTTACCAATAAATGGTACATATACTGTAAGTACCTTTTGAAATGTTACTGCCCCAGTGACAGTTTTGTGCCCTTTTTCTAAAAGTGCAGGCTTGCATTACAAAAGAGCAATAGCTGGACAAATAAAGCAAAAAGCAACTGCTTTAACGTATGATTGGTCAATAGCTTATTTTGAGGGAGGGCTTAGTGAAAGGTCAGAAGTACTATAACACTGAACACATTACTACACACTCACTTTTGCTCATATCTCTTTCAATCAGCCTATTTTTTTTCACTCATCTTATTTTCATGCTCCCTATGGCATAAAGTTAGAAAAAAGAACAAACACACACACACACACTTCAATTAATAAACTGTCAGTGTTTAGATACACAGAGCTTAAGAAACACAATATATAAACGTGATAGCCTGCTTCTTTCACATCTGCAGAAGGCCAGGATTATCTTCACAGTGGGAAAACATTCACAGTGTTACTTCATTGATAAAAAAGAACACGCTGACATGATTGAGTTTGTGTGTGTGTGTGTCTACAGTAACAAATAAACTCTAGTCCATATGGACCCTTGAATTTCCACAACAGACATATGTTCCCCTGCCTTAGGGGCAACACACAGACATATTTCCTAATAAATATTACAACAAAATGACATGCACACAAACACTTGACACTCCGGACTGACAAAAGTCTTCACAGCTTTATGCAGAATAAATGAGCAATTATGCAATGGCTGAACGGGTCCCAATTAGGTGTGCTTTAATGTGTCGTGTTCACACACTGAGCATTGGATTGTCCACTGATGTGGAGATAAATGAGCATTTATGATTTATTCTCTGAGATTGCTTAACTACACCATTCCACATGCAAATAGTGTTTCTCCATTGACGGTCATTTAAAAGCAGTTGTGTACATTTTAATTACTTACATTTTGGTTCATGCCTCACACAGCTATTGTACGACTTCAGAAGGCTTGGAGTTACATTTAGCAGACACTTTTATCCAAAGCAACTTACAGCGCATTCAGGCTATACATTTTTTTTTTTTACCAGTATGTGTGTTCCCTGGGAATTGAACCCACAACCTTTTGCACTGCTATGCTCTACCACTGAGCCACAGGAACACAAAATATCGAATACATGGAAGTGCACACATTGTATGAACAACTTTTATAATACACTGGAAAAGACTTGATGTAGAAAGTTTTTGCTAGTAAATTTGACAAATAATCATGAAGACAATTAAGTTAAACATAACATTTTGAAGTAGAAAGCATGAAATAATATTTTCCTGTAAAACATACTCCAATAACGTTTGCCTGATCAAAGGCCAAAAAAACAACAACAACGTATTATTCAATTAAACGAACAGGAATAATTAAGAGGCTGCACGCTGAACTAATGGTACTTAATTAGACTCAATTAGGAAGCATGTAAAAAATAGTATGATGTCACAGACCACAGACTCGTTAAACAACAGTCAAATCTAAAATAACTTGCAAATTATGTAGATCTATGCAATAATGTGAGGCCCTTGTTTTTGTCGTTTACTTCAGTCAACTCTTTACTCAATAACAGATCAATAGCAGTCCTTGTAGAACAGTTCCAAATATAGCAACCAATCCAAAACTTGAAACAGTATCAGGACAAGCCACTGCAACCCAAGCTGATATCCCAGCCAGAGAGCCTTAGTATGTTTACCATGAGAGGTCAACACATGGCTCTATCTATCTATCTATCTATCTATCTATCTATCTATCTATCTATCTATCTATCTATCTATCTATCTATCTATCTATCACAGTAGTTGGCAGAATCTTTCACTTAGAGACTTATAATACCACACCATGTATACACTGGTAGTAGTCAGATTAATTAGCTAGTATGACAGATTAGGGTATATGTGTGTTCTTTTGCATTTATTTGTAGAGGGAAATGTCATGGCTCTGTCACCATACTTGCGTGTACAGCCCAAACCAAAATGATTATTCATCTGAGAACATGCTCACACACACACATACACTGACATTATGCAAACATGTGAAAAACAGTGCACACAAATCCCTATTCCTAACCAACAGAAAGCACACAGAGACCTTCAGACAAAAAGCAATTGCTAATTTCACAGTCACTAGAACTCATTTGTCAGTCTGTAATGTATTCAGCCAACAAAGAGGGCAGTAAAATGGACTTATTTTGGTTTCGGGCATTAACACCAGGCTGCTTTTCAAGAGCTCTGCGTTTGAGGTAGCGTCGGTGAGACAGTGGTTCCTGCAAATGCCAACTTCAGAGAGAGAGGGAGCGGGAGAGTGTGAAAAACTGCAGATCAGAGAGCAGACAAGGGTGAGAGAGAGAGAGAGAGAGAGAGAGAGAGAGAGAGAGAGAGAGCTATGTTTTGAATGTTCAAAGAGAGAATCATTGGTGAGGTGTTGCACTGAAACATTAGGGAATCACTGGACGTGCAACACCCTCAGGGATGACCAAGGAAGATTACTGGAACGTCAGAACAACGCTAGAGAACATTAATGGAACATTCTGAGGCTGTTAGCATATAATCAGCAGCCTTTAGATAAGAACCTCTTTCGAATACATGCGTACATGTGTGTGAGTTTCCATCTGTGAATGTGACGCTGAAGATGAGGACCTCGTTGGACAGTCAGGATCCCGTTTTCTTCTTTGAAACAGTGATTTTTCCTGTAGGGGAACTGTGAGGAACTCAGTGGAATCATGGTTTAGATCTCTTTCTTACATATTTCCATGCACACGAGGGCAAAAAAAAAAAAAAGGTAAGCATGTGTTTTGTTGTGTCTTAAGTGGCTGCTGACTGTACATATTGTTTCAGCTTCTATCAGCTCTGTCTAACTCACATGAAGAGTCTACAGGTTTTTTTTTTTTTTTGCAACTTGTAGGTGTTTTTTTTTGTCTGCGAGTGTTCTGGTGCCTTTAATGTGCCGCACATGAATAGATTCATAATGAGTAGGTGATCAGCAACATCACATATTCTGTACATTCCACTGCGTCTCAACAAATGACTGAAGGGACTGTCACACCCAGTACAGCATTCCCACAAGGACAGATGTCCCCTGAATGCCGGAATGTCTGCACATGTGGAGCTCTTCCTTGACTTTAAAACTCTATGAGCAAAATCATGCATGCATTATAACTGAAATAGAAATTAAAATCAAGTCTAAGTATAGATATGGTCAGCGCAATCCAATGCCTGATTGTGTAAATGCTACGCGTTCAACACACAGGCACCTGTTTGGATGGATACAGCATGCTAAATCAAATCAAATCATGCAAACATTCTGGTTTTTGAAAACCAGACTTAATTTAATTGGCAAAAAGCCACCAGTCGCAACTCTACAATTCCATTTGAGCATTGTGCATATGGGGAGGGTGATGAGTCTGAGTTCATAAAGTTTATTAAAGGAGATTAATGCAGCTCTTCAGGGGCTGTGGAAATGTTTTGAAGGAGCAGTGTGGAGTAATTTCTGAAGTCTGTCAACTGCCTGTCAAAGTTCTTACAATCTGCCATCACTTTAATTCCTTATCATATTTGCCATTTGGGGACTGGAGGAGCTGTGGGATGGGAAGAATATGTTAATTGTGTTCGAGGATTAAAACGACAGCTGTCGTGTTCGATTCCAAGTATGCAAGAAAAGCAAAAAGGAAACAGAATGTTCTCTTCGGATGAATTAGCAGACATCCCATCAGGACGTAGTGAAGATACCGACCCCACTCTCTTCCCTCGACTGGAAATCAACTTTGTATTCCCACGGCTATCACTGATAAACTTAATAACTTTCTCATCTCTTCTCTCAATTTTGAGTGATTGGCCACCTGGATGATGACTAAAATACCACTGCACAAAGCCAGCAGTCACCCCTCAAACAAACACACACACCTACACACACACACACACAATTTCTACCAGAAAGGTTTCTATGGAAACCTCTATATTCCAGTTTTTCATGTGATTCTTTTAGTTTAGAGTATTGTAGAACTATGCTGCATTTTTCTGCAATCTTGTGCATGCATGAAGAAAATTATATTTTTCTCATTATCACTGTTGAATCTGTGGCTTCTTAGCTATTCACACTCACCAATATAGCAGCACCTGACACTACCCAGCCCCCAGTGTGTGCATGCATGTGAAGTCTGTGTGTTTTGATGTCTCTCTGTCAGTACAGTATGTCTTGGAGCACAGATTCTTGCAAGTGTGTCTGTGTGCGTGCAGTAGTTGCACTGAGACAGGCATCTATTATTAGAAAGACAGATCACTTGACTCAGGCACTGGCTAGACGCCTAAATCTGGACCCCACCGGCAGCACCCGGCTCAGAGCGGTCAAAAAAAAATAATTGGCAGTGAGGAAATTTTGATAATGATGTTTACGATAACCATAACAATAAGCCCCACATACAGACTATGAAGTGTGCGCACTTCAGCACTTCACTGCGCAAAGGTGAAGAGTTTTGCAGGGAAGGTGCGAAATTACTTTAATTGGCTACATCTGCTGTGAAAAGAAAAAAAAACACGGACGGACGGACGAATCTGCACATCTGCTCTTTCCTCACTCCCAGATACAGAGCAGCACTTTTGCACACACTCACACAGTTGAGTAACACATGTTTTCAGCTGCAGTGAGAATTCATGAGATCTATTTTGGGCCTGCATCATTCAGGTTTCCCTTTCATTGACTTTCAATGTTTAAATACTAGGAAATATATTTATAAAATGGAGAGTTCGGACTAAATTCTGATTGGATGAGACGCGTTCAAAGCTAAAAAAAAAATGCAAAGACAGCCTCCTGTGACTGCATGTTTTTCATTAATGCACAAAGTTGTTAGAATATCATCAACAATCTACAGTTAGAGTAATCAACTAAATTATTTTGTAATTATTATTAATAGACCCTGATATTTGTTACCATTATGTGTCTTTCATTATCCTGCTGTTGCCATTTTCTAAAATTATTAAGCCACCGTGTGTTACAGTGATTTTCCCATGAAGGCCTTAGAGCACCTCTAACCACCTCCCATGGCTTATTGCTTTAGTTTTAAATCTGATTTAAATAATTACACAGTTGTGCTCAAAAGTTTACATACACTTTGCAGAATGTCTTTGAAAGGTCTCTGAAGCTCACTAAGGCTGCATTTATTTGATCAGACAGTAAAAACTGTAATATTGTGAAATATTTTTATATTTCATATTCAATAAGTTAATATTTATAGTGTTTTCTATATTAATATATTTTAAAATGTAATTTAATTTCCTCTGTTGGCGAAGCTGAATCGTCATCAGCCATTACTTCAGTCTTCAGTGTTACATGATCCTTCTGAATTTTTTGTAAATGCCATTACTGTCACTTTTGATCAATCAAATGAATAAAAATATTGATTTCTCACAAAAATAAAATCTTACCCACCACCAATCTTTTGAATGGTAGTATATTATCTACCTATACAGACAAAATAACTCAATTTACATTATTTACGTAATCCTGTTAGGCCTAATTTAAAAGTTTACATACATTTGTTTTTTAAATATTGTCATTATGTTCTTGACAAATTGCAGTCAGGTAAGTTTTTTGGTTTCCCAGCATGTTCTGCAGTTAAACACTTCCTCAACGTTGCTGTATGATGCTGTGATCAAGCTCTGGCACTATCACAAACATAAAATATTATTCAAATACAATAAGAACAACAAACTTTTTAACAATAATTTATGAATTTTTTGTGTGAAAAATAAGTTTGTTTCTTTTAATTTGTGCAAATGTATTTTTGTCTTGTGGAATATACTGATATAAATGAGTTATGCAACCTTTTTAGGGCACTACCAAATAAGAGAAGATTTTATCCATCTCGTTTTATTTAAAAAATTAATTAATTAATTTCGGCGAGGGGTATGTAAACATATGCACATAACAGTATGACAAATGATATACAATGAACACAGACTACATGACTGATCTCATGTTTTGCTTCATCTTCAGGCAACACAAACTGATCCAGAACTGCTTTGGTACTTTCTCTCACTTCCGGATTGGTTCTGGTCGGGCAGAGTGGCATGAGTGTGGGCAAGCCCCACCGCTACAACATCGTGTCATCGTCAGAGGAGGACGTGTACCGGCACGGCAACATGCCCGCCCTCGGCAACGGCTTTGGTAATGGCAAAGTCCAGACACGCCGAAAGGTGCGGAGCCGATTTGTAAATAAAACAGGCCAGTGCAACGTCAGTTTCGCTCATATGGACCAGCAATCTCAGCGCTACCTCGCTGACATCTTTACCACCTGCGTGGACATTCGTTGGCGCTGGATGTTTGTCCTCTTCTCCCTTGCATTTGTCCTGAGCTGGCTCGCATTTGGTTTCGCCTTCTGGCTTATTGCGCTTGTCCACGGTGACTTAGACCGGCCCACTAAAGAGGACTTCACTCCATGTGTCATGCAGGTCAACAGCTTCGTTGCGGCGTTTCTGTTCTCAGTCGAGACGCAAACCACGATCGGCTACGGATTCCGCTGTGTAACCGAGGAGTGTCCCTTAGCGGTGTTCATGGTCGTCTTCCAGTCCATCATGGGCTGCATCATTGACTCTTTCATGATCGGTGCAATCATGGCCAAAATGGCACGACCTAAGAAACGGGCACAAACGATACTGTTCTCACACAATGCTGTCATCGCTATGCGCGATGGGAAACTGTGTCTCATGTGGCGGGTCGGGAACTTGAGGAAAAGTCACATTGTAGAGGCTCACGTGCGGGCGCAGCTTATTAAGCCCCGAATCACAGAAGAGGGCGAGTACATACCGTTCGATCAGATCGACATCAATGTGGGCTACGACCAAGGTCTCGACCGCATCTTCCTGGTTGCTCCTCTTACTATCCTCCATGAGATAAACGAGGAGAGTCCTCTGTATGGAATTAGCAAGCAGGACCTGGAAACATCTGATTTTGAGATTGTGGTCATACTGGAAGGGATGGTCGAGGCGACTGCGATGACGGCTCAGGTGCGCAGCTCCTACCTGGCCAGCGAGATCTTATGGGGCCATCGCTTTGAGCCCGTGGTGTTTGAGGAACGCAGTCAGTATAAAGTGGACTATTCACACTTTCATAAGACCTACGAGGTTTCCTCGACGCCACGTTGCAGTGCCAAAGACATGGAGGAGAATAAATCATTGGAGTCCGGAGCCAACTTCTGCTATGAGAACGAGTTGGCCTTTATTAGTAGAGATGAGGAGGAGCAAGATGAGGACACCGGTGAGAGGGGCACTGAGCTAGAGACCCTTTCAGCCAATCTGAACTTCGATCAGAGGTCATATCACAAAGAATCTGAAATATGACCCTTTGCTTTATCGTAGACCTATTCTTCTAGTGACGGTTGTAACAGTTAGCTACAGAGCAATGTAAGTGCCATATGAATCCTTGACCCACTGAGCCATGCTGTAGTTGGGGGCAGGCCAGAAAAAGAAAGTGCTTTTTGTAGATGGATGTTGGAAATGAGAGGCCTTCCTGTAGGAAAACTTGAAATCTGATTA
This sequence comes from Carassius auratus, assembly GCF_003368295.1. Lineage (NCBI taxonomy): Eukaryota > Metazoa > Chordata > Actinopteri > Cypriniformes > Cyprinidae > Carassius > Carassius auratus. Next base: position 3,455,819 of record NC_039245.1, on the reverse strand, counting down.
CCTGTTTCAAACTCTAGTTTGACGTGATAGCTTTAAGTAGTATCATTATGCAATACTAAGCTAGCCTGGGTGCCATATTGACTTAATCTCTTTTGTTAAGAAAATTTGCACAAAATAGGTTATTAACCACTAGCCTGTTTGATTGGATATAGAGTAGAAGATGATACACTCTTGTTTTGGTGTGATTTACAGCAATAAAAGACTTATCTATGCTCTCCATCTTCCACTGGTTTTTCCCACTTTACGTCAAAGCAAAGACTGCAATGCCTGATAGTTTTATTTTTACCATGTAATGAGGTACTACTTTAGAGGTGTGTGAAATATAATTAACACCTACATAGACACTGAATTAGTGAGCAAAATGGTTCCCAGGCTAGTAAATAGCAAAGACACAAAGATATTTATTCATTATTAGAAAGTGAGTAGAAAAATATATTCTATGAGTATGTGAGTTGATGGAGGGAAGGTAAGGCATGGTTTTTTTTCACAGCATACCACACCATTCTCATTCATGCTCAGGCCACACACACACACACACACACACACACACACCCTTGAATAAAACTGCTTGTATACTTACAATGACAGCCAGAGGAAAAACAACATGTTTCATGTTGCTTTAATGCCATAATCAAACTTGTAAGTTGAAGTTTCTACATGTTGTAGCCAAATTTTAAAGCTCTGAATCAAGTCATTTAAATTATTACATGTTTTGCTGAAGCAACAGTTACACTGCGCTTGTGTGTGTGAGGTATGAACTTTAATATGACCTTTCTTGTTTGGTGTTTCTTTCCTCAGAATCAACAGTTGCACACTTGCGAATGTGAAAGAAAATGATCAATACTAAAAGCTATTTTTATGGTAGAAGCTAAAGAATGAAAAGCCAGTATAAGATTTAGGGCACACTGCGAAAAACATTTTCTTCATCAGTAAATTCATATTGTTTTCCAGTAAAGAATATACTTAAGAAAAATAGACTTATTTAAATATATTGATAATTTTACTTTATCTCAGTAGTAATATTTCTAAAGCATAAATTTAGTAAGTTAAATATTTCTTATAAGCAATTAGCCATGCATTTTTCGTCTCACATGACTGAAACTAAATTTGAAACATTCAGCATAATACAAGTTCATGTAATTCAACTCATAAACTAACCTCAGAGCTTGCAAAAATCAATTTCAACATGCAACTAACAACAGACCAACACCAACCACCCACCTCTGCTATCTTACATCATAATTAGTGATCGTCGTGACAGTCTCCCTCCTTTTCAAAATCAGAGCAAAGGGAATAGGAGAGGTGAGAACGAGAGCCAGAGACAAAGAAGGAACAAAGGAGAAAGTGTTCACCCACTCACCTCATCCTTCACTTTGCTCCGTGGGAGCAAATAAATGTGCCTGATTAAATAATGAATGCATTATATATGATGATTTAAATAAATTAAACGTTTCTTCAAGGTAGATTACAGCCAAAGATGTCCTCTTTCACAGAAAGAGATGATCCTCTCCATATAATCCTTTCCAAACATAAAGTACTACAGTAAACTAAATCATGAAACCATCATACAGTCGAACAGTGTATTGTTGTTAAAATGCTGTCTGGTTATGAAAGGAAAATGGAGTGATTATTCACACTATTTTATGCAGCAGCACGGCTGTTTTCAGGTCACGTCCTCATAACCTCTTCAGATGGGTTTCTGAGGAGGAAAATGAGTCAGCTCATGGTGATTTCAGCTCTTCAGAAAAGGTGGCAAGACAGATATAAAACAGCAAGGCACTTTGTAGCAAATGAGCTTAGCTCTGCAGGAAGAACTAGGTCATACCAGTTTAAGGTGCTCAAGCTTATTTTTGTATTGTGCTAGCTGTTTTTTGCTGGCCCAAAGAGATAACCAGCTCTAACTACATTTACCAATTTGGTCTACATATCAAAACCAAGGTTTCCAGCAGGTTTCCAGCTTATCACCCGAGCAGCTTGGGTGATTTAAAGACTATAAATGATCAGCTGGGACCAGAAACCATATAAACCCACCAATGACAAGATCTGGAAAAACACTAAAGACAACAGGGAAATTCAAATTCTGAAATGCAATAAAAATGTTCTTCTCAGCAAGAGGATCCAGAAGTGTACCTTAATGAATTAGAACTGCCTGCCATAAAATACAGGATCTACATTCTATTAAACAAAAATGAATGATAAATAATAAATAAGTGGTGATGTGTAACTTTGTGCAGATGGATGTTAAAGTGAAGGATACTTGAGGATGTTTGCACCAATGAGTTCTAGGGAAATAGGTGCAGGGTTTTACCATTAAATCTAACCATCAGCTGCATGACGTTTTTTCAATTAGCTCATTTAAACATGGAGAGGAAGAATTAGGAAAACAATTCAACACTGGCATGAGGATACAATTAAGAAGAATAACAGTTAGTACAAACAGATGAATCATTTTCTGTCAGAAGCTGTGTAATCTAGCATGAAACAAATGTCCCTGTAATGCGAGGGAGTGAAGTGTGAGTATCACCACAATCTAATATTGAACTGTAAGCACAAAAATGACTAAGAAAGAGATCAGAGCGAAACCTAATTTGAGCAATAGATGTAGTTCATATATGACTTTACAATTGTAAAATATTCAAATGCTGTGTTATATAACTAATCTTGTTATCAAGCTATGGGTCTCCTGCTGTCTGTCATCGGAAGGGAATCATAATACATAATCATGGTGATAACTGTAACCACGGTAACGGTCTATCTATAATTACTGGATGTATAGGCCTATCTATAGATCTGTTTCTCTCGTGTTCCACTGATGCACCATCATGCACCTTATAATTACATCATTTATTTTCCAACAGTTTCATTAATTTCCTCTAAATTCAACTAAATTGAATAATAATGTAAATCAAATATTCAGACCACAGACTTTTTACATAAAACCAGGAGGGGAACATGCAACCGCGAGTTTGGCATTTACACATCTACTCAAGCACTCCTTACATAATCCTTAAAAATAGCAAACAATTTAAAATCATTATCATTCTAAAACTATTTAATGTGATTATTATTTTTTGATATTGAGCCCAAGGCTTTTGAAAAGACAGAACAATCAACATGTACATAGCAGCAAAACAGCACACCATGACGTGGACAATTTTCTTAATTTTACAACCATTAAACCTGTATCAATCTCACCTTCAACTGCATGAAGTCTTAAATTCTGAAATATTAAATTGTGATTCCAGTACTGTGCGTTTGTGTATACGTGTGATGTGTGACATTTACTGATCCAGAACCCAAATTCTCTCTTTCTCTCAAAACCCCCTCTTTGCTTTACACACAAAACATGTATTTTTCCTTTCATTCCTTCAATTGCTGATTCCTCATATAGGCTAAGCTATAATATTTCCTTTATTATATTTTGCTCAAAAAACATGATAAAATACTCTTGTATCTTATCATGCTTGTTTTCCAAAAAAGTTTATTAATAGGGGTCATCGGATGCTAAATTCACTTGTACATGTTGTTTGGACCATACTTTACTGGTATAATGGTAAAAATCCACCCAGTGGTCAAGTTTCACAGCTAAAGTAAACGGTCTCTCCAAGAGCTCCTGTTCGTCACCACACAGAAGAGGGGACAGGGTAAGCAGAGCTCATTAGCATTTAAAGCAAAATGCAAAAAATTGATTAATTTCTGCAGAGCTGATTTTGACAGGGTAAAAAGGATTTTTGAGAAAATTTAACCAAAGTATGTTAATCAAAAAATGAGACCGTACTAAATACTTTTCATTAAGACCAAAAAGAATCATATCGACTTGTGGAAAATGGTCATCCAATGATCTCTTTAACATAAATAATAAAAAATGCATTTATGGAATGTCAATATAAGAGATAATTATAACTCCAGAAGTTTTGGAAACTGGGTAGTCTTTGGGGGGTGGGGTGGAGTTTTTAATAATATTATTATTATTATTATTATTAATATTTTATTTTAAATACAAATGTTTAAATATAATTTTAAAGCAGAAGTTAAATTACTAAACTAAAAATGAAATAATAAAAAGCACAGACTAATTGAGTTAAAAAGGCTATTTTGATTACCCCATTACACTTTACAGTTAGTGCTATCATACACATACACAAACTTGTAGATTTAAAATTCTACACGTCACATTTATTATCCAACTACAAATATTTCAGCAAAATGTATATTTTAGTCAGAGTTCTTGTGCTCCTATTTCATTGAGCTCTATCTGTTTGGCGCGCGGCGGAGCTAGCTCTAAATGAAGCCTGCGGAGTTTAGCAGAGAATTGCAAAGCAACATAACCAGTTTTGATTAGTTATTCCGCACACACCTCCACGGTAAACTATGCGTTAGTATCTGTTTGGGGTGAATTATGTCTTATTCCTCTCATCGCGAAGCAAACATTCAAATAAAAAAACTTGAACAGTCTTGCTGCTTTTTCTTCTGTGTGTGTGTATTCAAACCGCGCGCTTGAATCTGAATAGCGCGTTCAGGGCGGGGGGCGTGGTCACATATAATGAAGGGAGACATGAAAAACAGACATCGCATTGTTTTCATATGGATTACTTTATCACAGAATATCTGTTTTCGGCAGCACTTGTTTAGTTTTAAAGTAGACACGTCAAGCTTTCCATAGATATCTCTCTCATGTCTCTTCGTTGAGTATTCACGGAGTTACACTTCATTTTAATGATGTGTTTGTAAATGAAGATCAGCGCAGACAGGCTGCAGACAGCACACATACTGATAAGACGCTCGGGAGAAAACAAACACATAACTTCATAATCATACTTCGCGTTGTGATTCGGAGATGCTCGTTGTTCTAAATAAATTTGGTAATGAACCCTCTTTTATGGCCAAACGCTTTGAAAATCCCTCTGTACTCACCGAGATTAGAAAAGCAGTCATCAGTGAAATGTTGTGAACCGAACAAAAGGGATTTGTTGTACTGCTCTGGTACTGTGGTAAAAATGAATTTTAGTCATTGGTTCTTCTGATCTTCATTCTTTGGCAGTGAAAATAAAACAAACTTGCCTTTACACTGTTTCCTCGACATGATGCTCTCACACCAACCAGAGCGTCTGTGTGTGGGGGTGGGGCAGGTCAGAGTTTTGTTTCTCTCAAGACGGTAGGCGGAGATTATTATGTAAAGTGTTCCTAGTGACGTACATAGAGATGGGCAAAAGATTTGAAATCAATAACGACTCGTTTCAGCGATTCAGAGTCGACTCCTTACTTTAGAAGCCAATAACTTTATAAATCGTGTACTTTTTGGTTTAATTACTTTGCACATTGTTTACACTGATGGACAGCTACATCATACACTGTAATACAGGTCATTTTTGATTTCCCATCTGCAAGGGCGTGACTTTGGGTCTACCATTGGGGGGGGGTTACACTCGCGGCATATGAATAATTTTCTTGTGTAAAAGGTAACATGCTAATTTACACTACAGATTATTTAAAATATGATACTATCTTTCTTGCTGGCAAATGAAATTAATAAAGAAAACGAACAAAAGTATTCATTCTGAATATTTCATATTATTTTAATCTGAATGATGTTATGATATTAAGGGGGTTATATTAGTTGGATCTGATTTTTGGGGGGGTCATGACCCCCGTAACCCCCCTGCAAATTACGCGCATGCCCATCTGTGTGGCTCTTTAAGTAAAAAAAGCACATCTCAAACATATTAAACTGTTATCCTGACACAGACTTTCTGTCAGAGTATCTGACAGAAACGATAAACTAAAGGTTACTAGGAGAGAAATAAAACCCAGATATTTTTTAAATGCAAAACTGAGGAAGGCCACTAGATTTTTACGTACTTTACGTTTTAGTGTACTTTGAGGTCAAAATGCGTAGCCACTACACAAAATGCATACAGGTTGGCAGGTCTGAAACATGTAATATCCATACATAAGTTTTCTAAGAGCCAGAGAGAAAGACGATTTTTTCTTAGCCACTTACAACTAATACGAATGTACAGACTCTATGCTGAGAAGATCCTCCTTTTTTTCTTTGCTCTGAGACCTGGCCAGACTAAAAAGAGGTAACAAACATATGTGATGACGTCACACAAAATGCACAGAACATTAAAGAACAGCGACACATCAAATGTAAGCTTTGCATTCATAATATGGCATTATGGGACGATTAAGTCTTTGAGATTTACAATACTTGATAGTTTTCCAATTAAAATGTAAATTTAACTTGATTCAGATGGAGGAGCTGAGACCCAGAGACTTCAGTGAGTGACATGCAGATGTCAATCTGCTTCCAAGATAACACAAATGCTCTGACACAAGCTGAATAGACCGGACACTTGCACACACTTTAGGTTAGAGGGAGAAGAGAGAGAGAATTAGGGATTGTCATTTTTTTAATTAATCAGTGTTTTGAAAATTTAACACAATGAAGAGATCATCCCTTCAAAGCAACATGCATTATTCATAAGTAATTACTGACAAAGAATCCATCAGAAATTTAATTAGCAAGGGCGCACACCTGCCACGCTCTCCTTTCCCTTTCTGAAGCTTACACAGACCCCAGACATGAAAACACAGCTTTACTGAGACTTATAAGCAGGCAATACATTTTAAGACCCATAAAAGATGAGAAACGAAAAATTATTTCATTATTAACATCGGAGCATAAAAGAAGAAGCAAGTAAAGGGCCATGGTCAGAAGGGATTAAGCAAGAACCGGAAGCTAAGAATAAACTGAATTTTCTACCTATTTAGATCGTTTTATTAACGTCTACACCTACTCCACATGAAACCTACCCCATACAATAATGTAAAAATAGTAATTATTGTTTTACAGTGCGAGAAGAATTATGCTATATTGATGTGCACATGCCCAGTAGTTTTTGCTGTTTGCCATCTAGATTTAACCCAAGTAAAGTCTCTTTGCCCTGACATCCTTGTAACGAATTAGAGCGACAGGTTTCAAAGCGAAGCTCGACATCTACTGGTTAAAAAGGCATTACAGAGATTTGTAGCAGCCAAGAGTCATCACGTTGATTTTAGTTTGACGCAATCGCGACGTAGCACTTTCGTGTTACATACTAAATGAGATTTTATATGTGCTATGAATAGTTCACCTTTACCCTCGCTAAAAACAAAAAAGTCAGCTTGGTAAAGGAAGATAAAGTGTCATTTACATTATGAGGACTGTTTATCAGATGCCTTAAAAGATAAAAAAAAATAATAATCTGATATTAAAGAATAAGAATTGCTTATCCTTTGCAGTATTTCATATCTGCACATATGGGTTGAAAAGTTACACGAACAAGAGTTAAAGATAAGAAAGGCTTTACTTTATTTATAATTAGAGATGAAGCAAATCGAATGACGCTCAATCAGGCATAAACATGTAAATAAAAACAAAGACAGTTTAATTAAGATTTAGAGAGACAACCTCATAAAAAAACATTTACTGTCTAAAGTAGTAACGAAGCAAAAATTTAAATGAATGACGTACACACACAAACACACCTGTGACTAAAGGTATAGTTATAATTCACTGTGTTATAAAGGTATACAATTAAATAATTTACCCCACATAAGACATTAAAATGCTTCTTTTTCTCTCCCTCTCTCATACAGACACACACACACACACACAATTTAATCTATTGGGTGCTAGATATTTCAAAAAGCTTCATCCTCTCCAGAACAGTGAGTCCATCTTTAAGACTCTGAGAATTAAAATGAGAGATAGGTGAGAAAGCTTAAATTTTGGGAGCATTAGTACTTTGTACCATGTAATGGTACAGATGATCCCACCTTGGATCTGTCGTGCTGTGGAAGTATAGCATGGTCCTTCAGGAAGTCTGGGTTGCTCCTGGATTTCACCAGATCTGCAACAGACATTTACAAATTGTGAATAAGTGCATCCTTGTGCTTTTGCCTTCACATTAACATGTCTGTTCTTGTAGGTTTGCTTACCAGATTTTAAGCTCTGCTGTCCGGCTGCCACCATCCTCAGTTTAGCAAAGTCACTTTTAGTTTTGACTTCTGAAGCACCCGGCTCAGATTCTTGCTCTTTAAAATACTAAAAAAAAAAAAAAAAAAAAAAAAAAAAGAAAAAAAAAAATGAAAAAAGGGACAAAATCTTTGCAGTGGGACTATATTCTCTGTGTAAGCACTGATTGAATTGGCTTATTTGGGAATGATTGTGGTTAACATTTTTGAATAAAACTAAATAAAGCAATCATCTCATACAATTTTTATTTATTTATAATAATAGATTTTTGTTTTTGTATTAACTGACTACAAAATTACTCATGCCCATTCCTAGTATCAATGCCTTAAACTATTGATTTGTTTTAACTGAAAAAGGTGTTACCGTATTTCCTGCCTGCAGTTCCAATTTAAGTGAGTTGATCTCCTGTTTCAGACACTTAATCTCAGAATCCTTTACTCTGAGATTTACCTACATCATCGAAGAATGAGACAGAGCACATCTGTTTTTACACATGTAAACCCACGAAGACTTCTTTTGTGGAAGCCAATTAAATGTACTGAACCCAGAGTGCAGATAACTTCAATCTGTGTTCAGTCAACCATTCCCTGCTAATTTTATTAGCACAAGTCAAATTTGGGGACTTTGCCATATGAAAGGGTGTCAAGTTTTACCTCCAGCTGATACATGTCTTTCTCCTGAGAAGACTGGGAATGCTTCACCTCCCCATTCATGTGTGAATGCATCAGGGATAATTCAGCAGCCAAAAGCTCATTTAATTCCTTAGAAACATATGTGGCCATGTGTGATACATATGTAAGGTAAGCAGTAAAGCAATGGCTGTGTGAATATGCACATTTTTAGTGTGCATGTGGATGTACCTGGTTGTGAATGCGAAGCTCCTGGTTCTCTCTCTGTGTTGTACTCAATGCTTCCCTTTCTGTTTCTACAGTCCGATTCAAATGAGTATTCTCCAAGCATTTCTGAGAATACTGCTCTGACAACACCTCCAGCTCCCTGTGCAATGTTTCAAGCTCCTCACTGCAGAAGATACACAGAGAGGCATATGGTTAATATACAGTACTGCAGTGCAACCATAAACTGATTTTTGATGGTGTGGCTGACAGTTCTCAGATTAATGACAGACATCACACACGTACCTGTATTGTGCATGAAGCTGGCGGATGTCCACACCAGCTCCGTTTTGCAGGGCTTTCTGTGTCTTGTCCATTTCAGCTTTGTGAGCTTTCCTCATAGCCTCAATGGCTGGAAAACAACAAATAATATTTAAAAAAACAGACAGAACTACCATTTGTATTTCTAAGCATGAATACAAGAGTAGCACAAATTTAGAACAAACCCCATGTATTTAGCTTTGTATAGTTTTCTAATTCATGTTTCTGCACTTTATTTGTGTTGTGCATGAATGCTTAAAAGGACAGTTTACTTTAAAATAAAATTGTCATTTATTCCAGCGGTTCTCAATTCCAGTCCTCGTGCCCCCCTGCTCTGAACATTTTGTATGTTTCACTTAAGTTTGTTCTATTTGAACGCAAGTGCACGAGACAGTATTTATTTACAGATGTATATGATGTCTAGTGTTGTTTTCAATGACCTGTTTTAATTTTAGTTTTAGTCTAGTCTTTGTGTGAAGCTGTCATTTTAGTTTTTATAAGTTTTAGTCATGTTCATACTCTTTTTAGTCTGGTCTAGTTTTAGTCGACGAACACTGAAAACATTTTAGTCTAGTTTTAGTCGACGAACACTGAAAACATTTTAGTCTAGTTTTAGTCAATGAAAATTGTATTTTAGTCTCTTTTTAGTAATGCCATTCTATTTAACCCAGTCAATATAGTACACATGCCTAGTAGTATAGACAGAACCCAAATTTTATTTAAGCTAAACCCATTTCAAACAAGGTTATCTTATTATATTATTGTTACCTTATAGACTCAACAATGCATCCATTCAAGACATGCAAGACTCTCTGATTTGAATCTACATTTATTTTACCAACCAAACATCTTCTAAATAACGCCACGAGTGGGGCTTGAGGAATTGATGTTGCCTGCGTCTGCGCAGTGCGACCTGATGCAGCCCTTCAAGTGAGACACAGAAAATAGAAATACTGCAAAATAATAATAACAGGACTAAACCAGACGAAATAACGTTATTAAATTTAGATTAGTTTCATTTTGGTCAATGAAAATGAAGAGACATTTAAGCATTGTTTTTATTTTTGTAAACCACATCTAGTCTTGTTTTTATTCGTCAACAATATTGCATTATACATTTAATTATAGTCATCGTCACATGACCAGAATTTACGTTGCATCTCCTCTTGTTTTTGTCATGTGATAAAGGTTTCGTTGACGACGATATTTAGTCATAATTTTGGCTGACGGAAGCAACACTTGTCTGAGTGTGAAGACGTTGTGCAGCACAACTCCGTGAATGAATGTTCCGAAGTGAGGCAAACTTCCAACCGACTTCCCTGCTCAGGGAGTAGGGATATGAACACTGTGCAGGGACCATGTCAGTGGGAACACACAGTTCATGCATGGAGTTCACTTTTTATGAGCCGATAATCTGAATCATGTGTGTTAACAGAGAGACATACAAAACGTGCAGAGCAGGGGGTCGCGAGGGACTGGAATTGAGAAATGCTGATTTACTTAACCTCATGAATTTCAGACCTGATTGACTTCTTACAAGGAACTCAAAAGTAGTAGTAGTAGCCACTCTTTTTCTCACAATAAAATGTTATGGTAACCACAGCTGACCTTGTATGCCACTCACTATTATACCATTACAATAGAGCAGGAATGCACCTCTTAAAGATTTGTAATAATAAAAAATTATATTAACTATGTCTTTAATTGTGTTCAGTTTAGTGAATTGTGCCATGTACTCTACTATAGTCTTTTCTGTAGCCCAAACGTACTTATATGGTCTGCTGTGCTGTACTGTTTGATCTGAATGAATGGTAGCTTTTGTTGAGAGTAGCACCTGCAATGGTGGCATTAGTCTCTTCCTGCAGTACTCTTTCTCTCTCCTCTGTCAGTCTCTCCACCTCTCTCTGATGCTGCCTCTGCATCTCCTCAATCACTCGCTGGTGGCTGTCCTCCATAATGCTGAATCCATGCTCATACGTAGCCTAAGACACAAAAGTTGTATAAAAGTCAATAATTGCATATTAATCTCATGCTTTAACATGAAAGCTGTGCATACCTTGATGGTTTCCAGGTCAAGGTGGAAGGCCTTGACATCCTGGTTGCTCAAATCCCTCAAGCAAGCAATCTCAGTCTCAAGCTCTCGGATTCGGTCTTGCAGATCAGTCACAGAAACCTGCTCAGTCTCTTTACCCTCCTCTAGTTCTGAAGGGGTTGCAGCTTTTGTTTTTGACAGGTTTTGAATGTGGTATTCATGGAGACGGCTCATCTCCTCTTCATGGATCTTCTGGAGCTCCTGGAGCTTCTCCTCAAACTCCAACTGCAATTTATCTGCTTCTTCCCTCAGTTGAGCATTGTTCTCTGCTGAAACACGCTCCTGTTCTGCCTTTTTGACAACAACACGCTCCTCACGCAGCTTCTCTTCATAATGCTCTGTCTGTTCCTGGAACATAGCCTCCATACTACGACACACGGCACGACACTCACACTCAGCCTGCTCTCTCTGCTTGCGTAGGGCACTCATCTCCTGCTGCAGGGCCGAACGGAGACGACAGGCCACGTATGCTAAAGTGGCCTGACACGTTGCAGCCCGTAGGATGGCTGAGGGTAGATCACCAGAAAAGTCGGCCTCTCTAACATTAGACTGTAGCTGTGTTGAAAGGTTCTGCAGAGACTGGGCCTGAACACGAAGCTCTACCACCAGACTCTTTCTGCAAGCAAGCTGTACCTCAGAGCCCTCAATGAGAAGATCTGTCACAAGTTTGTCATCCGTTTGTTCACTGTAAGGTGCAAGTTCTGGTGGGCTAATGTCAGCAAGTCTGGACCCCTGGTTCGAACAGTTTTCCATTTTGGTTCTAGATGAGGAACACTCTGGCCATGGTAAGTCATAAAAAAGTTCAGATTCCTTTGGCTCCTGCGAGGGATAAGTACAGAGAGTGTGTATGAGGTATGTCATCTCTGCTCTTTCACAAAGTCTATGGATTGCACTTTCACTCAGCGTATTGTCTACCAGATCTTGTTCGAGAGGGTCCAAGAAGATCTGAGAGTATCTAGTTTCCACAGGCCCATCATTATTGCCTCCTTGAGCCATCCTAAGCATGTGGACATGTACCTCTGACAATCGATTAAGCAACTTTGAGCTGGGATGCTCAAGTGCAGAGGCAATCCTTTGGATAATCAGTGCCTCCAGTGACAAAACTCTGCTGGCCATCTCTAGAGTTTGATTTCTCCCTGAACTCTTGCCAACCATCCTCTGGCCTCCAGTTTTTACATCATCATAAATGGTGAGTTTAGTTTTGTCTGAGTTTCTGTCGAAAGCTGTTCCCTCCAGGCTATGCAAAGCTCCAGTAAAACTCGGCTGGGAATCCACAGAAAGACGTGCATGCAGTCCAGTGTTGGGTTGTTGCTGTTGCTGAAGATGCATGGTAAGCTCCAGGAGTCGCTCTTCGGTGTCACATAACTTGCGCTCTAGTGCCTGGATCACAGAGATCACTCTATGTGACTCTTCTCCCTGAGTAGTAGGTTGCATTTCCAAATCACTCTGTGCTTTCTGTCTGCATTGCTGTGGCTCAGTCAACGTCTCACAAAGAACATTACCTTCAGAAGAATGGGTTTGAGCTTCCTTGAGTCTTTGTTCAGTCTCTTCTAGACTACTGCCCAGAATGGCCATCTTAAGAAGCACTTCCTGAAGTTCTTGTTCCTTCCCGTCTAACTCTCGCTGTTGCTGCACCAGCTGGGTTTGAAAGCGCTCCACACTGACCCTCTCACAGTCCAGCAGAGCACCTCGCAAACTCTGGATTTCCTCACAAGCTCTTTCATAATCATGCTCCATGTCATAATAAAGAGTCTCTTCGGTTTGGAGGCGTGCCTGCAGACGACAGACCTCACTGTCTGACTCTTCCAGCTGGTTTTGTAACTCCTGGCACCTTCGCAGAAGTTCATCAGTAATGTCTCCTGATGGCTTTTTCTGCAGCTCAGCCTCTTTCTGCATCAGATGCTCCTCTAGTTCCTTCGATCGTTGTTCTGATTGGTCGAGGCTGTCACTGAAGCTCCTCCTTTCTCTTTCCTGGCTCTCTTGCAGGAGGCGCAGGTGCCTCTGTAGCCGGACCTCTTTTAAGGCTTGCGCTTCTTCAGTTGCTTTAAGATAACCGGTTACCTCCTCCAACCGTCCACGCAGATTCTCCAGCACCTCCTCGCGCTCCTTCAGAAGAGCTTCTGCCTCTTGAATCTTTAACTCTGCCCTCTGAAGACATTCCCGGCTGTTGTTGAGCTCAGCTTGGAGTCTGGCTTCACTAAGTCTAAACTCCCTTTCTTGAGTTTGATTCCTCTCGTGCTCAGCCTTCAACTCTCTTCGCAGGCTCTGAAGCTCCACATCCCACTGCCATTCCGTCTGCGCGGAGGATGAAGAGGTGGTGACTGGTAATGGAGATGTGGAGCGATCAACCTGTAATGAATTGCGAGACTTTGTTTACAACCATGACAAATTATATGTAAACAGTTAGTGGGAATAAAGTATGTGGACAACCAAATACCACAACCATATGTGCTTGTTACGCTACCTGCTCTTCTTTTTTGGGTTTAGCTTCCAGTAGTTCACCAGGGCTGTCATGGTGGACATGTACTGTCCCGGCATCAACCTCTAAGCTGCCAGGGCTAATTGATTCTGAGGAGGTGTGAGTGGACACTGCAATAAGTGATAAGTGCGATGGCATATCAGTGGACATGATATTCAAGCTTTGCTCCTGTGATATTCTTCTTTTCTGAAGATATTCATTCTTTGATGCCTCAGGAGCAGAATGTGTGATCTGCTCTTCAGTGGATGATGCAGGTACAGGAGGCACGGAGCATTCATTGTTAAGGTTCCACTGCCTTCCAGACAGATCATCTGACAACTCCTCCTTGTGCTGTTTGCAACTTAATTCTGCCCAATCAAAGGTTTTGTAACGCCCCTCTCTACAGCGCTCACAGATGCGACTCCTTTGCTCTGCCTCCTGGGGAACTGTACTGCACTGGCAGGAGCTTGTACGAGCATGTGCACAAGTCATTGGCAGCTTTTGAGGAATTGAACTATGGGAAGAAAAGAACTGGCTATGATTAAGTTATTAAAATTATTTTTCTGATTTTGTAGCTGTGTGTGTTTTACCATGCACTCATGGTCATGAAAACACATTCAAACCTCGATTTTATAGCAGGACTTTTCCTTGCATAGCATGGGGAAAAAGAAAAAAGGCAGAGTGAAAGAGTCAACCCACTAACATGTGATGCTGTTTTGTAAGAAAAATCTAGCAATATAGGGTGTGATATCCATGTACAAAATATGTGTAGAGGATAAATATAAAATATTTTAAAATATAATATACAATTTTTGGGGAATGGCATTTAGCTTTGATGTTGTACCATGTTACATCAGGGGCAATGCTGGGACGAATGTTTTTCATTACTGCCTGGACCCAGTTGCGTCGTATCCCATAAGTCATTGCACAGAGGGTGAAGACTCCATCCTTTGTCTGTATGAAAAGATTGATGAAAAAATTAAATGCAACAGACGAATACATAAATACGCAAAGTTTAGCTAATATACACTCACATGAATCTGAAAGCCATAGTTCCTCTCAGCAGCGTAATCTGTGACATCGTAACAAGTAGACAAGTTGATCTCACCATCCACATCAGCTGCCTAAGACATAAAAAACAAAGACCTCTTTACTGAAAATGGCAAATCAGTTATGATAATGATTTTTTATAGACTGAACATCACAAATCACTTTACCTCTTCTGCTGCGGAGTCACGATAGAATCTCAATGTCTGGTCAGTAAGAACAAACCAGTGTTTCTGCCACTACAAACCAAGAACATCAGACAAATTCACACACTAGAAGATCATGAACAAATAGACTGATGTCATTCAAATACCACTCAAAATCACCTTTCCATCTTCTCCCAATCTAGACATCCATCCCTTTTTGAAATTAAGGAGGTCAGGCTGAAAAGAAAAGAGAATTAGCAATGTCATATCACATATGAACGACCAATTTTAATTACATCTCATAATTAATTGGATTAAAATTTGTCATTTCACAGCCATAATAAAAATACATATTCGGATCGATCTGATTGGTATTGGTCATATTTACTGTGGGTGTAGGATCAAGCGGTCTGCGATCCAGCGAACGGAGACTACATGACGTGAAATGTTGCAAGTGATCAGGAATATCTTTAGGGACGGAATCCTGCTAAGGACCAAAACAGCAAAGTAACAGAATCAGAGAAGAATGCACGTACAAGTGTATTATATTAAACTACTAAAAGTCATTTTAACATGTATCAGTAAAAATCCTTATACACAACCTCTCAAATATTTGGTATCATTAAGATTTTTTTCATACTTTTATTCAGCATGGATGCATTAAATTGATTCAAATAAATGCTCTCCTTTCCACAAAAACATTTAGCAGCAAAAACGTTTTCAGCATTGATAACAAATTGAAAATCTTTCAAAAGCATTAAAAAAAAAAAAAGTCCTATCAAGCACAGACTTTTAAACATTGTTGAACTTGGTTCCATTAATCCAGCATGTGTTTTCACCTGAGATGTAATGACAGTTGTCTTATGATCATTTTGTTTAGTTGAAGAGGTAGTGACGGTTGAGGGGGGGAACTCAGTATTCAGAAATGAACCCTCCTGTTGATCAGCTTTCCGAGATCTCCTAGAAACAAACATGCAAACATATAAGACATTCTTGGATATCAACTTTATCAAGTTTTTGAAGAAAAAAAGTTCTGAACCCAAATATTGAAAAAAAGAGATAGGAATGGGTAAGACAGAAACAGTGTAATATACAATACAGGCCATTTGAAATTCGCTATGCATGTAATTAAATTATCTACAAAACTGTTTGTTGAGAATAATTTAAAAGAATCTTTGAGGAGCATCAGTGCAGTGCTGCCAAACATTAACACTTAAAGACATTATACCATTGACAAATGTAGCATGAATATATTTGGACTAAAATGGCAAATGGAAGCAGCCCGATTTTATTTAATGACTGATGGAGATGGGATGTAGTCTCCTGAAAGATAAACACAGAAGAGTGCTTTTAACATGACGAACACTAGAGGGATCCATAAACATTATACATAAAACAACTCTACAATTGATGCAATGAGGGAATCAGGAACAAAAAGAACCTGTCTTACCTGTGCCTATTTCCAAATTTCCGGCATACTTTTCTTATTGAGCCGGGTGCTTGATATGCTTCATGTCTGAGTGTGTGTGTCATGGATGTGTGTGATTGCCTCTCCCCAGTGGACTCCAAACTTCTCTCCAAAGAACAACCTACCATATCTTCAGGATCTCCCACACCTGCCCCATGTGAACTGTGATTGATTGGTGGAGGGAAGGGGGAGGGGCAAAGGGACATTGGGGTAGGAAACCTACAAGGGTGTAAGGCAGACGAAGAAACAGTTTCACAGTCACACCTGGAGTCAGTGTGTGCTTGTGCATCCACCACACAAGGACTTGTCTTCTCCAGAGAGGAATAGCCGCTTTCAGTGCCCAATCGATTCTTAGTACCTGAGAGAGCAAATAAAAGCAAAGCAAATGCTTTACTTCCCATTCTTAGCCAAATGGGCTATGAAAAAATAAATAAAACTAAAGCAGTAAATATATTTGTCATACCTGGTGAAAGTATATGCAATAGCACATAAGAAAACATAGATTGACACTTCAAACAAATATTTAGTTCTGGCATCATTTTCTCATTACCTCTTACGACTTTCTTTCATGGAAACAAGAACTTCTAAACAACAGACCTTGGTCAGAGCAAATGCTACAGTGAATTTTTAAAGCTCAAAACTTTCACATTTCATTAGAAACTCCTTGACTTTGGTCAGCTCAACAATTGCCATGTTGTTGTTAAACTTCTAACTCTCATAGCCTTATTTTCATCCCTGTCCAAACTGAAATACTGTGCAACCCTCCCCGACCAAGGTCTTTGCAAAAACAATGAATAAATATTAGATCCTCCGAGTTTTATGGTCGCCATTAAAGTGGCCCAAAGATCTGTATGAAGATAGCTTTGGCTGAAAAACAGACTGAAATCTGCCATTCCAGTCCTCCAAACAGAAGTCATCAGATGTTAAATTTATAAAAGATTCATGTGAAAAGTTTTTTTTTAAACCTGATCGACAGATGCATTAAAAATATGACTCAAAAGAATGATCTGATCACAAGGTTTACAGGTTGAGAATGAGTAAATAATGACAGAATTTTAATTTGAAATGGTTTTAGCTACTACCTTCCTTTAGTTCTTGAGCTGACAAATCAGTAACCAGTACAAACCATAAACAAGTGCATCCAGTTTAAGACAAGTCCACACACAAAGGCCACTCTGAGGTCATACCGTCTGTGTCGGAGCAGCCCGAGGACTGACTGAGCGATGAAGAGAGAGAGGACCTAAGCATGGTATTGAGAGATGAAGCATTGCCACTGCTGGAAGGAACCCCGACTCCACTACTGAGTGACTCCTCCTCCAGCTCCTTCTCTGAGGAAAGCAACGAGACCTCCTCCACCCTGCTCACCACGCTACCTCTCCTGTCATTTTTGGTTGCTCCTTCAGTTCTACTGACGACACTTATGCTACCGCCGTTAGTGGCACTGCTAGTAATAGTGCCAGCATTGTCACTGATAGACACTTGATCACTCCTGTTATTATTAGAACTGATGCTGCCTTGTCTTTTAACGTTGCTGGTGAAACGATTTCCAGAAGAGCAACTTTTCTTAGCAGAACTCCTACTGCTGCTGCTGGAGGTGAGGTTTTCTGTTGTCTGCTGAGAGAGAAAGAGAGAGGAAGAGAATATAGGTGAGTAAATCAGACTGACAGGCTGCACACAAACCCTCGGTCAGTGAAATCCTTGGCCACATGTCTTTTGCACTCTGCACCCCGCTTTGCAGACACTTCACCCTCCCTTTGGGGAGGCTCAATAATCCTGTCCACATCACTTAAGTTAATTCTACTAAACTTCTATCTGACTAACGCTCCTCAAAATACAGAAAAACCAAGACACAAAAAACAGGAACACTGCATTTCATTTACATGCTGTTAATTGTTGCAGCACAGCAGAATGGCATTTCCACACACTAGATCAATTTGGTCTGTTGTCAGCAGAAAGAATATGCAGAAGGGAGATAGGGAGGGATTAGTAAATCAACCGGACAGAAAGATGGGCACAGCACTTAGAAATGTAATTAAAGCAAAGAATAGGGGTGGAGGAGGGCATTTAAAGGAGCAGTACCCCAATATATATGTGTGTGTGTGTGTGTGACTGACCATGGACCACAAAACCAGTCTTAAGTGTACATTTTTCAAAATTGAGGTTTATATATCATCTGAAAGATGAATAAATAAGCTAAAGCACAAGCTATAAGTTAGTTTATTAGGATCAGAAAAAAAATCTGGAATCTGAGGGTGCAAAAAAATCTAAATATTGAGAAAATCACCTTTGAATTTGTCCAAATGAATTCTTAGCAATGCATATTACTAATCAAAATGTACATTTTGATATATTTACGGTAGGAGATTTACAAAATATCTTCATGGAACATGATCTTTACTTAATATCCTAACGATTTTTGGCATAAAAGAAAAATTCATCATTTTGACCCATACAATGTTTTTATGGCAATTGCTAAAAATATACCCCGGCAAGTTTTGTAGTTGTCCAGGGTCACATATATAAAAACACTGAATAATAGTACTAAATCCCACTAAATGATGATTAGTGCAACTAAACTCTGTAGATCACAAATTAAATACTGACAAAGGAGGAGGCAAAACATGCACCAAACTGGAAATTAGACAAATCTGTTGCATCTAAAAACTGTAGAAAAATAAAACTCTAGGATAAAACACTGAGGAAAATGTTTTAAATCCACAGGAAAACTACATTAAATGTTTCACTTATTCATATTTTACCAAAGGAAATAACCTGTAATGGTTATTAGATTGGATCCTGGCATTGTCGGTCACAGAACACAATGGAATGAAATACCATAAAATATGAACAAGACTCACTTGCGGTGGGTGGGCTGGATCCTTCCCCTTCTTCTGATTTGATTTAGCAGCTTTGGGGTAAACAATCAGATTTTCCTGCCACCTAAATGAAACAAACAACCTCAAATTCATATACACGGCAGACGCAGACTAGAAATCAGACTCATCCGCAAGCTCAAGCAAGCTTTCAGATGTCTCTTACTTCTGCTTTCTGGACATCACTCTTCTAGACTAAAACCCTCCAGTTGCAAGGAAACAAAGAATAACAAGCAATAAAAGAACAATCCTGAACAT
The DNA here is from genome assembly GCF_003368295.1 of Carassius auratus. Lineage (NCBI taxonomy): Eukaryota > Metazoa > Chordata > Actinopteri > Cypriniformes > Cyprinidae > Carassius > Carassius auratus. Next base: position 3,436,303 of record NC_039245.1, on the reverse strand, counting down.
CCCCAAAAGAGCCAGTTCTAAAGCTGGTGTTCGCAGCAGAGACAGAAACACAAGCACACACTAATCCAAGACTCCTTGACACCTTCTATCACACGCTTAAGGAATTAGATCAGCTTTGCTGAGATTTACTGACTTATAACACTCAAGTAGAAACATAGAGATTGAGACTGAAGACAGAGAACATTTCAGCTGAAGCTTGAGGTTCTGGCACTTGTCACAAACAAAAAATGTATCAACTTGACTTCACCTCTTTTGGTCCATTACATTGGTTGTGTTGTATAATGCATGTCAATTTGGATAAAAAACAACTAATGACAAAGTCTCTGTAACGTGTGGCCAAGTTCACACCACAGTTCAGTGAGTGTATTACCTACTGATGCTGAAGCTGTCTGTGCTCTCTGTTCGGATGTAGTAGTCTCTGTCAGTGAAGCACAACCTCAGACAGTTCTGGAAGCCAGTTTGAGATGAAACGTCAAGCACCTCAAAGCACTTGGTCATATTTACACTCCCGTGGGGCAATGTACCTGACTAGATGAAAACAGTCATGCTGTCATTGCACAAAGAAGGAAAGATTTTAATAATAATACACTTCTGTTGGTCACTGCAATAATCCAGAAGTCAATAGACAATCCTGTTGGGTTTATGTCAGAGGAACCAAGGTGAAGACGTGTTATTGTAGGCCAGTATGGGAGTTAGCCTTCAAACATGCATCATTAATGCAGCACTCTATTAATGATAACCCTAAATGGCATTCGGTATACTATGAATCAAAATAAACACATTTCTGGTCTGGCATCCGTCACGTGTGTAAGCTTGAGAGAGTGACAAAAAGGTTACACGGCATGAAGTACAGGTAAAACCTCACCATCTCATCCAGAGAGTATCGTAGAAGCCCATGCTCGTAAAGCACAAAATATCTTCTCTGCCATTTCTACAGCAAAGAGGGCAAAGAAAGATTAAGGAAGCAGTAAAAACATAGTTACATATCAATAGGCTGTATCTGATGGAAAGAATCTGTGGAAATGCCAGAGCCATCACCCGTTTCCTGAGGCCAGAAGTGCTGAAGTCAGTGTCCTCCGGGGCCAGGAGGAGCCAGCCCACCTGAACAGGCTTAGACTGTGACACAGAAATACATTCTCTATGTTTCAAATAAAATATAACAAATGTCACTTTAAAAACAAATTAAAAGTTAAGAAATGATATCCTCACCTGAAACAGATCCGCTTCGCCGAGTTTGTGCGAATCCACTGTTTTGAAGCAGTTTTGACATTTACTTTTATTAAAGATGTTGGCCTGAAAGCGATGACACCGATTCTCGCGTGCAGAAAACATCGTTTTTGGTGGGAAATGTGAAAGTGTCGACAACATTACTTTTTTTTTAGTAAAGTAAAATGATTAACTAATGGTGTCCGTGCCGTTCACGTGTCTTATCTTCCTGTCTGTCAGTCACTTCATTGATGGTTGCAGATTTGTGGTGTATAAATAGATATACCCTAGTGATTCGCGGATCTAAACGCGTTTAACGCGACTTTAACACACGCTGCAGAGTTCAAACAAACCTGTTGATGGCGTCACTATCGGCGGCAGGCAGGGAGTTCGATTCATTCCAGTGATTCGATTATTTTGAACCCGTTCACCGGAAAGATTCATTCAGATTAGTTCATTGAATCGTTCAGTGGTCCTTTCTACTGTACGCTTGTAATCTAACTTTTGTTGATACTGAAAGGTTTAAAACCCTGTACGCCTACATGTAGAAATACACTTATTATTTTATGTAAAAAATAGCATGTCTTATAAGTATATCCTTTTGCTTTGAAGTTGTACAAGACAGATGTAGAGGCAGGTTTGTAATGTTTTAAATTTTTTTATTTTTAAAGTGTGATATGCTGCTACATGTGCCACATGGCCTCACTACATTTTATTTCCAATTACCATTTTAATTTGTAATATATATTTTTTTCTGAACTTGTAGTGTAATCAAACAATACATTAAAAAGTAGATGTTAAAATCACTTTAATTTCATTAAATGAACAATGTAAAGGTCAAGCTGTGTACAGTTGCATTATGGTATATAGTAACCAGTGTGCTCAGGTTGTATCATGTGTATAAAAAGAAAAAAAAAGATGGTTTTGTGTAATATGTCTACCATCAGTATTTTTCATCAATTTTATTTATAGTTGAAATACAATACATAAAGGAATACACGTTTTAATTTCTATATGGTGAGTGGTAATGATGAAATAGATCCATTTTCAATGACTAAACCAATATCATTATGGTTAAAAAGATCTTAATTCATGCCACACGTCTGTAAAAGCATTAGCAGAAATGCTTGTCTGAATGTGTGAGTGAAAGTGATATCCATTAAAATTCTCCACCCTCTGCTTTCAGATCAACCTTCATCTTCTGTTTCTTCATTATGGCCTCCAGCTCAGTGGCTTTCCTCTCATCCTGAAACAGAGCGATGAGAAGAAAGATATGAAGACAATCATCATGTATTTCTGCTGATCTCCCTCCTGTTTGTTCAGTAAATTCCAGTCACCTTAAACATAACCTTTGAAATGTTCTTACAAATGACTTCTACACTGTAAACAAAATGCTCCTTTTTAACCACATTACAATTATTTTACTATTTAACTATTAATGCAGCAATTTTAAAATGCTTTTGCTTGAATGACCCAGTTAAAGATTTAATTCAAATGAAATATTCTTCATTTTAAGTTATAATGTTTTTTTGTTTGATATTTAGATTTTTCAAAATCATAAAAATGTTTATTTCCACTAATCCACCATTAATATACACAGTAACTATCCCCAGACGAAGGTCACTGACATAGTCAGAAGATCCATTTTCTATTAATTGAGGCCTGACAACTGAAACTGCCAGAGAGGAAAATGAGAAGGCATGAGAGGTGTTTTGTGAGAATGTGTCTGGGAGTGAGTGGTTTACCTCCAGCAGTGATTTCTGCACCATGATCTGGCTGTATACTCTGGTTCCCTCTTCTGGACAAACGGCACGCAGCTCGTCCTTATTCAGAGAGAAGAGCTGAGCTCCCGTTAGGACACCCAGACTCTGTACAGTGCTGAGACACAGATGAGTACATGAACACATGAGCATATGTCTCAGATCAGTTTCAGCTCCAGATAGTTGTGTTCATGTGATGTGTGTATTTGACTCACGAATCATTGAAGCCTTTGGCCCTGAGCCACCCCTGAACCTCAGCTTGAGAGGAGTGGTAGTACAGTGGTGAGGTGGTCTCATTTGCTTTGTTAATTACCACTGGACGTGCTGATGCCGATTTACCATTAGCCAATCGCTGCAAGAGCTCACCATTCATCAACATTGCTGTTAACACATATATAAATTACACTAAGAAATTAAAAAAAACCTTTGCAAATAAAAAAGTGTATAAACAATTGTGCTATAAATATGAGGGATAGTGTACAGTCAGTCAGCCATTATGAAAGTGAAAGTGACGTGACATACATTCAAAAACGGTGACCCATACTCAGAATTCATGCTTTGCATTTAACCCATCCAAAGTGCACACACACAGCAGTGAACACACACACCCGAGGCAGTGGGCAGCCATTTATGCTGCGGCACCCAGGGATTATTAAAAAAAAATCCCAGAGAGATTTAATTTCATTCAGTTTTTTTATTTTTTACTAAAACTATAAAAAATGCTTTTGGTAATTGAAATGAGCTGTGATAAATTAAAACAGATATATTAACTGAAAAAGTTAAAACTGTTGCCTGCTTCAAATTTAAGTAATACAATTTCAAAACTAAAAAAAAAAAAAAAATATTAAAACTATATGTAAACAAAAACCGATAAAAGACAAAAAAAATATTAATAAAAATGGTATATATAATAATACATAAATAATACTAAAATTACAATAGTATAATTCTGAAAGGGTTTTATTTTGTTTTATGATACTGATCATATGACTCTACAGTATCCAGCTTCTTAAACAACTATTTACCAAAAGAAAAAATCCATACATATAAATAACAATTGTTATTTAAATCAATATTTCTTATTATTTACTATAAAAACAAATATATTGATATTGATTGATATTGATTTGAATTGAATTAAGATTTAATTATGTGAAGAGAAAAGAATACCCAGAATGAAACTGGCATAGTATAAAAGTATTTTTCCAAAGTTCAAATGGTCAAACATACAGTTTTGCTGACATTATACAAAAATATTTGACTGCAGAATGTCACAAATGACCAATCAGAATCAGAGTCAAATACTAATATTGGAGTAAAATTATGTTTTACGATGTCAGATGTTTATGAATACAATGCAAAGTCATTTTCGAAATGACACTAAGCCATTCATTTTGGGGCATACAACACTGATAAATAAAGACTTAACCATCCCCCATAACCTCAAGGTATTTCACTTTTACTCCAGAAGAACTGTCCTTGTAATCATACTTTGAATAAAAGCTATTTGTTAAATAGTTAGAAGTCACTAATTTGCAACTAATGCAGTTATAAGCATTACCTTTATCTCTGTTGTCTCCGATTGGTGGCATACTTTGGGGGCGTGGATCAGAGTGGAATGCATTTTTGGCAGTTGAACTGGGCAGATAACAGGAGACCCTCCCTCCCCCCGGGGGAGGAATAGGAGCTTTCTGTGAAAATATTATAGGAATTAGTTTGTGACTTAGCATGTGAGTGTGTTGCTGATTTCATGAGTGAGCGCAGAATGACTTTACCATGGAATGCTTGCGCATTACTACGTTGGTAGAGTCAACTTCTGCGTGATTGATTGGCTCGAGGAGATTATGTGGAACAAAACCAATCTGGCCGTATTCATTCCTACATTTCCACCATCGCTTTGATGACTCTAACACCTAAGACAGAGAGGATAAGAGTCACAGAGGGGACAAAGTAAGGGTAAATGGAGTAAACGGAGTGTTTCTCAGTTGGTGTTATTCAAGCTATTCCTTAAGATAAGCAGAAAATATGTGGTGAATAAGAACCCATCCTCATGTTGCTTGGAACGTGACATTTCATACATAGACTTTTTAATATACATTTATTTTTATTTTTTATAATAACACGTTCACGAAACAGTTTTTTTTATATATTGACATTTATGACATTTTAAAGTTTTTTGCATCATCACGCCAGTCTTCAGTGTCACATGATCCTTATACTGACTTAATGTTCAAGAAACAACAAAAAAGTTTTGTGTGTAGTTGTAGTCGTAATACATGTGAATTAAAACAAGTACAAAAAGGGAAGCCTTGCTTGTATGTATGTCTATGCAAGATACCTCCAGAGTTTCTCCATGTAAAACTGAGAGTTCACTACTGTTTCGTGCCACAAAGTCGTAACTGCAAGAGTACAGCCTTTCTTCATGAAGAGGCAAGGAGTCTTCCATCCTAAACCAAAATCACACACAATGAAACAACGTGGCATCACAAAGACACCGCACTCACACACACACACACACACACAGCTGACTGGTCAATACTAACCCGTCATGTTCCTGGTATCCAGATAGACGTGCCTGATCAATGACACGTGGAAAGAGAAAAGAAGGAACTGAAGGTGGTTTGTATTATGGCTGTGTTTATATCAGTGAGTGTGAGGTTTCATACCTGCTGCATTAGGGCTTCATATTTGTGCTGGGACTCTATGGGGTCCTCAATGGGTTGTCCGTATGCGTCTATGGTCATTGGCTGCCAACCATCCAGAAAGACAGGTGTGTATGTCTTGCCGAGTTGAGGGCTGACAAACACAAACTGGAGTTAATTTAACAATCTTCATTAGTTAAAACAAAACAGCGCCCTTAATAGAGAATTTAAATTGTTTTATAATGTGCTTTTCCTTCCTTCTCAAACACTCCTTTCCCCGTTAAATATAATAATACACCACCCTGCATCATATTAAATATAATAATACACCACCCTGCATCATATTTAGTTGTTTGTTATTCATTTTGGGGTTGTTTCCAAAATTCCGGTAGTCCCTCACTTTCTTATAAAATTTTGAGAGCATTTTGCTTTCGATAGTAATTTGTAAGGTGAATAAGTCTTGTCCAAAATTAATAATAAAAAAGCCACAAAGACATGATTCCTATCTTCCTCTGAGTCATGTTACTATTTGTTTAATTCTCAGGCAATTTTCACATGTATGAATGATTATGAAGACATTACTTTATGCCTAACCCTGATTTCAAGATTAGTATTATGGCCTGTGACAGAAACAGAAAATTATATATTTTGTGAAAAAATTGAATATATATGTAATATTTTTTGTATGTAATGAAAAGTTTTTATAGATAATTTTGAACTCAGTATAATCAAAATAAGTAATATTCTATAATATACAATTAGAACTTATGTTATGTTCTTTTTTGTGCAAAGCAAAAAAAAGTTATATACAGGTTTGGAACAACATTAGGGTGAGTAAATAAAACAGAATGTGTGTTTTTGGGTGTAATATCTTTTTAAGTGAGGTTCAAACTTAAAGTAGATATCTATTTGGTCGTTTATTCTAATAGTGATTTCCAGCTACAGTTTTGTTACTGACGATGACACGGTCCAGTTTGACCCGAGTGAATTCCACAGTTGTTTCTCTTGTTCACTGAGGTTCTGCTGTAGTAGAGAGATTGCTCCACTGGTCATAGCGGGGCTGGAGACTGTTGCTGCCAACTCAGGACCACCTGTGGTCTTTACCATCTGGTGAACATACAACAAACCATAAACACCATATGGCAATTACAAATTCTTTCCTTACTTTGTGGAAAAACTTAACCTCTGTTCTTTTCGAGTTAGGCGAAGTTATACCTATGTTGCTAAATTCTAGGTATAATAGATTTTGAATTAGGCATGTGAGTGTTAGTTTGGGTTTGGGTTTGTCTCTCTGTATGTCTGCTGTGTGTGTATGTTTGTGTGTGTGTGTGTGTGTGTGTGTGTGATACTCTTACCAATTGCAAAGGGATGAAGACATGGTGCAAGAGTTCTTCTGCGGTTGGTTCTGAGATTTTCATCTTCAGCCGATCCTACAACACAGACACACACACACACTTGTCAAGCACAGTAGTTTTATGAAGCTATTAAAGCTGTCATTTCTGCTCTACTATTCAAGCAACCAAACGAAATTGCAAAAAAATAACTGGAGAATAAAACACCTCCCTTTTGGGGGATATAAGGCAATATTTAGACACATTTGTCTAATTCGTCACCTTACCAGTAGACAGACAGAATATTTAATCTTCTGAAAAATATCCACAAATTCTTGTTCTGATGGCGGGGTCCCGCTTTGTGTGAGAGGGCTTTCTACAAACAAAGATGTTTAAGATTAATGATTTATTGTGTTTCTGAAGGGCTTGGATAGGCTTGAGAATTATGGAGGTCGACTCTCTCACCATCCTGCTGTTTCTTCTTCTTGCTTTTCTTCTTATTCTTTTTGCTATTCTTCTTAATGCTCTGTTGCTCTAGAATGTGCTTAGCCTCAGCTGTCTCCTGCAGACGGGCCATGAACCGCTCCACATCAGCAAAACAGCGATTCACCAACTCCTACGACAGGGGGGATAAAAAAGGAGGTTTCAAGCAATGAGTCCAATTACACAAACACCTCAAGCACTTCCATGTCCTTTCTCTAAAGCTAAAATCCCTGTAACATCATATTTTTTCAGGTCAGGCAAAATCAGTTTCTTAAATGCTGTACATTGTTGTACTTAAAAACATTTCAATGCTATGTTTTACATTTTGTTATGAACTGCTTTATCTTTTTATATGTGTTGTTTTGCTAAATATAGAATAGGACGTTTAATGACAGGTTTCAAAGTGAAAACTTACCCCATATACCCTAATAGTGGGGCCTGTTGTCATAAAGGTGAACATGCATTCAATGTACTTGTTTACAATGTTTCTGAGCAATAATGTTGAAAATGTGTCTATACACCCTCTTTTTAATCTCTTTTTAAATAAATAACCTTCAGAAATTTTCACAGGTGTAAAAAGTGTGACATCTAGCCCTGGTCTACTTTATTACCAAATTAAATGTAAATTTTTTAGGTATGCATTCTATACAACAGGCAGTGTCCTATACTTACAACTTCTCTCTGTGCATGCATTAGATCTGTTTTCACTCTGTTTCCTCCGTTTACTAAGAAAAGATACAAGTATAGAGCAATGAAATACACACAAATTGACATAAATTATAAAAAAATTTAAATATTATATATAATTATATGTTATATTGTCATTGCGTATATATTTGATCAAATAGACATACAGAAAATAGACATATACCCACATGCATTTACACCTATGGGATGTAAGTTAGCAGCTGTGTCATTTGTAGACTTAGACTGTCTCCTAGGGATAACTGTGGGAGCAGCCATCTTTGAAAGCAAAAGCATGAAAATAGAAAAGACAAAAAACATAGAAAGTTATATAGACAGTGATAAACCTGATCACCTGCTCACAAAATCATGGCATGGGCACATCTGTTGCTATTCAAATTCATTTAAGAGAACAAACAATGTCTGAAATCTTGTTTTCTACTTATTTTCTACTAATTATATTTACAGTTCCTTGGTCATTACTTTATGTAGGACTAAACATTTAGTTAAACAGCATTTTGCTACCAGAACCCAATTATCAAAGAGGATTTTTGTGTAGTGGACTATTGGGGAGAAAACATTAGAAATTGAAGACAGAATTTCAGAACTGAGCTGGCAGGCAGACAAAAAAAGTGAGAAGACTATGCCAAGGGGCCAGAGAGAATCTCTTTAAATGGTTTAATAAACTAAGCTTTGGGACTTGGGCTACAACAACTCGAAAAAATTAAGACACGCCTGTTCAGATTTTTTTTTTTGTTGAGATTTTCACTCAAATGGATTTAATTGGATAAAAGATGTTCAGGAGCAGGGCATGCCCCAAATGATCACTTGTCTTCCCGAAACCTCCATATATCAGGCCACCTCATACCGTACTGTTTGTTTCTTTCTCTTGAACCCACTCTTTCCTTCCTTGCCCATCCATTTAGCCAACCTTATCCAACATTCTCTTTCTTGCAGGTTGTATCGGGGGGTCCTATTTGTCTGGCCTAAATATATACAATTATAATAATAGTCAAAATTTACAACTAAACTTTTACGGATGAATTTGAAAGTCTGAGACCACTTGTTCAAAATATTTATTTGTATGTGCCCTATATACAGTGTGTATAGAAAAGAATCACCACACATTAAAATAATCACATTTTGTTGCTTTGCATCCTGAAATGAAGACAGTTTTTGTTTTATCCAGCTGTATTCACTCAGTGCAACGTATAACATCCAAGTGAAAGATATAACACCAGAGCTTTTGTGGACTGCAATCTTCAAGTCGTTGCACATATTTTCAGTGGGGTTTAAGTCTGAACTCTGACTGGGCCATGTAAGGACATTCACCTTTTTCTCCTTCAACCTCTGTGTGCTCAGTTCTGCTGTGTGCTTTGGGTCATTGTCATGTTGGAAGGTGAAACTTCTTCTCATTGACAATTTTCTGGCAGAGGGCAGAATTTGGCAGTATTTTGCCCCATCTATTTTTCTTCAACCCTGACAAGTGCTCCAGTCCCTTCTGCAGAGAAACACTCAGAACAGGATCCTACCACCTCCATGCTTTACTGGAGGAATGCTGTGACTCTGGACGGTGAGCTGTACTGGATTTCTGCCAGACATTTCAATTGGTGTTGAGTACAAATAATACAATTTTAGTCTCATCTGCCTCAGAATCTTCAAGGTGCATTTTAGCAAAGCTCAGTCTGGAATGCATGAGTCCTTTTTTGAGAAAGTATTCTTACAACCCTCCCATACAAGCCACATTTGTGAGAATTTGATATATTATGTCGCTTGCACACAATCATCACTCTTTGTCATAAATTCCTGCAGCTGCTTCAGAGTTGCTGTGGGTCTTTTGGTCGCCTCTCTGAGCAGTTTCATCTTGGCTCTTTCATCCAGTTTGGAGTGACGTCCTGATCCAGGGAGGGTCTGTGTTTTACCAAATACCTTCCACTTCTTAAATATAGATTTCACGGTGCTTCTAAGCAGTGATAAAACCTTTGAGATTTTTTGTATCCATTTCCTGATTTTTGCCTGTCCACAACTTTACCCCGGAGATCTTTTAACAGTGCTTTCCCACCCATAGTTGATTGTTTGCTTCAGTTGCACTACCAAGGACTGAAATGCTCCAGGAAAGCTCTTTTTCCAATTCAGTGATTCTGTTTTTTTTTCTGACATGTTGGTGTCAAAGCAACAAAATGTGATTATTTTAAAGGGGGTGATTCTTTTCTTTATCACTGTACGTAGGACAAGCAGTTAGGAAGATGCATGGATAGTTGGAAATAAATAAATTAAATGATATAGGCAATAGACTGCAATAACAAGTTTGTGTAAAATTGAGTGATCATTTTCTCCAGCATGATTTGAGATGATCCATAGACATCTTGTGCTTCAGTGGAGGCAGAAGTATCTCACTGTAAATATACAATAAGACATGATCGATGCCACAAATGTACTTAAGTGACCTAGAAATAGTGCAGAATCTAAACAATTTGATCTTCATTTTATGCCATAATACTTCTTAATGTAATGTTTAAAACGTTTCAAAATCATAATTTTTTTATTCCAAGGTTAAGATTAGATTTTGAATACCTGGATTTCAGATTTTTGGACACCCACTATATTCCTGAAAATTGCAAGTATAAATCTCCAAGAACCAGATTAAAAACTCACAATCACCATGTCAAAATCACTGCGTTGGCTAAACACTCTTGTGTTGTTTAGGAGGAGTGCCCAGGATTTTTAACACAGCTGCTATTATTAGCAGAGATCTATTCAATGACTTGCTTGAATTCACACTGTCATGTCATTGTATCGCCAAAGAATAGGTACAAGACACAAAATATAGCTCTTGGACAAGAGATTACAACGCGATGAACATTGCTATAGATGAAGTAATACTTTTCAATCCTTCAGGGGAAAGCATCTGTGTGCATCACAACTATGCGACTATAAAAACATAATACACCTGTTGCCAAAATTGCTAGTACTGTATTAATATAAAGTGTAAGTTTCCATGGCATTATTATAAAGATTTAATTGGCTGGTTTAAAAGTCTTACCGTGTTTTGGATGTGTGCACCTCCTTCTGTCACATCTTCTGTATACACCTAATAGAGAAATGCAAGAACAAGAAAAACAAGTTGATCTGTTTAATAAGTAAACCTGGACTTCCTCTCTCTCTCTCTTTCTCTCTCTCTCTCTCTCTCTCTCTCTCTCTCTTCTGAGTTTCAGGATATGAAGAGCATAGAAACCTGTGTTAATACATTCTGATGAATGCATTCCTCTCACATACCTCTGAGAGACTATAAACGCAACAGATCTTCACCAGGCTAAGATTTTTATAAGAAACCTTGAGGGGTCCAAAATAGATATTAGAATATATTCAGATAAATATGTAAAACACCACATACACATATGTCTTCACACATAAAGACAAGTGGAAAAAATGTAATACTCACACAGCCACAGAGTCTTCGGCAAAGAACTGCATCAGTGGCTGCTTCAGTTCAGTGTGTTCAGGCTAAGCTTGTTTGTCTAGATCTGTCATTCTTCTCATACCCTCCCTCTTTCTTTCTTTATTTTATTTCTCTTCCACTGTTTCTCTGTCATTCACAGGTGTAAAAAATGCTATTACCTCAGTGTTTAATCTATTTGAAATACTTTCGTGAATCTGGGTCAATTTATGTGATGTGTGCTGTCAAAATAAGGACAACTATTATTAGAACAACTTCTCAAGTAAACATACACTCCCACACTTACAAAACCTCTCACTTGCAGAGATTGTGTCATTTTGATATGAATTCTTGCCTTGGATGCTTTGCCAGGTAAAGCACATGCTGGTTAACCTGCCAGGAACTGTGAATCAATTTTCACATGACAATTTTTGTACTTGCATTTCCTCTTTCCTCTCATTCACAGTGCTACACTGTACTTAAGATAATTCATATGCATTTTGAATCTTCAAAGTGAATGATTAATTAAACACTCTGGAGTCTCTAAGATTTTAAAATAAAATTTTAATAGAAGTAAAAAATGGGAAAAGACTCTTATTTTAGCGAATAGGTTGAGTAAATGATTAAAAAAAAAAAAAAAGACTTTTGCTTTATCAAGTAATAGATAATATTTACATAAATTCAGACATTAAGGAAAGCAGGGGCGTCATGCCCATTCAAAGTGAGGGGGCATGAGGGGGCACGAGTCTTTTCCCAATTTTTACTTCTATTAAAATTTGCGCGTAAATGGATCTTAGAGACTCCAGAGTGTTTAATTAATCATTCACTTTAAAGATTCAAAATGCAGATTAATTCTCTTAAGGTACAGTGTAGCTATGTGAATCTATCCTGATATATTTATCATGTTTGGAATTGTTTTGAATAAAAAGGAAAATAAATAAATAAAACATAAGCCTATCTCAGATATACAGTGCTATCGTAGTTGCTGTGTCACATGACAACATGACTTATACCCCCCGCCCCCATGTGCCCCCTCAAAAATCATGAATACATGACGCCCATAGACGCCCCTGTAGGAAAGTACAGTCTTCAGTCTTCACCGTTTTATTTCTTTACAACTGCCTCATATGAATTAGCAAGCAAGTATTCCCTGAACTTTTGTTAAAAATAAAAAAGTACAATAAACTACATAATGACACTGCATACAACTTAACCAAACCATGTTTTTTTGCATGAGCTTGCTTTTCCGGTCTTCTGATGTCACACGAGACTGAACGCAAGTCAGGGAAGTGCATCAGTGCCTGAAGAAAAACTGAACGAATCAGTGAGATTCAAAAGATTCGACTCACTAAGTTCAATTTTAAACTCCAGCGCTGTCAGTCTTGCATAATTTCATCTCAGCCTATGATTATCCGGTCCCATAATAATAATATAACTCTTAAGGCCTTTCAGTAAAGCAGCGTGACAGCAATAATAACACTTGAGGATGCTCTGAATGTAAGAATTTGAGAAAGACTCAGGTAAGGCAATGGCGCCTTCGTGTGTTACAAAAGTGCAATGGGCCTTATTGGCAGAATAAGTGATGTTATGTAACGCCTGTTAACGTGCCCCTTCTTCTTCTGCTTGCTTGCTACTTCACTTCTGCTCTTGTAGCAAATGTAGTATCTATACGTACCCACAGCCCTTCGAGTGCTTATTCAAAATATAAACAAGAGGCGTGGCGCAAGATGGAGCTTATCGGTCATCTAGGCTATTACCATACATAACTCTCGTTTTAATGTCCATTGCAGCTCCCTGCGTGATATAATATCAGTCTAAGGGACTTTATACATTCTTTGAATACTTTGTAGGTATTTATATAGGTAGGTTTTTTTATATTAAAGGGAAGAGTGCAGACCCCAAAAGGGCGGTAGGCCTACCGCGTGTTCTTTTCCAAAGTTGTACATTCGGAGACAAGCACTCCAACTTTTAATGCAAGTAGACATAATTTTTTATGTAGTAAGCTCACTTAAGGACTTGTTTATTGAGATTTTACCAAAATTATTATAATATATTTTTTAATCATATCTAAAGGTAAAACATTTTGTATATATATATATATATATATTTTGTTGTTGTTGTTGTTGGTTTTTATTATATTTATGCAACCCATATATTTTGTAACTAAGTTTTTCCATTAAGATAGCCTCAAATGTTGACATTGCATTAAAATCTATACTACTGCTAGATACCTGAGCTGGGCCCTTCTCCATACAGTGGGTAAATATCGCTGACCTTACTATTTAAAATTTACCCATATGGCCTTTATAGCTGTGAAAATTTGCAGATGCATGACTTTCCGAACTGAAAATTTCAGAGCATGAAAAATAAAGGCAACTACATGTATTTTCATGCATACAGACCCATTTAAACTTTGAAAAAATGTAATTGAAAAATTGAAAAGCCAAGTCTGTCATTTATCATTGTACTTAGCCAAAATTATTGACAAATTATTAGAAAAATGTCATGATTCTGCCTTCATGTCCTGACTTTCCTCTAGTCTTGAGGCAGGATCATGACAGACACGTGTTTTGTGTACAAGCACATGGCCTTGTCTCGTTCCCTTGCCCCGCCCCCTTGTTATCCTAGTTTTGTCGTGATTGCCTTACCTGTGCCACCTGTTGTGTCTTGATTAGTATCCAGTATTAGTAGGAGGTATCCAGAGCACATAAACTTATTACTGGGGTTCCTCAGGGATCAGTTCTGGACCTCTCCTCTTCTCTCTATATCACTGGGTCCCATCATACAGGCACATGGTTTCTCCTACCATTGCTATGCTGATGACACACGACTCTATCTCTCATTTCAACCAGATGATCCAATGGTAGCTGCACGGATCTCAGGCTGCCTAGTGGACATCTCAGCATGAATGAAAGAACATCACCTACAGCTCAACCTGGCAAAGACTGAGCTTCTTATCTTACTACTACAGTATGATTTCACTATCTAGGTTCTACTACAATTACCCCATTAACGGTCAGAAATCTTGGATGACAAGCTGACCTTCAAAGACCACATTGCAAAGACTGCTTGATCTTGCAGGTTTGGATTGCAGAACATCAGAAAGATCAGGCCCTGTCTAACGGAGAAGGCTGCACAACTTCTTGTCCAGGCCCTTGTCATTTCTAGGACAAACTACTGCAATGCTCTTCTGGCCAGACTTTCATCAAGCACAATCAAACCTCTACAAATGAAAGCACAGCTGAAAACACATCTCTTTCGATGCTACTTGACCTAATCCTAAATAAAAATTAAAAACTTTGTCTTTCTCTTTATTTATTCATTCCCTTTCTAGCTTGTACGTTTTTGATCGATGCCTAAAACTTGGTATTACAAGCACTTCCTGTGTCTTTTTTGCCTCTTTAAGAATCGCTTTATGTATTCCCCAATTGTAAGTCACATTGGATGAAAGTGTCTGCCAAATGCCTAAATGTAAATAATAATGTCTTAGTGAAAATACTGTCATATAATTAAGAAGACATATGTACATTGTAAGAAAGAGGGGATTTAGAAATTTTAGGGGGAAAAAACTGGGTAGCACTTTATTTTACAGTCCTGTTCCTCAGTAGTACAGTACAGTACAGTATAGTACAGCACTTGAAGTGCTTTTCACTTTAACTATAACTAAATTAGTTACTACATCATCAGTAAAATATATTGGAATATAAAATTAAATATAAAATAATATACTTTTTTTGTGTGGTGCTATGATATAAAATCGTTCCACTTTTGATATTATAAAGATTTTTTTTTTTACTTGTTTTTGCATAAAACCAATAAAAATGTTTACATATTGTAATTTACTGTAAACATTAAGTTTCCATCTGTCGGGAGCCTTAGCTAGAAAACAAGCTACAACTCAAAGAGCTTTTTTGATATCTAACAATTGAAAATCAGCAATTAACTGGCCAAAATGTTCTTGTACAGAACTGGTTTTGTGTTTCACAATCACAAGAAGAACCTCTGTATGTTGATAAATCTCATGTGAAATACAGTTTTTGGCAAAATAAACACTTCAATGTTTGTCAGTCGCCTGTGTTCAGCTGAGCTCTTCATGTTTTGTTACACATCTCATCTTCCTGTCTTAGTGAAGGAATGTGCAGTCATCTTTATTTTTTAAAGTATTTCTGGTTCTGGAAGGCTCTGGATATCTCAGACTCCATAGATCAGTCAGGAGAGTTTAACCCCATCATGACCGATCGCTTGCTTGCAGCTTGGGCTATTGTGTGTCTCGCAATGATCGAGAGCATCAAGTCTTCTGCCAAGGTACAGCATACATACAACATACACATGTTTCTTTCTCTATTATGGTGAGGACTTTTCTTGTACATCCATTGTTTGTTACTGAGCTACTGCTATTTTCTTTCCCCTAACCTTTTACATTTGTCATGTTTATCAAGCCATTTTCCTTACAATGCTAGTGTTTCACTATCTTTGTGAGGTACTGTGACATTTGGTCTCCACAGTGTATTAAAAATGGTTGCAACAACTTGTAAATGAATAGAATCAACAGATGTCTCTTAGTGAAATTATTACACAGAAAGTTCATCCATTGAATGATCTGTCTCTACTTTTCTCCAGGTGATGTATTTCTCCTCAGTGTTTCCTTACGCTGTGCTGATCTGTTTTCTCATCAGAGGGCTTATGTTGGATGGCACAATAGAGGGCAACAAAAATATGTTTTACCTTAAGGTGACAGCAAGAGCTCATACTACTCCCATAAAGTGCAATTAAGACGCATGTCAAATGCAGTATTTAAATGTGATTGTGTAATCAATTCTGTTTATTAGCTGGAGATTTGAGGGGAAGTGCAGGTGTGGCGTCAGGCTGCTACACAGGTGTTCTTTTGCTCTGGGTCTGGGTTATGGCTCTGTGATCCATAGGACACACATTACTGTTCAAAGGTTTGAGGTCAGTAATATATATATATATATATATATATATATATATATATATATATATATATATATATATATATATATATATATATATATATATATATTCGTAACATTATTAATATCTTTACTGTCACTTTAAATTTTATTTAATGCATCCTTGCTGAATAAAAGTATTAATTTCTTAAAAAAAAAAAAAAATCCCTGTTACTAAAAATAATTTACTAATAAGTCCATTTTGGTTGACTTTGTTCTTCCTCATGCTGCTGAATTTGGCCCCCCCCTCCCCATGTTTGGCACCATGCAGGGGATTCTTACCCTCTCATGGACAACTTCAAAGTGCTGGGGTACCACAAGACCATGTTGACAGGTACACACAAATAGACACTAATACTAAAGGCTATTATACCCTGGCTATTATAGTCAAATAACTTGGCAATATGATTGTATAATTTGCAGTTTGTAGCTGTATCCTGGGCCTCTTTATTTGCCTGCTATTCACTCAGAGAAGTGGCAACTATTTCGTGACCATGTTTGATGACTATTCTGCCACATTGCCACTGATCATCATTGTTGTTTTTGAAACTGTCAGCGTGGCATGGATTTGCGGTGCTGATCGGTGAGATGAAATGTGAAATGATAGATTTCTATTATGATTATCCTGGAGTTAATAAGGTTTGTGAGATCGGCTGTTATAGCATTTTTTAATCCTCATTAAGTTGGCTTGAAAAAGCCAACTTACTGATCTACTATTTAATCTTATTATTATTATTCTTCTGAGCCAAATTTTAAACACTATCTCCTCCTAGAGCTTTCAAGCTAGAACCACCAAACTCGGGTCAGACCTTCAGACTGGTCTGACTCGGGTTGCTATATCTTTTCTAACTGATCCAGCTTATGGTTTTCGTAAACCAGACTACCAAAACCACCTTAAATCCCATAGACTTTCATTGAGGGGGTACAAACTTTTGAAAAATAAGGCTTATAATATATTTAAGCTGTCTACTACCATAGCAAACCTTAAAAACTCTCTACTGAGAATACAGCTAAAACCAGCCTAAGCTGATCAGTTGTTTTGGCTAGTCTCCCAAACTGGTTTTTAAGTGGTTTTGACCACTCTCACGCTGGTCTTAGCTGGGTTTTAGCTGGTTTTTACTGAATCCACTGTTTTTAGCTGGTTTTTGCCAGATTCGCATAGAAACATGCTAACAACATGCTAGTTACTCACTTATCAGACTAGAAACATGCCTATAACATGGTTTTAAAGTGGTTTCGGCCACTGTCATGCTGGCCTTAGCTGGTCTTAGCTGGTTTTAGGTGGTTTAGTATAGAAAAATGAAAACAACATCCTAGTTACTTGCTAATCAGACTAGAAACATACTTCTAACATGGTTTAAAGTGGTTTTGGCCACTGTCAAGCTGGCTTTAGCTGGTCTTAGCTGGTTTTAGGTGGTTTTCTTTAATGAATCAACTGGTTTTAGCTAGATTATCATAAAAACATATTAACAACATGTTAGTAATTTGCTAATCAGTCTAGAAACATACTTCTAACATGGTTTAAAGTGGTATTAGCCACTGTCAAGCTGGCTTTAGCTGGTCTTAGCTGGTTTTAGCTGGTTTTCTTTACTGAATCAACTGGTTTTAGCTAGATTATCATAGAAACATGTTAACAACATGTTAGTAACTTGATAATCAGACTAGAAACATACTTCTAACATGGTTTAAAGTGGTTTTGGCCACTGTCAAGCTGGCTTTAGCTGGTCCTAGCTGGTTTTAGGTGGTTTTCTTTACTGAATCAACTGGTTTTAACTAGATTATCATAGAAACATGTTAATAACATGCTAGTAACTTGCTAATCAGACTAGAAACATACTTCTAACATGGTTTAAAGTGGTTTTGGCCACTGTCAAGCTGGTCTTAGCTGGTTTCTAACTGAATCAACTGGTTTTAGCTCGATTATCATAGAAACATGTTAACAACATGTTAGTAACTTGATAATCATGTCAAGAACATGCTTTTAACATGGTTTTAAAGTAGTTTTGGCCACTGTCACGCTGGTCTTAGCTGGTTTCTAACTGAATCAACTGGTTTTACCTGGATTAGCATAGAAACATGTTAGTCACTTGCTAGCCATGCTAGCCACATGCTAGTCACATGTTAATCATGCTAGCAACATGCTAGTTGTATACTAATCATTCTAAAAACATGCTAGAGACATACTAGCAACATGTTAATCATGCTACAAACATGCTAATGACATGCTAGTCACTTGCTAATCATGTTAATAAAATGCTAGCAACATGCTAATCATGCTACAAACATGCTAGCAACATGCTAATCATGCTAGCAAAATGTTAGCGACATGCTAGAGACATGCTAGCCACATGCTAATCATGCTAGAAACATGCTAATCATGCTACAAACATGCTAGCAACATGCTAATCATGCTAGCAAAATGTTAGCGACATGCTAGCAACATGCTAGAGACATGCTAGCCACATGCTAATAATGCTAGAAACATGTTAGAAACATGTTAATCATGCTACAAACATGCTAGCAACATGCTAATCATGCTAGCAAAATGTTAGCGACATGCTATCAACATGCTAATCATGCTAGAAAAATGCTAACAACATGCTAGAGACATGCTATCCACATGCTAATCATGCTAGAAACGTGTTAGCAACATGCTAATCATGCTACAAACATGCTAGCAACATGCTAATCATGCTAGCAAAATGTTAGCGACATGCTAGCAACATGCTAATCATGCTAGAAACATGCTAACAACATGCTAGAGACATGCTAGCCACATGCTAATCATGCTAGAAACATGCTAGCAACATGCTAATCATGCTAGCAAAATGTTAGTTACATGCTAACAACATGCTAATCATGCTACAAAAATGTTAGCAACATGCTAGCAACATGCTAATCATACTAGAAACATGTTAGCAAAATGCTAATAATGCTACAAACATGCTAGCGACATGCTAGCAACATGCTAATCATGCTACAAACATATTAGCAAAATGCTAATCATGCTAACAAAATGCTAGCGAAATGTTAACAACATGCTAATCATTCTACAAACATGCTAGTGGAATGCTAGCAACATGCTAATCATGCTAGCAAAATGCTAATCATGCTACAAACATGCTAACGACATGCTAGTCACTTGCTAATCATGTTAATAAAATGCTAGCAACATGAAAATCATGCTAGAGACATGCTAGCCACATGCTAATCATGCTACTAAAATGTTAACAACATGCTAATCATGCTACAAACATGCTAGCAACATGCTAATCATGCTAGCAAAATGTTAGCGACATACTAGCAACATGCTAATCATGCTCGAAACATGCTAACAACATGCTAGAGACATGCTAGCCAAATGCTAATCATGCTAGAAACATGTTAGCAACATGCTAATCATGCTACAAACATGCTAGCAACATGCTAATTATGCTAGCAAAATGTTAGCGACATGCTAGCAACATGCTAATCATGCTAGAAACATGCTAGTCACATGCTAGCAAAATGCTAATCATGCTAAAATCATGCTCTCAACATTCTAGAAACATGTTAACAACTTTGCTAATCATGCTAACGACATGGTAGTCACTTGCTTATAATGTTAATAATATGTTAATCACTTTCTTTTTTAAACTTCTTAACTTTTAAAACTTTTAAATTTTTAAAACTTTTTAAGCTTTTCAAACTTTTTACATTTTTCTAACTTTCTGGCCAGGCTTTTTCAAGCCAACTTAAAGTTTGAAAACAAACTTTACTATCTAGTTGTATTTGCTGTTCTTCAGTTTCTTGGATGATGTGGAGGTGATGCTGCACTGGCACTCTCCAGTGGTTTATCGCTATTTGTGGAAGTATGTTGGTCTGCTTGGCATGCTGGGATTGCTGGCTGCTAGTCTTCTCCGCATGGTCTTTAAACGGCCCACTTACACAGCTTGGAACCACACCACGTTATTATACACTCTCAAATAAGATGAAACATTATGAACTAACTTCTATTAAAAAAAAAAAAAAAAAGGAATGGTGACTCTAAATACTTTTAAAGGGCCAAAAAATCTGTTGTAATTTACTCACCTTCATGTTTTTCCAAACTTGTATGACTTTATTTATTTTGAAAAAAGTTTTGTGTATTTTAACACATACACTGCTGTTGTGTAAACAGGATTGTTTAAGGATTTTGAAAGAAGTCTCTCATGCTTATTAAAACAGTAAATAAAAAAAAACTAAAGTATTATTATTATTATAAAAAATTAGATTACAAATATTATTAAAAAGTAATTTGGCACATTATTTCTTTCATTAATATTTATTTAGTTATTTCAATATATATATATAACAGCCTGAATCGACCTGTCTATATTTGTGTTGTTCGTGTGACCATACAAAAAAATATAGAAAGGTTGATTCAGTCTGATTTTATGTTATAATCATGAAAATAAGATTTTGACCTGAATAGGCTACCGGTTGGTTTAGATCCGGGATGGGGAACGTTGATCCTGGAGGGCCTGTGTCCCTGAAGAGTTTAGCTCTAACCCTAATCAAACACACCTGAACAAGCTAATTAAGGTCTTCAGGATACAGGTAGGTTTTTATTTTACAGGGTTGGAGCTAAACTCTGCAGGACAGTGGCCCTCCAGGATCAACGTTCCCTATCCCTGGTTTAAATGTTAGTTTATATGAAATCTTGCGTTTTCTGGCAAACGTATCTCAATTGTGTAAGCTATTAATTACCGTTAATGAATTTACAAATTATCGGTATAATTTAAATCTGAAAATATCTCTGTATTAAACACAAGGTGGCGATAGACTACACATAAATTATCACACAAGGACCTCAAGCACCATCACATGATGTTGAGAAACTCTGGCCCAAACACAACTTTTATTTACAGGTGACAAATTGTGATATTTACTGTAGCTAGATTATTACGGGCAGGTAACCTGATCAAGGTATATCTTTAAAAAAATTATATATATATATATATATATATATATATATATATATATATATATATATATATATATATATATATATATATATATATATATATATATATACATGCGCTCTCTCTCTCTCTCTCTCTCTCCACACACACACACACACACACACACACACATACATATATATATATATTCAGGACCTTGGACAGAGACAAAAAAAGAAAGCCAGTTAGATAACTGGTCCACAGATCGTGAGAGAAATCTGTGAGAGAAATCTGAGAGAGAGAGAGAGAGAGAGAGAGGGGGAGAGAGGGGGGCGCACGGGACAGGAGCACACCGGTCGGACTCGGAAGTCGCGAGGATGGAGATCCGTCCGGACCGTTTTAAGGCTCAGGCAGGAAAAACTTTGGGGAAAATACACAGGTAAGTATCTTAATATCCTGAAACCACTTGGTACTTTAAAAAGTTTACATTTAATTGTTTTATATTTCTCGATTGGTTTCTCCGTATTCTTGTTTAAAGGCGAAACATAGCGTTTAAAATTGTTAAAAAAAATTCGATATCGTGGTATTGAGAAAACA
Organism: Carassius auratus; assembly: GCF_003368295.1. Lineage (NCBI taxonomy): Eukaryota > Metazoa > Chordata > Actinopteri > Cypriniformes > Cyprinidae > Carassius > Carassius auratus. Next base: position 3,414,272 of record NC_039245.1, on the reverse strand, counting down.
TCCGTAATTCAAAGGCGATGTCGATGAGTTAAAGACAGTGACCGGATCTGACAGCTCATTTAGGCTATAGAAGACGTGCTGGTGAAACCGTATTATATCAAGTTTACTATCAAAAAAGTGATTAGGCCTATGCACTTCTCTATTGGTGTATTAAGACGTCAGGTGCCCACCCTTGTCGTGATTGAATCTCAGTCAAAGGTGTTCTTATGTAATGCGTCCACTCTGTTCGATTGAGAAGATTGTCCAGATGGATCAGATTAGTTCGCGGCTAACCTGGTGCCACAGACATCCGACGCGTGGCATTGGTGGCTTGCTCTCTAGTAGCCTATCTGTGCGCGTGAGCGAGTTCATTTTTCAAACGAACCTTTTTATTCCACCTGAGCATCAGGTAGGATAGTCCCGCGCATCACTGCACAGCTCGCGCGTCCCGGGACACACACACGCACACATACACATTCTGATTCCACGCGCTAGTTGTCAAAGCAGAGTTGACCAAATTTGATCTTAATACGCACGAGTACTAAACATAATACAAACGTCCCATACCGAAAGATAACAAGTATTTTAATACTATTAACAATAAACGTGTAAGAATGAATAATGAAGTAGGCTAGCCGAATTTATTTAATCAGCTGTATTATGTTTTAAAACTAAGTAGAAAGGAAGGAAGTATTTTGTCATGACAGATTAAGAAGATAAATCTTGTTAATTCGATAGGATATATCTGTTTTAGGCGCAAATTCTGACAGGATGGACTTCCCAAAAGGTCAAAGTACATCTCTTTCGAATAAGTTTGTCTAATGCCAGGGAAAATGTTTGATAACCACTAACATCATAGTCTTGTTATATATATATATATATATATATATATATATATATATATATATATATATATATATATATATATATATATATATATATATATATATATATATATATATATATATATATATATACATTTTATAGAGTTTTTGTAGAGTAGGCTATGTGCGATGTCCAGAGAGTCGTCAATGTTTAATGTCACTGACCATGCGCTTTTTCGCATACTTTTCCAATGGATTTTATGTAGAAACGAAACGTTTAAATCCAGTTCGAAAATAGCCCACGAGAAGCCAGTACACACCCACACACAGCTGTCGGCCCTACAAATCCCCGAGCGCCCCCTCCCCATCACTTCGTCGTCTCTCGCGAGCTCGCAGGATTAAGTGAAGGGTAGCACGCGCCGCGCGTTCTTTAGCGATGCCGCACGTGCGCCGTGGTGACCCTCTGGGACTGAATTTAATAGAAGTTTTTGAATAAAACGTGGTTTTGTCCGCATACTAGAAATCTTAAATCTGACCATCTGTGCCTTTTTAAGTGTGAAATTACAGGAATGGTAGGCTATCTGTGGAAAAGTTTGTTGATTTGGATTTCTGCCTCTCATCTTTAGCTGTGAGACTCTGTATCCCTGATAATATTCTAGAGAAAGCATCAGCAGCTGATTAATCATTTAAAGCTCAGCAATGCGTCTCCTTCTCCTACTGTTTGCCTCACAGGCTAGCAAACACACGCTTCACACCTGCAGTGTTCCCTCTGCTCACCTCACTCTTCACATTCAGTCATTCTTCACTGAGGGATAGTTGATTTTAATTATAAGAAAATGATCTTAAATCACACTTTTCACTGTTTATTGTCAATAACCAACATATGCCTCACAAAAAGTCAGTCATTTATCTTAAAAATAATTAACGGTTTATCCACAGAGTTGATGACAGTAAAAATGTTGACTCTTTTGTTTGGCAAAGGATAATTTCATAGCTTTATGATCCTAAATACGCAACCTAAATGCTTTTTTTCACACATAGTAAATAGACAAAACTACAGCTCGATGAGTTACAACTTGAGATTCATTCTGTGATTTATTGTAAAATAATTTTTGTTTAAAAATGATATTTACTTCAGTGATTTGTTTGAAAACCAAGTACACTAAGTTTTTATAAAATGTTATTTTTGATGAGACTATTTTAAGACTATCATTTCAAAATACGTTTTATTATAAATTTTCATGTTTTAAAACCGCTGATTTAAAGTACCAAATTATTAATTTAAGTGTTATGAAAACACTCATACATCTTGTACTCCTCAGTATTTTTGTTCCAAAATAAATTACATTTTTGTCCAGATTTCTGACTCATTCTGATTCCAACAGAAACATTTTAGGTCTTAAAGGGTTAGTTCGCCCAAAAATGAAAATTATGTCATTAATGACTCACCCTCATGTTGTTCCAAACATGTAAGACCTCCTTTTATCTTCAGAACACAGTTTAAGATATTTTAGATTTAGTCCGAGAGCTCTCAGTCCCTCCATTGAAGCTGTGTGTACGGTACACTGTCCATGTCCAGAAAGGTAAGAAAAACATCTTCAAAGTAGTCCATGTGACATCAGAGGGTCCGTTAGAATTTTTTTGAAGCATCGAAAATACATTTTGGTCCAAGCATAGCAAAAACGACGACTTTATTCAGCATTGTCTTCTCTTCCGTGTCTGTGTGAGAGATAGTTCAAATCAAAGCAGTCTGGAAATCCGGTTCGCGAACGAATCATTCAGTTCACCAAATCGAACTGAATCGTTTTAAACGGTTCGCGTCTCTAATGCGCATTTATCCACAAATGAATTAAGCTGTTAACTTTTTTAATGTGGCTGACACTCCCTCTAAGTTCAAACAAACCAATATCTCGGAGTAATTCATGTACTCAAACGGTACATTGGCTGAACTGCTGTGAAGAGAGAACTGAAGATGAACACCGAGCCGAGCCAGATAACGAAACAAAACATTGACTCGTTCACGAGTCAAGAACCGTTTCTGTCAGACGCGTCCGATTCGTGAACCGAGGAGCTGATGATACTGCACATGTGTGATTCAGCGTGAAGCAGACCGACACACATAGCGTCTGAACCGAACTGATTCTTTTGGTGATTGATTCTGAACTGATTCTGTGCTAGTGTTATGAGCCCAGGTAACCCGAAGGCTTGAATCAAGGGCAATCATCGCCAATGACGCCATTACGTCGAGCGCAAAAGAACCGGTGAAATGTTTTCTTCAACCGGTTTATTGAATCGAACTGTCAGAAAGAACTACTGGTGATCCGAACACCGATGCAACCAGTTCTTCACTCGTGAACGAGTCAGTCTATTGTTCGTTATCTGGCTCGGCTCGGTGTTCATCACAGCAGTTCAGTCAGTGTACTGTTTAAGTAAATGAATTACTCCGGGATATTGGTTTGTTTGAACTCAGAGGGAGTGTCAGCCACATTAAAAAAAGTGAACAGTTTAAGTCATTTGTGGATTAATGCGTATTAGAGATGCGAATCGTTTAAAACAGTTCAGTTCGATTTGGTGAACTGAATGATTAGTTCGCGAACCGGATATCCTGCTTTGATTTGAACTCTCTCTCACAACAGACACGGAAGAGAAGACAATGCTGAATAAAGTCGTCGTTTTTGCTATTTTTGGACCAAAATGTATTTTCGATGCTTCAAAAAATTCTAACTGACCCTCTGATGTCACATGGACTACTTTGATGATGTTTTTCTTACCTTTCTGGACATGGACAGTATACCGTAAACACAGCTTCAATGGAGGGACTGAGAGCTCTCGGACTAAATCTAAAATATCTTAAACTGTGTTCTGAAGATAAAAGGAGGCTTTACATGTTTGGAACAACATGAGGGTGAGTCATTAAGGACATCATTTTCATTTTTGGACGAACTAACCCTTTAACTAAAAAGTAAATTAAAACTTGCATTTACAAATAGGATGTGGTCAGCTAATGGTTCTAAGGTAATGTTTCCTAGATGTGCCAGGCACTATTTTGCACAGATTTATTCTTGCTCGTCATTCCTGTTTTACGTGTTGACTAGACGGCAAGAAAGATCTGAAAGCATGTGAAGGTCAGGCTGCTGGGATGTGTATACGTTTGCATGTGTGTGTGTGTGTGTCAGGAGGGGGGGGAAGTATCTCCCCAGGTGACACGGTCCCACTGAGACCCAATCTGTTCAATAGACACAGGGGAGGGTCAGAGGAGTTTGGCATAAAAACCACAGAACAACACTGATGGTACAACAGAAATGTGTGAGGAAAGAGATTTGTGAGTTTTAATCTGTTACCTTTATACAATATCATCAGAATTTTTAATGAAATGAATCAAACAAAGTCACAGAGACGAGTAAATTCAGAACAGCTCTCTACAAGAAACGGCTGGAAAATAGTGAGCTAAGATGATAAAAGGCAGAACAGAACAGAGATGAAGTGATGGTCAGAGAGAGGGGGGTTGGCGAGAGAAGTGTAGGATTATGTAATTATTTTGCTGTTGTGCCTTTATCCTCTTACAGCAAGATTAAATGGGAAAGAGTACATGTGTGTCAATGTATGTTTGATGTGTTTGTGTAGGTGTCAACAGAAATCTACATGTCTCGACTCAAAACTTGAATACAAATTCGCAACACTAATGAACCATGGAACATGCTCGTGCACAATATGAGACGCAGCATGATTTGGAATTCTGGATTGTCTTTTTTTTTCTTTTCTTTTCTTTTATATCTGTGATGGTCACATGGTGTAATACATGTTCATCATTAATAATCATAATGCTGTCCTGCAACATGCAAATACTGTCTTGGACTTTTCATTGTTGAAAACTGTGTTTATTTTGAAAAGGGAATATGCTGCACAAAAGATAAAATGTAAAATGATAAAATGTATAAAACAAACAATTTTATTTATTTAAATATATTTTTAATAAAATATTTGTATAATTATTATATTTAATAATGAGTAATTATTGTACTAATTGTAATTATATGCTATTTAATAAAATGGTACAATATTACTTAAAACATTTTTTAAAAAGTAATTAATAAATAAATAAATAAAAGATGGTTGTACAGTAGATGTTATGTGTAGTATGCATGTTATCCGGATATACTACATTCGTTATGTTGTAATTGTCATGTCATGTGACGAAATAGCATCAGTACGTATAGCGTCTCCTCGCTGCCATTCACAACTCCACTGAAAGCACACATAATCTTAAATATTAGGTCATCTGGATACTCCTCCCCTACTGTTTTATCAATACTGTGAATTTGGACATACTGTGCAAATCTTTTCATATACTATTTTTGTCTAGTAGGAGAGCAGTCATAGTCTGACACAGCCCATATATCCATAAATCATTAGGTGAAAAATACCCGGATGAAATGCTGTTTTGCAGAGATTAAAGGTCACTTTGAGGCTATGAGAGAGTAGTCATTTTACTTAGTTTTTGTTAAAATTTAGAATTTAGTTTAATATTTATATTAAACTATATTTACTTTATATTTACTGTTTTTACATTAATTTATAGTTGAAGTTTTAGTTTTGTTGTGTGTATTTGTAATAATCATAAATATTAATATTATATTTCTTTGGGAAAAATAAATGGCAAGGTGGGAATTGTATGACTAAGCATGTTGGCCTTGATACTGTCATTTGATGAATCTACAATATGCATATGAGATCAATAAATACTATTATCCATTTGCTGAAATAGTGCTGTTATAATGAGTATGCAGATGTGTTTGTGTCTGATCCAACTTTGGTACATGTGTGAGATATTTATAATATGCTGACATAGAAGTAGATGCTATTGGACAGGAATCTGTCAGCGTGTCTTTTGCCAATATAAAGTGTTTGTCGTGGCAAGGTCCTCATACCACCCTCTTCTGTTGTACACCTGTCTCTAATTAGAGAGCCTAAACACACACACACACACACACACACAGACACACACACACACACACACACACACAGACATTTACAGGTCAGCAGGTGCATCATGAACCATGGAACAAGATGCAGAAGTGCATGATCTGTAATCGTAGGTTATTTTGTTTTTGCAATGTTCACATGATTTAAAGAGGTAAAATGCACTGTAAAATAAATATTAATTACAGCCAACAGTCATTCTCATTAGTAGGTAGCATATGTGCTGCTGTTGGCAGCAATCTGTTTTTAACTAGCTTTAACCTTAATTATACAGCTTCCTGAGTGAATGTGTGTGAGTTATATTGTAGACAAACACTCACTTCTCTCCTCTTTTTCTCTATTTCTCTTTCATTCTACTCTGTCATTTTTTGTATTTATTATTTTCTCTGGAAGTCTTTAATTTCTGTAATCCTGATCTGAGGGGGATGCCACAGATTATCAGTGGATAAGAGATGGAATGAGGAAAGTGTAGGGGAGGGACATACATGAGTCATGGGAGGCAGAGGTTTTAGTTATAATTGAAATACATTGCTCTTTTTTTGAATGTCCATGAGACATCTTTTTAGTTTCTCTACAACACATCAATGCTGCAGAATGAATGTGCTCCTCAACATACGAACACACATGCTATCATCATTTCTCTTCACTTGTGTCTGAGTGTGTGTTGTTTGAGGTTGAGGGGATTATAAGGGATCTACTTATAGAGGTAGAGGGAGTGTATATATATATGTGTATGAGGTTTGTGGAGCTCAGAAATATATATATATATATATATATGAAATGAAAGTCACTTTTACTCTCTCTCTTTTTATGGAATATATTACATTTTAAGTTTGCACTTATTTGATAATAAATATTATTGCAAAATATTATAATTTCAAATAAAAAATTTCATATGTTTTAAAATGTAATTTATTCCTGTGAAGTAAAGCTGTCATATAACTTTATCTGAAACTATGCAACATTATAATAATAATTTGACTTTTTATCAATTAATTGCATTCTTGTTGAATAAAAGTATAATTTTTTTTTTTTTTAAATCTTACTGATCTCAAACTTTTGAATGGTAGTTACACACACACACACACACACACACACACACACACACACACATATATATACAGTATATCAGATTTAATGGTAAGCATTAGATAAGCTCTGCATTCATTTTGTCTGCACATTAAAATCATATACTGATTGTAAGCTTCAGAGCATATGTCTGTGAAAGTGTTTGCTTGTGTGCTTCTATGTAGGCATTTTTTATTGGCTGTAAACGTTGCAGACAGGTTGCATACCCAGATGGTCTCTCTTTAGGTCTCTGCTGGACTCGTGTACTCATGTACTGCTATCCAGTGAGACTCCTCATTCTTGTACCATGTCCCCTCTCCCTCTGTGTCTTCTTTCTGCATCCCACCTGTTTTTAGGTGGGTTTTGTGATGCAGTTATACGACCTATGAGGGTTCCCTAGTGTATGTGACTTCATATCCTAGCTTCATGCATGTTAAATGTATAGTTGATCTGGATCATAAAATATTTGAATATACAAACGCTAAGCATACGGTGCATAAACACCTAAACTGGTGGCAACATTTTTTGTATCAGTAATTTTCAGTGGGAGGTGTAGTGAGTAGTGCTCAGGACTGGTAACAGAAATTGACCTGGTTTGACCCCACAAGGAGCAAGACCTTTAATGGTCCTTTAAAGTACCATTGTGTCCTTGAATAAGACGCTTAACCTCAGAATAATTCAGAACTTTCCCTAAAAATGTATCTGGGTTAAAGTATTTATGACCTTTTGGCCCGCTAGGGCTTTTCTCGCCTGAAATAGTTAACAATGGATCATTCTGAACCTTGGGTAAAGGGTGTTCATATTCATAATCTGACCTTTCACATCGTACATTCCTAAACACTGGGTTAATGTTCTTACTTGCATGTTTGGGGTGTGCTACAACACAATATTTTTGTTTGACCTGTACAGTGTCTTCTTCACTCCAATTTGGATGTTTTCCTTCATAATTTGAAAATGTACACTTCAAATGCTGAAACAACTGTTTATACAATGCAGAATTTTATGTTCTTCATGTGTACTCAACTCACATTGGCGTTATACTTTCTGTGTTCACATCCAGACTCCTCGAGAAACGGCAGCAGAATGGTGAGACTATCGAGCTGTCAGCGGAGGGTCGTCCGGAGCTGGTGGAGGAGAAGGAGCTTCCCATCGTGGACTGCACATGTTTCGGGTTGCCTCGTCGTTACATCATCGCCATCCTGTCAGGCCTGGGCTTCTGCATCTCGTTCGGCATCCGCTGTAACCTGGGTGTGGCCATCGTCAGCATGGTCAACGACCACACGGTGTACTACGGAAAGAAACCTGTCATAGTGGTCAGTGTCACTGCTCAATTTTCTACTTAATTAATTAAAAGTGCATCCAGTAAAAAAAATTAATATAAAGAGTGGACAGAAAAGTCAGAAAAGGAGTCAGAAAATTTATTTGGAAACGGAACAAAGAAATAGTTGTTTGGCCATTTTTAGGTATATTATTGGCCTTTTTAAAATATAAGATACAAACGATATTCATTAAGCATGGATAAATACGTAAAGTGTAACAATTCAAATTACTCCAGGGTCGGTTTGTATCACAGTTTTGTCATCATATTGGTACAGTTAGGAATGTGTTATGTTTAGGGAAAAAAAATATTATGTCAAAAAAATTAAAATAAGAACAATTAATCTAACGACAAGCCACAGCACAAAGAAATATAAAATAGCAGATATACAAATAAAATAAACAGTACTTTTCAGGTTTTTTAGGTATGTCTATGCCGTATTTTCCGGACTATAAGTCGCACTTTTTTCATTTTTTGGCTGGTCCTGTGACATATAGTCAGGTGCCACTTATTTATCAAAATTAATTTGACATGAACCAATAGAAATGAACCAAGAGAAAACATTACCGTCTACGCACTCTATGCTGCTGAGTGCTCCTGTAGTCTACACTGAAACATAGAGCTCCCTCTCGCGGCTGGAGACAGTAATGTTTTCTCTTGGTTCTTGGTTCTAAATAAATGCGACTTATAGTCCGGTGCGACTATGTTTTTTCCTCATCATGACTTATTTTTGGACTGATGCGACTTATACTATATATAATAGAAATTTAATAAAGTCTATTGTAAAATAACACTGCATATTTGACTGTATAAATTTAAAAATGAATCCTTATCAAAGTTACAAAAGCTATTCAATCAAGAGCAATTAATGATTTCTTGTCTTTTATTGTTTGATTAACATTAAACGTTTTAAGACAATGCACGGATCCAGGGTATCAGGGTATCTGTACGTTCAACCGACTCTGTCTGCTAGGAAACTCACCAAGAGTTTTTTGAGAATTGGTCCATTCAAGCAGAGCCGGATTATCCATAAGGGCACTTGGGCCAGTGCCCAGGGGCACCAACCATTCACAACAACTAGGGGGGCTCCACATGACACAAGCTTTAAAAATATTTTTCATAAATTGTTTAATTATTAACTTGAAATTCTTGAAATACCATACATAACTCGTTTATGAACACTAACTTAACAATAATAATAATAATAATGTAATGATAAAAACTTCCTATTCATCGGGAAGAAGGAGGCGGGAACCGGCGGACAATCAAACCATTTTAATAATTAAAAAATAAACACAAAACAGCGCACCAGCCCCTCACGGACGACTGGTGTGCGCAAATAAAAGCCAAAACATAAAATATGGTCCAGGCCTGGTCCTCTCTCGTCCTTCACGGTCGTCGCTCCAGTTTTATATCCTTCCATCTCCTACGTGGGACTCGATACCGACGGTGGGGCGCAGGTGTAGCTCATCTCCAATCACTACACCTGGCCTCACTCCTCGTTCCCACGCCTCTCGGCCCCCCCCCCACTCGCCACAAATAATAAATTATAAATAAATAAATATTACATGACCACCATCAGTCCCCCCCTTCCGTCCCCAATCTGTCAGAGTTGAGTTGGTCCACAACAAGTACGCGCAAATGTGTCATTTTTTTTTACGGCTACAGAAAATGAATCAAAAGTGCCCAGGGGACACTACACTGTCTTAATACGGCCCTGCATTCAAGCACAAGTCTGGAAAGAGAGTTCAATTTTGCGTGCTCTCTGAGACGCAGGTTTGATGTTTCGGATGAGTGCACACACAAATCTTCTCACTGCGTGCGTGAGTTCTCATTCGCATCTTCTGGCTCAGGCGAGGCTTAAATGAGTTTAGTTTTAATCAGAGATAGCATCGTGTGCTGTTCATGCCTCACCTGTGCATGTGTGCTATCAACACCCGGGTGATGACGGCATAAATGATTCGTCATATTCGAGCATAGGGCCCTCGCATTAAACAAGTTTACAAAGTTACTGGATTGTCCACACATAAATATATCCAAATTGACTTTTTTTGTAATTATATTATTTTTAATAAATATAAATGTATTATTATACAAATTTTAACAAATGCATTTTATGATCTTTTATTGTTGTTGTTGTTGTTATTAGCCTACTTTATCTTAGTTTTATATTTACTGATTTTATTTTACTAATTTATTGATTATTTCTCTCCTTTCTCCTATTCCTGCTCTACTTTTCTTTTTTTTTTTTTGCAATTGTAACATGACAGAAAAAAATGTGAGGTAAATTGAGGTTATTTGATGCTTTGAAGAATGATGTGTAATAATTTTTCTGTGCAAGTAGTGCACTTTGACTGAAGTATTCTCATATTTGTCACACTGCGCTGCTGTGTTGGAGCACTGAGTAAGGAACGAGGAGACATGGAGAATACTTCAAATGAACAGACTTTAATAAACATCCAAAGAAACCAGGAACACAAACATAGCAAGGAAAATGATGTTCAATATCAGAAGCAGAACTAAGAACAGGGGAACACCTCAAATACACATGACAAGACGAGTATGACTCTGTCTTTTCCCACCCAGGAGGCTCAGTTCACATGGGACCCCGAGACAGTAGGGATGATACATGGCTCATTCTTCTGGGGTTACATCGTCACACAAATCCCCGGGGGATTCATATGCCAAAGGTTTGCCGCAAACCGGTAAGCTGATCAGCAAATTGATTTTTTGTTCTTTCCCTCAAGAGTTTTATGAATGAAAATGTGTTATTTAAGTGGGAGGAGTCTGACTGAGTCAAATGTCCAGTTATGCAAATGTGTATCTTTTGCACTGGCTGTTGTTCCATTGTGGCAGCTCACCCCACATATGATTACAACCCCAATTCCAGAAAAGTTAGTACATTTTGTAAAATGCAATAAAATCTTTAACTTTCATTTAATTGACAAAAGTACAAGAAGATATTTCCAAAGTTTTCACTGAACAACTTAAATGTATTTTGTAAATATAAACAAATTTTGTTTTTGATGGCTGCAACACAATCCAAAAAAGTTGGGACAGAGGCTAAATAAAAGTGAAAAGGATAAAGAATATACAAATTAAACTGTTTTGAAAGAGTTCACAGTCAGGTTATGGATTGGTAATATACTGAACAAAATTATGAACGCAGCACTTTTGTTTTTGCCCCCATTTTTCATGAGCTTAACTCAAAGATCTAAGACTTTTTATATGTACACAAAAGGCCTGTTTCTCTTAAATTTGTCTAAGTCTGTGTTAGTGAGCACTTCTCCTTTGCCGAGGTAATCCATCCACCTCACAGGTGTGGCATATCAAGATGCTGATTAGACAGCATGATTATTGCACAGGTGTACCTTAGGCTGGCCACAATAAAATGGCACTCTAAAATGTGCATTTTAAAAGTGACTGCAGGAATGTCCACCAGAGCTGTTGGCCATGAATTGAATGTTAATATCTCTATCATAACAATCTGTTTGCACACCTAAAGAATTTCTGCACAAATGGTCAGAAACCATCTCAGGGAAGCTTACCTGCATGCTCGCCGTCTTCATTGGGGTCTCGATCTGACTGCAGTTCGTCATCGTAACTTACTTGAGTGGGCAAATGTTCATATATGATGGCATATGGCACTTTGGAGAAGTTTTCTGATCAATCCCAGTTTTCACTGTACAGGGCAGACAGCGTGATTGGCGTCATATGGGTGAGTGGTTTGCTGATGTCAGTGTTGTGGATCGAGTGGCCCATGGTGGCGGTGGATTATGGTATGGGCAGTGTATTATGGACAACGAACACAGGTGCATTTTATTGATGGCATTTTGAATGCACAGAGATACCGTGACAAATCCTGAGGCCCATTGTTGTGCCATTCATCCATGACCATCACCTCATGTTGCAGCATGATAATGCATGGCCCCATGTTGTTAGGATCTGTACACAGTTTCTGGAGGCAGAAAACATCCCAGTTCCTGCATGGCCAGCATACTCACCGGACATGGCACCCATTGAGCATGTTTGGGATTCTCTGGATCGGCGTATACGACAGCGCGTTCCAGTTCCTGCCAATATCCAGCAACTTCACACAGCCATTGAAGAGGAGTGGACCAACATTACACAGGCCACAATCAACAACCTGATCAACTCTATGTGAAGGAGATGTGTTGCACTGTGTGAAGCAAATGGTGGTCACAACAGTTACTGACTGGTTTTCGGAGCCCCCATACCCCCCAGTACAGTAATACTGCACATTTTAAAGTGGCCTTTTATTGTGGCCATGTCTAATCAGCATCTTGATATGGCATACCTGCTACTTTATATAATATTATGAAAAGATTCAGGGAATCCAGAGAAATCTCAGTCTGTCCAGGGCAAGGCAGGAAACCTCAGTTGAATGTGCATGACCTTTGAGCCCTTAGATGGCATAAGAAACTGTCCTGCTATGGTGTTAAATAGAGCCACATGGGCTCAGGAAAACTACTGTCACTTAACAGTCTGCCGCTGCATCAATAAATGTGACTTGAATCTTTGTTACTCTACAGGAGATAATTATACATTAATTATATGCAGTGATGCCGCAGGGTTCTCTGGTCCAGAGCTCATCTCAGATAGTCAAAAAGACAGTGGAATATTCTTTCTGGAAAAAATGGATATTGAGTTTCCAGTCTCAAAGACCAAAGGGTCCATCCAGACTTTCATTAGCAACATATGCAAAAACAAAAGGTGGGATTTACAAAAACAAACTTGATGGGAAAATTTGCGCACCTGCACACAAACTCTGACACATGCGTGCTGACTTTTTTTAACTGAAGAGAGAAATGTAATGAAGTAAACGACGATTTTAAACTCTGTTTTCATGTCAATATACACATTTACATTATTCCACTCTCATTAATGGAGATAAGCACTGGTCAACTGACAAAGTCATTACGTAGAAATTAAAACAAAATTATACAAATCTATTTGTAGAGGATGTGCTTGAAAACTTTTACAGTGGCATGCTATATTTTAATGACAATGAGGAGTGTGCCAAGTGCACAATAATTCAAGTTATTAGAAAATATTTTTAGTGAGAGCAATGATCAATGATGCGCAGACACTGCTGGATTCGGTGGTCGAATGGTCCATTATCCGGTTTGAATAGGTCCAGTGATAATAGCATACAGTACAACTACTGCTGCACAGAGGTGATGTCATGTGAAGGCATCTCCACAACATTATGAAAAATAACACTGTATTTGAAGGATACAACTTGACGAAATTGGTAAGATTGGCACATCTTTCCACAAAAATTTTAATTGTTTAAAACAATTTAGGCAAGGCAAGGCAAGTTTATTTATATAGCACATTTCATACACAATGGTAATTCAAAGTACTTAACATAAAATAAATAATCATGAAGAAAAAATAATAACAAAAATAAAAACAAGCAATTTTAAAACATTCAACAGATGCACAGCTAAACAGATGAGTTTTAAGTCTAGATTTAAATGTGACTAGTGTTTTAGCACATCTGATCTCTTCTGGAAGCCGATTCCAACTGCGGGCAGCATAGTAACTAAAGGAGGACTCCCCTCGTTTTGTGTGAACCCTTGGTATTTCTAACTGACTCGATCCTAATGATCTGAGTGCTCTGTTAGGTTTATATTCAGTGAACATATCTGCAATATATTTTGATCCTAGGTCATTGAGTGACTTATTTACGAGTAAAAGTACTTTAAAATCAATCCTAAATGTAACTGGAAGCCAGTGTACATTTGAACCATTTGAGTACCATCCAAGAAAGCCCGACCCAGTTTTCGAGTCTCTTTAGTAGTACGTTATGATCGACATTGTCAAACACAGCACTGAGATCTAGCAATACCAGCCATATTTTGCCAGAGTCAGAATTTAAGCAAATATAATTTATTATCTTAAAGGGGGGGGGGGGGTGAAATGCTCGTTTTCACTCAATATCCTGTTAATGTTGAGTACCTATAGAGTAGTACTGCATCCTTCATAACTCCAAAAAGTCTTTAGTTTTATTATATTCATAAGAGAAAGATAGTCTGTACCGATTTTTCCCGGAAAAACACGAGCGCCTGGAGGCGTGACGTGTGGGCGGAGCTAAAGAATCACGAGCGCCAGTAGGCTTTTGCTTTGAGAGCGTCTGGAAGCTGTGACATTACCGTGAGGGAAAAACCATCATCCAAAACAAACCATGGCTAACAGTCAGATTCAGCTGTTTATTTATGATCCAGAATCAGATCCAGAGGCTGAAATTTAACAAGAGCAGCATCAGCAACGACGTCTCTATGTGGTATGTACTGAAACTGTATATATTTGCTTAGCGGTTTTGGAAAATTACTAAGTTCCACTTTGTCGTCTTTTTTAAAAAAAAATTTAAGCTGTACATGTGGAAAGTGCAGTTCGATGACAACATCGCATGTTGTTTACTTGATGTGCTTACGCGCCGATAGCTAAGTTAACAACACAAAGATATTTGAAGCAGTTTTACTCACCGCATGCGGTTCCAACACACGATCGTAACCCTTTTTCGTTGGGATTGCATCATCCTTAAGAAATAAACGATACGCAAATCCGGCGTCAAACTGGGCCTTGTTTGTAAAACAAGCATCTTCGAAATGCAGGGAACAAACACAAACACTTGCACAACTCCGTTGATGCTCTGTAAAAATAAACTCCATCCACTGGTCCCTTAATGCAGATTTTTTTGGTAATCTGTGCAGGGTTGTCTTGCCCTGGCAACCAAAAACACACTCCTTTTGTGAGATTTCGCGGCGCTCTTGCTTTGATCAGTGAAGTCTGTTGTGCTCTCAGTGCTCTGCTATACGGGAGCGCGCTCTTCCGGCAGACGTGCCCTTAGCACCCATATAAGGAAATTCCGCTCCATCTAACGTCACACAGAGCCATACTCGAAAAAAACTTTCCGAAACTTGTGACAAACCGGAAGGAGTATTTTTGGAACAGAAATACTCCTTCAAACGTACAACTTAATTTTTGAAACTTTGTCCATGTTTAGCATGGGAATCCAACTCTTTAACAGTGTAAAAAACTCAGTATGCATGAAATAGCATTTCACCCCCCCCCCCTTTAATGAGTGCTGTCTTTGTGCTGTGATGCGGTCAGAAAACAGATTGAAAATTGTCCAGGTATCAATTTGAGTTTAAGTATTTGTTCAGGTGATTACAAACTACTTTTTCTATAATTTTGCTGCCTATAAAAAGAAGATTAGATATTGGTTTATAATTGCTCAGAATGGTGTTATCAAGATTGCTCTTTTTCAGGAGGGGCTTAACAACTGCAGTTTTCAGGGCGTTTGCAAATGTCCCAGAAAGAAGTGAGGCATTCACCACTTCTAAGAGATCTGCTTCTAAACAATTAAGCACACTTTTGAAAAAAGATGTGGGAAGTGTGTCAAGATAGCAGGTTGACGATTTTAGGTGCTGCACTATTTCTTCCAAAATGTAGCTATCAATTGCTTCAAGAAGACATACAGTAGTATCTTTTTGATATTGTGGCCAAATCTGTCAGACCTCTGCATTGCAATTTAAATACTATTTGGCCAGTGGAAAAGAATGAGCTCAACTATATTCTAGAATATTTAGGATCTGAGAACTATTTTCATATATTAATTCTAAAACATAACAAGGATAGAACATATTGGGTGATTTTTAGCAATGAAGATTGTGTATGTCACAAATTACATTCATAGTCCGTACCTCATATTCCCTTAATGTCTTGTACCTTTGACGGTGTTAAACATGGTGTCACGTGGATGAGAATACACATGTAAATGATATGCAGATGAGGTTATGCATAGTAAAACATGGCGTTGAAAGCTCCATATGGTGGTTTTGGGAGGAGTCAGGGTGAAGATGCACATACACACAATCTACCCTGACTGGGATTTATACAGGGATTTTTGCATTTGGTTTTATAAATCTGAAGTCTTTTGTGTGTATGCAAAATCTAGCTTTTGTGCCTACGTACACTTTTAGGATGAAATATACAAAGAGTTTTATGAGACCTTTTTTTGTATCCATCAAAATCAAAATAATTATATATTTACAAAATAAATATCAGTAAAAGTTGGCCAGTGAAAATGTTGGAATTTTGTTTTCTTTGTTTTCTTCTTGAAGAGAATGAACAAATAACATATTTTTGTTTTTATTGTATTTCACAAAACGTCCAAACCTTTCCGCTTTTGAGGTTGTAAAAAAATTACATGATTGTACTAATAACTAATAAAATTATATAATGACAGTGTGTGTTCAGCAAAAGCCAAAATTGCAACATTTCTGATCCTGTTGTAATTTAAGGTTTGCTTATATACAGAGATAATAAACCTGATGAATATTCAGTGAACTGAAAAAGACTGCCAGCCCCAGTTGATGAGATATTAGCATGGTATTTGACTGGGATTTGGCCTCAGTTGACTGTACTGCGTGTGTGTTTGGTCTCAGGGTGTTCGGCTTTGCCATTGTGGCCACATCGACACTGAATATGCTGATCCCAGCAGCAGCAAGAGTTCACTATGGGTGTGTTATCATGGTCAGGATTTGCCAGGGGCTTGTGGAGGTATGGCATCTGTGTGCATGCGTGGATTTGTGTGGATCTGAAGTACTCTGAAATATTAATGGTTTAATATTTATTCATCCAAATGCATAGCATCACAATCTTTTGTTACCATCATGGTTGCATACACATTAAATCAGTTTATTTCTCTACTGGAAGGGCGTGTCATATCCTGCATGTCACGGCATCTGGGCCAAATGGGCTCCGCCTCTTGAAAGAAGTCGATTGGCAACAACAGCGTTCTGTGGTGAGATGTCTGTCAATCATTTGAATCCATAAATTATATACTGTACACCTGCTGATATAATCAATAGAAATCAGTTTTAGTCTTTAATGAATGAACTTGAATCAGTTTTTGATTTTGTTAAATGCTGCAATTAATGATAATGTTAGTGGATAGCACTAATAAGAGGAAGCATACTAAGAAACTGTATGTTATAGGTTCATATGCTGGAGCTGTTGTTGCAATGCCTTTGGCTGGAGTCTTAGTCCAGTACACTGGATGGTCCTCAGTGTTTTATGTGTATGGTAAGTAGCATATACATACAGCATGTTATTTTAATTCTACACTATTTAATATATTATTTAATATAAACTTTAGTTTTTTTAATAAAGCAAGTAAAACCAAACATTTTAATACACAATATATAATATACACTATCACTCAAAGGTTGAGGGTCAGTAAGATTATTTATTTTCCTAATATGTTTAATCACAAGGATGAATAAAATTAGTCAAATATGACAGTAAAGACATTTATAATGATACATAACATTTTTTTTATATTGTTCTTTTATATTGCACTTTATATTCATCACAGATTCCACAAAAAATATCAAGTAGCACAACCTTTTGCAACACTGATGATAACAAGAAATGATTAATCAAATCATCATATCAGAATGATATCTTAAGGATCATGTGACACTGAAGACTGGAGGAATGAGTCAGAAAATTCAGCTTTTAATAAACTAGATTTTAAAATATATTTTGAAAAAGAAAAGTTATTTTAATTTGTAATAATATTTTAATATTTCTCAATATTATTGATTTTACTGTTTTTTTATCAAATAAATGCAGCCTTGGGGAGCTTGGTGAAACTTATACTTTAGAGTATATATATATATTTATATATAATGCATAATTGTCATTATATAAAATAATTCTTCTCATCCGTTTCTCTTTTCACAGGGACTGTTGGGATATTCTGGTATCTTTTCTGGATTTTAGTTTCCTATGAGAGTCCAGCTGCTCATCCAACCATCTCACCAGAGGAGAGGAAGTACATTGAGGATGCCATCGGGGAAACCACTGGCCTGGTCAACCCTCTGCAGGTACAGGCATTATTTCTCTCTCTGAATCACTCTTCCACACATTTTCCCTCTCACTGTCACACACACACACACACACATACACACACAATAAATCTTCTATCATTTCACAATTGCTACATGCTGCAATGTTCTGGATATGTTTGACCTCTGCTTTTTTGCCACCCTGCAGAAATTTAACACTCCCTGGCGGCACTTCTTTACCTCCATGCCCGTGTATGCCATCATTGTGGCCAACTTTTGCAGAAGTTGGACATTCTACCTGCTCCTCATCAGCCAGCCCGCTTACTTCGAGGAGGTGTTTGGCTTTGAAATCAGCAAGGTGAAACACACACACTTAAATTAGCGAAGTGTTCATGATGCTCTGCAACAGTGCTTCTGAACTGGCAGGTCACAATGCAAAAATAAATCATAGGTCTGTTATGACATGTTGCAGACAGCAGGAAAAAGCAATGCTAAATATAAACAATAAAATACCAATGCATATATATAAGAAAACAACCTGGACTACGGTAAATATCAGTTGAAATCAGAATAAACATGGTTTTTGTGTTTTGTGCTGTGAATTACTGGCTGCCAAGAATATTACACATTCATAAACTAAAACTGTTGAATGGCTGCTGTGTCATGCTAATAAAAATGTATAGTAAAAATGATAATTATAAAAAAAAGAGGTGTTTATAAGTAAAATTTATCCTAAAACAAACCAGTTGAGGAACACAGTATGCACTGTTTAGTACTGTGCAGCTGGATGAAGATATTTTTTTTTGTCAGTAACTACTCTTTCTGTTCCTTCTGTCGCTCAGGTGGGGATGGTGTCTGCACTTCCTCATTTAGTGATGACCATTATTGTGCCAATTGGAGGACAACTTGCCGACTACCTGAGAACACATAATTTAATGACCACAACGAATGTCCGAAAACTCATGAACTGTGGAGGTAAGATGTAGATAAGGTCAAATATATATTCATTTTACCCAAGAATATAAGAGATCTGTCTTTATTTACTCACCCTTAAGGTTTTTTATCTTATTTATTTTTTACTTTTAGCACTATAATAGGACCAACAGAATGATATGAGCCTTAATAAACACCCATACTATAATACATATAAAAGCCAGCACACAAAGTGTTTTAAATAACAGAGGGTGTGCAGAGGCAGAAACTGCATATAGGTGTTTGATGCCAGTCCAATTACAGTATCTGCCTATTTTTGCTCTGTCTGGTCCTGCAATGGCAGCTGGGGCATTAACCACTGATGCGTCAATGCATGACACACTCACTCTCTCTCTCACAATCATCTGCACACACAACATACAAACACACATAACACAGATACAGATGCACCAGAGCATGCAGGAAATTGGTGACATTGGTATATTCAGACACAGGTACACCATGACACACAGTAAACCTTGTATGTTTTATCCAATACACTGGACTGTTGTGTGTGTTTTAGGGTTTGGGATGGAAGCCACTCTACTCTTGGTTGTTGGTTTCTCACATACTAAAGCAATAGCCATTTCCTTCCTTGTGCTGGCTGTTGGCTTCAGTGGATTTGCAATTTCAGGTTAGTAAAAAAAAAAAAAGAACACAATAAAGAACTCACTTAGCTTTTGTGTACACTACCATTCAAAAGTTTGGGGTCATGCTTTTAGTGTCTTATGCTTCCCAAGACTGCATTTATGTGATCAAAAATAGTAATTTTTGATCACATAGATGCAGAAAAAACAGTAATCTTCTGAAATATGATCACAATTTAAAATAACCGTTTTCAAGTGTATATTCAGCATCAGTACTCCAGTCTTCAGATCCTTCAGAAATCATTCTAATGTGCTGATTTGCTGCTCCAGAAACATTTCTTCTTATCATCGATGTTGAAAACTGTTGTGCTGCTTAATATTTCTGTGGAAACCATAATACTTTTTACCCCAGAATTCTTTGTTAAAACAGAAAATCTTTTGTAAACAGAAATCTTTTGTGAGATGAAAATTGTCTTTATTCCCATTCCTGATTTAATGCATCTTTGCAGGAGAAAAGTATTAATTTCTTTCAATGATCCCAAACTTTTCGACAGTACTGTACTGTATATCACTCGCTGCTTCCTTTGAGGCCAAAAATTATCCTTAGTTACTCAGATTCATTTTCTATGGAAGCATATTCGTGCCCTTTTTATATAAAAAAAAGATAAATGTAGGATAAGGATTATAATAAAATATAAAAAGTGACGTTGTGAGATATGAAGTAACATTGTTAGACATAAAGACACAAAAATCTCATTGTGAGATATAATTTCGCAACCATCAGGAATAAAGTTGCAATTGTAAGATATTAGAGACATGTTAAGATGCATGACAAACATATTCCTCTTACGTTCTTTCTCTTTCAGGGTTTAATGTGAATCATCTTGATATTGCTCCACGTTATGCCAGTATCCTGATGGGAATCTCCAATGGAGTGGGAACTTTGTCAGGAATGGTGTGTCCTCTCATAGTTGGAGCCATGACCAAACATAAGGTACAAACTAATATCACACAAACTTCACATGCCAAATAATTGATTTCTGTTTTTAATTGGTTTTATTTACTTACTTTTTCTTTTTTGTTTTTTTTTTTTTGCCGGCAGACACGTGAAGAGTGGCAATATGTCTTCCTCATTGCAGCACTGGTGCATTATGGGGGTGTGATCTTTTATGGTATGTTATACTATGTTCAGCTAATCATGCAAACGTGTTTAAATCTCTTTTTATTTCACAAATAATGAAGATTCTAAATTATTTTTGTCATTTCTCTCCTGAAATGCTGGTTTTGAATATGTTCTCAGGGATCTTTGCATCAGGTGAGAAGCAGCCATGGGCGGATGCTGAGAATACCAGTGAGGAGAAGTGTGGCATTCTGGGAGAGGACGAACTGGCCAATGAAACAGAAGAGCTGTACAGGACTGGTGGACAGTATGGGGCTATAAACAATCCCCATGCTGGGGGTCCGAACGGAGGAGGTGCTGGGGCAGGATGGGTATCAGATTGGGATAAACCAGAAGAATATACTCAACCAGTCGAGACAAATAGTTATTTACATGCCAGAGAGGGAGAGAGAAAGAGAGCTCACATACAGTAGTGGGAAGAAACAGAGTCGATGTTTAAGAGTAAGAGGAATAAAGATCCATGCAGAGTGAATAAATCGACACAGTGAGTGAGCGAATGTGTGAATAAACAAGCGAGTGTCCAAACTGATGATAAACTGATAATGTGATGATTGTTCTATAAACCTACACACAGAAGATGTGAGTCATTTGTGTGTCAGATTGAGAAAACAGTGGCGCTCTGTGAATTATATGTTCAGTATTATAGGCTTCCTGCCAAAATCACTGTAATGCACTTAAAATGACACAGTGATGTTAGACATGTTTATGGTTGTGGTGTACGAGTATACAGTATATGAGCTTGTGTGTGTGTGTGTGCTCATGGTGAGTGTGTGTGTAAGTTTCCGTACTGTGCTCAGTTCCTTTTGTTTTATCCAGTGCTTTAAATGGTTTAAAAGGGTTCAAGCAAATCTGTGGATGTTTAGATATTCATTCGATCATAAGTTTGTGCACTTATATCCTTATAGCCCATATCCTTAAAGGGACAGTCACCGAAAAAGAAAATTCTGTCATTATTTTCTCTTTATGTGGTTTATAAGTTTGTTTATATATATGTGTGTGTATGTGTGTGTGTTAAATATTTTAATATATTTTAGAAATTAGGTTTAATACATTTTGGGCTAAACTAGTCCTTTAAACATGACTGAATGTGTGTGTGAGTTTAAACCACCCAGATATTCATCATTGGGTGAGTGCGAAAGTGTGTTTTCATCCTTTGATGTACTATATTACTCAGATATACACATTTTCACACAGTACATGCACACATATTCAATAAATCTGTGGATAAATCTGTTTTTTGCATGTTTGAAGTTTTACTGATATTACTACCAGGTAAATTTATAGTCATTTACACAGTGTATTTACATTTATGCATTTGCAGATGATTTTTTAATCCAAAACTATAGATGGGAATGGAACCCATGACATTGGCATTGCTGATACCACACTCTGCGGTTTGAGCTACATGAATGCCAAGAGTCCAAATATACAGACACACACAAACACAGAAATAAACAAAATCCCAGGTGAAATACAAGGAGGAAGTGCCGACATTCTGAGACTCTAGATCAGTGTGGGAAGTTGATAAATTGTAATCTCAGTTTATGCAAATTTCTTCTCATCATGTGCATCCGTTTAGAGGCCATTCAGTCAGAGTGAAGGAAGAATTTAGGGAACCACTCAGTCTGATTCTGCCCCATAATTTGATGTTATTCTGCTTAATGTGTGTCTTTTTTTTTTTTTTTGCACTTCTTTTCTGAACATTGAATTCGTTTCTTTCTTATTTTGTTTTCCTAAACGTAACTTGACTTCTCATCACAATATCCCTTTGGAGAAAAAATAAATATAATAATATAAATAATAATAACATAATAACAATAATAAAAAGATGTACAAATTGTATATGTGAAGAATCCCTGTGTACAATTAAACGAATTCAGTGTATTAAGTGTCTAGCATTTATTCTTTGCGATAATAACTGATCAAACGGGCACAAGAAACTGTTTGAGACAGCAGACGTGTGGTAGGCGATGTGTTAGTATGAATCTGCATTACAATACAAGCCAAAATCAGTTTTTTTCCAGCATCACTCTGATTACTTGCCCACGTGCGTCATTTCTTTCTGTTTATACCTTTCTTCATCTCTCTATTCTGCCCTCTCTAATGCTCCTCTCCACCCACAGAGGGCATCTGCTGTCTTCTAATCTTTGCGTAAAATCAAGATAATCCCTCTATCCATCTGTCATTCAGAGAGAGAGAAAGCATTTTTGCACCGGAGAGATTTGCTGTTGTGTTGTCAGTGACATCTAGTGGTCAAAATGAGTAAATGAAAATACACTAAAATAATAGCGTTTTAGATTTGACCAGATTTAGCTTCAAGTAGGTTTGGTAAAAGGCATTACATTGCCAAAGCACTTTTAACATTAAATTATAGACATACACATTTACACATGCTAAATAATAAATAAATAAGAACGTAAAACAATAAGAAGAAAAAGGCAAAAGCTTTACGCAATTTCTTTAACTCTTTCTTTTATTGGGATCATTTTTATTATTATTTCTTGGATTATTTATCAGACCTTAGAAATCGACTACAGTTTCCCTTTCATTGTTAATTATTTAATTATTGTGAAAGCCCTCTTTAGACTAAAATAAAATAACAACTAAATAATAATGCAATTATTATTTGCAAAATGCACTATTTGTAAATGCAATTAGGTTTAAGAATCTAGCACTAAATGTATTTTCTGATGTATATTTCATGTTTTTTTTAAGGGCTTCGATGGTGTGCATCTCTGGCCTTTTAATAATGTAAAAAGAATCCCATTGGTCAATATTCACGAGGCGGGACATGAAAGAGAAATTGGAAAGAGGCATTGCACTACCATTGGTCAATTCTTACTTCCGTTTATTCCTCGCCCAATAGAATTCAAAAATTCGACAGGCCGGCTAAATCTCATTGGTCATCTCCTCCGGTGATCCCGCCCCCTCCTCGCCCTCAATGAATCTGGGAGAGTCTTAGCCAAGAGGAGCTAATGCCTCCACGGGCGGATTTATTTGGGTTATCGTGAAATTTGTACAGAGTAGAGACAACATAGTTTAAAATAATACGTTTTTAGTGTGTTTTTTAACGGGTGGGTTTTCATCAGCCCGATTTTTTCCAGCCTGTCTTCGACTCCAGGGAGAGTTTAGTTGTCTGGTCGATCGTAATGTGGCTCAGGGGCTAATCCTTGGACTTCATTCAATACTAACTCATCTCGAGGCGCTACGTTGGGGCCAGCCGAACTGATTTAACAACCAGACGGGAGGTAAAATACACAAATAAGCCGATAACTAACTTCTGACCTGTTGATAGAAGTTGAGATAAAACTAAATGGAGCTGTAACGTTAGTTTCAGTATGCTTCTTCCCGGCTAGGCAAATGTGATAGGAACTCAGTAAACGTTATCTTAAACCCTAGTCTTGAATGTCTTCGAGTATGATTTGTTGACTTGTAATTCGTATGTTCTTTTCCGGTTATTAAAAGGACAGGTCGCCCAGATAGCGAAAGTTGTGTCGTCATTAACCCCCCCTCCTGTTGATCCAAGCCCTTATGACTTTTCTTTTTTCCGTGGAACACAGAAAGGAAATTTTATAAAGAATGACAGCCTCGGTCACCTTTCACTTTCAGTGCATTTGTTCTCCATACAGTGAAATTGTCTTTTAATGCTGGCAAATTAGTGTCAGGAAGAGTAATACAGTACTGCTTGTTGAATTTTTCTGTTTCTAACCCTCTCTATTCACCTTCCCTCTCTTCCATCCAGAATGACAGAATACAAGCTGGTCGTTGTTGGGGCTGGTGGCGTTGGGAAAAGTGCACTGACCATCCAGCTCATTCAGAATCACTTTGTAGACGAGTATGACCCTACTATTGAGGTACGAGTTCACCTTCTATAAAGGGCTAGTCCACCCCAAAATGAAATTTTCATTAAAAAAATAGTATGAGGACCCAAAACTGTTTGAGCATTCTTCAAAATATCTTCTTTCGTGTACCCCAGAAGAAATAAATGCATGCAGGTTTGAAATGACATGAGGGGGAGTAAATTATTATGCTATTTTTGTTTTGGTCTTTTTTTTTAATTTTTTTTATTGTTTTCCCTAAAATTAATAATCTGTTCAGAGTTTAAAATGTGAATACTTTGTTGATCATATTATTAGTATATAAAAACTCAGATGTGTGTTCTTTTTTTATGTTTATTCCATGCAGGATTCTTACAGAAAGCAGGTTGTAATTGACGGAGAGACATGTTTGCTGGACATCCTGGACACCGCAGGTCAGGAGGAGTACAGTGCCATGAGAGACCAGTATATGAGGACAGGAGAGGGCTTTCTGTGTGTGTTTGCCATCAACAATGCAAAATCCTTTGAGGACGTACATCTTTACAGGTATAAATCCAAACACATTAGATATATGTAAAGGATATTCAGCATCAGTTACCATAACCAAACCAGTTGCCAAAAATATTAATCCAGATTTAAAGGGATAATCCACCCAAAAATGAAGATTGACGTTATTTACTCACCATTGTGTGGTTCCAAAACCACAGAACTTTTCTTCTGTGGATTTTGAAGAATGCTGGTAACCAAACAGTTTCCGGCCCCTTTGACTTTCAGAAAATAGAATAGAACTCAATGGGAATAGAAACATTAATGTCTGGACTATCTTATGAATAGCCTTAAATTATATTTTTGATTTATGGATCTCAAGATGGGTGTGTTGGGTCTGTGTCGACTAACAGCAAACAAAGCTTTTCACTTCCTGAAAACTTAGAATAGAATCAAACGGAAAAGTTTCTAGACTGATTTTGAGCTAAAAATGAGACATTGATTCAGTGATTTAAAGTTGATGAGTAAGGAAACCAGTGTGTGATTGGAGAACGTCCTTGCAAGAAATTCACTAATCAGTCTGTGTGAAACAATCAACCATGTTGTGTTTTGTTTCTGTGCAGGGAGCAAATAAACCGTGTCAAAGACAGTGACAATGTCCCGATGGTGCTGGTGGGAAACAAAAGTGACCTGGCCTCTCGTACTGTAGAGACGCGTCAAGCCCAAGAGCTCGCCAGAAGTTACGGCGTCCCGTTTGTCGAAACATCTGCCAAGACGCGACAGGTGGGTGGCACTGATTTACACAAAACAGAGTTTCATTCCACTCTACTTCCTGTGTAAACTTATGCTAGACGGGGGTATTTGACCAATACACTCATGTCTTGGCTCTTTTGCAGCAATGATGCACCATTCTAAAAACAGAGCACAAGTTAAATAAGTTCAAAAACGTGTTTATACACATCTATTGCATGAAGGATTCTTACAGACAGCAGGTTGTGATTGACAGAGAGCCTTTAACTTGATGCTGAATTAGCGTATCAAAGCAATCTCACACTTACAGTTCATGCTGTTGGTCTGAATACCATCATGTCAATCAGAACAACAGCCATCTTAGGACTGATTTCATAATGTGCATTAAACTTTTTGAGAAAACCAAAACTTTTGTGACGACTTAGATTCCTCTTCTGCATGTTGCTAAAAAGTACCATTAGTTCTAAACCCGTCTTGTCTTTTTCTGTCTGCAGGGAGTTGAAGAGGCGTTTTACTCTCTGGTGCGGGAGATCCGAAGATACAAGGAGACGAACCGCAGCAATAAGAAGAGCAAAAAACATACACAGAGACGTTGCACTCTTTTATAGCACTGCATCCCCTGGGATTAGCCACACACACACACACACACACACACACACACTACTGTAGCATTACACACATTCACACCCCATTTCCTTCTCTTACCACTCTCTTTTACGCCACCAGCCTTTGAGGAATAGGAAGCTGACTGGCTGTTTGTATGTATGTGAGCATGAGACCTCAGTGAGAATCGAGCCACTGTGGAATTGATTTGGAAAAGACATTTTTTGATGGGACTATCGAACTTGGATAAAATAGTCTCGAGTGGACTCCTCAACCTTATGCTGCTGCTTCCCCTTCTGTGCTAAGAGGACCTGATGTGTGTCATAGTTTTACAGTCGTACTTCAGAATCAAAGCAGCAAGGAACTTTGACATTTACAACAAATTAATGAGGTGGTGAAGGGATATACTTTAAGTGGGTAATGGGTAACTCTTTCTAAGTAAGCCTGATCCTATCTCATCTCCTCAAAACTTCATAAGCCAATCAGCATATCTGCTTGGTTCTGTTAACAGTGGTTGGGAATGAGGAAGCTCAGAAGTCCCCTGAAGTGTTTGTGGCCTGTGGGAAAGCACTGTAGAACAAGTGGCCACCGCATTCAAAACCACTGATACAATCTTTTGTACTCCTTAAGAAGTATTTCCACCTCATTCAATGTGAGATTTATCAAAAAAATATTTTCAGTAGTTTTCCACCCGGTTTTTCTTTGCATTTGTCAACATCCCAGAATCCATTTCTCCCTAGGTTTTTATTGTTCTCATGGCTTGGACTAAAACTTAGCTGTCCTGCACCTAATGTAGCCCTTCTATAATTATACAATTCTGAAAAATCAAGCTTGCTTTTTTATTTTTCCCAGTAGTATTTTATGGTAAAGTCTTGTATTTTTGTAAAAGATAATATTGAACCATTTCAGTACACATACCAGCATTGTATTGGACATTAACATTTCATTTATTATGATGAATTGTGTAAAATGCCAGTAGTCCCTACCTGCAACGAGGTTTGGTTGGGGAGGGCAATATATATTTTTTTCAGTTTCTCTATTTTTACTTTTATTATTTCTTTTTTTAGATTGACAGGAGAGATGGTAATAGTTTTGGTTAAGGGTAAACATGTGACCAAAGCTTGTGATTGATGCATTCCCTTTGCCACATTTATAACTGTAGTTATGTTTTGTGAATAAAGAGACTTTTGGCTAGATGACTGTGATTTCCTCAATATTCAAAACTCCAGCTGTATTTGAAACTATAACTTTTCAGTTATTATATCTGCTTTATAAAGTGTTTCAAGAAGTATATTATGCGTTATGGTAATAACAGGGTAGTTGCATCAGTTTTTCATAATTTCAGAATATATGTGGCCACATATAAAGTTACAAGTTTTTGGCCAAAAGTACCTTTGTTAAAATACAGTTGCTTAAATTAAAACTAGGAACTCTTAGCAGGAAATATATATATATATATATATATATATATATATATATGTATACACACACACACAATTCAATATTTTTCTAGGTTGCATGAGAAAGGTTTTTGGTTTATTATGATTCGTGTGGGATTTCAAATACCTGTGTGCAACACTTTATATATCTCAGACATGACCGAAACCAAAACATGCATGGATGCAATCTGTGGGATATATAAAATATTCCCTTTTGTGACACTTGAATTTTTTTGTCTCTTTTCCCTTTTGTTTTCTGAACCCTGTTGAATTGGGAAAAAAAGTAGCTTAATGGTAAAGGATCGCTTTTAAGACAAAAGCTATGGGTTGAATGTCAGATAAATTGTGAACTGTATGTTTACTTAAAGTGATTACAGGACAAGCAATTCATATATAAATAATATTGACAATAGAATTATGACTAAAATGTATTTTTCATGTCTATGGAAACAGCAGTTATGCCTTCATTTCACACTTTAAGTCTGTAATGAATAAGGATTTTGATTAAAAAAACAACACGATCCTAGAATATTTAATTAAAACTGTATAATAAGCTAACAGAAGAAAAAGAGAAGGCCATTTTACAAAAAAAAAATCACTTTTTTATTTATTCAGCCACTAGAAAATGAATCTTTACAAAATGGAGTGATACAGGCTCTCCTTCACTGAGGTAAGAGGATGAATGAATGTTGAGATAACTGATCCTTGTCCATCACCAGCTGAAACGGGAGACGAGCTTCTCCTGATCGTCTAAATCCTTCTGCACCTTCTTCCTCATGTAAAAGATGGGGCAGTCTCGACTGAAAAAGAAAGAAAACAACAATGTGTTCTATTCCCTGGTATATTCATTATCGCCAACAAAGTAATTACACATGTGTAGTGAATATGTGATGAATGGTCCAGGCCTGGTGTGCATGTGTGTGCAGATACCTGGTACACAGCACGTCTTCATGCAGTGAACCTTGACAGCGCTGACACTGAGTCCACAGACGAGAGAATTTCTCCTCTAGAGTTGACAGATGAGCGATCTAAGAGACAGAAAAACAATCTTCAGCCCCACTTATGAAGACAAGTTAGCCAAGATTTGTGCATTTAAAAACACAAAACACACCTCTTTCTGATAAAGCTCTGACTCTTTCTTTTTACAGAAGTCACATACAGCCGCTGTAGAGAGATAAACCATCAGAAGTACATCAGTTTTGTGAGTTGTGGTGCTACGAAGACATTCACACACACACCTAATACACACCATCAGTTTTGAGCACAGCTCGGCAGCCAATGCAAGTGCTTCGTTTCTGAGCGAAAGCCATGAGACCACCAACTCTAGATGTCAGGACCGTCTTACAGCGTGTGTGATCGCCCTCTGAAACAACACAGCAAAAGCAGATGTATTAGCAGATTCATTTCTGAAAAAAATCTATTTTGTCAGAGTTTGCAGTTTGAAATGAATTTGATGAGATAAAAAGGGTTTATATCACAAAATAATAAAAATGTCTTTCTGTTCTGAAGTTCTTGTCGGCTTCACTCAAAAACATATGAAAGTGTAGTTTCACAAATACTCTTATGAGCACATTTATAAAGACTCTTTAGACTCTTCAGAATCAGTTTGAATCAGACTGAAAAATGCTTCACTAAGGCTACGTTTTCACAATAATGGTGTAGTCAAAAACTGAAAAGTTTTACCCTTGCATTTTTACCTATACACAACAAAGTTTTAAAATGATTTGTGTTTGCACATAGCCAAAAACGCTGTATTACATATGCCAGGCCAGTAGTTGGCGCTGTCACCTTGTTAGTAAACAGTTCCTGTAGGGAAGTGACGATTATATGTTGTATATGATTCGTCTCTGCTGTTGGTTGTAATATTGGTGAATTAAATCCACACTTTGCTGAAGAAGCGTTCACAAACCCTTGAGCATGTTTGTTCGCTCTTGCCTTTAAAATCGGCACGTACTACACACGCATTATGCTCGCACATGACATAACCGTTTTCAAAGATTCCCGTTTTGTGTGTTTACACAGAGACGACAACGGTGCCGTTTTCAAAACAACCATTTTCAGTTCCCAAAACACCAGTGTTGTGTAAGCGAACAGGCAAAATGCATTAAAAGTTTCCCGTTTTTGGCTGAAAACTTTGTCGTGTAAACGGCCTCGAAACAAACTCCCTGAATTGCCCAGAGCTGTAATAGAATTAAAGTGAGGTCACACATTTACTGTTGATTGGTGAATTTTTGCATGCAAAAACCAGGCCTTTCAATAGGATTCCATATGATTGAGAGTTTCGTACGAAGGCCAGACAGATTTTGGTTCACACAAAGCTGTTTGGATTGAAAGGGACTTCTGTGTGAGCTGCATTTCATCCATTGCTACACTACTGGTAATGAACAATGTACCTTTTTTTTTTTTTACACACAATTTCACCTTTCATGAAACTGCAAGTCATTACTTTCAGTGATGTCTAACTTGAAATGAAGCAAGAAGTGTTTGGTGTACTTGAGGTTTGTGCCACTTGAATCAGTCAACAGAGAAAAGTATATCATTTCACAAGACATCTGAAACATTATAAGGTAAAAATAAAGTAAACCATGTGAAATGAATAAATAAAATACATGTATGAAAGAATCAAATCACAATAAGATTTATAACATGCAATTAAAATACAGATCTTTTTCATTTCATGTCAACTTTAAACATGTTATGTTTGCAGGCTTAATAAACGATACTCACTCAGCAAAACACTCTCAGCTTTGCTCTCACCCAGTATGGGTTCAAAGATGCGCAGTAAAGGTTTGGACAGCTGCTGCTCCAGGTAGTACTGTGTGTCTATAGGGATGTTGTTCTCCAGCACATAGATGGGGTCCTGAGAGATAGGACTCAAAATAAACAACTAGAGTACAGTACAGAAAATCTTCCACATAACAAACAGACACTGACCTCAGATTTCAAATATGCTGCCACTCCCTTTGTTGCTTTGATGATGACGTACGGGACTCTGTCTCCGAGGTTTGGAGCGCTACCTGCATCACGCTTCCGCATCCTGAAACCCACGTTTGTGGAAAGTGATTAAATGCTAAGTCCATACCTGCAAATTCTGGATTTTTCCTCAAAAAGTTATTGGGATAAGCAGTTGAAATAATTTCGCAATATTTTTTATGATAGAATAGAACTGCATGTTGTCTACGTAAAAACATTTGTTTGAAAAAACACCAATGTCTATAATAACAACATAAACTGTAAAATTAACATAAAAACTTTTTTAAAATATTTAAACGACTGCAGTTTAAATAAAAAAAACAAACCGGTGTTATTTCTAAATTACTGATATATTTTAGTTATCATTTTCTTTTTTCACTTTAACTTTTTTTAGTAATTTGATTTTGTGTCATTTGTATTAGTTTTTTTATATATAAATATAGTTTTTATTTATTAACTTAGTTTTAATTACTCTAGTACTTCAAAAAAAAAAAAAAAAAAAAAAAAAAAAAAGAGACATCGCCTTGGCAGCTAGCTGAAATAAAAATAAATGTACTTTTTAAAAATATTTTATTTAATTTCAGTTAATGCTTGTTTTATTTCAAGTCACTAAATTGTTTTCTCAGTTGGTTTTAGTTGTAGTTAAAGGGGCAATGTGTAACATTTTTGAGAACCTGTATACAGAAATGCGATGTAACATATAAACCGAAAGAATAAAAAAACAGAATGAAAGTGTTTTCAGTGGTGTATAAATATTTTACAAAATTCACTGTTATGTTTTAATTACTTTAGAACAAGCCATTTCTATCTACATGCACTGCGCAGGATAGGTGCCCCGCCATGTTTCTACGGTAGCCCTAAATGGATAAACTACTCTACAGAGCGCGCTTTGTCACTGTTGTTGTTCTTCGTTTCTTCCTTGTGTTCCTTGTTATGCATCGTCGCTACATTGAATACGCACAAAATAGAAGTAGCAGTTGTCATGTGGTTTATTAGAAGCAGAGGTTGTAAAGAGTAAAAACGCTTGACTGGCTACTCTCTGCTCTCTCAGATGAGGACATCTTTGTCCTGATTTTGCAGCCGTAGCTTCTCAAGGGCAGGGGCTGATCTGTTTATTTTAATTCACAACATCACCGCTAGATGCTGCTAAAATCTACACTGCACTGCACCTTTGAACCCAGTTCTGAACAGAAAACGACAGACGTCTAAAAGAAAATGCAAATTTACTCCCTGACAGTAGGTGGTGCTAATAGAAAACCAAAAATACAGAGGTCACCATGATTACCCCCGAGCACAAAGCAGCAGTACTTATAAACATGACCTTTTTCAGGCATCATATACAGTAGTGGTATGCCATTTGTATACACAGTCCTTTTCAGACACTCACAAATAAAAATAACTTGAATTTGCCTGAATCACACGAATGGCATATTTCAATGTCAGAATGGAGAATCTTGTAGGTACAAACTCACATTCAAGATAATAAAACAAAACACACACACACCTCTCCGCTAGCTCGACGTGGGCCTGTTTGCCGGCATACTCCTGTGCGGTGCGTGTGAGCTCTTTAGTAATGACCAGCTGACTGATGTCAATGCGGTTGCACAGAAGGTCAGAGATCACCTCTTTAGCATGAGTTACTGCCCCATCAGGGTCTCTGAAACACAAAACACATCGTCATGCCTTGTGAATTAATGTGCGTGTTGGTATATGCAAGGTGTGTTGCAACTAGAACATAGTCAGAAATGACTTTATGAAGGCTTGTAGAGTCATGTCTTCTCTCTTACACTTGCTAGTTTGTGCGTCACTGTTGCGTTTCTGAGCTCATGGGAGTTTTCTGAGTGTGGCAATGTTTGTACCTGTCAATGAGGATGTTTTGGAGGCATGTGTTAATGAGGTTTGCCACTAGAGGGCAGTTGTCTCGTCTGACGGTCTCAATTCCTTTGCAATCCATCTTATCATGATGTTCAGCATTAGAAGAGAAATACAACCCGGCGTACCGCTTCTTATTGATCAACAGATATGGGTAATACACCTAACAAAGTGTGAAAGAGATTATTAAGCTTACTGCGAGTAATATTTGATGGCTTCTGTTGTGAAATCTTGGGAGTATTTTCTGTACCTTCTCAAACTCTAATTTGATTGGTGGAACGAAGTGGGAGGAGACCCAATCAGCTGCCTGCTTTCCCAGATTCATTGCGTCCTGCACTGTGGCCACGCCTAGTTTCACCATCACAGAGTCTGTGTCTCCATAGATGACCTGAAACACATGTGACTCGCATCATTGCATGTTTTTAGTGTGTTAAAAACACGTTTATGTTATTAAATACCTTGGCATCTGCCTGGTAACCATTAGAGATTGTGTATCTTGATTCCACAAGCTGTTTGGTCTGTTCAATCATCTGCCTACCAAAACCTGTGACGCTCTACAGACCAAAGAGAAAAACAAGCATCTCTTAAAGCAGCTGTTTAAAACCATCTGATGGTATTAATCCATGTGAGTGCTGAAACGGACCTGTGAGATCTCCAGACAGGGCAGTTTGCCCACCTGAGCCCCGGTGAACCCGTACACGGAGTTTGCGCTGACCTTCAAAGCCAACTGCCTTCCATCCAGCACCTGCTTTTTAAAGGGGTCTGTCTCTTTCTTCAGCTCTGCCTTTGCTCTAGAGGCATAGAGTCAAGATTTAAATAACCGAGAAATACAGAACACAGACAAATTGGTTGTGAATAGTTTGTTTAACATTCTTCATTTCTTTTAATGCTTGAGATCACCTTTTCCTGGCCCCCAGCAGGTTTTCCAGGATCTCCGGGAGAAGGCCCTTCCTCACAGAGCTCTTCACAAACAGATCACCTGTGGGGGTCTTGATGAAATCTTCTGGAGACAGACTAAAAATGTGCACACACACACACACAAAATTACAAAACTTTAATAAATTCACAAAATGAAGTACATCATAAAATAAATAAATAAATAAAAATAAATCAAGGCAATTTGAAGAAACTATCACTTTAACACTTTACACTACATAAAACACACACACACACACAAATCTTCTCACCAGAGTTTCTCCACCTGGTTTTTCTGCAGGAGGGTGGTGTAACATAGATTATGAGCCATCATGATGGAGGGATACAGTGAGGAGAAATCCAGAGTCGTTATAGGAACACTGTAATACCTGTAAATACACACAAAATATTAGTTAAGGTCTTTTTTAACATTCATAATGAAAAGACTGCAAGAATGTGTTGTCACTCACTAGAAAGTTGTTGGAATAAATCAATCTCTCTTAAGCACGTATTTATTGACACCACAGCAGATTTTTTAATGAATATTCTTAATGGATTTTGAAGGAAATTTCTTATGCTCACCAAGGCTTACACAGTAATACTGTAATATATTACTACAATTTAAAAGAACTGTTTTCTATTTTAATATTTTGAAATGTAAATTATGCCTGTGATTTTCATACTCCTGTCTTCAGTGCCACATGATCAGAAATGATGACGATCTTGTGCTCAAAGTTTTATTTTTACCATCCATGTTGAAAACAATTGTGCAGATTTTTTTTTCTTTTTGTGGAAACAGCAATATACATTTTTCAGGACTCTTTGATGAACAGAAAGTTCAACATACGAAATGTTACTTTATTAATGTCTGTTTATGTCTGTCACTTTTTATCCATTTACCAAAACCAAACTTTTTGAAACGGTATTTATGTGCTTTTATGTGACCAATTTCTTATTTTAATACATAGGAAATATGATCACAAGGGAAGCAGGTACAAACCCTTTCTCTGGTTCAATGACGGTGGCTCCGGTGTAGTCCTCCCCACCCTCCGTCTTCACCACTGGCATCACCAGATCCTGCTTCATAGCCTAGAATTAAGCCATTGGGGAAAAAAAACAAAAAACACTCTTGAGCATAATGTTTGCTAGGTTTGTTATTTATTAACATATGTTACAAAGAGACATGCCCAGACCTGTCTGAGGAGCTGTGAAACCACTTTAATCTGCTGTCCACGAGAGAGCAGGTAGGTCAGGGGCACCCCGGTAACTCTGGCCATTTCCATGTAATTAATGACGCACATTAACTTCTGCAGCAAGCGCAGCGGCAGATATGCATCCTTCAGACAGTACACAGCCAAACGCCTGCGGGTCTGCTCATTCCCATTCTAATCGAAAAAAATAAGAGAGAGAAAAGAGGGTTTAGTGGACACCAAATGTTTTAGATGGAGCTGAGGGATCTGATTGGCTATAAGAATGGGACAGAGATCTTATTGGCTGCACCTGTAGGTCGGTGATGATAGAATGCTGCACATCCTCCTTCTGCTCCTGCAGAAAATGAAAACTGACGGCGTTTAGTGTGTAAGAGCGCAGTTTATAATCCCTCAGCAACACCTGCAACACAGAAAAAACTGGGTGAGTCACAGCATGTGCAGTCATGGATCAATATGTGAGTTTAAGTGTGCGTACCTGTAGTAGGTCAAACTGCACACGTCCCTCCATATTGACTGTTTTGTTCTCTCTGCGGCCCATCTGCTTGCTCTGGAAGCTGGAGTCTTTCAGGACCGATTTACAGCCCCACACACGGCCCAGATACGGGAACAAACTCACCTACGGAGAGAGATGATTGACTCAAATATATCATCACCCCTGCCTGAATTAAAGAAAAAGAAAATGTGCCACCACTAATCCCGCTAGGTTTGTGTTCACTTCCCAGCAAAAAAGATTAAAAAAAGTAAATAATCTTGGTGTGAAAACATATAAAAATAAGTTGCCTTTAAGGTTGCAGCTCTGTTGAGGAGGTACGGAAGGTCAAAGTTCTGGATATTGTAGCCGGTGATGATATCTGGATCCACTGTCCTCACAAACTCCGCCCAACTCTGAGATAATCACACATATACATTTGTATTATTACTGCACCATGTACATTTACATTTGAAAGAAAATGTAGAATCAGTGCAGGTATAGTTGTGAGAATCTGTGAGTATGAACCTGCAGTAGCTGTTTCTCTTGAGTAAAGCAGAGAATCTGGGAGCCCACTATACTGGCACAGCTCTGTAAGGTGAAGACTGTCCGGATGAACGGCTCCTTCTCTCCCTGACGCTGCACCATAGAGGCGATCTGGATCACTGGATCGATCTCTGGCTCTGGAAACACGCCTGTAACACACACACAAACAGCTCAGTTATCTGCACAGCAGGATATAATACAAAAGCACAAGACGCACATTGTGGCTACTACTTAGAATTAATTTACTTGTGAATGTTAGCTTGATAATGTCTTACATCGACAAATGAGCTAGTATATGTCAAAATAAAGAAAAGCTGTTCAAATTCAAAAAAAGTGATAAAAACCCAATTTGGTAGAAATGTAGTTGGGTGGAAACTATAAAGCAGTGGTGTGAAATTTTGATGGTATAAAATGAGTGTTTAGATTATTTGATTCGGGGGGAAAAAGTATGTATAACATTTCTTAAATAATTGAACAATAAACATGTATTAAGTAGTTTTTCTAATTAAAAGAAAAAAGTAATTTAAAATAATGAAAATTTGTTGGATTGCTAAATAGTGATGATACTAATACTAAAATTTCCACCAGAAATATTGAGGTCAAACACAATCTGTCAGATTCACAACTTTCCTCCAGATGGCTTTATGAGCTGCCACTGAAACCAGAATAAGCTCAACTAAAACAGCCTAAACAAGTTACAAACACACACACACACACACACACGTTTGTTTTTGTGAAAAGTGGGGACATCCCATAGGCGGAATGGTTTTTATACTGTACAAGCTGTATATTCTATGGACCTACACCAACCCTACACCTAACCCTAACCCTCACAGGAAACTGTGCATTTTTACCTTCTCAAAAAAACTCATTCTGTTTGATTTATAAGCGTTGTGAAAAATGGGAACATGGGTTCTGTCCTCATAAGTCACCCTCTCCTTGTAATACCTGTGTCATACCCATGTCATTATACAGAGCTGTGTCCTGATATGTCACAAAATCAAGAGCACACACACACACACACACCTTTTCTGCCAGCACACTCAATATCAAAGCTCAGCACTCTGAGCGGAGCGATCCTCTGCCATTCTCCTTCAGCTGGATGACTGACCAAGTCATTCCATGCCACATCCACCTCGTACTGACACAGGGACACCTGAGAGAGAGATCGAGAGGAGACACACCAGATAAGTATGCCAGTTTAATACATCAATCTAATTTAATCTAAGTTTTTTTACCTTTCCTGGATAGTTTGAGTCTGTCTGTCTTTCACTTCTCTCCTCCCTCAGCCTGTACTTCCCTTTAGGAAGCTCAATCCAGCAGCAACCGACCACATCACTGTCCACCATGAACCTGCCATCACACGTACATGCAGCAAATCTCACATGCTTGGTCCACCACACTCCACCACCAATTTGAGAAACTTTCAAGTACACCAAACACACACCTGATCTCAAAGTCAATGTTGGCTTCGTAAGCCTGGTAGCTCTGGTTGGCGAAGTTTGCAAATTTAAAGCCCTGCTCAAGAAGACGCTTCGCTGGGGCAATCAGACGCGGCATTGCCATAGTGATGCGCAGAAAGTCATGAGCTTTGTTTCCATGGTAATGATACATACCTTAGCACAAATAGGGAAAAGTCAGTCAGCTAAAATACATGATAAAAACAGTTCCACTTACTATATTGTTAGCTGGGGTCAGTAAGATTGTTAGTTTAAAAGAAATAAATTAAGAGGATGCATTAAAAGTGACAGCTTAGACATTTCTAATGTTTCAATAAAAAGCAGATCTTTTGAACTTTCTATTTATCAAAGAATCCTAAAAAAAATTAACTCGTTTTCTTTAAAAATATTAAGCGGCATAACGTTTTTCAACATTGATCATAATAAGAAATGTTCATTGAGCAGCAAATCATCATATTAGAATGATTTCTTAAGCATCATGTGACACTGAAGACTGGAGCAATGAATTAAAATAGAAAACAGTTATGTTTAATAATAATAATAATATATTTTTACTACATTAAAAAAATAACTTGACCTCAGACATTTGAATGGTATTGCATACACACACAAACTTAGACTTTCTTACTTTCCTTCTTGGTGATGTCCACTGCCAGCACAGTGACCGCTATGTTGTCTTTATTGGACCGCATATCCTTCAATACAACAGAGTTCAGCTCTCTCTGAAACTCAGCCAAGTGCGCATTTGTAAAACCTGAGAAAGACACAGACATACTGTGAAATCATGGAAGATGTGTTTAATTTGTCTCAATGACATGGAGCAGATTGCTGTAAATGCCAGCTCACCGTTGGGAGCAGGAACATAGAAATATGGGGCGAATCCATGAACATGGCAGCACACGCTGTTTCCACTGTCTGTCACACCAAACATGCGCACTATGGGCACTTTACCCTGTACCTGCCCGGGCATTCCCGCTACCGCAGACCCTAAACACCAGACAACAACACACTGAGGAAAAGATCTAAAGGAAATTATGGATTTTTATGTGTGCATTGTTGGTAAGGATGTGTCTCTCACCCAAGTAGTAATCCAGGTCTATCTGCTGAAATATTAGTGTGTCTGAGTCTGGTTGAAGAGGAGGTGCAAGAGGTCGTTTCCAACGTGGATTAAGATCAGCAGAGAATAAATCACCTGAGCAAAAGAGGGTAGAACATGTATGGATGCCTTTAGATCTTCTTTTTCCATAAGATTGTTAGCAACTGTATTCATGGGTTGGCAAGTTGTTTTGAATATTTTGCAGAAAAACAGTTTTAGTGAGTATAATTAATGCAGTTTAATTCGTTACAAAGTAACAGACAAAACATCCTTACCCACTGGAATGACATCATGACCTGCCTGCCCCTCCCCTGACTCCGCCTCTATTTCCATTTCATCAAATAGAGCAAGTTCCTCTTCAAACTGGGAGGGACTATCCTCCCATTCGGTGTTCATTTTCCCCTTCTTGGCCTGTGAAGCGCCGCCCTTTGCAGGGCCTCCATTGCGCCTTTTAAAATCCATTCTAAAGCAGCCCTGAAAAAACAATGTCCACTTTTTATGATCAAATCAAACACTTAAAACTGTCATTTCTGTCTTGCTAACTGAATATGTGTTGAAAACACGTATGGGTAACAAAGCATACAATTCATGAAGGAATATAACAAAGTGAAGACACAGTGCATGTCACATGATTAAACGTCTCAAAAATAAAGAATACCATCAAAACAACCTTGAGAAATAATGTAAATAATGATATGACGGCACCTTATCGTCATTTGCATAAAAGGGGCGGGGTAAATGAAATTTAAGATGAGTCTTTCAAATTAAGCTGCTTAATTGTTCATAATTATCTGGAGTTGGACAGACACGTTACGAATAAAACTATAGTGATTTGCAAAACGTACTCTTTCATTAGTTCCACTTAGAACTATTTAGAAGCTATTGTTATTGATGATCTGGATGTCTTTAAGTTGGGTCAACATCGTTATTATTAAGTATTGTGCATAATCAACAATATTTCGTTTAAAAAGCAACATACACGACGTACAGATCGTTTAAGTTCTGCAAACAAATATTCTTTCAACTATAATTAAAAACAAAATAAACATTTATTCAGCAACAGTAAGATCACATAAACAAGATGTAGGCTCATAATGTTTACGTTCACATTGCGTATTATTAAATAATACAGTAGGCGAACTGGACAAACAAGAAGCTTAGCAGGACCTAGCAACACGCAAAACAAACCGCGAACTCGCGCGGTAACTTACATCAGGCGATCTAATATAATGAGGTGAACTGAATAAACTGAATAAATTCATAATCTTTCACCTTTTATTCCAGCTCGATCGCTAGTACCCCATATATGTGCTTGACAAATCTCCCGCCACTTGACAGTGTTGACTGTTGAGTGTTCCACCGGACCCGAGCGACATCCGAGTTCCCGGTAAAATTGCGTAGGGTCCAAGAAGGACTGCAATTGGTCGAAATGTAGGAAGTGAGTCGCTTGTATACTGACGACGATTACTGCCATGTTGAGAGGGTAGTGTTTGAGAAGACCGATTAAAAACAATGTTTTAATAAATAAATAGATAATCGAATTTTATGTCAGAATTAGAAAAAAATAACAAGCCACACATTAGGGCTAACGGTTTAAATGCAGCTAAAGAGCTCTTTGTGCTTTCCCCACATCTAGATATTTATTGAAATACTTGATGATGATGTTATACGTGAATATCGACCTGAAATGGTTACTTATAAAATTACTTAAAAATGTATCACTTATTTCGAAAATGGTTGAATGTTACATTAGATTTTATAAAGAACAATACAGAAATAAAATGCCATACATATCTTTTAAATTACATGCAAGTCTTATTATTAAACCAAAGTACTTTATTATAGTATACATTAAGTATATACATTAATAGCTGTCACTTTACATCTTAAAGTACTTTACTTTCATGCTTGTGTTTACATTTATAATATTGCCAACAGGGGCGTAACACCAAATTCTGGGCCCTGTATACTCTCAATGTCAGTGGGCCCCCTACACATGCCATTGTACGATGCGGGTTAGCAAAATGAAAATTCAATTTTTAATGATTTTTTAATTTTTTATTTGAATATAAACAAGTATAGTGTTTAAATCTATTTGGCCTACTTGTGCTCAAATACCTTTAAACCTTAGGCTACATCGGGTTTGTGTACTAACATTTTCATCCATGATACTGATGCAAGTTTTAAATAAAAAACATTTATTTTTGAACAGGAGAACACGAGACAACTGTACCATCAGAAACCAATCAGATAAGCTAAGCCTGCCATAATGAAAAAAAAAGTCAACTATAAAATTTTTTAAAAAAAAAGTCAAATGAGATGTAATCTACATCCCAGTAAATGCCCACTGACGAGTCTTTTTGTTTGCGAAATCAGTGATGAGAACAGTGATATTGGTAGGCACATCTACGTGTGCAGAAATATAGGCAGATAATTTATTAAGGAGTTTGAGAATATATCACACATTATAAGCAATAGTAGGGCTAGTAACTTTACACTGTGCTGCCACTCTTTCCACTACATTGAATCAAAAGCTTACTTATTTAAGGTAAACAACTCACAATTAGGAAGCGGGGGTGGGGGGGGGGTGCGTCCAGAGTGTCTGGCACTGAGTTCATTCTCTCAGTTGGTGTTATCAATATATTTTGAAATGAATAATGACATCAATTGGAGGGCCCAATTAATTCGAATTAGGCTACAAAAAAGTTTTACAAAAAATTTTTTTCAAATTTTTGGGATTTCAAAGGGGTAGTCAGGTCCACTTTCCCCCCCACTACCACGCCCATGATTGCCAAAGCATTACACACAAAACAAGCAATGACAAGAAAAATTCATGTACAATTTTAAAATAACAAAATAATACAACTTCTACAATATATACAATACGTGCTTATTAATGAATAAAATAAGAAAAGTAATAGAACAAAATAGTAGAATATCTGTATACATTACATATAAAATAAACATTTATCGGGTTAGTAAAACAAAAATCTGTAATAAATGTACTATACAAGCATAGTCGTTGATTATAATAATCAATGCAGAAGTTAGTTTCTTGAGGTTGTGCTGCTTAAAGTGCGCACAAAACACAGAAGCCAGTGGCATACTAATATTATCTATCCTTGCGAGTTCCCAGAGGAAAGCTAATTTTTCCCCAACATTATGTTTAGCCAATCAAACTCTTCATTCAGGTAAACGCCTATATCTTTGCGGAAGTGAGCGGTGAGGAGGCATGTGAGGAGGAGACGCTCCG
This sequence comes from Carassius auratus, assembly GCF_003368295.1. Classification (NCBI taxonomy): domain Eukaryota; kingdom Metazoa; phylum Chordata; class Actinopteri; order Cypriniformes; family Cyprinidae; genus Carassius; species Carassius auratus. Next base: position 3,372,589 of record NC_039245.1, on the reverse strand, counting down.
AGATCGAGTGGGAGGAGTCAGCGTCTGATAAGACACGCCCATATGTTTATGACGTCCCGTACCTTGTAGCGTGCACGCTGTCACCCTGACGGACAGACAAATTGCCGTATAATACAAGGAGAATTTATGCAGGAGACCCCGCCCACTGTCAGTTCATCCTGCTGGTGATTGACTCCAGCAGATGTGAGGCTTGCGTCGCTAAGCGAGGAGAAGACGTTACCGCAGGGTGAGTGCATTTCTTAACTTACTGCTTTTATGTGTTGTCAGTCTGAAATTACATGTCCGTGTGTTTTAAAACCTGCAGAGGAATTCATTTGCTCAGCCCGTGATTCCTGTCACGCGTTTACTGGGGTCAAACCCACTTGTACATCCTGCGTCAGACTGTCCATCCTTCCTCAAGCGTGCAGACGAAAAGCTTGCGACTTTTCTGATCGTGTGCAACCTTGTATATTACGCACTGGTATATTTATGTCCACGAAACTTTATGGCGACTGTGACGTTCTGTGTTCGACTGTGTGGTCAAAGCGCACGTACCATGTCAGCGCGCGCGCGCACGCGTGTCTGCGTCGAAACAGTTACAAATCGCGGCTCGGTTTTAAATGACACTTCACTAACACTTTAGAACACGAAATAGTGGTTTCATAATCCATGTAGCAAGTGCGTGAAGGTGTGCTTATATTGTATGGAGGACCTCAAAGTACCGTTATGTCATTCATGAAGCCTTTATCGGTTTACAGGGACTATAAACGCCATCTCTCAATCACTTTCTGTCTTTCTTGTAAAACTGGCCTCATGTTGCTCAATGTATGTTGAAAGTGGAGGGTGTGTAAGTAGTGGTCTGAATGATTAAATGGTGTCATGATCGTAGACTTTATAAAAGCTCATGCCTAGACTTGAGATGAAGTCACAGTGTACTTGTAGACATCTCAACATATGATATGATTTGAACATCCACTTGCTCCTAGTACTAAAAAGGCTTTTTCAAATGTATTTGTGTGTGCAAATCCGAGAGAGGAAGAGCTAGTGAGCCATGTTAGAAGATGAGTCATTTTAATGAATTGCTGTTGATATGATTTTGTGTCAGTTGAGAATAAGGAAGTGTGTGTGTTTGTGTGTGTGTGTGTGTGTGGTGCTTGCTTGAAGGTCAAATACTGATGTTGACAGCTTTCTGCACATCATATAAAGTTCACATTTATATGATGGATATAAGCTGCATATTACTTTAAATGTCAGGAGTTCAGTACAAATGACATTACTGTATTAATCTAAAAAAAAATTGATCGATTGATTGAAATTATATTACCCAGCATGCCACTGGCGCGCAGTTTGTCGGTCACCTCCCTGTCTGGCTTGGAGGATTGGGACGAAGAGTTTGATCGGGAGGATGCAGTCCTGTTCGAGATCGCATGGGAGGTCGCTAATAAAGGTGTGCATGTTTCATTTCTTGGATATGAAGTTTCAGTTCTAATGTATCATCGTACACATTTACACACATCATTACTGCAGTCTTCGGTGTCACACAAACCTTCAGAAATCATTCTAGTATGCTGATTATGTGCTTAAGAAAAATTCATTATTATTGTCTGTGTTAACTAAGATTTGTTAATTAGATTAGATTTAATCTCAGCTTAGATTTAAAAAATGATTTTTTTTGATAAATAGAGTACAAGGGATGGATCTCTTTTCTAACATTATAAATGCCTTTGCTGTCACTTTTAAACCATTTAATGTTCGTTTGATTTAATAAAAGAATGGAAGTATTAATTTCCTTTAAAAAAATCTGATCCTGAGCTTAAAGCAGTTGTGTGCATTTAGTTTTAAGATATATATCGCATTTTTCCATTGACATGTCATGAGTGCACTAACAAAAACGTGCTAAAGTATATATACCATAGTTTTTTGGGCATAATACCTTGTTTGTTTTGAACTTAGGTACCTGATACCACCTGATCCCATTTACTCTTTGTACACCGAAAACTAATAGGACTATAGGAAGAATTCCATGTAAGACTGTATTGAAAGTATATGTCCAGTTTATTTTGTCCACTAATTATTTTGAAGCACTCTATGAGAGACCGTCATCTACCTGAAACCAGATACTGTTGTTGTTTTATATACACCACATGACTCAGCTGCCGAGCGTTCACAGATACTGTATCCACATACTCAGGGGCGCAAGAGTCATGTGACTTTGGTGTTGGAATTTGCAGCGCTCTTTGAGTGAATATTATATATTATTTACCGCTAGATTAGATAAAGGTCAAGGAGGGGTCAAGGGGACCTGTTTACAATATCAAGTTCAAAGGGTTGGGTGGCCTTTTCTTTCTGGACCTAAACATCTGTTGAAGGTTAACTAACCACTCTGATTTTGTGGCAGTTGGTGGCATTTACACGGTGATCCAGACCAAGGCGCGCCTGACCTGCGAGGAATGGGGTGAGAACTACTTTCTGGTGGGCCCGTATATGGAGTCCAGTGTCAGGACACAAGTGGAGCTGATCGAACCCTGCAATGCGACACTCAGGAGAACCATTGATAAAATGAACAGCAGTGGGTGCAAGGTATACGCATTCACACACTTTCATACTTTGCTGGTTGGTTGATTCGATAAATTCGAAAGGAGGCAGTTTCTAGCTTTAGGTTTGTTCACTTCTCTGTTTATCCACACTAATATGTTCTCACACATGCACCACACAGCCGTTTTAATCTGCTCTTATTCGCAGTGAAACCCTAAACCTTCATTCAGTGTTTGTGTGACATCTCTCCTGTGTGAGCGTTAAAGGTTAAAGGCTATATCAGTGTCCGACCGCCAGACTGAGGTCTATTTCAGTTCTTTGAGGAAATATTCCCCTGAGAGATGCAGTGTAAATTGGCACCAGTGTTATTGCAGAGTCACCATCGGTATGAACAGAAATGTATTTGTATAAATCGAAATCAAGCACCCAGGTTTCTCATAGTATGTATTAACTAAAAATGTTTGCTAGCTTGTCCATGTGGAGTTGTTATCCTTGAAAATTTGGGGCAAACCTGTATGAAGATCTCGAAAAGCCTGGTCACAGAAACAGGTCCTTTACAACGCGAAACGGATCTTCTTTGACAACGACTACTTCAAGCATTTTTGCAGGAGTGAATCACCCAAATATAAAGAGGTTCATTTAAACGGGATATTTTTGCTTCAGAATGTGAGTAACATTCTTCTTTACTTTCAGGATAATAATAGTTTTTTTTTTTCTAAATTGACATATGCTTGCTGACGTTTTGCTGAGTGGAAATCACTCTTGGAGGCGGCCGTGTTTCAAAACTTGGTGCACTTTTGATAACCCAGGGAGTCAACGTCACAACTCCCTGCCCTTCTTACATTGGGGTTTGGCCCATGAGACAAGAACTTGGCTGAATGGATGTTTGGAAGACTTGTTCATGTACATAGTTCCTGTTGACTGAGTTGACAGCTAAAGTGTTTTTATTATTCTATATTACTGGAACATATACTGGTGCCTAGAACATACAATATTTATACCAATGTCAATGCGTAATTCAATTTGTGTCAGTTATAATGTGAAATGACTGAGCAGCCCAATAAAAAGAAAGAACATATTTAATCAGCTTAGAAAAAATGCAATTCTCTATTGCACTGCTTCAAGAGACCCACCTCTCTGACGGGGAACATTTAAAACTGAGGAGGGAATGGGTGGACCAAGTTTACAGTTCCTCATATAACAAGGGAAAGAAAAGTGTTGCAATCATGTTTGCCAAGACTGTTTTTTTTAATATGGAGCAAGTATATAAAGATAAAGAGGGATGGTAGTTGGAACAATTTCAGGCAATAAAATCACTATTCTTAATCTTTATGCACCTAACGAGGACTATCCACAATTTTTCAAGAATGTTTTCACTCTTTTGGCACAGAAAGGTGAGGGAATGTATTTAATTGGTGGGGACTTTTAACTGTCTATTAGATAGTAGTGTTGATCGGTTACTAGCAGAAAGGGGACCACAGTCAAAAAAAGTTAAAGCTCTTTTAGGAATAATGAGAGAAATCAGTTTAACAGATATTTGGCATTATGTGCACCCCAAAGAGAAAGATTTTACCTTTGTCGCATGTACAGTACGTGGTAGTTATTCTAGAATAGACGACTTCTGCACATCAAGAGCAGATTTACATAATATCAGAGAATGTTATATAGGTCCCATAACCATATCGATCATGCTCCAGTTTGGCTAAAACTTCAGTTAAGACAAAATAAACAGTTTAAATACTGGAGATTAAATGTCTCAGTAATAAATTATTGTAAGGCGAAAGAAGAAATAAGACAACAACTGATTGAATACTTTGATATTAATGATAATGAACTGGTTACCCCATCTATTTTGTGGGAGGGGGCCAAAGCATTGACAAGAGGTAAAATAATAGAAATAACATCTAGGAATAAAAATGTGAGATTAGCCAAACAAAACGAGATAGAGAATGAAATAAGGAAACTGGAATCCTAACAGAAACAAACGGGTCAAATGAAAATTTTAGAATGTTTAAAGCAGGAAAGAAAGAAATAGTTCCAAAGATCAAACACTCAGATACCTCAACAATGGTAACACAACCACATGATATAGTTAAGGCATTTGAAGATTATTATAAAAAATTATATGAAGGCCAGAAATGAATAAATAAGGAGGAAAGAATTAAATAATTTCTGCGAAAAATTGAACTAAATAAACTAAAAGAAGAAACAGCAAAGGAAATTATATCCCCTATTACAGAAGAAGAAATAAGTGCGACTATTGCAAATTTAAAAAACAAAAAGTCACCAGGGGTGGACGGATTCCCCGGAGAATTCTACAAGGCATTTGTAAACGAATTGGCTCCTAATTTATGTAAGGTGTTTAACTATGTCCTACATGAGGAAGATCCCCCACATTCATGGTCTGACGCAATTATAACGGTAATTCATAAAACTGGAAATGATCCTACACAATGTATGGCTTATAGACCAATAAGCTTACTATGTCAGGATATGAAAAGCTTAACTTCAATCATACCAAACAGAATTCAGAAGCATATAAAAAAATTGGTCAAACCAGACTGGATTTATTAAGAAAAGGTATGGAACAAATAACATATGAAGAGCTTTAAACTTACAACAAATCGGAAAAGATAGTCAAACACCTTGCGAAAGCATTTGATAGGGTAGACTGTGTGTTTCTGGAACAGACTCTAAATTATATGGGGTTTCATGACACTTTTGTTGAGTGGGTAAAGATTTTTTATAAAAATCCTAAATCAAGAGTTCGAGTAAATGGTCACTGCTCAGAGTTTTTTAACTTCGGTAGGGGAACTTGTCAGGGAGATGGAATGTCTCCAGTCTTATTTGCTCTTAGTATTGAGCCATTAGCGGAGTTGATAAGGAGCAACCCCAGAATACAGGGGATAACAGATAAAGGAGGGAAGTGTAATAAAATATTGTTACACACCGATGACATACTATTATTTCTGGATATAAGGTTAATGCTGGACATTGGCCCACTCAGTTAGATAATGAAGTATCTTTTTGATGGTCTAGTAAGGGTTTCAGATACTTGGGTGTCACACTTACACCCATGGCATCACAGTTATACTCTGCTAACTACTCACAGCTCTTTGAGACCATAAGAAAAGACTTGGCAAGATGGGAGGTATTGCCTCTCTCCATGTTTGGAAGGATTGAAACCGTAAAAATGAACATACTGCCGAGGCTTCTCTTCCTATTTCAGTCTCTCCCTGTTATGGTTCCAGTCTCAGCAGTTAATAAAATAGAAAAATGGATTTCAAAGTTTATTTGGCAAAACAAAAGACCAAGAATTAGATTTAAAATACTTCTGTCAAATAATCTTAGATACTATTATTGGGCTGCTCAGCTTAGGGCTATGGCTGCTTGGCTTGGCATTGATAAGGAGGCAGAATGGGTTAATATTGAACAGAATTCGCTTCCTGGAGTCTCTTTGACAGTTCTGCCATTCATAGACTTGCAAGCACAGAAAAGAATGAGGAAAACAAATATATGGATACAGCACACTGTTAAAATTTGGTCCACAATACAAAAAAAGTTTAGAGGAGTAATCACCATATCACGTGCAATACCTATTAAAGGTAACCCAGATTTCCTCCCTTCTATATGGGATAGTGCCTTTAGTAGATGGGAAAAGAATGGTTTAAAGATAATTAATCACATTTTTGATGGAGAAACCATAAGATCTTTTTCTCAATTACGTGAGAAGTTTACATTGAGATCGAATGATCTCTATAGGTATTTACAAATACGACACCATATCACAACTCGTCATTAAAAGATCTCCAACAAATATTGAAAAATATTTGATCAATATTATTGAACATGATCTACCCACTAAAAATCATATTTATATTTATAACATATTTATGCAGGACCGATCTGATGACACGTTTCATATCAAAAGAAACTGGGAACAAGAGTTAAATGCTGTAATGGAGGATGAGATGTGGTTAAATATATGTGCTAGCTGTCATAAGGGTATCAGCAGTCAAATATGGAAGGAATTTGATTGGAAAATGAAAATGATATTCTTTAGAGTTCCACTGGTGGTTGTCAAATTTGACAGTACTTCGCCATTGTCACAATGCTGGAGAGGTTGCGGGATGGTGGGGGACTATGTGCATATGTTCTGGGAATGTCCCAAATTACAAAAGTATTGGCAAGGTGTTAAAAGGGAAATCGGTTTTAGTTTTAGAAAGAGATATCCCCATGCATCCAGAATTTTTTTTGCTTGATGGTTTCCCCTCAGATCAGTTCAGTAAATCCCACTTATTTGTATTGCATATCTTGTTAATGGCAGTTAGGAAGATAATCACTGTGAACTGGATGAAGGTACGTGAGCCCACTGTGACAGAATGGACACATAGACTGAAACCGATATACATGTTTGAGAAGATGACAGCAGACTTACAGTTGAAATCGGACATTTTTCGACAGAGGTGGACACCAATAAAAAATCTGCTGGAAATAAATAGACTTGATATATGTTAATGCTTGAACAATGCAGTGAATGTACTGCTATGTAGTGTATTCTTTGAAGTGCTGTCAAGGATTTGTGTATTTATTTTAACGTTAATAATTGTTATTGTTTTTTTTTTTGCTGTTTTTTTTATATATATAAAAAAGGATAAAAAGTTCAATAAAAACACAGTTAAAAAAAAACAACCGTATGAAGATCTTATGAACACGTGAGATCTTGGTTATCAGAGTACTATTTCTGTTGAATGGTATAATTTTTAATGTCTAGCAAAGTGACAAAGTCTCAATTTCCTGCTTTCCTTTCCCTTCTACTCTAGGTATATTTTGGTCGATGGCTGATTGAAGGATCTCCATATGTGATTCTGCTCGATGTGGCCTTCACAGCCTGGTCTCTGGACCGCTGGAAGAGTGAATTGTGGGAGAATTGCAGTATTGGTGTTCCCTGGTTCGACAGAGAAGCTAACGATGCTGTTCTCTTTGGCTTCCTCACTGCATGGCTACTGGGAGAGGTGTGCAGTGTTGTTTTAGTATTACTCTTAATATTGTGAACTCTTCATTTTATTTTTGTTTTTTCAGTTCCATCTTAATTTTAATTTAAGTTTTAATAATTTTATGTCATTCTGTTATTATATATATTTTTATATTTCTATGAAGCTTTAATTTATTTTTAATTGAGGTTAAGTTGTGGTAATTTTAGTTACTTTAACATCAAAGTTATTTGTTTCAGTTAGTTGCTCTGTCAGTTTTTTTTTTTTTGTAAGTTTACACTTCTCATTTAATATTTATGTTTTATCTTAACTTTATTTTACTTTACAATTTTTTTTAATAGTTTTAATTTTAGATAACTATAACAACAGGTATGGGTTATAATTAGCTATTTACTCTCTATTAAATAACTATGTACTTATACCTATTTCCTGTTTTTGGTTATTCAGGACAGAACCCGACCCCCCCCCACCCCCCCCTAACACACACACACACACACAGAATGTTATTAAAGGTGGTGTATGTAGGATTGACACCGAGTGGTTGAACTAGGTATTGCAGTCCAAATTCAAAATATTGGAGAGGGTTTTGATCACCCAACCCCTCCTCCTCAGACTTGATGCACTCGCTGGTTGCCAGATTGATGTGAAACCAACAGGAACGAGTGCACTTGACGATGAATGACATAAAATACACTGTGTTTTCCATCAACTGGCAACCTGGGGTGACGAAATACAATTAAGTAAACTGGCAGTGGGCGGGTTTCATAAACCAAAACAGAGACCGATATTCTGGCCCGGAACTCACATTTTCAAAGGAGAATAACTGACTGTAACATTGTTTTTCAGATAAACAAGTATGTTAACATGTTTCTTAAATATATGCAAACATATTATGGGATTTTTATGCTTTAGTAGAATCAAAAACCTACAAACAGCACTTTTAATTCTCATTAACTATAATTTGAATGTGTGTGTTTCAGTTTGCAGCTCAGTGTGACGAAACTCCTCACATCGTAGCACATTTTCACGAGTGGCTGGCGGGTTTAGGACTCGTCTTATGCAGGCAGCGCCAGTTACCTGTAGCAACCATCTTCACCACACACGCCACGCTCCTCGGCCGCTACCTGTGTGCCGGGAACGTGGACTTCTACAACAAACTCTCTGAGGTTTGTGCGAGAGAATGTGTTTTTGTGAATAAATGATACGTCCTCCATTTATGCTGTTTATTATAACCTGCTCCTCATAGCTCCATAGAATCACATTTATTTAGAAAATGTTCCCTATTTTTTAGCACATGAAGATTTGACACCAAGATGATGCTCTAAATGGATAAACGCATAGAGCGAAAGAGAAAAGTTCATGGAATTAATTTAAAGAGAGCTTCCTGAAGTGTCTGTCGTTTTTTTCTCCATGTGTAGTTCAATGTGGATAAAGAGGCCGGTGACAGGCAGATCTATCATCGGTACTGTCTGGAGCGTGCAGCCGCCCGCTGTGCACACGTCTTCACCACTGTCTCTCAGATCACCGCCATTGAAGCAGAGCACTTACTAAAGCGGAAACCAGGTGACTTAAGTTTCTATCTGTACTGTTTCCTCAACAGATTGTAACACTACATCCTAAAGGCAGCAAAAAGCAGTCGTGAAACAGTCAGATTACATAATTTAAGATGTCATCATGTGCAGAACTGTTATTAGAAAAGGATTCTGGGCTCATTTCATTTCTGTGGATGCTTCCTGATTTAGTTCAGAATTGGACTTTGGCCAGGAAGCTGCTGCTTTTTGACCCTATTTGGTCTGTTTGCCAAGACATCCACGTTCTTCTTTCTCTGTCAGATATCGTGACTCCAAATGGCCTGAATGTGAAGAAGTTCTCAGCCATGCACGAGTTCCAGAACCTCCACGCTCAGAGTAAAGCACGCATCCAGGAGTTTGTCAGAGGCCATTTCTACGGGTCCGAGCTCATAAGACACACAATCATATTCATGTGTCCGGAAGCAATATACTTTGCCATACATGTTTTCTCTTACTGGTTTGTGTGCAGGCATTTAGATTTTAACCTTGACAAGACAGTGTTTCTCTTCATTGCTGGACGCTATGAATTCTCAAACAAAGGAGCTGATATTTTTCTTGAAGCATTGGCTAGACTTAATTACCTGTTGAGGGTAAGTATTTGTGTTTTAGGGCTCATGTCCATTCCAACACAAATATATAAAAATTAAATTTGAGCTTGATTTGAAACTGTATTCTTGTATGTCCAGGTGAATCACAGTGAAGTGACCATAATAGCGTTCTTCATCATGCCTGCTCGTACCAACAACTTCAACGTGGAGACCCTGAAGGGCCAAGCCGTACGGAAACAGCTCTGGTAACTGCACTGTGAAGACTGCTAACGTGAATGTCTCCGTTTAGCTCAACCGACTTAATAGAAACAACCAAGTTGTCTAAAAAGCTATGTTATATTTGCTAAAATGTTATATTTATATTTTATGTATTTCAGCTTTTTTTAATGAAACTAATGAAAACAATTTTTAATCATTTTAGTTGTACTTAAAAATAATAACAATGGTCTAGACTAGAGCATCCTAACATATTTGCCTTTTTTCTGTTGCCAATCTGCAGTGATGGATGTAGAAAGGAATATATTTGTATTGTAAAACTGTTTTATTCTCCAAATGTTTACTTTGACACAGAGACTGTTGAAGAAGTAAATGAATTTTGTTGTGAAATTGCATCTTTGTTGTATTTCCAGGGACACTGCACATACTGTGAAGGAGCACTTTGGGAAGAAACTCTACGAATCACTTTTAGTGTGAGTTGGATTTTTGTGTAGAACTGTTTTCAGAAAACGTAAGAATCTCTTCTGAGGAGTGACATTGCTTGCTGTATTGTTCTTAGAGGGCAGCTGCCTGATGTGTCTAAGATGTTAGATAAAGAGGACTTCACCATGATGAAACGTGCCATCTTCGCCACCCAGCGCCAGTGCCTGCCCCCCATCTGCTCTCACAACATGCTGGAGGACAGCAGTGACCCCATCCTCAACTGCATCCGCCGTATCGGCCTCTTTAACAGTGCTCAGGACAGAGTCAAGGTATGTACATGCACGCACACACTCAGATAACTATACCAAAATGGATGATGTAAATAAAAGTGCGCTAATTCTTTATGTAGAATAACCACTGACTCCACTTTAATGCCTCATGTTCTTCACTAGGTGATCTTCCATCCAGAGTTTCTCTCCTCAACTTCTCCTCTCCTGCCAATGGACTATGAGGAGTTTGTGAGAGGCTGCCATCTTGGAGTATTTCCATCCTACTATGAGCCCTGGGGATACACACCAGGTAAAACTGCACACACTACCAGTGTGCCGTGTTCATATTTATGTACATGCATGATCCATTCAAAACTTTGGCCAGTAATATTGAAAACAATTTTAGTACATAACCAATAAATAATATATTCTGTTATAGTAACAAGCAATATTTTTTCTTCAGAATGAATGCATTACATTTATCAAAAGTGGCAGTAAATACATTTTTATATATTTTTTTATTATATTCATCAAAGAACTCTGAAAATCTTTTTATCTCAGTTTCCACAAAAATATAAAAAAGCAGCAAAAAATATTAGGCAGCACAACCGTATTCAACATTGATGATAATAATAATAAATGTTTCTTGAGCTGAAGGATCATGTGAAATTTTAAACCATAATAAAGTCTCAATTTTATTTATTTATTTAGTTAGTTTTTTATATATAAAATAAATGCTGTTTGGTGAGCAGAAGAGACTTTTTTCAAAAACGTGCAAAGAAAGAATACTGACCCTGAACTTTTGAAGAATAATGTACAAATTATGTATTAATAATGTATTATTAATGTCTTTTTCTCAGCTGAGTGTACAGTGATGGGCATCCCATCAGTCTCCACTAACTTGTCTGGGTTTGGCTGTTTCATGGAGGAGCACATTGCCGACCCATCAGCTTACGGTGAGAGTTGTACATATATGATGGAAAATTTGAACATTACCTGCAAGATTCTCTCATTTTTGTTCAAATCAGATTTATTTCATTTCATTATGTGTAATGCACATTGTTGTAAATTCCCTCTCTTTCAGGTATCTATATTCTGGATCGGCGGTACCGTGGGGTGGATGAGTCCTGCCATCAGCTGACCTCCTTCCTGTTTCAGTTCTGTCAGCAGAGCCGCAGGCAGAGGATCATTCAGAGGAACCGAACAGAGCGCCTCAGTGACTTGCTAGATTGGAGATATTTGGGCAGGGTCAGATCTCACACACACACACACACACACACACACACACACACACACACACAAATGCACAGTGAATTATCATCCGGGACTGTCAGCCACAATTAAGTTCATGTGCATCAAACCAAAGCGTGCAGCTTATTGTTCATGAACTAATATAGCATGTTTCTGTTTCTTAGTATTATGTTTCTGCCCGCCATATGGCTTTAGCGAAAGCTTTCCCGGACACCTACATCTATGAACCTCAAGAACCCACTTCCGTAAGTTAAAATGATGAAGCAAGCTATTGAAATTGAGTGTTTTAGTTTTATTTGAATAAAAACCTGAAGTTTAGTTCTCTAGAAAAGTGATTCTCAACCAGGGTCCTCATCAGACCTCAAAGGGGGCCTCAAGATGACTTAAAAATATTTCAAATTAGACAAAACAACAGTTAACATGCTAAAAAAAATATATATAAATCAAGACATATATTGTTTTAATTCACCTCCTCAATGGAAAAACCTCAATATATGAGATTTAAAAGAATTAGATTTTTAGTCATGGAATAGTCATGTACATTACTTAAGGCTCGATTTACATGGTAATTTGAATATATTTACATTTATAATATACATTTTGCTAATTAATTTACCAGATAGGAAATGTGAATTAAAAATATTTTGAGAGTAAAAAAAACACCTGGACAAGTCCTTGGGCCTCTCTATCTTGTTGTGGACAATGTGGGGCCTTGAAGTCACAAGGATGAGAATCTCTGACAGCTCTAGAAAGTGTATATTTGTTGACATTTATTCTTCTATTTTCATAATTCAGGCCACAGGCTTCCGTTACCCGCGGCCCGCCTCAGTTCCCCCATCTCCTGCCCACTCGCTTCACTCGTCTCCTCATCACAGTGAGGCTGAGGAAGAAGAGGAACCATATGATGAAGATCTGGAGGCGGAGAAAGATCGGGTCAACATCCGCCAACCGTTAAACATGCCGAACCGGAACAAGAATCAGACAGCTGGTCTTCCTGAGAAAAACTAAAACGCACCCATACATACACACACACACACTGATTATACTGTAAGGCACTTATATACACAGTGACAAACACACTTTACACACATAATAACACTCCCCTGTAAGTGAACGTAACGCCTGCAAATAGTATGTCTGCATGTTGGTTTTCTGAAGAGAAATAAATAAGATATTTAAGTATGTGGTGAGCCAAAGTATGTGATTTTTAAGACTTTCTTTTGAAAGAAAGTGTCTTTCGTATGAAGCCAACAGAGGGCAAAGGATTCAATTGCAGCAAGAGTTATTCATATGACAATTTATATGAATTCATATGAACTTGACATCCAGCTATGTGCCAGTGATTCAAATGGCCACTGTTAAAAGTGAGACAATAAAAATAATTGTTACAAACATTTATTTTAAAGAGAACTTTATTAGAAACTCTTTACAAGAGTAGTTAAAAAAATATATATGCACTTTCCCAAAGGTGTATGACTTTCTTCCTTCCGTGGAACACAGAAGAAGAGGTTGTGAAGAATGTTCATGTTATACAAAATAAACACAGAGGGTGACCAGCGGCTGTCAAGGGCAAAAAACGAAAAATATCATACAAATAATCCTTACGACTCGCACTTGAAGTCTTTAAATGTCATACAATATCTTTGTATAAAGTACAGACCCATATTTAAGATGGTTCTAACTTTAAATAATGGTTCGACAGTCATACTCATTATTCATTTTCATTTTGCTTATTTCAAAGAGCTAAACTTTTCCCTTTGTGTTTCACGAAAGCAAAATATTCTTAAATCTTTTAAAATACTTTAGATTGAGTAAATGACAGAATATACAGTTTTCTGAAAACGGCAGGTTTCCCTTAACAGTATTATGTAATGTCACAAACATAGTGACTATCCAGCAATTTTCCAGGGTTATAAAAAAAAAAAAAAAAACTGGTTAAATGCCAAGCAAGTGATGTAGGTAAAGCTAACCAGCCAAATGCATACACTGGAACATCATTAGTACTGTAATACAAATATACAGCAACACTGTTAGAGTGTGTCATGTCTGTCACGGCTGTAAAACTGAAATTAAAATATACTACATTATTACTGTGACACTTGTTTTATTAATTCATTGTGTGTGTTTCTTCGGTTAACTTTCTGCAGCAGTCCACTGTTATCAATACACAGCTGTACCCTCCTCCCTCCATGACCCAGACTGAAAAAAGGCAAACAGAGTTTCAGATAAAATATATAATAATACAGAGAGATATTTAATGGCATATTCATGTACCATTTTTGGACTTTTCGTGAAATTGTAGCAGGACAGAAAGCAAAGAGGACAGTTCCAAAAGCAGTTTATGTCTGCATTCTCTGTGTAAATCCAGATTGTGGTTTTTGGGCTATGAACTCTGTCAGTTAACAACATCTGTCTTTCTTACACACTCATACCAAGTAAGCTGCTCCAGAAGGAATTGTATGTGGCATTTCCTGTTACAGCTCCCAGTCTGGCAGGGTTTTGCTGCATCATTTTCACTGTGAACCCGTCTGGACCTTAGTGTCCACAATATGGTAGTCTGATCATCTGGAGAGAAGGGAAAAGAGAGATTGCAATAGTTGTTCTTAGATTGCTAATGCTCACGTTACAAATCCTATATCTTATATTAACAGTTAGGGATTTTAATGAAAACCCAAACCTGGGATTCAGCCGTGTTACATTTTTTACTTGTGCAAGTGAGCAACCACCTAGCAACATGCTAAAAATCACTCTGAACCCCTTAGCAATTACAGGACATAGCAACGCCCTAACAACCCTAATAAAACTGTGCTAGATGTTAAGTTTTGTGAAGGAGGGCCACTGGTAGGAAGCTTTTTAGCTTATGATCAATATGCATAACGGTGACTTGCATAACGGTTTTCAATAAAATCCATGCTTAAGTTGATATCTGATCATTTTAGAATACAGTATAGGATGTACCGAATATTCTTCAGTTTTATGCAAAACAGAAATACAACAAATATCAAATTTCTGTCATATGGCCATAAATTATTTGGAAAAAAAGCATTTTTGCAGAGTTGTGTTTGACACATGATACCTGTAACGATGTATCTTACAAGATAATACGATGTAACATCGCTCTCACTTGAAATGTGTCCCCACATTAAGTCCTTGAATTTGTGGGTATTAGACCTGGAAAGTCCTTGAAAGGTCCTTGAATTTGAAGTTAATCTAGGTGTGGGAACCCTGTAGATCAAAACTAACGGAAGTAGCTTTTCTTCTGTAGTGTGACATAATATCAGTGAAAGATCATCAAAAAAATAAAATACAATTATAGGATCGGGACTTGGTTCCAATCAATGGTTGTTGACTGAATGGAGGCAGATCTGAATGCAAGTTTGCAGTTGATTGTAAGAAAGGGGCAGAGTTTAAGGTGACTAAATGATTAAAGAAGTCTGGCATTTAACCAGAAGGGAAAATAACGTGCATGGAATCATCAATAAAATGTAAAAGTGGCCTGGTCTATGTATGGAGACAGGTTTCTGGAGTATTTAGTTATTTATTTTTGTGTAAAGTAAAGGTTTTGAGTGTTGATGTCAGATTTTTGAGGTCTAGTTTGTGACGCACAGTATCTGAGATGATTTCTCCGGTCCTGTCTCCAATCAGAGACTGGTCTCCGTCCAATCAGAGAGCAGAACACCAGCAAGCCGAAAGCAAGAGGGATGTTTAGACATTTGGATGGAGAGAGCCTAGAAGGGAAACATCTGAAATGTAATTTATATGTTTTAATGTGGCAGGGACAATGAAACTTGTGTTTTGGTTATATGCTAACTTAATATGAAGTATTTTCATTTTGGCAGACCACCTCTTTATGGCAAGTCATATTTTGAACAGTGCTTTAATTTCTTGTGTTTAAAAATAATTATAAGAAAATAGCCTTACCAGCAAATTTCAACTGTCAAATCATTTTTTTTTAAATCTTGGCCACCCCATAATGCACCACTGGGCACATAAAGTGTTTTCTCATACCGTTTTGCAACAGTGCGGAGATCTTGCTCACGCCAGGGGTCAGAGAGGACAGAAGGGTTGCCCACCTGAGGATGGTGAAAACATGATCCGGGACAGTTACTTATCCCACGCAACTGATAATCATTATGAAATAAATGCAAATACTATGGCAGTCAGGATTTTAGGTTTTAATAAAGTGCAAATTTAATCAAAGCAGAGAAAGTTGTAGCTGTTGAAACATAGGTTTTCTTTGGAGAAATCACCTAAATGTCCATATCCCACAATTCCAACCTTAAGTTAGAAAAGGGATTCAGCAGATGAACCATGAAAACATTTTTTATTTTGTCAGTTCAAGAGAGTTCATTATTATTCACCTCTATACAACAACAGCAACTGTGTTTTTTAAACTCTATAACATCAAACCAGCATGTATTTGCTTTTATATTCCCCACACATGCTCTTGGTTCAATCTTTGGCTCCTCCCCCTTTTTAATTTCTCCACCTCTCTGTCAGTGTCCAACTATATATTCTCCTTTATCTCGAACACACTTATCTCACTGACACTATCTGTCCTCACAACTTTCACTTACCAGTTCCTCACCTTTTGTCTCTTTTTCTTTTGGATGTCCGTCAATCTCTCTTCGCTGTTTGAGCTTGAGACACAGGGATAGATCAGAGGCTAAAGTGCATGTCAGCCAGGATTGTTAATGATTAGAGTCGGTGTGAGTCCACTGGCGTTTGGATATGTACTGTAGTATTATTTATGGTGGAAACAGTGAAATTGAAACAGATATTTTTCATCTTTCAGACACAATTATAGGTTTTATTATAAGTTTGAATTAGTTGTAAAATGTTTATGTTTTCTTTTATCATTTAAAAAAAAAATACTGTTTTTTTTGCTGTTTTCAATTATTTTTTCAAATAATTTTAGTTCATGTTTACTTTATTTCCAGTAACAAAAATTAACATATTTACAAGTCTCAAATCACACTTATTAACAAATATAATGACAATTTTTTTTAAATATTACACATTAAATGACAATAATTTCCCCAATTTCATATCATAACACTGCAGCTCAGTGGTGCCCTCAAGTGGATAAAAGTGGGGGAATATGGAAATATCTCCAGAAGTTCAACAGTTTTTACAACAATGCTGTTAAAACCATTAACAACTGAGAAGCTTATGAGCACTAGGAATTAAAATAAATAGCAATTATAATAAGTGGGGCTCGAACGATTACATTTTTTATATATAATATTAATTGTATTTATATACTGTATACATAATACATATACACAGTACACACACATAAATGATTAATCACTTGACAGCCCTAAATTATATATATATATATATATAAGTTGCTTGTGTTGTCTATCCTTACTGACACTTACACATACATTAGAAAAGTTGATAAAGTTAATAAAAGATGTTGAAAAGACACACTGAAAGACAGAGAAAGATAATTTTCTATCATTAATTAATAATAATAAAAAAAGTTTATCTCCCTGAACTTGTGTTTCAGTCATCAAACCTTTGCTCTTAGCTATGATGTCACATCAGGGTAACAGGCCATGATGCAGAGAGAAACCAGCAGAGAGAGAGAGAGAGACAGGCACAGAAACAGAGAGAGAGAGAGTGAGGGGAGTAAGTTGTTTATGACAGAACAATCTGACAGATAACGCATCACTCATAATGGTCCAAAGTCCAGACCTACTCCAGCCAATGAAACACCCTGGCATACACAGTTCACAGAGGCATTACAGATCTCCCAGCTGTGGAATAGGTGGCCCACCTCTGAGAAGGCTGCGTGTGTGACTGTTTAGGCCAGAAGACAGAGATGGACATCCTGGAAACAAGTGCTTATGACCGCAGACAACGCAGGAACATGGTAATCACAGCAAACACACACACACACACACCTGCGCAAAAATACAGACACCTGTGTCCTGCTCTTGTGGGCTTATTTGTGCAATTCTATCACATCCAGTTTACTCATTCAAATCCACATTTAGTTACAATTTACTCAAAATCGTTTTTCTAGCTTGGCATCACACTCACATCCTGTGTGATTTTCTTTTATAATAAAGATATTTGCATTTAATGTTAAATAAAAGCAGTATTACTGACTGAATTTTGTTTAGAGCACAATGAGTGCAGACTGTATAAATCATGCCTGTATTGTTTTCATTATTTTCTCCATTTCTTTATTTCCAGACCTGTGTACTGTTTCTTTATCTGCTCCCTTTTTTCGCATCCTGTGCAATGTACTTCTACCTGTGGATCCCAGACTCCGCCCCCTCTCTTCTGGCTGCAGGCATTAAGGCTACTCCAATCCTCAGTCTGGTCCTTCTGGTGCTCAGCTATAATGGGGGGCGGAGTCTAGTGGGCGTGGCTGGAGGGTTGCTGCTCTCAGCTGCCGGAGACTGTTGCCTTATTTGGCCAGAACTTTTTATCCATGGTAAAGGTTATTTCTTCCTGTCCCATATCTTTATTTAAGACTATCAGGGTTACTGACACAAAGCCTACCAAAACCTCCAGGTCATATTTCACTATAGAGTCAAGAGGAGAAAGAACCTTTCCTAATTTTCATACTTTCTTACTATTTTAAGACCACAAGGCACATTATTATTAACATTTAAATTATGTGCATCACATTTTGTTTTTGTTTTTTAAGCCTGTGTGTGTGTACAGTATTTTTAAGTATTAAAGTAATACAAATAAAATAACAATCACCTTTTTAAAATAATGGAATTTGCCATAAAATTGTTAATAATGAAAATAAATTAAATGAACATTTATATTATATTTATATTATATTTATACATATGAGTTTATATTCATATGTGTTATATTTTCTTTATGGTTTACTTTATATTTTATTTCCATTTTAATATACACTTATAACAACTGATTACTTATTATTAATTACAAATTTCTTCATAGCAGTGTTGTCGTAGCAGTTTTTATTGATAGTCTGAATTAGTTTTTATTTTTATATTTTCCTTATTTTATTTTTGATCATTTTGTTCTTTTTTTGTCATTTAATTATTTTCTTTTTTTAATATGTCTATTTTTTTTAATTAATTAAGGTAGACCAAATACAAAAAAGAGAAATGTTTCACTGGCACCTTTCTGACATAAAATACATTTATGCATATATGAATACATAGTTTTTGTTATGGTTGTAGTTTTAGTTAACTATAATAACTCTGTCTCACATTCTTATCTCTGTCTTTTGTTTTTTTGTAGGAATGGGCTGTTTTGCTCTGGCGCACTTGATTTACTCTATTTCCTTCCTGTCCTCTCGATTTTCTGCAACATCTTCGTCTGTCTCATTCTTTATCCTCTACCTCATCCTGTGGTTGTTCGGCATTGGAATGTATGTTTACCTCGTGCCCTTCCTGCGGCTTGATCCAGAAGCTGACGTTCTCGTCCCAGCCATAGGGGGTTACATACTGCTCATTGTCATCATGGCCACACTGGCTGCTCGTACACGGCGGCCTCTCATCCTGCTGGGCAGCCTGGTCTTCATGGCTTCTGACCTCACCATTGCACTGACAAAGTTCAATGTCTTTGATATCGAATACAAAAAGCACATTATTATGACAACATACTACCTGGCACAGCTGATGATTGCGCTGGGTGACGTGAAAGCAGCACTGGAGGAGGAGGCTGATGATATTCACAAGTGGAAGAGATCATAAGACTGCTGTTGATGGATGTTGGTTCAGTGATGCTACACAAACACTTCATTGTGTACTCATTGAGAACAGTTGATCACTGTATAAAATGGGACCACTTTGGATAATCCTGTGTCAGTTTCATAGTAAACTCACAACTACTGTGTGGACATGACTTACTGTACATCCCTAAATATATATATATAAAAATATTACACAGTCTGACCTGTTAATTTAGACTTTATTCCAGCTTTGTTAAAGCAGATGAACAGACTATTTGCTAAACTGAACTGATTTGATAAAATTTAAAACAACTAGTTATGCATATTTTCGCAACTTTAGAGCCTCCTACAGTTAAATGCCGTAAAGCAATCCGCCCTTTTCGTGGAATTTCGTCATACTCACAGAACAGACGTTAATCTCACACGCTTCCAGTTTCTGTCTCGCGCTCTCTCTGCCCATGTAAATCTCACGCCATATTGGCAATTCTACTTTCGATATGAAACAAAGTCTCAGCTTTCAAATTTTGTATGTTTTAATAATAAATACAAACAATCAAAAGTTTTTGTTTCTTTTACTTATATTACAATTAGTGTCGTACTTAAAGATAAAATAGAGAGAGGGGTTTTAAATTCCAATGCAAAGCTCGAGGCAAATTAGACTAATTTTGTGGTCAAAAAAAAAAAAAAATTGTAATGACGTGGCTTACTAAATAGGCTATATCTAGAATATTGCAGGTCATACCTTACTTATCTTTACGTTATTTTGAATAAATATTTAGACACGATTAAAAACTAGATTTTTAAATGATACATTAAAAAAAGGATTCATAAATTACATAATCTTTTAATGATACTTGCATAATTGCACAATGAATGCAAGCAAATACTGAATTTGAGTTTAAAAGAGGATAAAAAGGCATTCAACAGCATTCAACAAAAGGTTTTTATCCCTTACATTTACAGTGTACACATGAATTGATAATGA
This sequence comes from Carassius auratus, assembly GCF_003368295.1. Lineage (NCBI taxonomy): Eukaryota > Metazoa > Chordata > Actinopteri > Cypriniformes > Cyprinidae > Carassius > Carassius auratus. Next base: position 3,352,143 of record NC_039245.1, on the reverse strand, counting down.
ATAAAGATCGAAATCACCTCCCAATCCAAATTGAACTTAAAGAGTTTGCAACCCTGCTTTCGCTTTATTAGAAGTACCTTTAAAATGATTCTGAAGCTGGTATTTCATAAGCCTACAGTTTTATTTGTCCAACACAAATATTTCTGCTCAGATGCTCCACATAGAAATCTAGAGCATAGATTAGTCCAACTTGTGCAGAAATAAGACAGATGGAGAAGTCACAGACTGTTCCAGATTTGTGTTTATTGACCGATTCACTTTCATGGTCTTGTTTCTGGCAAGAGAGAAATGTCAAAATGTAATTCAGTTGACTTAATGTAATGAACGTAACAGCAGAGTTATAGTCTAAAACATCATGTTGTCACACTTATGAACTTGTTTCGTGTTTTCTCCCCATGTGCTCCCCGTGACCCAGTTTCTCCCTCTCCTTGATCAGAGGCGAACCAGGATGAAGTGGGGGCCCCAGGCAAAATTAATAATATAAAAGTTAATATATCTTCATGACCTAAATATATATTTATACAACATACAAGTTGTTAAAAAACATATAATACATTTTAAAACAAAGTGCTCATTCTTTAACAAAATATCAGTCTTTATCTTTATTGCAGAAGATGCAAAACTGCACAATACAATCTTGAAAATAAAGTACAATCTTCATATTTACAGTAACAGATTGTCTGTCACCTTAAAAATGGTGCTTACAAGCCTTAGCTACAGCAGATGCTGTCACTATGTCCTCCATATCCAAAGACCTTCGTATGTTCCTTTCAGCAGAAATGAGGGCCAGTGCTGACAGCCTCTCTTTGTTCATTGTTGACTTGAGGTATGTTTTTATCAGCTTTAGTTGTACTGATTGACAACTAATATGTTAACTAAACTAATTTAATGTATAAGAGGTAAATAAATAATGTCAGCTAAGTTAATGTAATGATATTTATTCATATTGATTCATAGCCTCCCCACTGGCAGGTAGACACAGGGGTGCAAACTAATCATGGGTGACAAAGACGAGTAGGCTACCCCCCCAAAAATAATTTTTTTAAACACTTATAATAATTTAAAGCCTTTATCATTATATTTTAACTCTGCCAAAATTCACTTTAAATGTTCACTTTCATTCATGAAGAAGACGAAAAAATATAAATATTTATCTCCTAGTGGAAAACAAAGATTTAAGATTAAAATGTCGTGAAATTACCATTATATCCAGTAGATGGCAGCAGAGTAGTTTTTCTCACTTCTTGCTCTTTGGCTTTATTATAAATTGACTATGAAGTATACCAAGTGTCTCACAAAGTCTCATGTCATTTATAAATAAATAAATAAATAAGCCCAAACAACAACAGCCCTGTATGGTTATAAAAAAAAATCTACTTTTTTAACATACAATTTAAATACTTAACTAGTTAACTACAAATTAAGTTAATTATTAATGGTATAATATTTAAATAATGCATTAAATATGTTGCCATTTTTTTTTTTTTTATAAAAATGTTCAAACATTACCTAAAAAGGACACATAAAAAAGATCTTTAAGGCAACACAGACTTGTTGCTGCTGTAGCTTTGTTGCTCTGAATCTACTCTGCATCACTTGAAGAACAGCTCTGTTTTGACATAACATTGACATTAACTTTTCTTCAAACTGTGAATGAAGTATGTAAGAGACACAGAGCAAAGGGTGCTTCTTTTATGGCGCAAATGTCCGAGCAAACTCCTGATATAATAAATAACTTACTACACAATGATTATAACCTTATTTACATCGTGTAAGCTTTTTTTGTTGTTGTTATAGTTGTTATAATAAGAAAATCTGTGAGCATATAGAACTATGTAAACCTGTGAAAACACAAATAAGATCAGAGCGGATTCTGACTAACCAACAGTAAACACCTTTGATTGGCCATTGCTTTTTTTTTTAATACTGATCCATTCATTCACTGATTTATAAAACAGTAAACAAGGGGTCATTTTTATAAATTAAATATTGTTTAATACAGTAAATTAATAATTATAATAAATAGAATTTAAATTAAATACCCATTAATACCCATTTTGCCCATTAAAAACATGACCATATTCCTCTGAAAAAACGGACAGTTTTTCATGAATTGTACTGTAGCTCAGATTGGAAAAATCCAAATCATAAATATTTTCATATAATTCCGTTTTCTCATTGAATTGCCCATTATGTCCACTAGGTGGCAAAAACACTTTACTTTTGAGTGCATGACTGCAATAAGAACAAAACATGCATGTCAGTCCTGGCAATCCGATCAAAGTCACTGGCATATTAAAAAAGTATGACATGCTTTTATGGAACTATTTACTTTTTGCCATTATACGTATGATTTCTCTCTCTCTCTCTCTCTCTCTCTCTCTTTTTAATTCAACAAAATATTTATTTATATATAAAATGAATAAAACAATTCAGTTCTGGTCAGCCGTACTCTTTTTCTTGTCCCCATGGGAAATATACACCTTTTGTTCAAAGCCTCATTCTGTACCCTTATGTAAGAGGCTCACGGCCGGCTTTTAAAGGCATCTTCTGTGCTGCTGCTTTTGGTAGTTGTTCAAAGTGGAATTTCCGGCTATTTTGCAGTGTTCTCTCTGTGTGTCTGAGATCAGATTGGCAGCTGTCCCGCTGTGCTCGGGACAGATAAGAAAAGTCTACAGCAATCAGCTGCAGGTTACAGTACAAAACAATGGGGAAATCACCAAAGCGATGTGAAACAGTGATACTGTCTATAGTTATATAGTACGTTTATGTGGGGCAAGTAAGGGCATGTAGTTAGTGTGTGTGTATGTGTATACATACAGAGCTTAAAACTAACTTTTAGCCATACCTGCCAATGACTGGTGACATTATCAAATTTGTCGCCCAAAACTTTTTTTTTTTTTTACCAACTATGAAACTCTTTTTTGCAAAAACAGGCTAAACTGCAATGACTAAACATATTAACAATGTTTTTAATATGTACAGCTGGTGGATTTTCCCTCAATTTTCCCTATTAGTTATAGCCATCCAACATTACAGTATAATTGAAAGCCATTCTTTTTTAACATTTAATAGACAAGCGATCAGCACTGAAGAAATCAGCACTGTCTCTTTAAAACCTGATGCACATGACGTGGATCTGACACTTGTCCGATTTTTCCCCAACTCTTTACAGTCATTTAAGACTTCATAACTAATTTAAGAATACGCTTACAAGGTAACTCGCCAAAACCGAGCATTTTGACACAACTGCGTGTGTTTTCGTGCGTTGAAGACGTAACCCTAGATCTGTTTCGACCTCACTCTGACCGTCACTAATGGTCTAAATAGAATGATAACCTTCTTTCCGCCTTCTATGAGACCTTATGTAAACCAAGTCATGCTCATGACCCCGGAGGCGGTCTTGATATCTCAGAATAGTTCTGCACCTTATTCCAGTGGCAGACGTCTAAATGTCTATGTTGAGAACAGCTTGGAAGAAACCGTCTCAAAAGCCACAATTTAATGCTGCTGTAGACGGTTGGTCAATGCACATTATCCTACAAAAACTGGATTGGGGGACATGCCTCCAGTAGAATGAGTGACAGCTGCATGGACTAACTTAGGCCCGTCCGTGCTTCCAAAAACCCTCACTGTCCCAGGAAGGAGAGTGCCAAAACTGACCGTCTGGTTTCACGGTCCTTTAAAGCTACTCCACGTGCAGCCCATACAGGCAATGCTTTGGCCACCCTGCTAGCATCTTTGCGAAAAACGATAAGCGTGGATGACCAAGAATCTAGGAGCCTTGTTGATTCTGCTTTGGCCGCCCACTCTCAACTGACACGTGATGTGGGGGATGCAATGTCTTCAGCTATTTTATGTCGTAGACAAATATGGCTGGCACAAACCCCAAAGAAAGTTCCTGCATCATCTGGGCATGACTTTGTTTAGGTAAGGTTTCGAGAGAAGATGGAACAAAGTTTATCATTCTATTTCGGTCTCACAGATCCATTGTTATAGTAATAACTTAAGGTATGTGTTGCCGCATTCTCAGGTTGTGAAGAATAAAGAAGGGAAAAGCTAATCTTCCAAAATGAAGCAGCAATATCTTCTCAGGTAAAAGTTATTAGAACCATGTCTAGGGTCAAGCTGGCAGTCACACCACATTATCAGTCCGTTTGTATGCTGTTATTTGATTCGCTCTTGTCGCTTATGACAGAACAGCTAATCACGATGATCTCGTCTTTGGACAGATTCAGAAATGTCAGAAACAGTGAATCACTTTAAAAACTGTCTGTTGTTTTTACTTCATTGCATTGTTAAAATTTGTAAAAGTTCTACCCGGCAACTATCGACTGACATTGTTACATGGACTCGTCAACGCTGGTTTTTACTCGCATGTGGTGCTTGGCGAGTGTTAATTTTAGGCCCTGTATAGCTACATAGAGGCATATGTATTACACAGAATCTTATCAAGCAGACTAAAATTCTCATTTTTTCACGTTTCTACTGTGATAACTGCTCATCCAGGAACGCAGGACGGTACAGTTCACATACTGGCATCTTGTGTCTGATTAAAACAGAAATTCGTAGCAATGATCAGATAAAGTGTCAGCAGTTTACTTCATGATACTCTTGCAACCTGTGTTAAAGAATGTTTAATAACTAGCTAACTCAAAATAAATGTGTTTAATCATCAGCATCATCTGAATCTGCCTCACCAGATGCTTTCCAGAAGGAAATATTTGGTTCATAAAAAGAAACCGAAAACATTTGGCTCATAAAATAAGTAGTGGAACAACACAAGTGTATGCTTTCAGTTTTGTGAATGTCAGCTGTTGGCCTGAAATAATCAGTGTTTTTATCTGAGTAATGTGCACTTGCAGACTATGAGTGATGCCACAGTGATCAGATTACAGAGATATCTGTCCTTTTGTTTACACCTGGAACTGCAAGCCGTCAGATAGCCACACAAATACATAGAGCAATACTGATTATGAAATGCATTTGACAGTGATATATAGTACTAATTTCCAGAGTTCAGGGATGATGGGAAGGACTGAAAGTAAAAAATCTGGGCCAGAGGCTGAAAGATTCATCAGCAATACACTAAAGCAGGAGCCTCAATTTAGAGAATCCAACTAGCTGGAGTATACAGTATGCCTGCTGACAAAGCAGAAGAGGCATGTGTGTGTGTGTTTGAATATGTGTGTGTGTGGATATGTGCTTGGAAATCCTCCAGTGTTGCATTTTTCCAGCATTTATCAGCACAGGGGGCGAATGTGGGTTTTTCTGGTAAAGTCATCAGGGTGAGACCACGGCAGATAGAGGAAACCTGATCAGGTCATGTTTTCATGTGTGTATTTGATTGTGCATACAGGAATAAAATTGAAAAATATAAATAAATAAATGTTTTATAAGTATATAAATAAACTTGAATAAATTAAGACAATATTAATTGATCTTCTGTTTATTGAATTACACTTTTCTCTATGAAATCTTTTTCTAAATCAGTAGCAACTGACATATATTTAGAAGTTTTTTAGGGGTGCAGTCGATCACCTTGTGTTCACGGTGTGTGTGTGTGTGTGTTCACTACTCAGTGCAGTGTTTGAGCACTTTGATGTGTTACAAGCTGGCCATACTTGACCACGTCACATCGCTTTCACTTTAATGATGGCAGAACTTGTGTAAAACCTGATAAGATATTTCATAATTATTGATATAAATAAAAAACATCCCAAAAAATGTTTATTTGTTTTTTGGATGTATCCTTTATGTTTTTTATTTTATTTCATGTTTATATTTAATTTAGAATTTCACAGAATTTCCGTGCATTCAGAGATTTATGATCCGACTGATTGTGTCGAAACAAATGTGTCAAAATATATTGAATATTCATAGAAGAGAGGTCTGGCCTGACAGTACAAAGGTTGCAGGTTCATTTCTTGGTAGGGCATCCGTGAGCTGAGAATTATGCTTTGTTTTATCTCTGTACCCTTGGGCAGGGCAATTAGAAATGTGATAAAATCCATCTGCTCAGTGCCAAGTAGGTTTGGTCAGCCCTTTTGACAGTAGTAATGGAAAACACCAAAAGTTTATGATAAGAAAAACTCCCCAGAAATCATAGCCAATTCTTTCGTTTGTGGCTGGGTCAGGTTAGCCCAAAACAATCAACTCATGTTTTGTTATTTGTTCCTTACTTGAGTTTACACAATCTGACCAGGAATTCATGACCCACTGTACAAAGTCAAAGGTTTTCTCCTTGGTTAACCACTTGACCCGCCGGTCACCATCTCATTGACATCCTTCATATTTTCTGTGTGTTTGTGTGTTCTTTCAGTGAGTTTGGTCTGTGTCCACGTCATTCATTACCACTAAAGTCATGAATTTCTACCCTGAGATGTTCAGAAAATCAGCACATCCACTGTGCGCACATTTGTGTGGAAGGAGCTTGAGAAGTGTTCTGTGGAAACTGTGCTTTCAGGACACCCATGCTGCCAAAAAGAGCTGCAACTTACTGATGTATGTTTGTGTATCTGCCGTCTCGAGGACAATAAACTTCTCAGGCTGTTTATGCAGCTTTCATGAGGAAACATCAAGTATACCAAAGAAAATTTCACAAACAGTGAAAAAATTTGTTAAAAACAAAAAAACAATACATGAACATTACTGAACTCGTGAACCACTTAAAAGGATGCAAAACAAGAAGTGAAATGTTGATGACTATTAGCTGTCGAACTAATAATCATTCTCTTACCATGGCAATATTATAATTTTTTTTGAGAAAAAAGTATTGTTATTATATTTATTTATTATTTTGTTTTTTCCAAGGGTAATTTAAATTCTTAATAGATCTCAAGTTGTTTTCCCCATAATCAGTGGCGAAGCCAGGATGTTTTTATATGGGTGGCCAGGGAAGGGCCAACCAGTCTGGGGTGGCACAGAAATCTTTATTATTTTATATAAAAAATGTGTTTGACTATAACGTAGGCCTACTGGACTATTTTAGTGCCTTAAACAAAACTGAGTACAATTAATTTCTAGTTAACTGAATTGAGATTGCAATTTGCGACTTTGATCAAGTAACACTGGGTGAATATGACAATTTTTGTATCATTTCTCACCTCCAGATATTTTAATAAAGGGGCTCACTTTAGTTTTACTGCTCATTCAGCTTCTCAAAACTCGTTAATGCTTGCTCTGCAACATTACTCATGGATGAGGCGTGCAGTTATCAAAAATGATAAAAAGGCCAGAAATCAACAGTAGAAATAAATGCCAGAATATAAAATTAGTTTTTATGCATTTAAATGGTTTCATTTTTGCATATTTTATAGTATAAGTGCACTGTGCTCACAAATAATTGTGCAATAAATGACTAATATAACATACAAATCAGCTTACGTCTGATATTGTGATCTCGAATTACAGAATAGGCTATATTTCATTTGAACATGCATTTGAGAGACGTGGTTATACATGCACAGTTTGCCGCTTTGATTGCCTTTTCGGTAATTTCATGACTTAGCTGTAGACATCTTCAAGAGAAAAAAGACTTTAAACAGCCCTTTAATCACAGAGCAAATAAATAAGTCAAAGCTTGTTCTTGTGTTATAGTTACTTAAATCTAGGCTGTCACACTATATTTCACACACTGGTTGGCCAAAAATATAACATTAGCTCTATTGAATACACACATCTGCAAAAAAACACCCTCAGTCTTCAGTCCAAAAAATAGCTTTTCATATTTCATAGCATATATATATGTGTGTGTGTGTGTGTGTGTGTGTGTGTGTGTGTGTGTGTATAAATAGAGTGTAAATGAGGTGATATACACAACAAATCAATGTGTCCCTCACCTTATCTAGAGCAGGTGGTATTTAATTGTTCTCATTTTTTTAATTACTCTTAAAAATCCTTTTTTTTTTTTTTTTGCCAAGGATCCAAAGTGCTCAGCCGTTAGCTCTTTGAACTGTGGTACCTTTCTTTCTCTCTCTTCTAATTTTTTATTTATCTCAAAACAATATTTTGGACTTTCTGTTGGAATCTAACTTGCTAATATATGTCAAAACTGAAAGTACTAAATGGAATTATCTCAAATATTTCAACAATGAGTCATAAAAATTCCTTAGATAAACTGACATCATGTCATTTACCACGCTATTTCTTTGAAACCTATTGTATGTTGGGTTTCTCAAGTTTTCACACTATGACAGGTTTGGTTTCTGGTTTTATTTCCACTAGACCTGCTTCACAGAAGAACAGTTGAAAAATACTTGCTTGTCAAATCAACTACTTCATTCCTAATGAATTATCCTGATACTGTTGTGGGTTTCTACTAGACAGCTATTTTTAAAATACATATTTGTTACGTGATGTCACTTGACTACATTCTGTATGAAGCACAAAATGTTAGGTCTTATACTGTCAGTGCAATGAAGTTCTCATTCTTATAATGTACATTTTCAATCTCTGCAAACTTTTTTTTGGAAGTAACATAATATACTATATAACTCAGTTATGCTTTTAGTAAATACTAAATGGGTCATCACCAGCCGAACAGTGATCTCTTGGTTAAACAATCTTCTGAATCAAATTCCTCTTTAATGCACTTTCTAAAGAAATATATTGTAGATCATTGTGTTTTAATGTGGAAGTGCAATGTTGTGCATGCCAGAGATTCCCCAGTCAAAAGATCAAATTACTGAGAGACAATAGTATTACCTAAGGCTGACTTGTCCTGGTTGCAAAGACTTCAGTCGTTTTTTTTGCTACAAAAATAATTATGATATATTATTATTATTATAATAATTCACATACTGAAATGTCTACACTGAGACATTCATGCTCCCCTTGAGTTACGAAGTAAAAATTGTGGTTTATTGTTTGAACAGGGTAGAGGAGATTGAAAGAATTTGAGTCTAATTTCAGATGAGATGGGAGATTATATGAATCACTGTTATTATTAATTCTATTATAAGTCTGAGCCTGCCTTGATTAAAGAGCCAGTGCCGTTAAAAGCATCAGAGCCAATCATTGTCCTGGAGCTAGGACTCAAGAGCGCGACTGACCAGGTGTGTGAGCTGGCACCACTGTGCATCATGGGAATACTGGTGGAGATCAAGGGCTTGGAGGAAAGCACACTCCTGCAACTCAGGGGAAGCTGAATCTGGTTTGGGAATCATATGGAGGGACTAATGGACATTTTTCAAATGGACTTGATAGACTGGTTTGGGGAGGTAATTCCCAGTTCTTCTACATCTCCGCTGGTTCCGCCCAGCTCAAGTCCTCCTGTGTTCTTTCCCAGCTTCCCTCTCCCACTTCTTCTTAAACCAGCCAATCCCTCAGCTCACCTTCAGTCAGCACCATCTGGGTGCTCTGATCCACCTCAGGACTTCCAATCTCCAGCTCCGCCTTGTCGGGAGGATCCCCTGTCTCCTATTCCAGCCTTTGAGTCCTGGACTCCACCTTGGTCCTTTGACCCATCGGCTTCTCCTTGGCTCCTAGCTCCCTCGTCTCCACCGTGGGCCGTCACCCCGCCAGCTCTTCCTGGGCTCCCTCGTCCCTCCGGCTTCACCTTGGTCAGTCGTCGACCACCTGCTGCCTTGGGACTCCACTCCTCTTGCTTCGCCTCATTACCCCGTCGTAATTAGCTCCACCTGTTTCATTTCTTCTTTATTATGTTCCCAGTATTTAAAGCCAGTGTTCTCCATTCGTTCCTTTGTCTGCTCTTGATGTTTATTCATTTGGATTTGTGGATTTGTTTTTTTAATTATAGTTCTTCATCGTGCTCTTTGTTTTGTACACCAGACCGTGACAGATAGTCAGATATGCACTAGAGTATTTGGTTTCCCTAAATATTAGTCTTGCCTTCAAAACTGAGTTGGCAGCTTTTCCTTATGCGTCAACATTGAGAGCGTTGACTAGTATTTCTAGTCCCCTGGTGACTAACACTGAGGCTAATATAACTTTTACACAAAGAAAACATATTTAATCCTTGCCATTTTTGAATATTAACCTCTTTGACCTCGTGTTTAGTGTAAGAAAAAACACAATACTGTACAAACTAAATATTTTCTAAAGTAAATGTGATTGCGTCCCCCCCAAATGTTAGCTTGACTTGTTGACTTTCAGTTCAACGAAAGGAATTTTATCATTTTTTTCTATTCTTATTTTCATTCTCAACCAAAAAAAAAAAAAAAAAGAGCTTGTTAGGCTGTTGCAATAATAGGTGGCCTCCTCAGTTAACCCCATGAATTAAAGTCCCACACACACAAACGGTCAGATGAGAAGATAAATAACACCATGTTTCTGCGTTAAAGAGGACTTAGTTCTCAAACTGTAAGGCAACCAATAAAAACAGCATTAAAATCCTCACCATGTTCAAATGCACAGTGATTCAAATGTACAAATGGAGAAGGGCCGGTCTATATGTGCTTTAGGAATGTCTTTAGAGACAATTTTGGCATAGACAACTTTTGCTGCTTTAGCGGTAATGTTCTGTTAAGTTATTTATGATGTCTGTGAGATGAGTTCTAGATTTATGGACATATTGTTCCACCTGTGTGAGCTGTTTCTGACATACTTTAGTTTCTATTTCAATCCCTTTCCCTGTCTGTTAAAGAGTTTCCCTTTCTCACCAGTCAAAATACATATTGAAGTAGGCTATGTGAAGATTGTTGATGTAAGTGTAAATAGATCTATCTATCTATTTTAAATGCAGCATTCCATTATCTAAACAGTTGGATTTTTTCTTCTAGATCATCCCTTGTGCTTTTCCCCAAAAAAGCATGGAAGAGCGAAGATCACGCCAAATAGGGAATAAGTTAAGTGGGAAAATTATGATATTGGACTTTTTTCAAAACGGATGTGCGTGCCTCCCGAACACTCAGATCCCATATGCTCGATGACAGCAGTTTATAGCATCTTTTCGCTGAAGTAGGACGTGCTGTGTCGCATGGCCCCCGAGCTCTGGACAAATTCCTGACTAAAGAGTTTAGAGGATATGACCTCTTCTCCCTCACTGACAATAATTGCATAATGACATCTGCTTTTTCAGTACTTTGCCATTTTAATATGATATTGATAAGAGATAGTCTAAATCAGGAATGTCCCAGCAAGGGGATTTCCATCCTTGAAAGCCATGAAATGGACAACACCTTTGGTCTTCCCGAAGGCGGCACTGAAATTTTTGTTCCTGTGAATTGCTGAAAGAGGAAATTACTATTTATTAGTAAAATAACTGTTGCTTATGTCATGCTCCCTTCAAACGGGTGTGTCATCATGCAAAGTCGTTATGCAAAAAAAAAAAAAAAACTAAAACAGGAACTGTGAGATTACAGTTGTGAGAATTACTCAGGTTTTACGGATATCAATGGCATGAGAAATGACACTACACAGAGAGGTGATAGCGTGTTTTAGACAGACACACCTGTCCCGCGAAGTTCTTAATACCTTAGGAGAAAGGATGTTTTTTTTTTCAGAAAAAGACTTTCAGAAAAGGATAGAATGTCTGTGCTTCTAGTGAATCCCCAAAAATATTCTCAGGCCCAAAATATCCATGGCCTGGATTCAGGCTGAATCGCTGGGTAACACTTTATTTCGACAGTCCACTTTAGACATTCTACTAACGGTAAGTAACTTTGCAACTACAGGTCAACTAGCAGTTAATAGAGTATTAGTAGACTGTCTGTTTAATATCTTCTAACAGTTTATTTGTAGTGTTAACACTTTCTTAACACTAACCCTAAACCTACCCTAACAGTCTACTCTGAGAGCTAGTAGACATGTAGTTGCAAGTTAATAAGAATTAGTTGACATGTAGTTACAAAGTTACTTATAGTTAGTAGAAGGTCTAAAGTGGACTACCAAAATAAAGTGTAACCAATCGCTGACCTGAATTTCCTTAATTGAAGGATGCTGGATTGTTTGCCCTGTCAGTACAGATGCAGATGTTCATAAACCATTGCTGTTTCGCAACAAACTGTGTTTATGTTTTTATTTTGTTTCTTTTTCTCTGTAATTTTTGTTAAAGTAATACTGAACACATAAGTTAAATGGACATAGATTTTATCCCAATAAATGTATCCCATTTTTCATTTAGAAATTGATAGTAAATTTCACAGATATTTAGAAAGAATCTGAAGAAAGACTGAAATAGTATTTATTTGTTAAAAATACTCCGGTATTCTTTCTTTTATAGCGCACTCTAAGGAAAGTCTGTGTTAATATGAAGGAATTCTTCAGGTTTTATGCCTGTATTTTTAATTACATATTGCACTGTGTTGTGTTTTTTTGAGGGGAATTTATTTCCCCTTACATCTCACTCACAGTTATGCTCTTAAGCCTACTATCAAGATGAATGTGATTACCTGCATCACTTTAGCCCCTTTCACACTGCCATTCCGGCAAATACAGGGGTAAAGTGTTCCTGCAATTGGTCCCTGGTCGCTAGATTTTGCACTTTCACACTGCCAGTGATGACCCGGTATATGTGCGTGCTTTCACACACAACCCTTGAAGATCCCGTAAGGACACGTGACATCAGCGCTTGACGTGTAATGTACGAGTCGACAACGCTTGGCACGTTATACTTTCACTGAAGCAAGCAAACGATCTCGGCGTCAGCGCGGAAAGTGAGGAACTAACTGATCTCTGCTTCATTACAGTTTGCACATATGTTTTCGTCGTGAATGTTGATCTTCCTTCAAAACAGCCGGTAAAAGAGTCGCGCGATAACGCGCATTATCACTTCGACATGGAATTAGATCTGGCTTTTGTTCACACAGCGCTCGTCCCGGGTCGAACCCCCCAATGTTACTAGGTCCCCGACCCGGGTTCAATTCGGTAATCAATTCCGGGACGTGGTTGCTTTCACACAGAAGGCGACCCGGCAATGTTCCGGAAATATTGCGGGTCCGACGTGCAGTGTGAAAGGGGCTACACAGAAGGCGACCCGGCAATGTTCCCGAAATATTGCGGGTCCAACGTGCAGTGTGAAAGGGGCTTTTGTGATGATATATACACTTGGCCATATGCTGTCAGAGGATCTGTCCCCTCAGATGTCACTCGGGCTAATTTGCATGACAAGAAAAACCACAGGACAGGAAATGTCAAACTGCATGATAGTCATGGTGTGAAGAGATATGCATTTCTATGGGGTTCTCAGAGGAGACAAATGGCACACCACATCACAATCACAACTCACTTTCAGCACTATTTTTAACACTTTTATAAATGGGAAGATCTTAATACACTTTAAAGGCACACCCTGTAAAGTTTTACTAATGACAAAGTACATTAAAAATAATTAAAAACTCACATGGGATAAAGTCATATCAGTCTTTCAGAAAAGCTGCTATATATGGTGTGGGTCGCCGCTTTATATATGGGTCAATGTGTGATGCTGTGGGTTTCTCTTCTTGTTTTATTCTCTCTGGTAGTTTTGCTGATTTGCAAAATGTAATTTGACATCTTTATCAACACCCTGAAGCATAAGCTAGCATCTCTTTCTCTTTCTCATAGTCATTCAGGGTAAAAAAAAACAATATCAATTTGTCGTTCATGTGGTTTTTCAGTTTGTCAGCTCTCAGCAAAATGTGTATCTTGGTTTTTTTCCATACACACAGAGTTACAGTATTACTGCAGCCGCCATATGAGCATATCAGCATGAATGACTGCCTGGAAATCATGACATCTTTATAGGCCAGTGAAGCCCACACATCAGCATATTGAGATAAATAGACAATTACACACATCATGCATTTGTGAGAAATACACAGTGTTTGAGACATACTTAAGGCATATGGGTCTCTCTTATATGTTTCGGTGAGGATTTGTTTAAAAATGATTAAGGTTATGAAAAAAAATGCTTCTGAAATGTTAAATGGGAACACACACACACATGCACACACAGTCTTTAATCTTAAGGATTTTTTGTGTGTGTTTTTTTCTTTTAAGAGAAACAAGTGTTCCACTGTTGGTTATCACTTGATGTCCAATGTCAAATTTACACCCTGAAATTAAACTCTCTTTAAATAGTTTGGGTGTTTGCAGGCATAAAAACTGTGGGAGAGATGGAGAAAAAGCAAAAAGGAGGGAAAAACAGACAATATATTATTTGAGTCTTAAAAATGCTCCCAAAAAGCCCACATGTCTGTGAGGCAAAAAACACCAACTCAAAATCAGATTTAGAGTGTTTTACGACTGTCTAAATGCAGACAACTGTTATATTCTTAAAGTATATTTCTCTTTAGGGAAACCCCTCATGATTTTTTTCATATGTGGCCCCGTTTATGTGGAGCCTTTACTTTTGAACACTGCCGTCTGGTTGGATGCCTTTACAAATGAGGTTTTAAGCTGAAGGAACATGATACTTGAAGGTTTTCCTTCTCTGGATTTCAGACAAGACCCTTAGGAGCAGGCGCAGAGCATGAGGGCACTGTTTAGCTCCCTGTCAGAGTCTGCTCAGGAAATCAAGGAAATTCCTGACAGAGATGCGGAAATCCGTCCGCTGTGTGGGGAGTTGTGTTATGCACCCAGCACACACACACGTACAGACACTCAAATACAAATACTTCTGTGTGAGGTGGGACACAGATCCAACAGGATTTTGTTGTTGTGTGTGCACAGATATTAGAGAAAAGTATTCAGCTAAACATTTTTTTATTATTATTAATTTCCCAAGAGCCTGTTGAAAGCCTATGACTGCCTATTGTTTTATCTGTTATATGAACAGTAATTTTTCAGACTTTCCATGTGTGCCCATGCCTCACAGATTTTTGCTATGCTGTATTTATTCACATATCTTACAGCTTAACTAATGCAGAAATCTAAATTACAAACACGAAGTACTGCTGAGTCCAAACCACAAACCTTGTCCGGAAAATTTGGAGCTCCCTGGCAGCTTCTTTAACCCCAGCAATGAGCCCCTTTTAATGCTTTTTCGCTTGAGCTTTAAAAGTCTAATGGCACTTTGGAAGGTTTTTTTTGTTTTGTTTTTTGCTCAACATGCTTCAATGCTGAAAATCTGCCATTCTAAGGTTTATAGTTGATTTTTTTTTATGTTGTTCAATAGAAGTCTCATATTCATATAGTCATCAATGCTACATTTATTTGACAGTAAAACATTAATATTATTAAAACTTCAAATAACTTTTCTATTTACTTGTATATATTAATGTAATTTATTCCTGTGATGAATTTTCAGCATCATTACTTCAGTCTTCAGTGTCACATGATCCTTCAAAAATCCTTCTATGTGCTTAAGAAACGTTTTTTATTAATATTATCAATGGTAAAATCAGATGTGCTGCTTAATATTTTGTGGAAATTATGCATGGTTTCTCACGATTCTTTGATTAAAGTTTTTTTTTTTTTGTTCACTAAAATTAGCTTTTACATGGTGTTTGAACATAATTGTGTGTTGGCAGTGTGTGTTCACAACCACTCTATAATGATATTATATTTTTATTTTTATCCCCATAAATCATAAACAGTGTCCCAGAACAAGCCGTCTTGTATACACTTTGTATAGGCCCCGCCCACAATTGTTGACAGACACTAATGTATTAGCATAGACCCTGCCCCTAGCAAGCTGTACACAGTGACTAGAAGGGATACAGCAGCAGACGGAAATTAACAATAAATTCAATTGGCTGATGAATAAAATTCATTCTACTAAAGTTATTCAGTTAAGAGCAGTGTTGTTTGGTTGTTCGATTCAAATTAGCAGCATAGACAGCAGTAGTTGCTGTCACACAGATCTAATATACACATGTGATTTATTTCTTAGCTGTGTACGTTCACAGAGATATCCGACTATACGTTTATGTGACCTTTGTGTGTTTTTGAGAGTTTAAGCATGATAAGATGTGAAAGAGAACTTAATTTAGCACTGAGGTGATGCACCCTTTGTCTGGCAGCCAGCTTTCTGTGCGTGCGATGTGTGTGCTCAGAAAACCTTATACCAGAAGTTTAAACTTATATGGCAATGTCACGTGATTGTGACCATGATAGATAATAATCAAGACCAAACAGATGTTTTATTTTGGCAGAGTATCTGAGGCACGAGATGTCAAAGAGTCAAAGCCCTCTTTTGGAAAAGTGAGTGGATACAAGTGGATACAAGAATTTTTTTTTTTTTGTATAAATAGTAGTAATAATATAGGTCCCTTTTAATGCATCCTTGTTAAATAAATGTATTAACTTCTTGCAAAAATTTTGGTATTGTATACAGAAACTGTTAGCATGTAAAATGCTAAGTCTGAACTTGAGCCTATTGTGAGATTAAGTTAGGGTTTTACAATACAATATAAAAATAAATATGATTTAAAGTTGCAATAATGTGATATAAAGTAAGATTTGAGACATTCATTCGCAACTGCGATAGTCACACTTGTGAGATATAAAAGCACAAATGGCTTTTATTCTTTGTTTCTGAGAAGAAAATGGGCTTCAGTCACCACTGTGCATAGTAAAACATTACAAAACATTATTACAGTCTTCATTATAATACGTACGTGTTTTGGCTTTATATAGAAGAACTGACGTTGAATGACATAGACTGGAAATCTTTTAATTCAGGCGTGTACATGTGTGTCTCAAAATAATATCCCTCCTCTATGTATGAGTCTTTTGTGTAATTACATTTTTAACTTGGTTGCTTATGCAATACTGTTGATTGCATGACAGCAAACACAAGAGCTCTTTTGTGTGACCTAGTGTGACATTTACATTTACCTTCCGTGTGATTTGAATAAATACAGTTCTATCTTAGCTGCATATGTATCTGTAAGCATGCAGGTGCATGCGCTCGTCTCTGTAAAAGAGCAGGATGTGGTCAGATCTCTGCTGCTACCTGTCAAATTTTTTTATCTTTTTTTTTTTTACACAATCATTTGCGTTCGTGCAGATGAACCTAACCAACCTAAGAAACAGGAAGTTGAGCGCTCTCTTATCACTGTGAGAGATAACTTGGATTTTATGATTCTGAATTATGATGTCATTTCTCTTACACCTCCAAACCAACCCCACCTTTGTCATGAGTTGCTACTGGAATTTCAAGCTTTATATTCAAATGGAAAAGTTGACTACATGTGAAGTTGGAGATTTAAAGTCCTGTTTAAACTATACAGAGTAGAAACATTAGAAATGTAAAAAAAAAAAAAAAATGTTTTGCCCTTTCCTCTAGATCAAAATATAGAGCATTAAATATATTTCTGTTCAGAGAACTACTTTTACTTGCAGTATTACATTTTAACAACTTGCATTGAAGCTGATTGCACGTTCATTTACTAACTAAAGCAAACGGTTTAGGGTCACCCTTGTGAAAAAGTTCAAGTGAAAGCTTCTTAGTGTGTGTGTGTGTAGCAGGGGTGTAGGTTGGCTTTAAACAGAAGGCTTTTGTGGTTACCTCTTTTAGTGCAGGGACACTGCCAAAGTACATGTACATGTTAATGCATATATAATTCATGTTTATGTGATAATTATTTATTTAAAAACTTTTTAAAAAGTTTTAAATGAAAAAACAAACAAACATATTTGTTGATTTAGCAACCTGTACAAAATCTATTAGCTATTTACAATTGTAAAAATCTGAATAAAATGAAAAAAAAAAGTTTTATATTAATACAATTTATATTAATGTTCATGTCAATATATTAACATTAATATGAATACTATTACAGTAATGCATATTAATATGTATTTTTCTATTTAAGATTATAGTTCACTAATCGAATAATTGAATTTCTAAGTGAATTTGTGACATTGATCATGTGAAGTCTTTGTACAGATGATCAGATGTCCTTGGTTCTATTAAATCACAAGATGGATCACTCTCAAATCATGATCATCAATAAAGCCAAATTATTTTTCCCCAACACATGCTTAATCTCATGACTGAGCAATGCCGATTAAACCACAATTCTTTCTCATCCTGATTTCTTCTTTTTTCTGTTCCTTTGTATGCGCTCCAGCCAATGGAAAGGCCTGTTGCTCGCTTTCCTCAATTCTACTTCTACGTCAAGCCTCCACAAACTACGTCATATGCCTGGCATCTCCACAAACAGACGCACACATGAATGACAAAAGGTGTTTTCTTAGCTCAGACATCACAGTTGCATGTCCCCGTTTGACCTTTCAAACTAATGTGCCCACACACATGAATGGACAGCAACCAAAGCAGTGATGAGAGAGAGGGAAATCATGCTCAGTCAAGGTACATTGGTCCTGTAGAGCAAAACAAAGCAGCTGAGATTCCATCAGACATCTGCCAGCAAGCATTGCTCAGAGTTTAACTATTAAGCAGGATGTCTGTGCACAGGACTCACATCTTAACTCATGGCCGCTCACATCTACAGCCACACTTTTTCTGAACTGGGTAAGAATAATAAACTTAATTCAATTCGTATATTCCCTGAAAACAACCTCATCATCTTACACAACTCTACGTCTCAAGTAGGTTTATCTTGTTTTAACGATGTTTAGACATTTCAAACAAAGAATGACTTCTCTAAAACTTTAAGTAACCACTTTAGGTCAAGAAAAACAGTCTTGCATGAGCCAGAGAGGCAGACGACGAATGCTCGAATGCCCTTTTCTCATGAAAATCAATCTTTTTTTCATTTCATTCTCCTTTCGCTCACTCTCTCACTCATATTTATGCCATCACACACTTGGCTCTTTGGTTTTAAACTGATTACACATTTATGGTTTAAAGAAACAGGGTCTGGATCTATCTAGTCGTGTCTGCATCACCCGGATTCCAAAATTATTTATAAAAGTTATTTACTACGCACATACACAGTATTGGCATATGCAAAAACAATTAGGCTACCTAATGAGTGTCAGGATTTTTGTCATTCCAGCTGGCTTCAGAACACACCCTCTCTCTCTCTCTGTCTGCCAGTAATCTCTGTTTTTGGTTTCATACTTTCACCCCGTTTCAAGGTGACTTGTTTTTTACTTGGTTCACTGTAGTCTAACTCCCGTGAGTTTAACTGATGTTGCCTCATTCACTCTGTTTCATATTAAAGGTGTGTGTGTGTGTGTGTTTATGTGAAATATGATTTAGCAAAGTATGAGGCATGTCAAGGTAGGGCTCTGTCTATTTGGTTGCCAGTGACAATAAGGAATCAACAGATGTATTTTTATACCCTATGATGTAAATAGCTTGGTTGAAATATTTTTTTCTCAAAATGTGTTTTTGAAACCTTAAAATGTCACATATCTTATTGCTGAAATAACATATTTTGGATCATGGTTTGTATTTACAATATATGAAAAAAAAATATTATGTAGGCTATGTATATTTTCCATTTATGTGCTTTGAATGTAGTACAAAGTTTGTTTTGGAGGACTTTTTATCTGATCAGGTCACATGGTTGAGAATTTAACTTGCATCCTATGAGTTGCCAATTACCATTCTATAACCCCGCCTCCTTCAAGAATTCTTCACTCCCATTGGCCAGGTCTTTAAGGGCGGAGTTGGTAACGAGCCTTGTGCTTGGGCATGTTTGTCCGCATTCTCAAGCTGAGTTACGGCTGATTGGACGTGTGTACACCGGCGGAATAACGATCGCGTTTCTTAACACGGTCTGTGAGTTTCTTGGAAGCCAATAGTTTCAGAACCTTTGCATCGCTTTAAACGCTGCGATAAACTTGTGGTGGCAGATATTTTGTTTTTGAAATTTTGCCCGTGCAAGAGTTAATTTAACTAAGCATCATCATTTCCCCAACACAGTTGGCTTGAACAGCGCTCTACTCAGTGCTCCGGAGAAAGCCAGGCATATCCTGCAGCAGGTCTTTAACAGCACAATGATGAACAGGAACGGAGTGGTCACAAAGATTCGCACGCGGATAAGGACCGACCCTTTCAAGAATAACTATGACCTGGTCGGCAAAGAGCTTGGCAGGTAAAACACTGCAGATTATCTACTGTATGGAGAAATTAGCGCTTTTAAAAACGTACAATGTGTGCAATTAATGTAGTCATAAGACCGCAGGCACCTTCATAAACTTGAGAAACTCCGTGAGAATGAATTAAGAGGGTGAATGACCTCCAGCTGGAAGCCGACAGAGATTTGTTTGGCTCCCGCACGTGTAATAAGAGGATCAGCTGGATCGATTTAAGCCCTTGCAGCTTGTCAATACTGCAGACGAAACTCTCTGTTAATCGCCCACTTGTGCACCTTTAGGTTTATTATAATGGGGCCGTTCTCGGATTCATTTAGTTCATTTGCAATCCGGTGAATCAGCAGTGTTTCACCTGCAATCAGGTGAATAGTAGTGTTTCTTTCTTAAACCAATGTTAATTCGTCGTCGTTCACTTCTGTGCACTGACTTGTATTTTAATTCACTACAATTCTGTTAAGCTTTCACAGATTGTTGTCACAGTTGATTGTGTTTTCCAAATGTTGTGCGCGATGGTGTGTTGTTGTGTCTGCTGTGAGGAAGTATTTCATTGGTTGGTCCCTCTGAACGATCTCGAGTGAGTAGGTGTTTTGAGTGTCTTCTGATTGAAGAACATCTTATTGACATAAATGGCTTATTTTTATTTTTTACAGCTGGGCACCACAGTTAAAAAAATTGACATCTCTTTTTGTTATTTGTGAGGGAAATGCCTATAGACGCATGACGAATCGTTTTAGTGATCAATCAAAGGTGAACCACCTAACATTTTCCAAGGGCCCCTTGTACCTGAAAACCAGACTTGGAGCCTCTTTGTGTGTGTTCTGAACAAGTAAACAGAATTTAAAACATGTTCATTAAGAGCCGCATGGGCCAATGTGTGATGGATATAGCACTGCTTGCCATGACATTGTTCTCTAATTAATGCTCCACTGACTAATTATAGACAAGACCACTGTAACTTGTTTTCTCTTGGGCACGTGTTCATTTAAACATCCATGCTGTTCTTGTTGACAATCACATTATCGGTTTTCTGCTGCCTTTAGGTGAATTCTGTTTTCCAAGTTTCTGGACTTAATTTTCATTGCCTTTCTGCATCATTTAACCCAATTTGTTGGGTAATTTGTGGATTGGGTTGTAAAATGTCTCGATTTGGACTGGATTTAGTCAGCATTTGGTTCTCTCTGAAACGCTTTGGCCCGAACCGTGCGAGATGGCACGATTTACTCATGCCTTAGAATCCTAACAAGTTTTTTCCCTGTAATTTAAAGAGCACAAAAAGACCACATGCATGAGTCACAAGGCAAGCTGTTATTTTATAATGCAGTCTATCTAGTGGTGAATTGAATGAGGAATGGAGGAATGCAGATGTTGGTGGATGTTGATGTGGAGACTGGGTAGGCAGAGGGAGACGGTCACACAAATTTCTTGCATTCCTTCAGCATAACCTAATCTGATTTCATTCCTCTCTTTTTATAATATATCAAAATGCATCTTCTAGTGAAAGAATTCTTGCAGCAGAGATGTTCACAGTAAGTTAAGTTGGCCAGCTCATCACGTGATTTCCTCCGAGTGCAACAAAAATCTTTTTTTAGTGGTTGGTCACCTAAAAATCATTCTTTAGCTCTCCAGATGACTGTAACATACTCGTTGGCCTAGATTTTTCCTTTACTGCATTCAAACACAGAGACAGTACAATGTAAACTGTAAAAAGTATGTTGTGTGTGTGACTGAACACTCTTGTCTAAGTGAATGTCCAAACCATCTGGGCCTGTTGTCAGCACTTCATTCATTTGAGACAAAGCTCCAACAGCAATTTCCGTATTATTTAGCAAGATCAATTCCAAAAGCTTGTTCCCAGACAACTTGTTTAGTTGATGGAAAAGCTCAGTTTAGTTATCGGTCCTGTTTAGTTCTGTTTCCATTTCCAGTCCTTTCCTCCCCTTATTTTTGAATTCATTGGATTTATAACAATAGTTCTTGTTCTCATTAATGTTTTGAGTACCAAAAGTTGTCACTGGTGTGGAAATGGATGCTGTGAGAGAACAAAGTTCATGTAATCTACCAAATAAACTTCTGTCTGTTCCCCTTGAAGTTCTGCAGAGTTGGTTCCCTGACGTACAGTGTAGTGGATGTCCTAGTTCATTTTTAGTTCTAACGAGCTGTGTCCCAATTCAGTGAGATTAGAGGGTATTTTTAAGCATATCATCTTTGGAGCTTCTCTGGAGTATGCAAAAATTAGTTTAATCCTACCTCCTGGTCATGCACCAAAATCTATTCGAAGAACTACATCCAGATACCTTCATATATAACCTCATCAGTTCTAGCTCCACCTTTTCACAAGCTTTCAATTGACTTCAAGGTTTTTTTTTTTTTTTTTTTTTTTTTTTGATGTGTAGCTATTTTGGTTATCTACAAGTATCCAAAGGAAGCCAATGAAGTTCATGAGTTCAGCTGGGAATCCAGTGATCCTCTATCCGAGGTGGTCTGTGTGAGGAATGTTGCTGACTGAGTCTTCTGCTATACCAGTAACAGACAGGCCAGCTGTGCATGTGATTTCAGTCCTTCGCTTGATGGGGTTGTACGATTTCCCTTTAATAAGGGATTGAGATTATAAATATCTTTTTTTTAAATGGACTTGTTTTTGTGCACACGTGCATGCGTTTGGTCTTTTAAATGTTTGCTTTAGATTAAGGCTGACCATGTTCATTGGTCTTTCAAAGTATTGTGGTATTTTATTGATTTCTCATTCTTTTCATTACTTTTCATTTTACTCATTCAGTGTTATTGGTTGGAACAAATTTTTTTTTTTTTTTTACCTGACCTTTTGAACCTGCTCTGTTCACACTTCTGAGAAGAGGGCAGGAGAAATGTGAGGTTGACAGAATTACGGCAACTAATGCATTGCCCTTTGACCTTGTCAATTCTCAATCCAACACACTATGGGTGTTTTTGTGTTTCAGAAATCGTAAACTTTAATGTCTGCACTAGTCAAAACACTTTTGTGTAGGATAATTTCCTCACGTACTGAACAACTGGGCTGTTCTGAGAGGTGGCACCATTACATGTGATTCTTGTAAACTCTCTGTTCTGACTGTGTTCTGAGTGCAGACTCTGCTACGTGCTCTCTCTCTCTCTGCCAACCAAACTCACGTTTAGCAGGAAAACTACAACACTGGAAATGGATGCATTTTTGCTTTCACCCTTGGAAATTTTCAGGGACTTTTTAATGGTTTTACAATCATGGGAATTGTTTACACCAAGACTCAACAATAGCTTTTTAAAGCCCCCATATTTTTAAAATGTTCTGTGGTAAAAGACATGACATCTTTAGCTTTAGTCTTTTTCTTACAGCAAAGTTGGCCAAATTTATTTTGTTTGTAAGTGTCATGTTTGGTTATTGGCTGAACTAGATGGTGGGAGGAGTGGACACCATTGGCTCTCAATGGAAGAGTGGGTGGTCTGTCTGTCACACAAACTGGTGTCTCTTTATGAGATGGCCTGAAGAGGAGGTGTGGTTTAGAGCCATTTGTCCCTCTCACTATCAAACAAGAGAATGTCCATGCTGACAGTCCCGTTCTTTGTGTGTATGCAGCACCCTGTGTATTTTTTGACTGAGAGATGAGGCGTGGGAGGTCAGATGAGGGAGATGGAAGGAAATTGGTGTGAATGAGCCTGTGTGTGTGTGTGTGTGTGTGTAAGCATCCTCCGACAGCTCCAACTGTCTTTCTTATCATTTGGGTGTCAGGCTCTCTTTGCATTCGAAAAAGAGAGGGAGAGAATAATCATAACCAGTGTGAAACTGACAGATTAAGAATGAATACAAAGATATTCACCGTGCATCATCTTTGGGCTGATGATCAAAAAATGACAACGCCAACTATAAAGTCAATTCTTGCTGTGCATGTAGAGTAAAAGTTATTAAAGGAGTTAAAAGAATTAAGAATCTCTCAAAACCTGTTATTACTGTATCTAATACATTTTATATATATATATATTAGGGGTGTAACGGTTCACAAAATTCACGGTTCGGTTCGATACGATACACTGATGTCACGGTTCGGTTCGGTTCGGTTCGATACGTTTTAGATACAGCAAAATGTAAAAACATCTCAACTTTTCAGAATGCCGCAAGCGCACCGCGGGTCATGTGACAAGAACCAACCAATCAGCTTCATCCTTTCCCGTAACAAGGTTGAGAGCTCAGCCAAGATGAAGGAACAGCTGATCATAGTTGTATATGGATTGCAATTTTGAAATAAATTTAGTAGCAGAGCTACTGCAAGCGATTTTTAGAGCTGCAAATCCATTTATCCTTCGCTGAAATTTCCGCGTCTCATGGAGAGAGCACGTCATTGTTGCTTAGCAAAGACAGACGCCTCATGAGCGAGCCCGAGCGCTTCTGCCCGAGCGCTCTCTTGCCATCACCATTATAGCTTAAAGGGAATCCAAAGTGCACCCAAACACCAGACCTGTTGGTTATTGGAGGATCTTCTAATTTCTAGTCTGTTAAACGCATTGGCTATTTTGCAACGAGCCTTCAGCGCGTACTGAGTGAGCGAGCGCCTGCTGAGTATATGTAACATAAACATATAAGATGGTGTTTTTTTCTTCTTCGGGAGTGTCAGGGGCGTTGCCTGTTACGTTGTTTGGGTTATTGGGCTACCTTGTTGAACGCATATCATTATATTTCTATCTCTCTCTTTTTTTTTTTTTTTTCCAAATATAATCAATTACTCCAACGAACCGTTCGGTATACATAATGCGTACCGCGTACCGAACCGAAAGCGTCGTACCGAACGGTTCAATACGAATACGCGTATCGTTACACCCCTAATATATATATATATATATATATATATATATATATATCCCAAACTGTTTATTTAATTGCACTTGTGTGTATTTTTGTGCACGCAGGGGCAAGTTTGCAGTAGTGAAGAAGTGTGTGGAGAAGACTACTGGCAAAGAGCACGCTGCGAAGTTCTTGAGGAAAAGGCGGAAGGGTCAGGACTGCCGAGGCGACATTCTGAACGAGATCGCAGTGCTGGAGTCAGCCAAGGCGAATCCCTATGTGGTGGCACTGCACGAGGTCTATGAGACAACCACAGAGATCATCCTCATCTTAGAGTGGTAAGAGACACACTCACACATTTATGCAGTGACATTCCCTGAATGTGAAAGTTAAGCGCATGGTGGAGTGTTTTATGATAACTTGGACATTGCGCACCATAATTTTGTTATTCCAAGTCACCAGGGCTTTTGAAGATTATAATTACAGGCACAAAGAAATGGCACAGCAGGCAAATCAAAACAGGAATTTTTCATAATGCTTTTGTTTGAAAGCATGTGTTTTGGAGCTTGTTTGTCTGTACCTTTTTGGATGTACCACAGACCACAGTTGAACTAGTTCTTCTTTTGACTGAGTGAGCTGAATGTTCCAATACAATAACCATAAGAAGAACTCAAAGAATCAAATTCTCAAGTGAGAATGTGGCGTTCTAGTGTTCAGTCCTTCTGAAAGGTCAAATCTGAACACTTCTCAGAAAACACAACAAAGTGACTGCATTTTTTTCCGGCCACACTGCAACCTCGCCAAAATCATACCAAACCTTTGCCCAAACCCATTTTCTGCTGAGCATCTCAAGAATCACTGAAAACATCCAGCAGTCTTGACTCAGACCTATGAGTTTTAAGAAAAGTATTGATGACCTAAATTCCCTAATTACTCATACATTTTGCCACAAATAAAAATAGCTCACCCTTAAGTTGTTGGATATGTCCATATGGCTTTCATTATGTAACACAAAATTATGGGGTTTCATAATTTTGTCCTTTTTCAAAGCTGAAAAGCTACAGTATCCATTTATTGTAATTAAATGGAAAAGAGCAGTTAGGACATTCTTTGAAATTTCTGAGTTCAAAAAGGTAAATTTAAGTGTGAAATATTATGTAAAAAATAAAATGATGTGAAATGGGTGTGGAACAACATGGGCTGTAAATGTTGACTTGTATGAGTTATTCATTTAACACTTTGGTATTCCCCACATATTTGAGAAAATTGCTTACTGTATATTTTCAGCTGAAGCATAATCACACTATTTTAGTTTTCCAGTAAAACTTTAGCTGATGACGTTCACTAACGACGAGGAAATGACAGGTCATTAAGTTTAAATGCTTTCGTAAGCTCTCTGTGTATCTATCATTGAAACCTCCCTTATTTTTTCCCCTTAATTTGCTAAAGGAATTTAGTTTTTCCCCTTTTGTGTTGTTGCAAATTCTGCATAATATCAGCACATATTGGGTGATGATCTGTGTAGAGCGGTTGGATGACGTAGGTTTTGAGAACTGGTAGATTATATCTCTCAGTCTGAAAGGTAACTTGCCACAAAAAAAAGTCATAGTTGTTGCACACGGCTAAGCCACATCCTCTGAAGAGACAGCTGTATGTCAATCTGAGACTCGTAAACACGCACATCGGCATGTGTGCAGACAACCTGTGGAGTGAGTTTACCTTATAAGGAAGGTAACTCTTCTCGTTTCTCGACAGTTGTTGCGCAAGTTCAGTTGCATCGGTCATGGTCTGGTTGATCTGTTTGCACGTAACCTATATAGATATACAAGTCCCATTTCTATTTTTATATGAATAAATTATAAAAAAAAATTTTTGCTGCATGTTCGCAAATTTCTGTATCTGCTTTCGTGTCGGAACAGTCTGTCTAGTTTGATAAGGAACTATGCGTCCACTTCATTTTACTCTGGTTTTCTGTTGTTGGTTAAATCCTTAAACTTGATTTGGGCAGGTTTAGCAGCAAAAACCAGTTAAACCGACGAGACACAGACAGAAAAGGACACTTTCAATTTCCATTTCCTGTGGCTTTTCTTCTTAAAGCAGAGCTGCGACGTACTTGCGCTTGCATGTGCAATGCATCACCACATCCTCTGTCGTCAGAAGCAAATTTCTTGCAAAAGTTAAAACCCTAGCTATTGTAAGACTGAGAATAGGAAGGGTCATAATTTAATTTACCAAACACACACGGATACCCCACGCAAATTTGTGTCGAAACACCAGCATTACTATTACATAAACACACTAGCCACTTTTTCAAAAAGCCGCATGTACCTATATGTTTGGTGTCACATGAGATCACTTTAGGATGTTTTGTTTAGGCTGGTAAATGGGTTAAAATGGGTCCGATCAAGTAACAGGCTGAACTATAGGTTCGAGAGAGTTTTCATCTTAACTATGATTCATACTTTCAAGCAGTCTGCATTTACATTGAAGGATCTAATAGAGATTTGAGGGTAATCTCTTTTGTTTTGGGCTGTAAAAACGCACTAGCAACCACTCAAAACACCATTGTAGAATTTATCACACACAAGGGATGTTCTTTGGGAAAAAAAAAATGAGGAATCTGTGTTTCATTCTTTAAACAAAATGAAAGCCCTCCCTTGCTCAAAGTTTGGCATTTATCTTTCTAGGAAAGCTCTTATGTAAGTCTCTGTCATAAGTCTTCATCATGCTGCTCTGTTTTCCTCATCTGCTTGATCAAACGCCCTCAGAAGTCTCTGAAATGGACATTTTCAATGGTTTTAAATCCTTTTGACTGATGCAGATGTACAGTGTCCAACTGCCTCTGGTTCAGCACACCTCTAATACTCCAAAATAAAACCAGAGAGACAAGACATCTGGCACGAATTAACTTTCACAGCTTTCTAAAACTATTTTTAAGCAACTTGGAAAGTGAGTTTTTATAAGACTGAGCACACAGTTCATTTGCTGTAGGGAATTTGTGATCTTCTGAAACAGAATAATTATAAATACCAATACCAGATGGACTGTAATTCAATGGATTTTAAGGAAATACCGATCTTAATAGCCCTTATTTTTTGGTGAATCTTGTATTGGTATTAAATTATATTGGTTTTTATATGCCGGTTACAAAACCAATTAAGATTTCTCACTAGAACTTTTGGTGTAGATCTGAGTTTGTCGAGTTGGTTACCATTTTGAATGGTGGGAAAGCAGCTTTGATGCAGTCCGCACAGTATGTCTACAAGCCATTCTAAATTTGGGGAAGTGAATTACTATTGGCGACATGTTTCTCAGAGTTGCTGGTTTCTAGATGGACTGCCTTTTGGAGAGCGTTTCTCACATCTTTTGCAAGACTCTTTAAGTCCGAGTACTCTTGTTTTCTCGTGAGAGGGGAAATGCACTCTTGGTGGTCTTGTGTAGCGGATGAGCATGGTTTTTATCCTTGCTTTCTGTTCCAGAAATGTTTGTTTCGAGCAACAAATCTTTGACTTTGCTCCACATTCTCATGGTTTCAAAGCCATAGGGGTAAACTGGAAATTCCTCTGTCATTGATCCTTTACCAGAGCAGCGGCATTTTGATTGGGTGAAATAAATAAAAATGAGACGTCCGCATCACCAGCCTTTTAAGTGCAATTTTTATTTTACATAATGGCTGCTCTTCTTGAGTCGATCATAAATCCGAGTCAGACCATGGAACCACTTTATAGATTCTTCAGATTTTCTCTCACACGCACAACGAAACCAAAACCTGTTTTTCCATATTTTCCATACATGAAAGGCTGTGAGGATTTTGACCCTGCACATGTGTGAGCATTAACGGACCTCTTTGGGGTTCGTTTTGATGCTGTTACTTTAGAAGACGGTCACTACTGGGGAATTTAAAGTGAAGGGTTTATTCCATTAGCGTGAAGGGATTGAGTTGTTGTGATTTGTTTGATTTAAAGGGGGCGGCAAAAGGTTCCCAATATCCCAGTGTAATTCTTCATAAGCCTCTAGTTGCTCATCTGATAAGTGATACCCAGAATCCCTTATTTATACAGCTGGATTCAACGGTTATGTAACACACACACACAAACACACACACACACACACACACACATCATCCATCCAGACTCTCCACTGTAGATGAAAAGCATGTACATGAGTGTCTGTTGGATAGGGCATGTGTGTGCGGCCCGAAAGCCACTACACATGGCCCTGATTTTCCCAATCTTTCATAGCCCAAAGGTGTATCTGCCTGCAAATCCTCTTGGTCACCCCTGCTACAGTTACACATGGATAAAGTTCTCCATTCGTTGGTACACAGAAGTCTCCTCTGATCTTGTTGGAGAGGCCCAATTATAACGTGTGGAAACTCCTGGTGTAGAGTTCAAACGACTCCACACATGTGGGTGGTGTGCTGTTGATTTATTGGTAATTTTTATGAGTTATTGTTTTAAGCTCATTATATGCTTGAAATGGTCCTAATATCAGATGGGACAATGAAAGGCACCTCACCCTCATCTCTGAAACTGTTATTCCAGGATGGTCGAGGGCGTGTTTTTTGGCACAGTAAAATGCATCAATCAGGTTGTTTAATACATGAGAATATAATTTGAGTTCTAAATTGTAACTCTGTTTTTTTTCTCTTTTAGTGCTGCCGGAGGTGAGATTTTTAACCAGTGTGTTGCCGATAACGACGAGGCCTTCACAGAGAAAGACGTCATCCGATTGGCCAGGCAGATTCTGATGGGTGTGGCCTGTCTCCATCAAAACAACGTAGTTCATTTGGACCTTAAGGTGAGTGTACTGTTTTTATGTTCGTGCACACGTACGTCATAGTGATGATTTGCCCAGAGGCCTGAACATCTTTTTGACCATTCTTGGTAGGGTGGGATTGAATCCGAACAGTTTTGTTGTAACCAATATGCCAGAAACATACTTGAGGGCTGAAGTGCCTGATATGTGGTGTATGTGTGTGAATTCAAATACATTAATGTCCACAGTAATTGATTTAAAATCGCTGTTTTATATCTGTGTATGTGGGTGTAACAAAGAAAGGAACTACAAATAGTTTGCCCTCTGTTTTTGGTTATAGTACACCCTACTTTTTTTTTTTTTTTTTTTTTTTTTTTTTTTTTAATAAACATTTATTGCATAACATGAGGTGTAGGTTAGCGGAAAAAAAAATTGATAGCATTTGCAAAAGTAATGGGACTGAATGACTTTTGATAGTGTGCTTAAGACAATTAACCAGGCTTGATTAAACACCCTGTTGTAATAATGCCAAGTGCTTTAATCTACTTGTAACATTAATTTCATCAAGTATGCCCAATTGGGTGTGTAAAAGCTTTCTATGGCTCTGATCTCGCATCACGCGAGCTAGTTTTATGCCTCGGGATGTTCGACAATGAAAGCATTTGATTTTGTGGTGTCCACGCTTGAGGTGGATACTGTTTGATAAATTGTTAATGGAGCATTTAAAGAAGGTTACTTTTCACATGCAACTTCAATTCTGTAAAAATCTAAATGAAATATTAGTACCGAAAGTTATTTTTATTTTATTATTATTATTGGGGAAACAGGTTCTGCTCTGTAATTCAATGTTTCCTTTCTCTCACACCTGTAATGTCATCTCCAGCCTCAGAACATCCTGTTGACGAGTGCCAAGCCACTGGGTGACATCCGTATTGTCGACTTCGGCTTATCCCGGCGGGTGGACAGTGTGTCTGAGGTACGGGAGATCCTGGGCACTCCTGAGTATGTGGGTGAGTCGGACATCCTTCATCTGCAAACCTCAAATCCTCCCGCGCACATTACTGCTGCCAAAAAACAGACATGTGAAGACTCGTCAGCTCAGTGTAGTGAAGAGGAGGGGTAAAACAGAAGCTTGTGTAAAACTAATGAATCTTCACGTGACTATTGAATCCCTCAATCTGAAAATCTGCAGAAATCAGTATCATTGATTGTTTTGGAAAACTTGCATCAGACTGCTGAGATATTGAGAAATGTGTGTGTGTGTGTGTGTGTAGCTGTGTCATGAAGTGTAATGAGACATTTGTTTCTCTCTTTCCTTCAGCTCCTGAGGTCCTGGACTATGAGCCCATCAGCACAGCTACTGACATGTGGTAAGTTGAACTCTTTGAGTGTCTAGAGTCCAGACGTGTGTGTATTTTTACACTGATGTAAATGATGTTTTATAAAGGTAACTTATCATTGTGGAAACATTTTGATAGCTAACAGCAGATAGAATTTTCCCAGCCCATTTTCTAATCCTTACTGGTTTTTTACCCAAAACCAGTCTGAACATGCTGGAGTATTTGGGGGAAAAAATCCCCCCCCTGTCTTTTAGCATTATTATTATTATTATTATTATTATTATTATTATTATCATCATGTGATAAAACATATTTAAAGACATGGTTTTTTCTTCTGTACTGATCTGTTTTGCTGCTTTTCCTCTACAGGAGCATTGGGGTGCTGATTTACGTGATGCTCACAGGCGAGTCACCTTTCCTGGGAGAAGAAAATCAGGAGACCTTCCTGAACGTCTCCCAGGTCAATGTGGACTACTCGCAGGACGTCTTTCAGGGTATCTCTGACCTCGCTGTGGATTTCATCCAGTCACTGCTCATCAAAAACCCGAGGTAGGGATAGTTGACTCTTAATTGTGAAAGTGACTTTGTGAAGCTGCAGTTCTCCAGTTTTGTTTTGGGCAAACTTGCAAAGCCTGATTGACTGAGTGGCTTCAGTTGGCTCCGCTCCAGACATGTAATCTCACACTTGAATCTCTCATTAAAGAGTAATGGACCCTGGGTCTTGAATTTCCAGTGAAATGATCCTTGCAGTCTTTACTTTTTTCCCCCACATCCCTGGGCTCTTTTGCTGCGACTGATGAATGGTGAAAGCCGTTTTGGGTCTGCTGTCCAGACCTGCCGTCGTCACTGCTATATGGGAACTGATAGTAGCAGGGTCTCTGATCCAGAACTGTAATCTGCACTCTATTAAACTTAATGCTTGTAGATCATCACCACTGAAAAAACACGAGAGCAACATTGATTGCTTAAAGCAACGTGGAAAAATTCTTCTGAATTTGAGTAATTGTGGAAGGAAAAAATGAGAGAGTCTGAAAGGCTTTCATTTGGTGGAGAAACCAAATGCTGATGAGAAGTGTAGTGCATCATTGCACACAAAAAAAGCACACTCTGTTAACAGTTCTTCACATTTTGTTTTTCTATTTAATTTTAAATAAAATAACCAATTATTTGAAAATGATGCATTGATTTTATATAAAACACTACTTTTTGTTTTCATCTCAGTTGTGACCAGTTCTGAGATGTATTTTGTACAATCGGATACAAAAGATAAAAAAAATAAATCTTTTTTTTTTTTTCTATCTCTAGAAAACGGCCAACTGTGGAGGAGTGTTTAACTCATCCGTGGTTAAGGGTCGACTCTCATCACCACGCTGTGGAAGCCCCTCTAGATGAGCAAGAAGCCAGCCAATCCGAATCGGAGTCTGAAAGTCCTGTCCCTTCCCCAGAACTTGTCGTGATTCCTTCATATCCCACCTGGCTGGGCCAGGGGGAGCTGAAGACGGGTCGGGACACTTTCAGTTTCACAGAACCATTCCCACCTCGTCCCGAAATACAACAAGAACTCATCTGTTAAGCATGGACATGATTGGCCAGTTGGAGGGCCTCTGTGTTCACGACCTGCCAGACTGGTGTGGCCGTGTTTGGACTGGACCGCGGCGGTCGACTGTATGTGCGTTTGAAGTCTTGCTGTCGTCTTGTGTGGGATACAGAGCCGTCCTGGTCTGTGAATGCGAGTTGACCTCCGTTTTGACCACAGAGGTGTGCGCGTGTGTCTACAACAAATCGGAATCAGATTTATTTTTAAGCCCCTTAATAAAGCATTCTTAAGCTCTTGGTCCAGGTTCTTAACTCAACGCACCGCAATGGATTGTTTATACTTTTAGAGTGGATTGAACCTTCTCTGCTGTCCGTACTTGGTCCAAAACTCAAGTCAGAGTCTCCCCAGGAAGTGCCTGCTGCATTGTAGGAAGGAAATGGAAAGCTCTGATAAATCGACTGATGTTTTATACATCGTTTCTCTTCACTGGACCACCGTATTATAAAATATTATAAAGAACTGACACTGCTGTTTTCCTCAAACAGTAGATTTGACATCATTCTGCATCTTTAGAAGTGGCACCTGCATTTTAATGAAGTGGTTCACAGAGACTACTTCTGTTCTAGCACTTTTGGTGGGAATATTGTACTAAATAATGCTGTACTAAAACTCCCAACAAGCACATTTTAAGTAGTTCAACATGGTCATTCATATCCACAAGCCACTGTTTGTTTGATTTCTCTCACTGTTTCTGTACCACTCTTTTCCTTCACTTATTCATAACAAGTTTGCTATAATTGCACAAATGTCTTGTACCTTTTGTTGTTGTTTCCAATAGGAATTTTTGCCTTTTTGTAATATATTCTGTATGTTATTTTTTTGTGTGTCTGGTAAAGCATTATGGGTATCGAGAGGTAAACTTTTAAAGTCCTCGGTGATGGAGTGAGTCTTATGACTGAGGACCACTCAAAGTCTTCTGGGACAATTGTGGGAGATGTCTGCATTTTCAGAAGAATGGAGCACAGCAAAACAAGGCTTTGATTAATTGTATATTATTTTATTTTAAAAAAAGAATGTAAAAGGTATTTTTCTACAGTTGTGGTATTTTGATTAATATGAGAAAATAAATTGAAATATTAATGTAGCTTTTTTTTTTTTTTTTTAAACCAGTTGTGCTTATAAAAGTTTGCACTTGCGTCCAGTTGGACTACTTATGTATTATTGGCATGCCTGGCAAGATATTAAAGAAAATAAATGATAATTTTGTATTAAACTTTTGAAGAATCTCGTTTGTTTACCTTCTAATAGGTTAATCTAAACGTTTCAAAGTTTGACCCTTTTTTTTTTTCTTTTTTTATCGCTTTTGAAATGCATCAAGGCTGCATTTATTTGATCAAAAATAATATTGAAATTACAATTTAATGTAACTGTTTTATTTCAGTGTATATATTGAAAAGTTTTTTTTTCTGTGACCGTAAAGCTGAATTTTCAGCATTACTCCAGTCTTCAGAAATCATTCTCATATGCTGATTTGCTGCTCAAGAAACATTTCTCATCAGTGAAAATCATTGTTCTGCTTATTCTTTTTTTATGGAAAACATTATACAAGAATAGTATTTTTTTTGTAATGTAAATTGATTTGCTGTCATTTTCGATCAGTTTAATATCCTTGCCGAATAAGTATTCATATCTAAAATCATATAGCTGTGTGTGTATATATAGATATCCATAAACAATTAATGTAGTGAAACAATTTCCAAAATTAGTTGTAATATTTAGAAACCTAAGTTTTAAAATATTCATAGACCTCAAAAGAAAGTGTGCACAATGATCCTTGACTAAGGCATCAAGTTTCCACATTCCAACCATCAAGGTTACATGGAATATGAAATATTGCCCCTCCTTGCAGTTTTCCTATCCATGTGAGACTGAGGTAAGCTCTTGAAATGACCGAGAGGAAAATCCATCATTTTCTTTGAAATGTGAGATTCTCTTTGCCAGATTTCCCCCAGAACAGTAGGATTTTCTTCATTTGGATGCACTAATCATGAACTCTCACCCTGAAGCACCTGGCATGCTTTAACCAACAGTAGGACAATGAAACAATGTGAAATATCTATCCTCTATCTTCCAAGATGCTCAGAGAGAAAACTTGACACTGACACAAAACGCAATAAACTCACTTGTATGTTCATCTCTCAGTCAAAAGCAAATGGGCACTTTGGAAGTGAAAAGGGTGACATCTTACCAGACCTTTCCCCTAGGAAAGAAAGTTGTTTAAAATAGCAATTTTAATAAAATAAAAAAAGTGTGCCTTTACTCTGAATTTTCAAACACACAAGCAGGAAATGCCATGTGTTTAAGAAAAGAACGTGTTCCTGAATTCCTCCACACACACACACACACACACACACAGGTTGAATAACATTGATGTCTGCCAATAATTGTTTTAATGTGCTTTTCCTCTGCATGTTAGCATTCTTCCTGCACACACACGCACACACACACACCCTCTCTGGAGTTCCCGTTTCTCAGGGGAATTAGAGGAGCGCAATGCTGTTTTTCAGGCAAGCAGATTTTCTTTTCTGTCCTTTCTGTTCTCATTCCTTTCCTTCTATCTTCACCTTCAAATGAAGCTGCATTACTTCTGCTCACTAACAATACAATGATGGCCAATATATTGTTAATATGTCCATAATATAATGACAGTAAATGTACGTAATACATACATAAAAGTGTTGACATGCTTAAAACTACAGCTTTTTTATCATAACAGTCATAAAAGATTAATTCATAAAATATGAATCATTAAAGTTTAGTTATTAAAAGAAAATCTGCAAATGACTCTCAAGTGAGTTTTGATGATATTTTGGAAGGCTCTCGATGCTGCTGAAACGAGCAGTGATTGGTCGCTCTGTGTTTAATCTCTTAACCTCTCCTCAGTTTCCCTGTCCTCCCTGATACTCTGACATTATGGTGCAACTGAAACTCATTCGGAAATGTCATCTCTAATTTCATCCTCCAATTCCCCACAGCATAGGGCTGCAGTAACGAGGAGAATTCCAGAAAGTGATCAGGAATTCCAAACACATGGGAACAAAGAGGAATCTTGAGCCGCTCACCTTTGGAGTTACATAACCTGTGGAGGACAGAAAACCATTATGAAGCTGATGAAGCACAGACATATTCTGTTTGGCAGGTAATGTTCTCGATTACTTGTTCAAATAAATTAAAACAAACAAAAAACCAAGAGCAAGATGAGTGCTTTCATTTTATTTGATTGCATGCAGATCTTCATGATTGAAATAGACGTGTTATACACATTTTTATTTCTATGTGATATGTATTTCTTTATTATTATTGTGTTGTTGGTGGAATTGTAAAGCTTTCGTGACTCATTTTTACAATGCGTGTTTTGTTATTTATCTAAATTGTCATAGAACTTGCACTAGAATTAGAGTTATACCACGTGTTGTTATTGTTTTGGTCTGTTTCTATGATCGTAAATGTCTGTTTATTTATGTATTTGTGTATAACTATGTTATTAAGCGTTTATACGTCATCCGCAGCTTTAAATGCTAAAGCTCAGACTGGCGGTCTATATATAGGTGCTATTAAAATGAATGATGCTTTTATCTGATGCAAATGTATTAATGCAATTTCTTGCTTTTAATCTGTCTCCCTTGACTTTTTGTCAGAGTGTGACAAGCCTCCTTTCTCACGTCTCATTTTTAACCTCTGTGTCTATCCCTGGAGGCAGATCCGAACTCTTGCATAACCAGGACATTCCTTTACGCCTCTGACCCCATTGCAGCTCATTAAGGTGAGACACACAGAGGAAAAGGAACAAGAGTGAGAGCGAAAAGTGATCATGACGATGATCACATTAATGGTCACTGAAAGATGGAAGGTGGGAGTGAGTCATTTCTGCTTCGTGGAAGTGGGTTCATAACGTGTGTGAGTTTCCTTTGTCATGCACGAAGCAATGAATGTTTCAAATTACTTTTCACAGGGTAATATATCGTATATCTTGAGGTCAGTGATGGAATATGAGTTCTTGTTTACTCTAGTGCTGCCTTAAGTTCACTGGATCAATATTATTCTGAAAACAGATGTCTGCTCTATGCTACATGTACTTTCATAAAATTGATTTGGAATATTCTTGCCTTCCAAGCTATCAACATATTTCATGCTCTGTTTGTTGTGGATTTAATGCATTGGATGCAGAAAACAACTTCATCCCGAGCTAAACTAGCCTGTTTAGACCAGTTCAGATTTGTAGTTGCATTGACATATTTTCCCTTCCTCCACTACTACCACAACATAAATGAAATGAAATCAAATAAAACTATATACGTATCAATCATTAAATGTGAAATATAGGTATTATGTAAGAAAAGCTGTTTCGACTTGTTTCTGCTGTATTGACTAATGCTCTTGTAATCTGCTGTACGGTTGCCCACAGAAACATATTCCTTTCCGGATCTGTTTGAGATTAAACACTGAAGACAGAGTAATAACTTCTGAAAGTGGAAAGAGCTGTGTTTACTTGTTTATTTTGTAAGAGCTATAAAAATAGGCTTATGACTCATATGCATTTTATTTTCTGAAAAAGACAACAAGTAAAGCTTTCAATATCTTCAAAGTTTATGACATCTATTATCAGCAAATCTGCTTATGTGAAGTTTAATTAAAACAATAAGATGAGCATCATATTTATTATAAGCTTTTTTATTTGTAGTGACAGCAGCACTCTAGCTGCACGACATCCACATGTTTGTGTCAAAACTGATGATCATGTTCTCCAGCATGATTTGAGATGATCTGGAGAACGTCATGTTCCTCAGTGGAAGCAACAACATCTGACCGTCTGCTCAAAGTCATGTTCTCACAATGTACACAATGTACAGAAGTCACAAATGCATAGAAATATCTTTGAATTTAATATATATATTTTTGTTTGTTTTACATAATCATTCTTTTTTATTATTAATCTCCCTTTTTTTTTAAACCCATAAACTTTCCAGTTTTTTCAAAGTTTAAGTTATGTTAATTGTGTTTAGTCCCCTGTGGTACAACCACATTTTCCCACAAAACAGCTATTTTTGGTCACACTCTCTTTATTCTATGTTCTACCAGTTGAAACAAAAAACGTCGTACAAAAGATCAAAACACTCTCGAACTAAGAACTTTTCTTTATCTCTAAATAATATTTGTTTTTCTGCCTCTGTAAGGGTGAGCAGATGTGACATCTGAATCTAGATCATCATTCCAGGACCATGCCTGAGAGAATCTGTGTGCGTGTTTATGTTCTGCTATATCTTATCTATTATACTGTACATGGGATTGTGCCATGTGCTTGCGTGCAGCATGAAGAATTATAAAGGTATGCACTCTCCTTAACAGCTGCTTTATCAAACCCAACATGATATCTCATAAATAACTTTACAATGGATCTGAATTCATTCCCCTTGAACTTCATTTCTGCACGAGTGCCAGTGAGAATTCATTTGAAGCTTAAGGTTATGCAATTTATTCTATGGTTTACTGATGTGTGTGCACTTGTGTTTGTCTGTATGCTTAAAGAATATGAGTATTTGAGTGTTTCTGCCAGTTTTTCATATTTCTTTGAATACTTCTTGCTGTAATCACCTAAATCTTACATCATTAAAATAAACAGACATTCCTCTTATGAGAACAATGCGACGGGGATGGCAGGTCATTATAATGTGTGTGAAAAACAATGTTATCACTGAGGCGGGTCACTCACAAGGCTGATAGGAAAAGGTGTATCCCAATTGATTTCTTTAGACCCCCCCCCCCCCCCCCCATTCCAGAATTAAATTGAGTAATTGATAAATCATTACCACACCCACTCAACTGTCAATCATGTCAGTAGGAGACGCCCACTCAATTTCTGACGTTTTTTCCTCGTGGTCTATAAGAGAATGATCACCTGTATATTTTGGAATCAACCAGTGGCGTAGCCGCGGGTGTGCCAGGGTGTGCCTGTGCCACACACAGTGGCAGCTGGCACACCTAAAAATAGATACAGAATTATTTTTTATAGTCTCAATAAAAAATGTTTACTAAACTTAGGCTATTGTTGTTTACTTAGAAAATATACATATTTTTAAATCAACCCTTTCACGCGTAAATTACAAATATCAGTCCCTCCAGAAAATCATTGATTTTTAAAAAAACGCGATGGAATATGCGGGGTATTTTTGCAATTTTATGCGATGAAATTGCGTGAACTTGCAAAAACTGCGGTTTGATGAAAAAGAGAAAAAAAAAGGTAATTTCCCCCAACACCTTTTTCTCACTAGGCTACTACCTTAATGTAAAGAGTAATTTCTTATTACTTCCTATGATAAGCGAGCATACTAAGTCACAGAATATTTAAGTTGCAATCTCTTACTGCAACGTAAATTATTTTATATACTACTAATATAATTACAACTAAGTTTTACTACTGTTTTGTAACAAAAAAGTGCAATCTTACAACTGTAAAGTTGCATCAACTTCTGAATGAAACTACAACAGTAGCCTAGTGAGAAGGGGGTGTTGGGGGAATCACCTTTTTTTTCTCTAATTAATCAAACCGCAGTTTCCGCAATATAATTTGGCTCCACTCTCATGTAACAAATCGGGTAACTGCTTTGCGCGTTCTTTTGCGCTTATTTTTGTTGGCAAATAAGAATGATTTGCACGCTTAAAGTTTCACCCTGGTTTCACCGCGGGGTTTGCACATGATGTTCACGTCACGTAATTACGTCACTTCATAAGGTTCCCATGGCAATAGGGGGAAAATGGTGCTTTACTTGTGTGAAGTAAACGCAACATTTTTCAACTTTCTGCTAATATATATGTGAGTTTTTTGCAACGAAAATACAGGGATTATCAAATCATGCAATTTATGCGGCAAAAAAGTGGCGTTTTTAAAAAAAATGCGATCCTGCATAAATATGCAGCCTTTGGCTGATTATGCATTAAATCAGGCAATGGCATAATCGCGTTTTTCTGGAGGGACTGAAATATTTTAACTGACCCCTTGTTTCCATGGCGACAAGTCATTATTGTCACGTGACACACCGCAGCCACCAGGTGGCAAGGAACTCGACTGGAAGTTGAAGTCGAAGCCGGCTGCGTGCTGCCATCTTGTAGCAGAACTTCACTTGCGTTAGCATCCCATTGACCTCCCATTCATTTTGGCGTCACTTTGACAGCGAATAACTTTACATCTGAGGTGTTTAAAGACTCCATTTGTCCGTTATTTGTTTCTAAAGATAAACGACAATGTATAAAGGGCTCGATTACCTTCTATGTTACATTATGGCCCCGTAGAAACAGTTTTTGTAAGAAGATGTTTTTACCTCCCCGGGCCCAACATTAACAGACAGTGTTGCCAGATTGGAAATGTCCAAGTATCGTACCAGAAGTTCAAAATTATCGTATTTGAAAGAAAATTATTACATTTAACAATTAACTACATTTTGACACAACCTGCAAATTGCCACTAGGAGTATGGTTGGACAGAAGCAGTGTGACAAAAATACTTTCTCATAATTTTGCACGGTAATCTGACAATAAATGTGGCACACCCAGATTTTCATATGCACACCCAGAGTCTCTTTTCTGGCTATGCTTCTGCAACTGACTAATCTGTTTTATTAATAATATTGATTTGAATTGAAGTTATTTTATAATATTACCTGCATTTTATCTTAACACTTCAGGTAAGTATAAACGCAACACACTACAGTACAGCATTCAAAACAGACTACAGCATTCAAAACAGGACGAAAGCTGCAAGAAAAAGTAATATTAGTACAGAATTAACAGAAAAATTTGTGAAAACAGTGACATCATGCACATATTATGTGTTCAGTCTATAGGTATGTGCACAGATATGTGGTGTTTCATTACCAACTGCCCTTGCAAACAGCACTTTTAGATGTTTTTGCGGATCCGTGTGAAAGGGGATCATTTGGCAATGTTGTCTGTGAATGTACCCAACACTCTCTTAATACTGGCATATTTGCATATATGTGTGCACATTTTGCAACAAATGTCAAAATGTATTGTTTCTATAGCTATGTTTATCTATATAATGAGCATCTTTAAAACCACTAGTGTTATGTTTCTCAGTTGATTTTCATTTGATTGTGTCATTCACAATGCTTCTTGGGAATGTACCATGAGGAGTTTTGAGTCGTTGTTGAGAAATTGGCTTTTGGCCATAAAATCCAGCATAGAAAGTCTGTTATTTTACTGTTAATAACTGGCTATTTTATAATACATTCTTTAAATAATAAAAAAAAGTTTTTCTTTTACTATTTTCCTACAAGGACAAAATATTGATAACCAAAATGATTTTGCAGTGTAGTTTGACCACAGTGATACAAATTGTGTTTTCTATGCTTCAGAAAGTAAATTATGAATTGTAAGCATTACACATTTACTAACCAAACTCTGAAGAATGCAAAGTAGAAAATAACATGAATGTCTGCATACTAGAGACTAAACAGGTCTAACTATAGACACGTGTATGAGGGTAAACCAAACCTTCTCGCATGGTCTCACACCATCTGTTTGCTGGAGAAGTTCACATGAATAGGGTTTATTTATTTATAGCTCTAGAAAGTACCCAAAGAGTGTGTGTGTGTGCTTGAGATGTGTGTGTCCATAAATAACATTATTATCTTGTCTTCTTTAGTTGATCGGTCCTTTAAATTAAACGAGGACATATTCTAGTGATGGTTCTGTTGAAATATGAGCGACCTAAGGTGGAGGAGGATACAGCGCTCAGACTAAACTCATCTCCAGTGATTACTAAATCACAACGGAGTTTGAAAAACAGATCAATGGAATTCTAAGCTTTCCAGCAAGGAATGTAAGAAGGAAGCACATCTTCTCAAATGTCCACTCTCTCTCTTGGCCTGTCAGTCATAGAGATGTAGAAGAACAGCATGTACAATTCAGCTGGTGAATGTAATGTAGCTGATTGTAATGAATGTAACAGACTCTTTAATGGTGGGCCATGCTGTCACTGTGGAACCATCGTTAAACAGCATATTATAGGCTTAAAGTATAACCCAGATAACACACGTATGTCCCCAAGATGTCTTATAGGAAATGTCCTATAGACATATACTGTATCTCACAATTCAGACTTTTTTTTTTTTTTTTTTTTTTTTATAAAACAGAATTCCGAGAAGAAAAGCCAGAATTGTGAGATATAAACAGCAGAATTAAGAGTAAAAGTCGCAAAAAAAATTTATTCTGTGAAAGAAATGGGTTTCTATACAAATAACATATGAGACAGATACTGTGATTTTTAGAGACGGATAGGCAGCTTTACCACAACAGACAGGTGGTATCTCATGCTTCTGTTACATGGGAACTATTAAATTAGGTCAAAGAGCCTGAGGTGATGTTATGAGACCAGAGGCTTCTGCAAT
Organism: Carassius auratus; assembly: GCF_003368295.1. NCBI lineage: Eukaryota > Metazoa > Chordata > Actinopteri > Cypriniformes > Cyprinidae > Carassius > Carassius auratus. Next base: position 3,310,356 of record NC_039245.1, on the reverse strand, counting down.
AGGAAGTCCATGCATTCTTTCATGGGACAGCACAGCTCACTGGCATCTTTTACAGTTTAGAGTTTAACCCTGCAAAACAGAAGGAAGGTATTTTTCAACTCTTGTTGGGGTCTACTTCTGTGTGTTATTATGCTTCCTGGGGCCTTCATACTGTACAAATAAACACTGCAGCGCATGCTCACATAAGTTCCTAGAGATGTTTTAACCTTCTTCTGCCTTTTTTGTGTTGATATTATTGCTTATTTATAAGATGTGTCAATGGCATCTTCACATTTTGTTCATGAAAAGGAATTTATAACATTGAAAAAGTAATATAGCCTTTGTAATCATAATACATTTATAAGAAAACATAAAACAAGCTAAAAAGTTGGCAAGAGAGCTTCTGGCAGTTAGGGAAATTATATCTCTCTATAATTCAAAGACAGAATAATCTCAGTTATCATTTGAGTGAAATATAACTTGTGAAAAACCTCACAGACAGGAAACCTGGTTCACATAGCCTCAAATGTTTTTTGCATGGTTCATTTCACTGGTGTAGGCCTAGGTGTTTTCTTTGCACTTCCTATATGTGTCTTTGTAAATGGGCTTTCAAAAGGTCACATTAATAGCCTGGTATCTTGGGAAATATTTGATGAGTTTAATATTCCTGGCTCTATCTAAGAATAAAATTCTTTGATTCAGGCATCACAGTTAAATGTGTATCTCATTCTAGGCCAATGAGATATTTCATAACATCAGACCAGAAATCAAGTGCCCTCCTTTTAAAGTAGGCCACTCTTAGTAAAAGTAGTTTATTATTTAAAAGATATTAATAGTCCAATTTTTCCATTCATATTCATGATAACCAAACAGTATTGAAAACATCTTTCCATTATCACAGCCGCTCTCAGATCGGTTTTAGCTGTAGTTCTGTGCTAATGTGTAGTTCTGTAGTGCATCCTGGTGGTTTGAGAGGGTACTCCATATGCCATAGAGGGAGTGCGTTACTTGAGGCACATGGCATGCGTATTGTGCACGCACTCGAACCATTAAATAAGTTGCAACCTGTTGATGTTACCAGCCTACATAAAAAGGCTATAATATGCCATAAACACACTATCATGTTCATACACACCAATGCATGGCCTAAAAATATAGACATGCTGCATATCTACTGACACTTGTTTTTTTTTTTTAAGTTTCCCTATAGCTCTCCCATAGGCCCTCATTGCTCTAAATAGAAACCAAAATCAGTCTTCCATTTAGATGAATGATATTATTTTTTGATTTGAGACTGAGAGTAATTTTTGCAACCAACAGATGTCACTATTCATAGCCTGCCCTGCACTAACAAACACATTTGAGGTCTCAAGTGACATGTTTTGAGGAGAATCATGACTATTATAAAATCAGCTGTACCCCTATATATGTGCAGTTATATGATGCCCTTTTATAATTTATGGAAAAACATTTTGAAGAACGAACTTGTTACTCTTTTGTAAGCATTTACAATTGATGAGGGCAGAAGCTTTCAAACTTTAAAAAGGTCACAAAAGGTCACAAAAGCACCATTAAAGTATTTGTAAAAAATTTCTACTCTACTTCTGAGCTTTACATCTATTTACTGCATGTATATGTATTCTGAGGCTATATGCTTGCTTCGGATGAGAAACAGACAGAAATTTAGGCTGATAAGCCAGGAACTGTTGTGATTGAATCAATGAAATGAGGTTGAAAACCATATCATTTCAAATTCACAATATATATATATCGGGTCATTTACTGGGGGGGTAATTGACATCTCTTTCACAGGACTTGTGCGTGTGTAGGTGATGTAATAGAGCAAAGCAGGCATTTGGACCAAAGCACTGTGAGGCAAGGGAGGGGAGACTCAAAATCTTTCTAAACTTAAAAAGCATTTTTGCCCCATTTGTGTTGTTTTACTACTTACAAAATCATTTAAAGTATTAAACATTGTTATTTACAATACATGGCATGGTTTTTAATCATTAGTATAGGGGGGACAACCCTCAGATGGGGGGTCCTGTCCCCCCGTCCCCTCTGGAATTTAATCTTATGCTTTAATGATATATTCAGAAAAACAGTAAATCTTTTCTGTCAGTTAACATAATTGTTATTCACTTAGGATGAATCCCGGTAAATTGGGCCTCTTTTTTTCCATTTACATTACCTTAGTTAACCTTGTTTAAAGTCAATAACATTCCTTAATTAGTTAGCCTCCATGGGCCATGTTTGTCACGGGTCATTTACTGGGTTGAATGCTCTGAGCTGTCTGATCTGTGATCTGCTGACTCAGCACTTTGGACTAGTCCAGTTAACCTTGTGATTCTACATTTACACACTAGTGCTAATTCACCCATCCTCCTCTGTGTAGCTCTTCCCTCATTAGAGAGACAGTGACATATTCTATAGACAGTGACCTCTTGGCATTTGAGCTCTCAGTTTCAAGCCACTGTTTGTGATTCTCTGCTGTTGAAAAATTTATATAGGCACTTTTCTATTAAAAAAGGGGAAAAAAGGCACCAGGCTGTTTGAGGTAGAAGATGGTTACATCAAGCATTATTTAATCTGCTAGGCTAAGAAGTAAAAAAATAAATAAATGTGTATGAAAAAACCACCATCATGCAAAAAGCAAACCAGTGTGGAACAGTGAAAATAGTGAGAGATAAATGACCTTTTAAACATTGGGAAGGTCTTACTCTAACACTGCTGTCAGAACCACCCTGCCCAGGAAACGGTGCTGCGTTGAACACTGTTCTGATAATATGACACAAGAGTTGCAGCTATGGAAGCTGAGAAGGCCAATCTTTGTGTTCTGATGAAATCGGTGTAAATACATGTTGAATACCGCAAAATCCTCTCGATGTTACAGTAACTGCCCCTGTCGTCCAGAATAAAAGAGAACATCCCAATCGAGTGAAGGGATTTGTGGAAACTGTACTTCCTAATTATTGTGGTCCAACATATGTCTCACATTTCAGGTGAAGGATCCACTTTCCATCCATCCAAGACTGTGTTCTGATCTATATGACCTTATTATTGTGAGTATTAGGCTTAATCATTATTGCTGATTGTTGTGCTATGATATTGTAATATTTACCATTATATAATCAGAGATGTATAGAAAAGCTTAGTGTCACTCCACAATACAATAGCAAAATGTATAAATATTTATAGTTACTTTGTTACATTAATCAATGTCTATGCATCTTCTCAAGGAAAGTATATGGGCCAGAAGACATTGCAGTTACTAAATAATATTAAGACAGACTTAAGGAAGTTCCAGATCTTTACTTGTGCTCTTATTATTTCAGTTATTTTGTCTTTAATGTAAATAAACGTGCAAACAATATACTTGCTCTTGTGAAATTATTTAGACGTTAATTACATTGTGCAAGCTGTCTCTTTAATCCCCGTGGTTTACAGTACATGCTGCTGCTGCTGATTGTGCTTACATTTATGACACAGCCACCGAACAAGAGAAAACGTATCTCAAACCCCGTTGCACACCTTTTTCAGGAAACATGTCGTTCAAACCGGAAACCGTAGCAAAACGTTGTACTCCGGTTTGAGCTTGAACTTGCCCAGGCAACTTCGATCACGTGACCAGGACCGGGACGTTCGTGACGTCACGTTCGTCTCGTTCTGGTCAGCTGACGCTCGCGAGTCAGAGGCTTCAGACCAGCAGCCCTTTTCAACTGTTTAAACTCAGTAAGTTACATTGTTCTTGCTAAAAATAACTTTCTTCTCACTTGTTAACTATTTTGAAATGTCCAGTAAGAAGAGTATTTAGGAGAGAAGAGCGTGTTTTCTTTTAGCTTTTTGTAATGCACGTGTTGTTGATTGTTTACGTTATCTGAGGTAACAACCTGTCCGGGATAATTAGCATTAGCGTTTTAACTCTGGTATTGCTGCTTCGTGGTTGTAGTTTTTAATGTTTTATTCAAGTTTAAGTTTGAAACTTATAGGAATACCCTTCCATTAGTAACAGTAGAAAACTGAAGTAAATAAAGTGCCACTTTACGTTACCCTGCTAAGTTACTTGTTGACGCATAAGCTTGGGTTGACAGCTAACGTAAGTTAGTTAACGTTACATTAGTTTCCTCTGTCATACTAGTTAATAAACCGATGCCTGTGTTTACCCCTTCTTACAGTTCAACGATAAAATACGAATTATTTTATCATTGCGGAAGTGATTTCCGCTTGGTATTTAGTATAAAAGAACTGTAAAAAGGGGTTTCAGAAAACTCTTGACTGTTCACCATTTAGCAAAGCAACCAATATAACGTTACTGATAATATCATCTCTATGTGTGAATGTTTTTGTATGACGTTGTGTTGTGTAGGTATAAACAGTGTAACGTGTAAAAAATAAATTACTCAAATAACTAAACCATTTTATTAAATAAATAATACATCTAACAGAGCAGGAGCGCCATTTCAGTGAGTAGGAGATAAAAAAAAACAACTTAATAGTGTAATAGAAACTAAACATTTTCCAAATAATACAAAACAAACAGTTATTGCAAACTGTTCTCAGTCTTCTCATATTAAATTAATGTATTGTTTTAATTATGGACACACTGCTTTGTAGTGCAAACAGTTTTGTTGTTTACTGCACATGTTTATTCTTCTCATTATTTCCCTATGGTGGCTGATGAACCCTATGTCTCGCACATTCACATAAAACGGCTTACTTCTGCGTTAAAGAATAAGGTGGATAGGAGAATGGAGAAAATGTCAGGATCCAACTGAAAGAGTATCTGCATCTTGATAATTACACAAGGTGCTGCATTATTCAGCACATGTGGAATTGCCAATGAAACAAAGACTACTTATGTCCCATTTATACCACTTAAAGTTATAAAATAGAAGTTATAAAAACATTTAATGGCTTTTTCTGCTCTATTGATTTTCTTTTGGTCTTAACCTGCCACAAAGTGGTGGTAATGTTTAGTATGGAGAGTCACATGGCGCAGCTTAATCCATAATCTGCTCCCTGTGAGGAGCCCATCGTACAATTTTTCTTAATGAATAGTAAGCTTCTTTCATGCAGAGTGAGGGACTGCTTTGAAGAATGGGCTACAATTTACAATTCACTACTCTGATTGGACCACATGCATTTGACTGGGAAGATCAGGATTTGCCCTAGGACAGCACATTCCATGCAGTTGTAACGGGAGGTCCAGGGAAAGTTAAGTTAATTGGGTTATTCTGTGCAATGACTGAATGCTCCTGTGTGTTTTTCTCAGCTGTTTGGAGCATCACATGCGATGAGAATGATGAAACGGCACAGAAGCGTAACATTCTTTGCATGTCCTCTGGGCACAAGACTGTGGAATCTTTCCTAAAGATTTTTACTGGATTGTCTTATTGTTTCTGAGCAGATATTAGTTCAGTATAGTCTAGATGGAAATGCATAATGCTCTTGGTATTATGAAAGGAGGCAGAAGCTTTGCCTTGAGTAGTAGTAGGGACTGGTCGATTAATCAAAATCAATTCAACTATGATTTTAGTGATTAAGAAAACAAGACAGTGGGCATATAATTATTATTATTGTACCAAGTTCCATTTTTTATGTGCTTTCCATTACAGCAGTTTGATATGGCTCCACCCTCAATGTTTAGGAGGTGGTGCGAGGGCATTTTGTAACATACTTTGTCTTATTTTTAGACTCATACTTTTCTCTATCTGTCTGTATATCTGTATATTTCTTTCTCTGTTTTCACACACACACACACACACACACACACACACACACATATATGTATGGAAGTATATCTCCATAACTGAAGCCGATGTGATATGCATCTCAATGCATATTATGAAGAAAATACCAATGCAATGCAATACGATTCACCCCATAACGATGCAGTGGAATCTGATTACAATTCGATTAAATCCAACACGATGCGATTCAATGCAATAAAAAATGCAAAAAAAAAATGATGCTATTTTATTCAATATGTACAGATAGTTCAATATTATATATATGTGGTTCAGACAGACAGCAAATCATTAATTAGCCTAATTTATGTGCCTACTGACTTCGAACGCATGGCACATTCAAAAACAGGCCTTACTATTGCAGAAGCTAGTAGTTACTGATGAAACCGTGGGGGAGGCAGACGTCTCTGCACTCACATCACATCATGTTGGTATGACATTTTTTACAAATTGCATAGTTTTTATCAAAATGTCCATTTCCATCGTATACAACCCAAAGTGTTTCCAAACATTGGATTTGTAATTTGGTAGAAGATGCAGCTCTACCTCTGCCATGTTAATCTGTATCCTGTGTGACTCTCAGGACACACCTCGGTCTCCATAGTGTTGTGATACGTCATATTCACATAGCAACAGTGGTGATGAAAGAAGTCTTGAGAAACAGTTTAATATAGCACATGTACTAATAATTATATATACATAAAAAAATAGTAATTAGTAATGCAAATATGTTACAAATGATGCATCACAATACAAATGCCAACAGTGCACACTTTTTTATTTAATCGATGCATAGCATCATTAACTTTTATGCTGATGTACCGATGCAAAGCAGTGAACCTTACCATCTCTAATAAGCAAACTTCTTGTCAGATAACCATTAAATGTTTAATGCATTGAAAATAAAACATTCACATGATTCTCATGACTTTGTAAACTATTGGCTGTGTCCAATGAAACTCGGCTCACACCGTTCCGTTGTAGCAGTATTATCTTACAGGGCTGTGAGCATAACTGAATTTCCACAAAAGCAGTAAACATCAGAATTCGTTGCATATCATGAGGTTAAAATGCCGACTTGCTGTTTTCAGGGCAGTCTTCCTTCCTTTTGGTTAAAGTAAAACTGCATTCACTCAATCAGTGTGACTTTACCACTGTGCTCAGTGTCAAACAGAAATATCACTCTGTTTATGTGAAACTTTGTGTATTTACATTATTAGCCTTTGTATTTTTCATCCAGATATTCTCCCCTCAGTGCATTGGGTAGACAGCAGTGCATAATGGGGGAACTGTTCCGCAGTGAAGAGATGACCCTGGCCCAGCTTTTCCTCCAGTCTGAGTCCGCCTACTGCTGTGTCAGTGAGTTGGGGGAGATTGGCATGGTGCAGTTCAGAGATGTAAGTATACACCACCTGTTCATTGTGAAACCCATTTAAAACAACAGAGGGTGGTGCTTCATTCATAGTGACTCATGGCAGTAACAATGACGTCATCATTGTCAAATGTCAGCAGAAAAATGTGGATCATGTCATTCGGTGGCTTAATGTGTCCTGAATGCCTGAATTAAGGAATATTTAAAGCGTTTGATGAATGGACACGTAGGCTAAAGCCGTGAAAAGCGATGACCATAAAAAGTGCAATACTAACTGTTGTAGGATACTGTATGTAGCACAATTTTTTTCTTTTCTTTTCATTTTGTATTTGTTATATTTTAGCTACAATCAAAGAGTTTGCACTACTGGAAATGCTTCAGGAGCAGACACGTACAGTGGTGTTGTAATTCCTTCCTTACTTTTTTAGACCAGATGAAGAGCAGATGAAGAGCAGATGAAATTGAATTGGGGAAGATTTAAATGACTATCAGATACACACACGTTATGACCTTACACAGGAAGTGACTGTGTAAGTGGCCTTAGAGAGTGCTCACTCATCCTTGAACCCTAATCTAGTCATTTATCAGCCAGCAGTGTTGTTTTCATTTTACGTGGATTCATTGTCCAGCTGTTAATATGACCACTTTGCAGCTTTTTCCTAAACCTCTGGGTGTGAATGTGGCTTCCTTGTCTTTGAAAGAATGTTAGTTGTGTATTAATATCATTCACCTTTTCTCTTTCTTTGAATTGCAGTTGAACCCCGATGTGAACATTTTCCAGAGGAAGTTTGTGAATGAAGTCCGTCGGTGTGAGGAGATGGACCGCAAACTAAGTGAGTTATTGAGTGAGCATTGCTGACATAGTGAGCTCAAAATTATTTCTGACAAGCATCATGTGTTCTGGTTAAACTCAGTGGAAAGCTGTTCAAGAACATTTTGTTTCTCTCCTTTTCTGTTTCTGGCTCTGTTCTCGCTGCTTGATCATGTTTTTTTTTTTCTTTTCAAGGATTTGTTGAGAAGGAAATCAAAAAGGCTAACATACCTGTTTTAGACACAGGGGAGAACCCAGAGGTCCCTCTTCCACGAGACATGATTGATTTGGAGGTATAAAAACTTCATGCACAGCTCAAAATTATTTAGAAATAAAAATAATCCATATTTAAAGTCGCTCCATTTCAAAACATTGTGCGCTGCCTACAGAGGTTATTCCTAAATGGTTCATCATAATTATGCCGCCTCCTAAAATACATTATTTTGGCCAAAATTTTAAGATGGTATTATGCATCCTTCCCTGAGAAGGCAATCCAGTAACACACTGTGAAGAGCACAGCGATGGCGGATGAGGAGAGTGATGGATTACAAATATCCTTGTGCCATTTAATACTGAAATGTTTTGATTAGAGTAGTTCATTATGGATAAACTTTCTGAATTATATATGTCTTATATAAAGTAATGTATCTTTTGAACATTGTGTTCTTCAAAGCATCCTGAAAAAAATTTATGAAAGTTTACCAAAAATATTAAGCAGCACAACTGTTTTCAAAATTTAAAATAATAATAGTTTTGTGCAGCAAATCAGCATGTTATAAGAATGATTTCTGAAGGATCATGTGACAGTGAAGACTGGAGTAATGATGCTGAAAATTAGGTTTTGGAACGGACATAATATGTTTGAATTTGACTACTTAAGCTGTGAAAACTTTTTAATGCACTAAATGTGATGTGACCTTTATTCACTTTTTGTAGGCCACCTTTGAAAAGCTGGAGAATGAGCTGAAAGAGATCAACACCAACCAGGAAGCCTTAAAGAAGAACTTCCTGGAGCTGACTGAGCTTAAGCATATCCTCAGACGAACACAGCAGTTCTTTAATGAGGTCTGTAATACCTCATCTCTTACAAAACCTTTAGCTTTTAGAGTTTGCTGTGGTCTTGGAGGTATTTTACACGGTACATGAAAGGCGGCAAGCTTTGCTACTGATCTTGCAATCTTCGTTGTCTCGAGAGGCGGTGTGAAACGTGCCTGTGCAACCACAACAATATCCGCTGCTACTTCAGCTTGTGCAAAAATATGTTGCATCTGAGGCAACTGCTCTAATATTGTAGTCTGTTTCATGTAAATGATGGCTAATGAAGCCATAAAATACTGCAATAAACCTCTCTTCCACATTATTCTATGACCAAATAAAAGCTGAAGACTATTTAAGTTGTTGTGAGTAAAATCACATTGGATTTGTCATTTCAGAAAGGTAGCCTCTGGGAACCTCTGTTTTTGTACTTTTTTCATTCTGCCATGTTCCACTTCTCTTCCACTTAACTTAAAACTGGAAGCTCACTGTTCCCCTTTACTGTGTAAAATGGCCCTTACTCAGAAATGTCATACAGTGGCATTTGAATAGAAATGATCAGATCAGAATAATTAACACCATTTAATAGTCAAATGAACAAACACTGTAACATACAGAGGAACCATATTTTTCCCCATGTCTGTTATGATGTTCAAGCTGAAAAAGTCAGATCCATGTGTAATAGATTAAAAGGCCATTCTCTAAATTCCTGGTCACATCTCAGCCGCCCTCAAAATGCCCTTCCCAATACCAGTTCTGCAAGGTGTGCGACTCCCTATTCACATATTTCTTGAAACTGTAAAAAACAAAGAACCGCTTTTTGTACCCGTGATAATTCAAGTCTAAGTCAGCTTTGTCAATTTTTTACATGTACATACGCACAGAGAATTAAAACTGCGTTACTCTCAGACCCTTGGTGCATACAGATAACACTAGCAGTAGAACGTAAAAATACAGATTAAATATATATAAAATACAACTATACAAATACACAAATAGGGACATGTAAACAAAAAATAAAAAAAGATAAATAAAGCAGCACAAGGCACATGGCAGATAGAGTACAAACAGTGCAGATATTATGATTGTAGGGCAATTAATTTCTATTAATAGTAGTATTAATTAACGACTACCAGGGTATTTAGTTTCTGTCTTTGAGCCTGTTGGAGATCTTTGACCAAACATTTCTGTGCTCCCCGAACACTGATTTGAACTTTAACATTTTATTGTGATATATTTCCTTTACAAGTTATAAAATGTCATTTGAGAGAAAGCAGTTAAGTTGTTAGCCGTTTTGTAATCATTCACTTTACACTTACACTAACTTGGGCTCTCACACAGACTGGTGATGGGCAGTGTGTCTCAAGCGTTAAAAAAAAAAAACGCTGTTTCAAACTTTACATGGACCAATCTCTGTTCTACAATCTCTGTGTCCTAGAGTTAGGCACATCACCCTGGTTTTGCCTGTAATACGTGTATTGTATGTTTCTTTCGGTAAAAGTTGTCAGCTGATTGAGTTTTATTAAATCTCAAGATTGACTGTAACATTGAAAAATTAAGATGACTTAAGGGTAGCAGAATTTTTAGGGTTTATATAATATGAAAGAAGTACTTTACATCAACATGTAGAGCTCTGAACTATTACAGCATCTATCAACATGAAGTTTACTACAACAGCTTGATATCTCCTGAATTTACCTTTGCCCTTTTGTATGTAAATGACCATTTATTTTTTAGAAAGCAATTTTCTGAAACAATATTATCAACACTACAGTGTACTTTGATTCAAAATCGAATCATTTCTACAGGAAGAGATAAATAAATTGTTGTTCTCTTTTTGTTAGATGGAAGATCCTGCACTTTTGGAAGATTCATCAGCTATACTGGATCCAAGTGAGGTCAGACGTAGCACTCCTCTCAGGCTTGGGTGAGTGTGTCAGTGGGCTTTGATAGCTGTCTTAAATGGACGGCTAAAACATGTTACAGTGCAGCCTGTACTCCTTCTTCTGAAATGCTTTCTGTGTATTTCCACATCATTTTACCTTACAAAATGTGTTCACCATCACTGACACAGGCCTACATGGACACTAGAAACTACCACGCTTTCTGATATGTTTCTGATCTGCCTGCCTATTTTTTCTTCGCCACAGCTCTAGAAGAATGCCGAACATGTCTTTTAAATGACTCTAAATGTTAGGTTATATGTGGATGGTAAATGCATCAAATGTTATGGTCTTATTGCTCTGTATTAAAAGTTATAAAAATCATAGTACAAAGGGAGTGGTATCATTTTAATAGGTTTATGTTAGTAAAATTTAAGTAATAAAGAGGGATTTAACTCACATGTCTATGTAACTGCTGCTAATACCAGCGGGTTTGTCATTGATCTGTGATTGATAATTCTGGTAGGCTATACTTAGCATTAAACACTTTTTCCATTCAGAGCACTGGACCATCAGAAGAGTTAAGAGATGAATATAAAGATGAATGATGGTGCATGCAGATCATTTACCGTATTTTCCGGACTATAAGTCACACTTTCATAGTTTGGCTGGTCCTATGACTTATAGTCAGGTGCGACTTATTTATCAGAATTAATTTGACATGAACCAAGAGAAACGAACCAATAGAAAACATTACCATCTACAGCTGGGAGAGGGCGCTCTATGCTGCTCTCTGCTCCTGTAGTCTACACTGAAGACATAGAGCACCTTCTCGCTGCGGTAGATGGTAATGTTTTCTATTGGTTCTTGGTTCTAAATAAATGCGACTTATAGTCCAGTGCAACTTATATATGTTTTTTTTCCTCGTCATGACGTATTTTTGGACTGATGCGACATATACTCAGATGCGACTTATAGTCCGAAAAATACGGTAGATGGGGGCTGAAACATGCCATTATGGCTAGATGGTAAAGTAATAGATGTGCAGATTTTCACACAATGTGTTTGAGAGGCCTGACAATGCAACCACTATGTTTGTCTTTCACAACACAATAAAAATAATACTACAGTTTGATTTATTGTGAATTTGGCTTTTAGTGGCATTCATTGCCATAGTAACTTACACTCCACGGCTAACCTTCTCCTGGGCAGGTTATGTTCTGGGTTAGAGATATCAAACTGAAGGTGGACCAAACAGATGTGAGAGAAGTGACACATGTCTGACACAAAGACACTCCAGTTTATCTTGCTCCAAATTAAAGGTCACTAATGCAAAAAAAAAAGTTGTCTGGCTTTAATGATAATTACGGAGTCATTTTATGATTTGTATAATTATTGTGATTCATATTATTATAATTATTGTGATTCATATTATTATTATTATTATTTATTTATTACACACAAGCAATTTTAGTTTAACAGTTATTATACATTTATTTTAAATAAACATAAATGTATAGAGATCATGTTATATAAATAAGCTATAGTATCAATTGATAGCACCATTTAAAAAATAAAAATTCTGACCTTACATGTTCGAGTCTGTATCACTTTATATTTTCAAATGTATAAACTAAATTGTTTCACTTGTGACTGCACTGATAAATCAAGACTATTTATTGTATTTATTGTATTTGTCCTCTTTCATGTTTGATATGACATTTAAATTTGTCATATTCTTCAATCTCTTAACCTTTAGCAAAACCTTTAACCTTTAGTTTTGAATCCCATCATGATACAGGCCCCGGAGTTACAGTAACAATAAAGTTACCCCAAAAATGAAAATTCTGTCATTAATTACTCGCCACGTTTCAAACCCCATCATCTGACCCCTCAAAAGACAGTAAGGCAACTAAAACGTTTTATGGCCTAGAAAGGTAGTAAGGACATCATTAAAATAGTCCATGTGGCATCAGTGATTAAACCGTTGTGTTATGAAGCAACAAGAATCATTTTTGTGCCCAAAGAAAACAATAATAACTTGATCAATTTCTTCTCTTCCGTGTCAATCAACATCGACGCATAAATCTGTGACAGAATTCTGAAATAAACCTTGATTTAATTCAGATTTAAGATCAATCTTTACTGGGGAATCCCACCTAAATAAAAAAATAATAATTCTGCTGTTGGAGGAAACTGATATACCTGACTCACCTTTGACGCTGGTTGCAGGTTTGTTGCAGGAGTGATCGGCAGAGAAAGGATTCCCACCTTCGAGAGGATGCTGTGGAGAGTTTGTCGTGGAAATGTCTTCCTGCGACAGGCAGACATCGAGGAACCACTTGAGGACCCTGCCACAGTCAGTTTCCCCTGTGAAAAATATAAATAAATAACTTCTGGATAACTTTTCAACAATTCAGCAATCATCTTGGATTATTAACTGCATATTTAATAGGAACTTGCTCTTATGTGTTTTTTTTTCTCCAGGGAGACCATGTACACAAGTCAGTGTTCATCATTTTCTTCCAGGGAGACCAGCTGAAGAACAGAGTCAAGAAGATTTGTGAAGGGTATGAGATTATCACAGCCCAGTCTCAATACAGAGTGACCAACACAAAAGAAAATGGTGTTTAAATGAGATTGAGGTTGAAAACATGACATTGTTCACTGTAGACCTTGGGTTGGTAAAAAAAAAAAAAAAAAAAAAAATCAATATTTTGACCAATTTGAATTTGACCAATATTTTTATGTTAGGTTTCGTGCATCTCTGTACCCCTGTCCTGAGACCTCTCAAGAGAGGAAGGAAATGGCGGCTGGTGTCAACACTCGAATTGATGATCTCCAGATGGTAAGACATATGTGCACACACTCACGTTCTCTCACAAAGACTTTATACTGCTTATGAGCAAAGGACTCTCTTTTAGTTCTTTGGCCACAATAAGCAAATTTAGACACAGTTTTTTTCTTGTATGAGGTGAGTTAAATCTTATGGATGCTGGATCTAGTTCTGTTAAGAATGTTTTCTCTGTTGCTTTGTTCACTCTGCCCCCAAATCTGAAGTAGTTTTCAAATCCTGCCACACTGTTTGTCATTTTACAAATGATAAAATCTGATCTGCGTATTAAGACGGCATCACCAATATCTCTGTGCATCTGTGTCAGCTGCTAGAGTAACGTTGGAAGCACCGGCACAATGGCAAGACCACCTTTTTGTAGTCTGAACAAAGTCCATATGTCTTTATTTGTGTGTCATCTGTTACTATCTGAGCAGCATTTGCATCAGCACGTGAACGAACAGTCTTAACCTGATCTTGTGCCCTGATGAAAACAAATGAGTTTATGATGGTTGCAACATCCATGACTTTAAAATGATTTCTTTCTGCTCCTGCACTACTCAGTCTGATCAGATGTTCATACATCAGGAAATATAAAATGACGATCTTAAAAGAATAACAAAGCTTAGTTGTTTACAGAGCCAACAAAGTCATGAATGCATGCTGCTTTTAAAAAGTGATATGATTGAATATGATTTGACAGTACATCAATTGATGTCATTTTCTTCATAAACTGCAGCTGAGAGGCGTAATATAATTACACGACATGAGAGTGCGATTAGAAACATAGTGCTGTATTAAACAGATTAGATTAGACCTGGACAGATTTCACTATAAATAAAATAAGTAATTAAACACTGTGCTCTGACTGTGTCATATAAATTACATATGCATGTGGAAATGCTTTTATCCATAGCGACTTAACTTAAAACATATCCTAAATAATTCCCGTTGCCCATTTTGAATACCCTAACATTTTTGTTCTTATGTCAATAACATTATTTCGCATGTTCCTTATATATTACTCACAGTTAGTGCAGATCACTACAGTATGAGTGAATGTCTATTTATTTAAATGTATTATTATTATGATAAAAAATTATTATTATCATTTAATTTGTTTGAATTTTTTCTCTTTTTGACTTCCCTGATATACTGTGGCGCCCCCTGCGGGTGTGTGTCCCTTCCAAAACCTCTGGATTAGACTTTAGGTCTAAAAACTCTGCACAGCTGTGTGTGTGTTTGTCTTTTTTCTCATTTCCTTTTCTGCTTTGCTTTTTTTTTATTCTCTGTCTTAAACTAAGATTAAAGGAGCAGATTTACGGTAAATTGCAGGTTGATTTGACTGAATTATTCACTTGCTATGTCAGGACACAGTCAGTATCTGGCGGTTTGTATGGCTGTGGGAATCTCCCTCGGTGAGTCATTAGGGGCTACTAGTGGACATAAGTGGGGATTGCTTTGATGATGTTACAGCTCTGGGTCTTTGAGAGAATCCTTCACAATGCCTTATTTGGGAAGGAAAAATTTGGGTGAGTGCGTCCTCACACATTTACATAGTACCCATACCTTCTCAACCACACAGATGCCCACACAGTTTAGACCTTCTGCTCATTGCAGGGTCGCTTATCTGCTGCTTAGTTCTCATGTTAGATTTATTCAGTGTCTGCACAGTGGCACGTACATATTTCCGCATCATGCCATTTTTCTACACTCGCTGATAGTGATAAGCTGTGTTAAACACAAAAATTGGCCAATCAGAATTTGAACCTTAATAAACCTTACTCAGGGTTGTGCCATGTTTAATTTTTGACAGGAATGAAAAAAAGGTTGTAAAGAGTTCGAAGGACAGTAAATTCAATGGATTGTACTGTTGTTTAACAACCACACCGATTGTTCAGCTTATGAGACTTTTTTTATTTTTAAATGAACTCTCAGTAGACCAAAACTCCATAAAATTGCTTTGAAGTTGTGAAAATGATGTGATCTAGGACTTTTACAGTGTGTGCCATTGTGAAGACTGTAATTCTATCCCTCACAGCCTTGTTTCTATCTGTGTTAAATTCAAAGTACCTGATTATGGTCTATAGACTGCTATGTGGAGCAAGATTTTAGGCCGTTATTGGCAGGGCTAACCTCAAATCTTGCCAACAGAAATCAACAAAAATCGGATTTGGTAAAAGAAAGTCTTGTTGTCATCACATCACATCTGTAAGGTGCTTTTCACAGCGACTGTCCCATAGTGAGAGTTCTGTCTGTGCATCTCCACATACTAAGGGAGTTTGTTCTTCATATTGGCCACACTTATACACTGATTCTCTTTTATCCCACACCCTCTGAAAAGCCACATGCATATCCCTTTGCTCTCTGATTATTCAAAAGAAATTAAGGAACGTATCCAAGCACAAGAGCGCTGACAGGGGCGGGACAGAGTGCTCGCTTAAGTTCCATGTCACTGACTCACTTTCAAGTTATTAGCGGGCCTGTTTGTCCCTGAGGTGAGGGGGAATGGTCACTATGCACATGTGTGTGTGTGTGTGTGTGTCTGTCAGGCAGGAATTGTTAATGTCCCTGTGTTCCTCTCACAGATTTAGAGAGAATTTGTTATCCTTTAGTATGATACACATGCCTTGTTGGTGTTTCTGTTGCGGTTTGAGAAAAACGGGAAACATGATTAAGGATTACTTAAATCCCAGAGTGGGCAAGTTTGCCTGATTTGTCAGTGTGGGTGAGTCTCTGTATGTTTCCATCTTGGGTGAGCATGTGGGATATTCTAGCGTGGGCGAGTGTGTCTGATTTCAGAGTGGGTGGCGGCGTATGTCCCACCCGTGTGAGCTAGAATGCACATTTGGACTTTAATGTAGCCACTAACATGCCAACCAGATACTGGCACACACTTCCCTGGCCACTCCTGAATGTTTGAGAAATCCACCTTGCTTAAATAGAAGCCTTACTGGCTATGTTCACACAACTGATGTTTAGGATTCACAAACATATTTACACACCTAACAGGTGTGGCTCTTGAATTATCCTGGTCATACAAGAGCAGACAGAAGCTCCTTGTATACTTTTTCAATGAACAAATAACCGAAGTTGAGCACCTGTTTGTCGCTGTTCTTGCAATAGCTCTGAATAACCCCTGCAACTATTGCAACAAAAGTAGGGTGACATTGCCAAAATACTTTCATGTTCCATGCAAAAACAAATGACTCTTTTTGATGGCTCCTCACTGAGCCAGTGACTAAACGGAGAACCATTACTGTATGTACTTAACCTGACTTAACAGTTTTAAGTCAGTTTAGTTTAGTTCACAACAGTTTTAATTATTTTTCTGAAAAACATTTATAGGATACTAACTATTATCATGTTTCTGTGTCAGATTTTACACTAAACTGCAGTCTGCTAAGATTCAGGTCTCTCAGGTTGTGAATATCGCCTCACTTGTTCAGTTACCTCATATTTCCTGTGCTGATCCCTCCTCTTCCTCTCTGTTGTGTTTTCCAGGTGCTGAATCAGACAGAGGATCACAGGCAGCGTGTTTTGCAGGCGGCTGCCAAGACTGTCAGAGTATGGTTCATCAAGGTCCGGAAAATGAAAGCCATTTATCACACTCTGAACCTCTGCAACATCGATGTCACTCAGAAGTGTCTGATTGCTGAGATCTGGTGCCCCGTGTCGGATCTAGACTCCATTCAGTTTGCCCTGCGTCGGGGCACGGTGAGGACACACACTCTTGTATACACACATATTGACTGATGTTTCTGTTTACCTTCTTAGATCTTAGGTTGGTACAGTGTCTCATTCTTTAGGCTGCTACCCAGTATAAATGAATCAAGCAAATAAAAATCACAACATAACTTTCCCTCTTTATAATTCCATTTACTCTCTAGTGAGCACATCACTTATAAAGGGACCTGATGAATGAACTGAATTTCCATTGCAATAGGAAAACATTCAAATCAGCATATTAAATGTTGCAATTGGCCCGTGTCATTGTCATTTGAACTCTAATAAGGGATGTACAAAAGGTGTATTGAGGATAATTTGAGAAATAATATAGGCTTATTAGATCTGTTGTAGTTTATAGATATTTAATAGCTATTGAGTCAGAATGATTGTTTGTCAACGCTTTGGCACAGCAATCTCAACTTTAAATAAAAACATGAACCAAACTTTTATAGTATGTTCTCTGCTATGTTGTGATAGATATTAGAGAGCGATAGCATAGTATTTATTTCCTGATATTTGCATAGTATATTTAGCGTGCTGAAGATCCCTTGAATAATGAGGGCCTTTCGCACCGCTTTAGTTCCAGAACTAAATGTACAGTACTGAAGTACTGTGATGATTTTTTTAAAAGTACCATTTAAAGGTTTGCATTCACACCGACAGTGTGTACTAGGACGTGATGTAAGCCAGTCAACAGCAATGTCATTTGTATGCGGCATTCAACAATGTTAACAAAGAAGAACAACGTTAACAACAGGAGGATGGAGCACGCTGTGATCAGAGGTGTATTTTTGTTGTGTCTCATGGGTTTCACAATAATAGACATGGAATGTCTATGTAAACATAAAGTGATTGAACGAATGGAAAGGAGGACTAAGAATCTCCAACGACAACTGGCAGTGCTACATTTGCTACAAGTGCCTGCACTTCAGCTTCCGTACATTTATTACTGTTCACCATACATACGAAGTAAGTTGACACAATGTTTACAGTATGTTACACAGCATTTTAAATCATGACATCTGGCCAATCAATGTCTACTTACATCCAGGTTAGTACCAGTTGTGCTGGTTAGACCCTCCTCCAGAGTAGGAGCTAATTTGGTTCCCAAAAAAAGGCAGTCTGGTACTAAAACCTAAGACTTACGGCCATAGGCTATTCTTCAGTTTTCATTTATACTTCTGCGTCGTTGTCCGCTTCAACGTGCAGTACACATGCAAACCACTAGTCTGCAGTGTCCACGGGTGTGTTGCTGGTGTAACCCGCAGTACCACGACAGAAGCCTAAGAAGCGGACTTCCACGGCAGATCAACATTTTTGGTCACAGACAACTAGTAATATACAGTATAATTCTGTGTAGTATAATAAATAAGAATTAAATAAGAATAAAATTGTTCTTTGCTTTGTTTTATTTTATATTAGAAGGTGTAACATTAAAATATATTAAAGTGCACATAAACACACACAAAACTCAAGTACATACAGAGAGAGGGGTTGTAGCAGGCCAATCACAGTGCTTGCAGTCTGCGTTGAATTGACGTGCTGTTAGATTTTTGGAGAGGTGCACGTCAGGCTACGGCATACTACACATAAGCTACAGTGTAGCTACGGCGTAGGTTCGACACAGAAGTATAAATTGGGCTTAAGACAGGTTGTATATAGTTTTTTAATGCTGGACTTACAGCAAACAACCTACAGATGGATTCTTACAGCCAATTTGTAAATCCATGTAAGGAATTGTTTGGGAACAAAAAAGCGGCTTCTTTCTGAATTTAAACTAGATGTGTAATGGTGTTAAGTCCGTGAAGGCAGTGTGTTGAAATGTAAGGGATTGTGCTTGCGTGCTAGTTCAAAGGCTGTCCTTACACATGGCATTCTTCCTCATGCCTTATTTAACTAGCAGCTATTAATATCAGCTGTCTTGCACATTGCCTCCATGCTGAAGACTCAGTACTCAAGTTCAGTTCACAATAAGCAGCATATATTTACAATTCAAGTAAACAAGTTACCATAGATAAATGAACATTTACCCAAATGCAATGTAGAGTTACAAAGAAACATCTATACATGTTGGCACAGGCATGCATAAAACTGGAAAGCAAACTGGAGCATTTGTTTTCATGCATGACTGTGTAAATTTCGCTCTATTTCATGCAGGAGAAAAGTGGATCCACTGTTCCCTCTATCCTGAACAGAATGCAGACCAAACAGACTCCACCCACCTACAACAAAACCAATAAGTTTACCTCTGGCTTTCAGAGCATCGTTGATGCCTACGGCATCAGCAACTACCGGGAAATCAACCCAGGTAACCCTGACCTTTAATATTTTTGTCACAGAGCAAGTCCCAAAGTCCTCTGTGGTGATTAAAATGAGCTGCAGATCATCAGATCCTGTTGTGATGCATTTTTTACAATTTATTAATGTTTTTTTTTTTTTTTTAATCTCTTTTCTGAGTGTCTAAACATATTGTTTATATCAATGTTTATGCCCGTGTTCAGCTCCATACACCATCATCACCTTCCCCTTCCTGTTTGCGGTCATGTTTGGCGATCTGGGTCACGGTGTACTCATGACCTGCGCTGCACTTTATTTGGTTCTGCGGGAGAGCCGAATAATTGCCCAGAAATACGACAATGAGGTATCAGTCCACCCATTCATTTATCCACCGATCTCATAATTATTGTTTGATCATCTTGTTCAAATCATATATTATTCATGTCATATAGCCTTTATTTAAGTATAGATCCTAAAGACAAAAACTATTGATTCAAATTGTTTTAACTAGGGATTGTATGTGTTATTTAGCATGAACATTTTTCAAAGTGAATAATAAAATTTTTATTATGTTACATTAGTTATTCACCAATACCATTTTTTCATAACTAATTCAATCCGATACCAAAAAATCGGAGTATTGGCAGATACAGATCCGATACTAGCACATTTTTTTTTTACTGTAGAATTTCTATACCTCTATGTGTTGACCTGATCATCAGTTTTGTGTGTTAAACACAATCTACTAAATTATACAGCAATTATACTTCGTTATACAGAAAAATATCAACTAAAAAAAAATACAAATCATAATCTATGACAGAAATACTATTATAAATTTGGTTAGTGGATAATTCAGCAGCAAAAGTTACTCTAGAAAAATGAAGAGTATTTTGCTCTTTCTACTGTTGTAAAATACATACAGTGTAATACAAATATATATAAATATATACTAAAATATGAAAATATATATACTTTTTAAATGTGTAGCACAGTAATGAGGCAGCAACATGTGATAGATAGGACAGAACAAGAAAGGCTATTAACAATCTTTCATTGTGCAAAAGTGTATGAAATAATAATATGAAAGGCTCCAATACAGAGAGGCACAAAGTGCTTACGTGCACCCCGTGTGCAGAATGATGCGGTTGAAGCAGCTCGGAGACACAGCGTGCAGCATAGAAAAGTTAAAAGCACAAAGGGAAGAGATATTTATGCGTAGTGTATTGTGTTGGTGTGATTTTACATTTCTGTTGCTGTGTGCGTTAAGAACAATTCATAGTGCTCTCTACTCCAGTGTAGTGATCTCTAACAGACACCCGGTAGAAAGTAACACGATTTAGAAACCGCTCTAAACTTCAGCAGGATCAAGTCCTTTTATGCAAAACCACTGATCTTTATCTACAGGTCAAGTGTAGTAGTAGGATTATTGAATCATCTTGACTGTCGTAACTGAACGTCGCACACAATTTGAATGATAAATGAAGGATGACTGACGGCCACAGTCGAGAGTTTACATGAACTTGAATTTAGCAAGGAGATCTGTAAAATAATCCATATGACATCACTGTGAGTTATTAATGACAGAATTTACATTTTGGGGTGAACTAAACCTTTAAATATTCACTTTTCGTGGGGCTTAAAAAAAGTAGAAGAGTATTCGCACAATATCGTATTTGGATCGCTCTCATCTGACCGATGATCGGTGTATCACTATTTACTTCACACTTCAGTTAAGTGTGAGATTTATTAGAATGGATTTGTGTGATGATTGTTTTAAGTTTAGTTTACAGTGTAGGCATAAATTATGGTTTTTAATTAGGAATAGGAAAAAATTAATTAAAGGAGCTGGATTTATATCGGCCATACCGATCTGAAATCAAATTGTGCTCTCTCTCTCTCTCTCCCTCTCTCTCTCTCTCTCTAGATGTTTAACATGGTTTTTGCGGGCCGTTACATTATTCTCCTGATGGGAATATTTTCAGTGTATACTGGGATTATTTACAATGACTGTTTCTCCAAATCTCTCAATGTGTTTGGCTCGGGCTGGAGTGTCAGACCCATGTTTGGAGTTGGAGGCAACTGGACGTGAGTTGTTCTTATCAAGGGGGGGTTCATTGTTAATGTTGTTGTTGTTTTTTTTTTTGTTTTTTTTTTGTTTTTTTGAGGCCCTCATTTTACATAAGTTTATCATAATCAGCCGCTTGTTCAAGTTTAAATTGATCATTCAGATTAGATCGTCATGAATGGCTAGTAAGTCATGATTATTTTTAACACTGATTTTCCATTGATTCTTTCAGGATTAAGACACTGGAGGATAACCGCGTATTACAGCTGGACCCTGCTGTGCCAAAAGTATTCAATGGACCCTATCCAGTTGGCATTGACCCAGTAAGCATCTAGTTTCTGAACATTTCTGTGGTAAAGATAGTCTAACCTCAGCCCTTTAAGAGCCGTTTCCTTTCTTCTCTTACAGATCTGGAACATTGCCGCCAATAAGCTGACGTTTCTGAACTCCTTCAAGATGAAGATGTCGATAATTCTGGGAGTCATCCACATGATGTTTGGAGTTACTCTCAGTCTTTTCAATCACCTGTACGCACGTGTCCATTGTTACTCTCAATAGATCTGTATTAACAATTAATGCTAATTTAAGTCTGTCTGCGTTTAAAGGTACTTCAAAAAAACTCTGAATATCTTCCTGGGTTTTATTCCTGAGATCATCTTCATGGTCAGTCTTTTTGGCTACCTGGTGCTGCTCATTTTTTACAAGTGGTTGGTATATGATGCCAAGAGCTCAAAAGAAGCCCCGAGCCTTCTAATAACCTTCATCAACATGTGCCTGTTCAGCTACAATGATCCCACCAACAAACCATTTTACTCGGGACAGGTACAGACAAATTCATCAGTATGTGGTAAATGAGACAACTTGACATTTAAAACAAATGTTTCTCTTTTTCTCTGTCTCTGTAGATTGCAATTCAGTGTCTGCTAGTTGTTATAGCTATCGCCTGTGTACCTTGTATGCTTATAGTAAAGACCCTAGTAATGCGCAGGCAACGCCTCAGGAGAAGACATCTGGTAAGGACCTGTTTGACACACCACATTCGAGATTCCTACACACCCAGTTTTAAAGCTTTTCATATTTAGACAGTGTTTTTTTGTTTTCATCTTGTGATTTCCGTATCCAGAATAAGATGTATGTGTGATGTGGAGTGTTTAGATTCTAAACATGAACAATCATTGCTACATCAGTAATGAAATTCTTCAGAATATTAATAAATGTCCACATGGATGTCTCATAAGTATAATTCTCAGCCCTGGAAATGTAATGGAAGTTAATACAATCTTGGAAAATTCATGTAATTTTTTATTTTTAAAATAGTTAGGTACAGTAGGATATTTAAATATTTTAGAAATTAGTCTCTTATGCTTATGAAGGCTGCATTTATTTGATAAAACTACAGCAGAACAGAAATATTGTAAAATAATTTTATGTTAATGCAATATATCTTTATATTACAATAATATTATTATAGTATTACGTATATTCTAATTTAAAATAACAGCTTTCTATTTTGATATGTTTTCAAATGTTATTTATTCACCAGCCTTTTGTGTCACATGATCCTTCAGAAATCATTCTAATATGGTATTTCTATTGGTTTGAAAGCATGGGCACCATGATAAGCTAGCGTATTATATAATGGCTCAGCTAAGATTTATACATTGCTTCTACTTACAATCATGACCTAATGTGACTTTTGCTGCAGGGAACGCAAAACTTCGGGGGAATCCGTGTGGGTAACGGTCCCACCGAGGATGAAGCTGAGATCATCCAACATGACCACCTTGCCCAAACCTTAGAAGAAGAATTGCCTGAGGTGAGGGAACAGTCTCTTTTTGCAATCTGATTCCCTGTCTCTCTCTTTACTAGCCTATATAATAACAAAACATTTATTTTGACTCATTAAATAGTTTACTCATCCTTGTTTCTTTTCCATTTTACAAAGATGCTTTAGTTTGTTATATCTAACAATAGTCTTTCTTTAGCCAGAGAATGACACATGTTCTGTCGACCCATTTATCTGGGTATTTGTTTGGGTCAGGTTTTTCTGTCTGACATGTGTTGTCATCTGTTGATCCTGAGAATAACTTAATGCTTTATCATAAGAGTAAGTAAAGTGAATTTCTTCATAGTAATCCATGTGAAACTTGTTTCCACCCACTCAGTGATCACACCCAGGTACGCAGTTGTCAGTGGGGTCACTCGCCTGCAGTGGGCATTCCTTTCTGTGACTCACTGGATCTGTGATCTGCATACCAGTGCTGGTCTAAACTAGGGCAGACCCTTTAAAAAGCACTCTCTCCCCCCCCCAACCACTGTATCCCATGGCCACCAGCCTCAAAACACTAAACAAACACCCACCTGGATAATTGGGTTTCTTTTCTCTGGAGATAAAATGGAGACAGATAACCTGCATTATTTTGAGATTTGATTTCAATGATTTAGTGCCAAATAATATTCCTCTGTTCTGTTCCAAACAGGCCTGCCAGTAAACCACAGTCAGCCATTAAAGTCAGCTTACTGGAGACTGAAGTCAAATCCCCGGGATTGTTTATCTCTCTCATTTTGGAATTTTCAGTGACCCTATGAAGTAATTGGTCACTGAAGCCACAGTTAAAAAAAAATTATTTACAAAAACCAAGTGGCATCTGCAAACAAATGACGCTAGACCAGGGGTGTCAGACTCAATTCATGGTGGGCCGGAGACCTGCAGAGTTTTGTTCCAACCCTGCTCTAGCACACATACTGTACAATATAGTTATCAAATAAGCCTGAAATACTTGAGTAATTGGATCAGGTGTGTTTAAGCTAAACTCTGAGTTTGACACTCATGCTCTAGACCTTGTGAATATATTACATTTCTCAACTGATTTTTAGTGGACATATAAATCAGTCCCCCTCAGCTTCGAAAAGATGTCCTAGCAGGTGAAGTCCATCTCATCGCATTCCTCTTTTGACAAACAAAAAAGGTCCAAAATATTGTCCAAATCATGTCTCTTTCAAACCTAAAAAATATTTTTATGATGTGTTTTAATTGGTGTTACTTTAAAATAAGTGCCATTTGCTTTATTATATTTTATATATTTTTACATTTGTACAGTGGGTGTGACTACAAGTGTCTTAATGCTTTTTGGGGCAACTGCATTTTGCTGTGACCAACAATAAATGTGTTGGTCAATAGATCTTTGCATTTTCTGTAAATTTAAGTGTATTTTTGCTTGCACTATCTCTTCATTAGATTCTAACTGTCATTAACCTTATTTTAACCCTGTGTGTCTGTCTGTGCATGTGTCTGATTACCTTCCAAGCTCTCAGAGGAGGAAGTGGTAAGAGCAGACAGCCTTCTCAACTCTCTGTGTAGATGTTTGTTGGCATTTTTCACATTTGTGTGTGTGTGTGTGTGTGTGTGTGTGTGTATGTGCACCATCACCCGTACAATCCTCATGCTTGGTGGCTTGTGTGTGTTCCTGCAGGCTTCAGTCTTGGGTAGTTTCGTGTAGTTGGTGTTCGGTTCTTTTCCAGTACAATTTTCTAGACATTAATTTTCTTTTTTTCTTTCTTTTTTTTTTTTTTAAATCCACCATCATTACATAGGAATGATTCAAAGCGCCGTGTTGGGAGTGTGATTACGATTTAAATCGCACCAAATGATGCTGATGATCTGAAAGGCCCTGCGCTGTGATTTTGTTCTCATGCCCGTGAGATTCAGAGCTGCTAATCATGCTGTGATTGAGCTGGGAGTGGGATTAGATTTTAGTATTTTCATTAGTCTGAGCTGGTCTTATTGCTCTCTTTCTCTCTCTCTTTAGTTTAATTTTGCAGATGTCGCAGTGCATCAAGCCATTCACACCATAGAATACTGCTTAGGCTGCATCTCAAATACCGCCTCTTATCTTCGGCTTTGGGCACTGAGTCTGGCCCATGCGCGTAAGTAATATTATTATATAAAGTTATTGTACTGATTCCACCCAAAGAAATTATGAACAGATTTCTCATGATCATGAAAAAGATTTTGGAACTGATTTCCAGGCCGGTGAAATACACAGAACTTTGTTAGTGCTTAGTTCTAATTTATAGATTTGCAATTCGAAGTCTTTTTAATCTCTAATAAATAAATAAACATTATTAAAATCCATCCTCTGTTCATGAATGATTGGGAAAAAGTAATGGAAATTCATGAATTGCAACCCTGTACAAATGTCAGCATGTTTTTCCTCTCAATATACAATGTGGAGAAATAAATTGTTTATAAGGTGTTTCTTAAAAAGTGTTTCTGTTTTCTTACAGAGCTCTCTGAGGTCTTGTGGTCAATGGTGATGCACATGGGTCTCGCTTCTAGGAATTTTGTTGGATTCTTTTTGCTGTCAATCATCTTTGCCTTCTTCGCTACACTGACAGTGTTTATTCTGTTGATCATGGAAGGGCTGTCTGCCTTCCTTCATGCTCTCAGATTGCATTGGTAAGTGCACACGCACAATGCTTGCCTTTATAAACTAAAGCATTTAAAGTTTAAAATGCAGATGACTCTGTCTCTCCTCTCAATGGCTACATACACACTGCTAGCCTTGCAAAATGCAGTTGTATTGACTTCTGAGTGCGTTGTTATTTACACACAAATTTGTGTTGTTTGCATGTCTGAGAACTGCATTCTAAAACCAAATCACTTCCTGAAAAGATGCTACCACGATTTTTATCTAATCTATGTACAAAAAAATAAATTGGTGCTAGAAAATAATATTTTATTTTTAATTTTTTTAATGCCCTGCAATCCACTGACCTTGTTACCCCTCTTATTTTCTGTAGGGTGGAGTTCCAGAATAAATTCTACACTGGACAGGGCTTCAAGTTCATGCCTTTTACATTTGACAGCATTCTGGAGGGCAAGTTTGAAGACTAAACCACACCCTCATTCTCTCCCTCCAAACTACAGGAAACCATCAGATTGCTTGTGAGATTTCATGATTTGTGTGAACACTGTGACATTGTAAGGCTCTAAATCTCTCAGGTGATCTACATCAGGAGAGAAATTGAATAATTCAGGCAATCAGGTAAACTAGATAATAATCTGAGCTCTGCATAACAATATTCACAATGATCCCATAACTCTTCAATTCTTGCATCAATATGTATTGGTATGTAATAATACAAGCTCAATTGGTTTTGCCATATATACATACAGCACACAAGATTACAAACAGCATGTTTTTAGTTTTTTTTTCATAAATTTGTATATACTCCTCGATCAAGGCAAAATATCATTACAGTTTCACTCCCATTATAGTGTAGGTGGAGATTTTGTCTATTTCTGATATTTTCCAAGTCTTAAATTATTAGTTTAAAATATTAGTTTGTTTTTTATGTATCTTTTATCCTTTATGTTGACACATTTAATATAATAGATCTCATGCAAAGGGACCTCATTTCAAATACAGCAACGAAAGCTTCACATTGTGGTATTTCACCAGCTTCTGTTGAGAGGATGATATCCTCATCAAGCATATCTGAATAACAGATGCAGATAATCCCCAAGATTTATTGCAGATCTTTGCATTCCTTGTATTATTATTTTTTTATTATTTTTTGCTATTAGGATTAAATGCAAATGCACATCTAAATTATGTCTATCTCATGAGTCTGCTGCAGTTTCCAGTTATGTTTTTTTTGATAATTGTTTAAAAATGAGTTTACAACATTCACATTCATTGGCCAATGTGTTGGTTTGATAGATGTCAGAGGGAGTTTTGGAAAAATCTACTATTCCAAGTAAAAGCAGTGAATGAAGCTGAGTGATTATGTCTGTTTTGTATGCCAATAAATGGGAAAGAGTGGATCAGAACTCGTTTAGTTTTTTATTCTTTTGTGCATACATGTGAGAAAATAATGTTAATCATGAATCAGGTCTATATGTGTATGATACAATTAATTTAATAATCATTATTAATCATTTATAGTATAATTATATGATACCTAAAATGTAAATGTCAATAAAACTACATAATAAATATATATATTTAAATTTCAGGATCAGATTTAAACTTTAATGGGTCATACATTGATTTGAGTTGTTCGTCTCATACTCTTGCATAAATAAATGGGTGGGTATGTATTCTTGTATCCCTCGCCAGGCTCTAGGGAGGGTGGAGACTCCCCTTAAAGGATCAGTGTGGGTGAGACCTCCCAGTAAGTGATCACTGTAGAGGGCTGGACTATGGAGGAAAAGGGAAGACCTGACAGACAGGCTTCACGGGGAGCTGTGGTCACACACACTCCCACAAACCTTGGAGAGTGTGCTTCCACCAACTGGCCGTAGTCCTAGAGTAGACTTAATGAAAAGAGAAAGGGAGGGAAAGTTTGAGGCATTATAGTAAACCTAGAGAGTAGTACATGTGAAGCTTGTTGCTTGCAAGTTGGAGTCATTCCGCTCGGATTGCTAGGTGTCTGCTGTCATTCAAGTCTTTTTTTAGTGCTTTATTTTTACCCTAGGACAGCTTTCTTGCACAACGTGCCACAAGTGTGCATGCTTCTTCCTGCTGTCTGCAAGTAAGCTTGTGTGTGTTTCATCTGAGTCTACTTGAAACCAAGCCATGGCCGACACAGACTTCAAACTGGAGCGTGCCGTCTTCGCCGAAGTCTCTGATGACGATGAGGAGGTCGCCTTGGTGCCTTCTGCAACCAAACTTGCCACCACCTCCAAGGTGTTCAAATCAAAACGAGTTGATGATGATGATGATGATGATGATGACGATGATGATCCAGTGGAAGAGGTGGACCTGGTGTTGGGGCCAGGACTCGATGGAGGTGGCAGTGGTGAGGCCCAGAAATTTGAGGCCGAGGCTACCGGCATGAAGGTCCTGGCACTCCTAGACAAGATCATAGGTGTGGTGGACCAGATACAGCAGACTCAGACAGGCCTCGAGGCCAAGCAGGAGACCATGGAGAAGAATATGAGCAGCATCCAGACGGAGCTGGCCAAGCTGGCGAAGAGTCATGTTGGAACAGCTGGGACGGTCAACAAGCTTCTGGACAAGGTGCGGAAGGTGAACGTCAACGTGAAGAGTGTGCGCACAGATCTGGAGAAGCAAGTGGGACGGATCAAAAAACTGGAGAACAATGAACATGAGCTACTCAAGAGGAAGAACTTCAAAGTGCTCATCTTCCCGGTGAGTAATGAGTGCTTGGCAGAACGTCTGATTGCAAAGTCTTTGATATCTGAGCCTGGCATTCCATCTCTTATCATTTGTCCTAAGAAATGGATGCTAATAAGTCTTTTAGCTTGTACTTCATTCGAAAGCAACTTAAAGGAACCCTCAAGCAACCCTTACCCCACTGCATGGCTCAGTTCTTGCAGGGTTTGAACATACAGTAGTTTGGTTACCATTCCCAGCTCTAACCAATGGGCTAGAACACCTTGAGCTAATTGTGATTGGTTATAAAAGCTCGAGTCCAGTTGGTCTGAGGTATTTCATAGTTTCATGTGTTTTTTCATTCTATTCTTGATCATATTTGTTCTCAAATTCTTAAAATAAATTGCAATTCTTTGAAGATGATGCACTCTTTCACAGATATCTTGGCAACATATATGTGCTTTCTGGAAATAAGGTAATTGTACACTGCCTTGACAAAGAGAAGGCCTATATGTTTTCCTTTATGTGTCTCTCTCTCTCTCTCTCTTTCGCTGTGGGGTGTGAGACAGTTGGCTGTGGCAGATAGTTTTCTGGCGTTTGTGGGTATAGGATGAAGACATTAAGATTTATATCAATATCTTTGCATAAATGAAAAAAGGATACAAATCTGTCACTGGGGCGATACCCTTTCAGAAGGTACTAATACGCAAACTTTACATAATAATATGTATTATTCAGCTATAGATAAGGCACAAATATGTACCTTTGGGCTTTTGTATCTTTTGGTACCTCTCAAGTGAACCTTTCTTTTTGAGAGTGTATAGTTAACTCACACTCTTTTATCATAGTTAAACTTACTGTACTTTAATAGAATAATATGCAATTAGCATGAAGCAGTTCTCCGTCAAGGCTGATGCAAAGAATGTATCACTTTTTTTTATTATTCAGTATCATACATATAGGTGTGTCTGAGCTGAAAGAAGGATCATGATATGATTTAAATGCTCATGCCAGTTTCAATTCAGTGATGTTTATTTATTTGTTGTTTATTTGAATAGGGACAGATACAAAATTAAACATAGATTATTACATAAAGAACAATCTGATGCATGTATCACAGTGTTTATAGCCATGGCTAATTCGCAACACCTGTCCCTAGAAGAGTTTTTAACAGTCAAGATAATGAAGAAAGAAAAATTAAAAAATTAAAATTACAGCGAATACAATGAAATATCCAGAAACCAGTTAGCACCAATAAAGAAAAGTATAATAAATAAACACATTCACTCGAACTCTCACAGATGCACACCTCACATACACACAGCTACAAATGATCACACTGCTGCTGCTCTATGAACCAGGCTTTTGTTAGTTTTTTAAAGGTGGGCAGTTTAGTTAAAGTCATTATATTTGTAGGAAGGCAGTTCCACAAATTGGCTCCTTTCACAGAAAAAACATTTTGGGCAAAAGATGTTTTACAAAACGGGACTTTACAGTCTCCACATGTAGCTGCTCTTGTTGATCTGGAGGTATCCAAAATGTTTTTGTGCTGAAATACTGTGTGCAAAAGTGCAACGGTGCAAACTCTTAAAAAATAATACCACACTCCATATGTAGAAAGTGTAATCTTTCTTTGGTTTTGTTTTGCTGAAATGCTAGATCAGTGTGAAGGGTAGATGAATTTGCTGTGTTGGGAGTCAGATTAAGTTTGATTAAAGCGTGCTGGATTGCAGTGTGGATGGTTGGAGACTCACTCTGAGACCCCCCCCCCCCCCAAACTCTCTCCTACAGTCTAATTATAGTGAAGAATGTGGTAATGTCTACAAGGCTACCATAATGACACTACCGTCAGCCCAGAGGGAAAGAGAATCCTTCAGTTTTAAAAGTACTGCCTCTCATTTGCATTGAACTTTGTCCTACCATTTCTCACAGTTCGCTATAAAAGAGTTCCCGGTACAATTGTTCCGGGTAATTTAGGTGGAAACGGGACAATAGAAAACACCTGGGACAAATGAACACACAGAAAACACGGGACAGAGTTTGACATAATGCCCCCCACTATTGATCTTGGAGCCCTAGCCCCACCTCACCCTGCCCCCCCGTCCACCCCCTTGGCGGGCTTGCCATATTAATGTTCGATGGGCTTGCCATATTAACATCCATTGGGCTTGCCACCTGAATATCGAGTGAACTTGACTTTGGAATGGCTGGCTCACTTGAGTGAGCTGCGGACGGTGGACTAGTTCTGGCTCGGGGCAGGACACACTCATGACACCTTAGGATGATGGGCAATAGTAGTTGGCCCCATCAGGGAACAGTGAGTTTATAGTGGCATCGTCGAATCCCGAGATCTCGGGAGGCCAGGGCGATGAACCAATCGGCAACATAAACTGTTCAAAAACGGAAAATAAATGCATGGGGAAAAGGTGCCACACAACACTTGGCTGTTCTGTCACACTTCCTTCAGGGGTGTGTACAGGACTTGATGAGGGGAAGACGATGAACACCTGTGACTAAAGAAACAACATAGGAAACATCTGGGACAAATTAACACACACAAAACATGGGACAGTGTCTGACAGTATTATTGAATACATACTAAAATGCATTTTAATATTACTATAAAATACATTTTACAGAATTAATTATAATAAATGACCTTGCACGATATCTGCCATTGTCATCTATATTAATATTGTGAAAGTGAAGTGACATTCAGCCAAGTATGGTGATCCATACTCAGAATTTGTGCTCTGCATTTAACCCATCCGAAATGCACACACACAGAGCAGTGAACACACACACACACTGTGAGCACACACCCGGAGCAGTGGGCAGCCATTTATGCGGCGCCCGGGGAGCAGTTGGGGGTTCAATGCCTTGCTCAAGGGCACCTAAGTCGTGGTATTGAAGGTGGAGAGAGAACTGTACATGCACTCCCCCCACCCACAATTCCGTCCGGCCCGAGACTAGAACTCACAACCCTTCGATTGGGAGTCCTACCCTCTAACCATTAGCCCACGACTTTGTTATAGTGATTGACAGTATAGTGGATGGTACATTAATTGTTTTCCATTATATAATTGTGTTTAAAGACTCTTATGTATTGTATTTATTTTATCATTCCTTTCTATCTGTGACATTATTGCGCTGCAGCAGTATAGCGTCTAATCTGCATGTAATATGTAGACCGGCTGAGGTTCAGTGTGTTCCAGCACTTTGCTGTTGTTTACCAGCGTTACTGCATTTAGCCCCACTAACCACTCATTTCCTTCCAGCGCTGCTCTGAGAGGCTGCAGGGGGGAAAACAGTGATGATGTGACTGGCCTCTTATGATGGAGCTGAATGATGGAAGATGACAGGAGTGAGTGAGGTCTTTATTGGTATATTTGTGAAATGTTGTTCTGTTAGCTATTCCCCATCATTTCTCTGGGCAGATGTTGCCTAATGGGGTTCATTATAGTCTGTTAGGGATAATCAGAGAGGATGCACCAGAGGGATCACATAGAAAGGGACGCTTCCTGTGTATCTCTCCTGGGAATGAGCAATTTCAGAAACCATTTTGTTTTAACCATTGTAAAACACTAATAACCACCAAAAACAGGTGCTGAACGTCACAATATGAATCAAAGTTCATCACAAACAGCTTTTTCACAAGCTGAGGATGGGAATAGTAATATATAGAAGGTGCACAGATTCAAACACTTAACACCATCATGGTAACATGCATGATACTGAAATAATGCAATAAACTCAAATTTAACAACGTTAGATGTAAGATAAGTGTCATGCAGGGAATTTTGGGAATGTCAATTTTTGGTTTTTCAGTATAAATCACAAAACCTGGCATATTAACAGTTTCTTACTGTAGAATTACTATTATTTATTACAGTGTCAATTCAAAGAGAAAACTGTTATTTCAAATTGTAAGTATTTGTAAGTAATTGTAGTATTTCACACCGAGTCTATGTGTGTGTGCATGTGCATATATGTTTGTGTGTGTGATCTAATTGCTCATGAAGTCTCAGCTTCAGTCTTCTCTGGTGGAATGTCCACTGAAGCTGCGGGTTACACAACTGGCATTTATCAGATATCTAATCACAGACCTCTGAGACTACATAAATTACCCCTGTAAAACTGGACTCCTGTAGGTGACGTGTGTGTGAGAGAGAGATGGAGAGAGTACACACAGTAATATTTCATATATGGACATTTTAATTGATTTATTCAGAACTGACACTAACATCATTATTTTCAGAAGGTATCATTGAAAGTTAGTACCAGAGCAGTTAATAAACGTAAACATAAACGCGAGCAGAGCCTTATGAGGTTCCTTTTATTTTATTTGTTGAAATATCCACCGAATTCTAACTCCTTTACTGGTACAAAATTTGAAGACATTTTTATTGCATTGTTTAAATGACTCCTTTTTGCAGCTGTGCACCTGTGGTGAACTTGCATGTTAAAAACGTACTATATTAGGGATGCATATCATCTGAATGGTGTGCACATCATCTGTAGTGGTGTGCTGGGTGGAAGACGATGAGGTGTGGCTATGACTTATGGGGGTTTGCTTGATCTTCAACATTACCGATGGCCTCTGCTCTATTTTTGCACTGAATTCAGGGTGTCATATTCACCCAGACAGCAGTGTGTGTTCAGTGTAAGTGTGTGTGTCCAGGCCCGAATGCGATGTTTGATGAATGGGCTGAGAATAAATGAGGCGTGAGTTGCCACCAGTGGATGTATATATATAAGCCATCAGAAGCAGAAGAGTTGATCACTTAACTCATTTTTTAACGTTGCGTTATATGTCAAATATGAGATACAGGAAGTGACATCTGCATTTGGGTCCAGGTCCTGGAATTACTCCATTCTTTCATATCGATTGCATGGGGCAGGGCTGCAGACGAATATGGAGAAACACTTGATACGGTAGTGCAGAGCCAGACACAGCAACACAGATCTGAAGGAAAAAATTCATCTTTACTTATAATAAACTTGGATGAGGAGTCATTCTATTCCAATTATACTGGATGTTGTCCACTTCAGTTCAGCATCTCTCAGATTTTGAACTCTTGTTTTTGATAGACAGAATTTGATATATATACAGAGATGGGCACAAATACATCAAAATTATGTTGTTACAATTTACAAATACTTGCTCATCAAATGTATTTATTTAAAATACATAATACTGGTGTGAGGAATGTATTTAATTAATATACAAGTAATTAATTTGTCATTTGAACAAAAATACAAACAATATTCAGAAGCATTAATTTGAAAGAGACACTGCCATTACATAAAGTAATGGTGGAGTTAGATAAACACGTAAGAGAAAGAGAAGACCTTTCCCCTCGGACAGCTTATAACAACATTTTCTTTAACCCTAGCACTAGACAATATATCCAATATATTGATCCATATATCTTCTACTTTCTTATGTTCACTAAAGACACAACTGACTGTGTTTGCTTGAATTCTTTCAAGAATGTCTATGCTTTATTAATTAATGTTTCTTTATTGTTTTGTTATCATGTAAAAATAAAGCAGTCCTGCATACCTGTATTGTTGTACCCCCTAGTCCTGCTCAAGAGGATTCCTCAAGCTATTTCACTGTCAACAGTAAAAAAATCAACTCCTAAATATGCTGATATGTAGCTGATACAGGCCCTGTGTAGAATTCAGGAACCCTTGTTACAAGCAACACCAATGGCCATTAACTGAACTGAGGCCAGAAACGTATTGTTCATGCTCTTGCACGCAGTCGAGTAATGCAAGCGAGCAAAGGCCAGTGTGATTCACCGACATCATGTCGACAGATGAACTTTATTCAAATTATAACACTGTTATTAAATTAGTGAGCAATATCTATAATATCTATAATATCTATAATATATAGCAATATATTTTAATGCATAATTAGCCAGTTTTGCACTGAGCACCAAAATATCCCAACAATAAGAAGATGGAACCATGTATGAATTAAAGGGAAATGGAAGTTCTTTCATTAATTACTCAAGTCGTTACACACCCGTAAGACCTTTGTTCATCTTCCAAACACAAATTATGATTTTTTAAAATGAAATCCAAGAGCTTTCTGTTTCTCCATAGGCAGCAAAGCAACTTACCCATTCAAAGCCCAGAACGATTGGAAAGACTCCATGTGACTCTAGTCATTTAACTTCTGTTTTATTAAGTGATGGGAGTGCTTTATTTGTAATAAAAAAATAAACTCCCATTGGGGGAAGAGAAGGCACAATGATACTGGCCACGGCCCCGGGTCAGTGAAGTCAGTACAGTACTGGGTGCTGTAAAGCTTGCAACCGGCCCCCTGACCCTTCGAAGTCAAACTGGAGCCAGTCGCGGTGCACCGTCTTGGAAGAAGTGCACAGGAGGAGGGATTCGTGTGCGCCAACCGGGCCAACAGTATCCGCCAGGTTGAATCCTCCGGGCAGACCGCGCGACCCCACCTGTTTACCTCTTAACAATTTCATGGCCCTCTTGAACTCTCTCTACAAAGTTCTTTCCAACTTTCCCTCATGGTACTTGTTGACTTGGTCTCGTGCCGGTATTTAGCCTTAGGATGGAGTTTACCACCCACTTTGGGCTGTAATCACAAGCAAACTGACACTGCTAGTGGCCTCACACCATCCATGGGCTAAGCCTCCATCAGAAGGACTTGTGACCCCGGCCTGAGCAGAGAGAGTGGTCTTTTCCCTTGCCCCGTGGCTGGGCTCTCCCCTCTTCGCTCGCCCCTACTGAGGGAATACTTGTTAGTTGTTAGTTTTCCTGTGCTTAGTAATATGCTTAAATTCAGCGGGTCATCTCATCTATTCTGAATTTATAAGCGAGATGGAGTTGAGACAGGGAGGCTGTCCTTAAGAGAGGTTCGCCAGCTGGGGCCCAATGCACCACCGTCCCCCGGTCTGAC
Organism: Carassius auratus; assembly: GCF_003368295.1. Classification (NCBI taxonomy): domain Eukaryota; kingdom Metazoa; phylum Chordata; class Actinopteri; order Cypriniformes; family Cyprinidae; genus Carassius; species Carassius auratus. Next base: position 3,274,561 of record NC_039245.1, on the reverse strand, counting down.
CCCAATGGCGGCAGTGGAGGGGGTTCAGACCCAGTGGCAGCTCTGGAGAAGGAACTTCTCCTAGCTGCCTTCTCCCCCTGGAGAAGGACTTGGCGGGGCAAGGGGATGCGACCCAAGGTGGTCTGCATTTCGAAGGACAGAGAGGGATGGGGAAACCCCCCAAACCCCTCCAATCCTCTAGCCGCAAGTCTCAGAGGGCCCAATCAATGGGAAAGCGACCCTCAGACAGGCATGCAAATTTGAGGCCTTGCAACGTGTCACAGTTTGTGAAAAAAGGGGGGTTGTAACCATAGACGGGCGCTCCCTATGACTGGTGGTCTTTGAACTCACGGTCCCAGCAGGACGCCGGGCCTGTAGGTTACCCGTCGGGTGTGGAGGCCACCTCAAGGAAAGCACTGAAGAGACGTATCGTGATCCTTCCTTCCTCTGCTTACGCTACGATTTTCTTTTTTTTGGGTGGTGGCGGTAGGGAAGGGGAGACCTCCCCGCGCACACCCCGAGGACAAGCCGGATAAATTGTGCTGATAGGCTATAGTTGGCAGTACTGTTAATACAGGTGAAGACAGATATTGTATTATCTGAGAATAAAATGACCTTGATTAAGTATTTTAAGCATTTCAAATTTCTCTCAAAGTATTCAATGACAAATTACACAAAATTTTCTTTTTTTTTCATGCAAAATACAAATGACAGAATACTCTAAATTAGTCAAATACGCATTTTAAATACATTTAAATAAATACTGCCCATCTCTCTTTCTCTATTTATAAGGAAGTTAATGGTTGAAAAGCCTGTACCTCTTTGACATTATGAAGCTGTCAGATATATAAAAACAGCAGATGGCTCCTGTTTCAGCCGCAGTAGTTTAATATAACCTTTAGCCAGCGAGAGACCGATTCAGTGGTGTGTGTTGTTGTGCTTGTTTTATTCCTTTGTTAATGGCGTCTTAACCTTGAAATACTACGTGCGTGTGCACCTGTGGTTCTGGTGTCCTGACTGGCACGACAAAGATCTTGTCTCTCATGCAGAAAAGACAGATTGTAATTTCGTACTACCTGTCACAAAACCCATTCTAAAGTCATGGTTAAAGTTATTATTTTTTATTTTCTCATTAGGAGTCCTGCTGTACAGCTGCTGCTCTGAACCCAGGAGAAGTCAACAGCTGCCCAGTGCTTCTACCTTCACATGCCTTTCAACATCATGTCTCTGACACACACAAACACACACACACACACACAAACAAACAAATAGCTGTTATCTACTCATCACAGGCTGATTTTGTTTAGCTGTATATGTCATGCGAACGACTGCACCAAATGTTTTTTCTTGCTTTCTTGGTAATGGTTGTCATGGTGCCATGTTCCACAGATTGCTGTTAATCTGGGTAATTGTTTGCCTTTTTAAATGGGTAGATGGGGATCCTTCTATATATATGGTGTGGACTGACATTCTCTTTAGCCTAGAGCTTTGGAGCAGGAGTTTGAGGGTATTACACGGCACCAGACACACTGGCAGCAGCATTAATGTGGTGTTTATGGTTACTGTATTTGCACTATTGCTTTTGCCGGTACTACATAATTGCAGCCAGGATCCAAAATTAACTTTTTGAGTGAACTGAGAATTTACTGGCCATAAGTATTTCTTATCAGCCATGTAACTGCATTTTCCATTATTTCTTTTAATAATAGTTAACAGTGCAGGTCATTGCATTTTATGAAAAACCAATTGTGATTTTGCTGCAATTTTGCTTTAGTCAGCTAAAACGTATAGCCAGGGTGAAGGTTTAAACACCCTGGAAAAGGTACATTTGAACCATGTGTTAAGACACCAGCCAACTGGCAAACATTTTCTTTGCTTTGGTGCTCTGTAAGTGTTCATTTTGGCCTCTGGATTAAACCTTGTACCCAGTGACTCAACTCTAGGCATTTGGTTTGCTAAAATTGTTGCATTTACAATAATTAAAATTGTTATATCTACAAGAATCTATCTAAAATTGGACTTTGCTGTGCGTATTGATACGGTTTGGCACTTTCCGCCTTAGTATCGGGTTATATGTTCCAGTAATGGCCACAATACACAGTATGATCTTTATTATTTCTCTCTGGTAAGAAATGTAATGATTTCACTCATTTTGACAGTGGTTTACATAAAAAGTGGCCTGTTTCTTTATAAGAGAAATCATGGCAGTTGCAGATATTTATTTACAGTGCTAACCCTCATTTCAGTCAGTATCTGACTAGTTATTTTTGGTTTCTGTTTTCTGTTTAATACAGGCTCTGTTTATGGATTTAGTAATTCAGATAATCATTAATAAATTCAAATAATTGCTGCTATCTAAAATAGACTGATTTGATCATTCTATTTAATTTGAGTAATATATTGTAAATTAAAATAATTCAAATACTAATACAGAGAACATGGAGACATACATGGTAATAATTAGGAGCAGTTGCTAATCTGCCATCTTAATCATTAACATCTGTGATCCAACCACAGAATATAATACAGTACATGCAGTATTCCTTAAATCTATATTATTCACCAGGACATGTTACTGGGATTTGTTGTGGTCCAGCAAATTGTTATGGAAAAAGGATCTTTCCAGTTACGTGATTTCCTCCCCAGTATTGACATATATTCTCAGTAATTCTCTGTGTGTTTACACTGAGTTCTCTCTGTTGGCTTTGGCTGTTTGAATTGAGTGTTTGCAGTGAATGTGCAATGATCACTGCACATTTCCAGCATTGTGTAACACCGCAGACATCCCTGGACCTCTATATTCTGGCATGTTCTGGAGTTTAAGGGTGTTTATCCAACCCAGGTTCACATAAGGACTAACTTTTTGGGATCAACATACGGACATTTTTGACTATGCAAATGAATGGAAAACAGTAGCTGCTAAACTCAAATGGAGGCATCACTAAAATCAGCAAAGACATAAAGTAAAGCTCATATCTACCCCAATGCAGATTATCTGGGATGTTTATTAGGTGTCTGTTGTGTTTCTCTCTCTCTCTCTCTCTCTCTCTCACACACACACACACACACACACAGCACAGTACCTGCAGGTCTTCAGTCCAGTGCCTGACTCTGAGCAGTCTGTGAGTCAGTCAGTGGATGCAGTTACCATGGTGAGCATCAGTGTTTACTCATTAGGCTGCAGGATGGAAAAGTGATACAGTAATAGGTGATTAATGATTGAATAAATGAGCACTATTCAGGGAATGAGACAGATGGAATACAAAGAGAGGAAATGCCAGCTTATAATAAACGCATACATACATCATCAGCCTTCACAACCAGAACATTTTACGAGTTTCATTGATACTGGGCCAGAGGAAGAAACACTGGATTCGGGGATGACAGAAAGATGATTATTTTGGCAATTTTAAGGAGAGCACTGCATAGTCTCAATTCTTTTTTTGACCACCAGAGGGTGTGTTGTACTTTAGGATACAGCCATTATGATCAAGAGAAGGAATAATCCAACTGTCTTTACATTGGCTTATGATTAAATAACATATGATAACTTACAAGCTGAGTGGAACGTTTTTGTGGCTCAGATGGTGTCTGATGTCTCACTCCAATAGTTGGCTTTGCATTGTTGTGTTTGTGCTTGAGTGAGTGTATTTATTTGCAAAAAGTTCTCTAGGGGGAATTCTGTGATGCTTTTCTTACCTTTTTTTCTTTTCTTTTTTTGTGTGATAAATCTCTTTGAATTGCTCACCTGGCCCTAGATGAGTGTGCAAAAGAGACTGAATAAGAGCTTTTTATTATTTTAGTCTTCCATAAGACTTTGTTTCTCTGGGTGAGCCAGTGCTGTTTATTTCAACCCTGAAATGCAATTTAACATTTAAACTGCATAATGATAAAACATGCTATTTATATCTCTTTCAAATTTAGTTAACAGTTCTAAAATTGTATATGCACCAATGCACCAGAGCAGTATAGTTGTAATTTATATATCTATTAATTTAAAATTTTAAACCAAACTATTTTGTTTTGCTAAGCGTTTTTCCTTATTTACATGTGAATCATCGCATTTACAGCGCCCCCTAGAGGGAGGGCTATATTCGTCTGTGGAGTCCATTAGGTTTTAGTAACGGACCATATTTAAAATGATTCACATTGACATTTTCTCATTCTAGTTGCATAGACATCGTTTTTTTTTATCTTACAACAAAGTTCCTCCACCCGTGTGCTCATGGTGATTATCTTTCCCAGTGCTGAGACGAGTTATATCATGTCCTGAATTTCATATAACCGCATCACCTGCAAATGAGGACTGAATGACTCAAACACCATGTTAAGAACAAGTTTGGGGTAACAATTTAGAGCGATGATAATTCTTGTGCAGGAATGAAGACCAACTGGTTATGAAGCCAGAAAACAATCTGTAAACTCTTATTCGATATTAGTTTCCTGATGAAGTCAGCGTTCAAAGTTAAGTTAAAATAATTTTAACCCCAATTCATATTTTATTTCCATACATCCTGTCATTATTATTTTGTTTGATAACCAACCTGGTTTCCATTTTCTACCAAGAAAAAAGAATCCAAAGCAATCGGTCAAAAAAACAAAATGAACACTGCAATAATACCATCGTAATACTAATACTTAGTCAATTGTTTGTCTGTTTTGTTGAAAACGTGTTATTTTTTAAAATGAGATCAGGGACAAATATTGCTCCGATACTGGACTCTCCCCCTTGACACCCCTGTTTTCTGGCTCTCTAAATAAACTAGTCGAAAAGCCCTGGTTTAAAGAGTCATGAACCCCCCTGAGTATTATGGACAGGAACAAAGCCTGTTGAGTATGCTCTTATGAAACATGTATTTGAACATTTGTTTTTTATATTCAGTACTTTTTGTCTGACTTTAATAATGAAAGTGAAAATTTCCTTGATTCTCTGTGGTAAGAAATGATGCTATTCATGCCTAATTTAATACCAACTGCTTAGATTCAGAACTGGAAGTTAAAAAATATTCTGATTTGTCTGGTCTTATCTAATCTTAGTTCCTTAATTTTTCTCCCCTTTACTCTCAGGACAAGGTAAAACCTGTGAAGGTCTCTAAGAAGCCAGTGGCTGCTGGAGAGGAAGGAGAGCAGGTGCGGAGTGAAGGAGCAGAGGAAGACCATGGCACTGAAGAGGAAGTTGAGGTTGAGGAGATCATAGAGGAATCTCGTGCTGAACGCATCAAACGCAGCGGCCTCCAGAAGGTGGACAAGCTGAAGGTAGCCTTCAGCAAGGAGCAGATGGAGAAGACCAGACAGAAAACCAAGGAGAATCTGGAGAAAACCCGACAGAGAACTAAAGAGAACCTGGAAAAGACACGTCAGAGAACCCGAGAGAACCTTGAGAAGACCAAGAAGAGCTTGGGCAAGAAGATGGGTAAGCTAGGAACAAAGATGACGCCTAACACTGAACGCCGTGAGAAGATCCGCAGCTCCAGAGAGAAGATGAAGAAGTCACTGACGCCCGATCACACCGTCTACGCCCGCTCCAAATCAACCACCTACCGTGTAGCACCTTTCACCTTCCACGTCAAGAAGATCCGTGAGGGTGAGATCGAACCCACACCAGAACCAGAGGAAGAGGAGGAGGAGGAGCAGGTGGAGCAGAATGAGGAGGTCCAGGAGGAAGGAGGTCTAGTGTCAAGGGTGGAGGAGAGTGTCCTGGTCAATCTTGACAGCCTGGAGATGGAGGCCTTACTAGAGGCATCTGATCAATCACGGCTGGCGTTCCAGGAGACGGCGAGGCCGAGGGAGAAGGCTGGCCAGTAAATCCAACATGCTGAGCGCTGGGAAAAATAATGTGGAGGTCTGGAGATAAATCAGGCTAAAAGGATGTAGGGAACCGAGATGTGCTTGAGGTTGGAATAAAGAGCAAATGAAGTCGACTGGACCTTTGGCTGAACATTTGGTTTGTCTGTTTCTTACTATCCTCTCAACCCCAAGGTTGCATTTTTTGTTTTATTTTGTTTTGTTCAATTGTCCATTTTTACATTGATTACTGGTTAATTTTGTGTCAAATAAAAAAGATCAAATCATTTCAAATTTGATTCCCAAGACTTAATTTACATTTAAAATCTAATCATATTTTCATAAACACTCTCATGGCAATTAATTCCTGTATTAGACATTTCATTTTAACTTATTCAGTTGTAATCAAGGCTACCCGGGTGCATCCAAATGTGTCCAATATATATTTATATTAAAGTGTCTATATTTCATGAACACCTTGTGTTCTTTGTACTATCATGTGACGTGATGTCTGCTTATTTCAACAGTATGAATTAAAAGCAGGCTCTATGCGTCTTGTAGAACATCTGGGCTTTGTTTTAATGTCATGAATGAACTGTTGGAAGCCGTTGAAAGGGAAAACTACAGGGTGCTGGAAAGTATGTTGTCTGTTGGAAATATTGTTGTGAGGGAAGGTAAATAGAAAAATATTCTAATTAAAGTGAAAATGGAAAGAAACAGTTGCAAATAACTACTGACTGGACTTTTTTCTTTGAAAACTGAAGGTTTCAGTAATGACGTGGATTCTGGGGAGCTGTTTTGTGGTGTAAACACCGATCTGAATGTAATCCAAGCTCCAAAGGTTTTAAATGCTTCACTCTCTGACTCAGACTTTATGGAAATTACTCATTGCTTCAAATGACATCCAGAGATGGTGTAATGTAATATTTTATCTATATATGTAAAGAATAAGCTCTTAAAGCCTATAAGATCAAGTGAAATATCAGTTTTATTCATTTTGAGTTATATTCATTGGACGGTTTGCCTTGTTTGAATATATACACTTTAACAAGTTCAAAGTAAGGCTATTAACTTTCATATACACACACGAATACAGTATTACGTGAAGGTCTGAATGAAGCTGCTTATGGCTCTGCTGCTATCCTTGATTTGTGGCTGTAGAAATGGATTTTAGGCCTAGATTGATTGTAAAAACAAATAAAAATGTCCACCTTTCTGCTGTGAGACCTGAGGCTTGCTTTATTTATTTAAGAAACAAAATGTTTGGGTATGAAGAACCTAAATGCTAAAACGTTTCATTACTTTTTTTTAAGAGTCTCTCTCTCTCTGTCTGTCTCTTATTCTCTGTATTTACTGACCTGAGCAGAAGCTGCACGCTGTAGATCATTAGCGTCTGTTATATTGCTCTGGTGTGCAGTAGTGAAAAGTAACATTGTGGTGAACAGACATGGACCACTGACTGATGGTTTAGACACACACACAGCAATACCATATCTATATCATGTTGATAATTTATAGGCCTTAAAATTTGCATATAGAGTAGGCTTTATAGGGTTAAATAGAAAAACCAAAGTGTAACTTTCCCACGTGTTACATGAGGTCAGTTATATAATGCTGGTTTTTCTCAAATCTTAAGACCAGAGATTAATTCATTTATAAGTGAATCCATAATTTAACGTAAAGGTTTCAAAAGCACCCAAATACATTCTTTATAATGTAATGAAGTACTACACAAAAAAAATGAAAGCTTGTTTTCTAAAGTTAGATGTGCCATGTTTGAACAAGAATAAGGTATAATGCATTACTACAGTATACAGGCTGCTCTCTCTTTATGCTGTTTTTTTCCTCTGCTTCTTCCCTCATGCTCTGTCTGTCTGTTATCTGTCCTCGGTGGTGTTGTGTTGGTCGTAGAGGGAATACATTGAATAATCAATGAGAGGAATCTGATTAAGGAGAGTGCTTTTCCAAATGGGGGACAGAAGACGGCAGAAGACAAAGAAAGAGACTGGGGAATAGACATAGCACTATCTACATACATATGTGTGTGTATGTTTTATTTATTAACACCTCTATAATAAGATTAACGTTTTTTCTTGATATCTTAATAATGGAACAGATATTAAAATTTTTCACTCAAATAGTTAGCAGTCTCTTTGGATATATATCAGATTTGTCGATATTGTTCATTACATGAAACTGTTTGTAATATAAATGTGTGAGATGCAGTATAGACTTGCACATCTGTGTTTTCCATCAGTGTCTCAGACGAACAGGTGGTTGTGTGTTTACAGAAAAAAAGACTAATTAGAACCCACTGAGCTGATGTTTATCTGCTATTTTTTCTCTGTGCTGTTTAAGCTGTGTGTGAACTTGCTACCTGGACATATGTGGAGACAAAAACACGTGAGGCTTGTAGCGGCAGTGAGGAATGTGTGCATGAGTTTTGTTTTGTCTGAATACATAAAACTGTTAAATATGGGGTGCATACATTGGTTATTAATCATATGTGTGACTTTCCAAATTACTTAACCATATTATGAAGTCAACCATTTTGTAGATGTGACTTAAATTAGGATGTTTCAAATGTAAGTCATTGTAGAATAAGCAGATCAAATGAATGTTTGGGGATTTTATTCACACCAGTGTGACATGTGCCGAGAATCAAGAAATGACAGTAAATACATGTTCATTATTCCCTTGTTCTTTATTCTGCTTCTATCATCATTGTCGTCCACTTCAGTGGTTGACATAACAAAACAACGTTGTATTTCTAAAATAAAACTTGAGGAAGTGCTATATTTAGTGAGCAACAGGCCTAATTGCAGCAGGCCTCTGAGATCTTTAACGGATCTGTGCAAGAGCGTAAAAAGTATTTTGTTAAAGATATAACTCGTACATCAATGTAAATTCTGTCATTATTTAGTGAAAGACTGTAATGTTGACATTATTCACTGTATATGTTTTTCTATTCTTAACCCAAGTGAGTTTTTAACTTAAGAAAAAACAGACGCTGTGAAAATATGTTCATGAGGCCTTCATTTCAGTATTAATGCTACAAATGTGATGTGTAGTTTCCAGAATAATTTCTTGACACAGCATCGTATATGAATGTTTTGTCACTGTGAGTCCTGTTTGGCATTAAAGACAACACTGAGAGACCAGAAAAAAAAAAGCCAAGAGCTTCCTGAACTTGCACTGGAACTTCTGGACTGTGGAAATCAAAGACAAAGTTCCTTCGAAATGTGTGAGTAAACACACCAGAGCTGCTCAATCATGATGTCAATTTGTAGGTGAATCCAGGGTTTCCTTTGGGAATTTCAGAGGGTTTTTAACAATATTTTTTTTATTTCTGAGTAAGAAAGGACTGTGGTTAACATTACCTGAAGAGACTTTACTTTTGTTCCATAAATTACAGACAGTGTCACACCTGAAACATGAATTTTGAAACCACTGCTACACTAAAAACCCATTAGAAATTCCTGTAGGAACCCATATACTGTGAAACAGCTGATACTGTTTCTGGTTTTGGGGCTACAAACTGAATATCTCTAGTTAAAAAACTATAGTCCAGTATCTTTATTGATATTTTGTTTGCTAAGCCATATTGTTTAGAAAATGATTGCATTTGCAGCAATAAATGTTTTCAGTCTCATAAATAAATAATAATAATAAATAATTAAATGTGTTTTGATAATTAAATGTGTTTTGTTTTTATTTAATGATTCAATATGTAATTATTTGTTATGCTTCATACATAATATTTGAGCTGAGTTGAAATTCTCTATTTAAAATGAATTAATAAACCGCACTTTGCGTTATATTGTGTTTTATATAGTGAAAATTAACTTCATTTAGTTTCGCTGTGTGATTTGTGGCCAGTGACACACTTAAACGTGCAGTGTTATAAAAAACGATCGAAAAGATAAGAGCAAACGTCACGACAGTACACTTTTTACATCCTCTGAATTAAAAGTTGAGATGACGTAGGTACTGCCAGTAATTCAGATGACTTCCAGGCTTGCTGTTCTAGAAACTCGCCCTCCCCCCGCCGTGCCTGGTTTCAGAACAGCGCGTGACGAGGGAGGCCAGAGCGGTCGGAACAGCCTGCCGAGTCAGGGCCATAAACACAGGCGGACTCGAGCTCGCTTGTTCTATGTCCCGCCTCCTTTGCGTCGTTCGAGTTCAGCGATTGGACAAAATCCTGAACTCGTCCGTGAGAGCGTCAAAGTCCTGTCAATCAATGAGAAACTGGAAATGTGCAGCCCTTTTTCGCATAGACCACTGTAGCTTGCGTGTTTGTAGTGACGGAAAAGTTGGTAAAGATATTTTTAGAAAAGCTTATAAACTCTTAAACGGTAGTTAGTAAAGTCTATAACGTGTTGATTGTGCTTGTATCGGCGGGGGACGTTTTCTCAGAAACCTTGAACGACACTTAGAGGGGTAAGTTGTCCAGCCACGTCGCTTTGTAAGGCAGTGAAGAAAGGCACTTTGGCGCAGCTCTGTCTCTGTGAAGATCGTACACGAGTAACAGTGTCAGATGATGTTTTGCAGTGTTGCTTCAGATCAGTTTGCGCTGATGTATCGATAACAATCTTTGCTGCTAGATACCGAGAACGGGATGCGCTCGTGACGGAAATAATGTACACACATTGTTTCATCTGAGCCGTTACATGAACATAGACGAATGTCACTGTGACATGACAAGACGATAATAGTTATTTGGCTGACTTGGTTTCACAAACATTTAATATGTTACGAATTCCTTAAACAATACAAGATACGAATCCGAAGAAACAAAGTTTTCCTTATCGCTTGAATGCATGTTGTGTAACTTGATGTCAAAGGTTTTTTTTTTTTTTTACCTGTTTTGCTTTATTTCGTTGATTCATCATGAATGCAGATTCTTGGTTATGTCATAGCAGGTTTATAGATGCCTTATTGTCGTCTCTCCTGTACGTCTTCTTCTCCTCGGAGTCAGTCAATAAAGCCTTATTTGACCTGGCTGTCAGCATCTTACAGTAATGCCACAGTGTGCTTGTAGTACCAAATAGACAATATTAACATTAAATTGGGTGAGGTTAATAAAACTATGACGTGAGAAAGGACCAAGTGTAAATACATAAAATACCTTTATACTGTGAGTTAGAATCAATAATACAATAATAATGTGGTAATAATACAATAATTCTAATACTAGCATGTTATTTACAACATTGCCAAACCGACCAAAGTACATTAAAAAAATTAAACTACATAAAATAAATAGGGTGAGGCAATTAAGGATATACATTAAACCAAAGAGAAAACAAAGAACAATCATAGAATAGCCTAATAAACCTCTCTTATTTTCACTTCTCGTTATTGTTGCAGTTATTGGATTTATGCCCGCCGACCCAGCATAAAAACAGCTCTTTAAATCCCAGTTTGGCAGCTTTTATGTTTTAGGATTTAATTCTAGCAGTTGCACCGGTTGTCGAGTTTTTTTTTTTTCTCACGCGCTAATTGCTGGGGGATTCCCCACCTCTGCGTCATGACGTCACCGCTTCCAGTATATGGCCGAGGGAATCCTCCTCGCGCGCGACGGTGAACTGCGGCGTCTCGTCCTGCGCCTCTAGTTGGTCGCTGCATTTTCGCTTCTGTCTTTCATGTCGCCTCATGGAGTTTTGCTTTACACTCCAGATTAGATTAGATCAGTTTCAGTTTTGCACGATGACCCGGAGAGATAGACAACTTAGAAATTATGGGTTACGAGATTTATACTTTCTACCACTTATTTTGAAGATTTGTAATATATATATGTAAAATGTAAATCAAATTACACATTTACAAAAACGTCATAAGAAGTGCATGCTTGAATTTTGGTTCCCATATGTGGTGAACATATGTGGATGCCTGCTCTCCCTGTACTCTTTGGTCCAAAAAAAAAAAGAAGGAAAAATATAAATAATTTTTATGATTGGAATTATTAGTGCTCCATATCTTCATTCTTTGTTTCTTCAGTCATGTGTATCTGAAAAGCTGCTTCTTTTGTTTCCCTTTTAAAGTGTTCATTGCTAGGAAGAACTTAACACTGTAAAAAAAAAAGGGATCATCATTTTTACTGTAAATGCTTCTAGTCTACAGTAAAAACATGTTAATTGTTTAACAGTATTTTCTCTTACTCAGAACTGTATTAGATCTAATGGGAAAGGTCATGTAATTTTAGAGTAAAATGCTGTTAAATGTTATTTTTTCAATTTCAAAAACTGTACAAACGCTCTTATAATTTACAGTGGAAAAACTGTAAATCCACATTCACTTAGAGAAAGGGACACCTCACATTTGATATTTTTTTCATTTAAATAATTGTTTATGTCAGTTAGGGTTTTATTTCACATTTCATGTTTTTAAATGAATGTTTACTGGATTGTTTTATGCTGTGTGTTACCATGATGTTTTGTGTTGATTTATGGCACTATGTGCACTTTATATATATTAGCATTTATCTCAGTTTGTGGAAGAGGTACTTTGAAGGTGAACTTTGATCCATTCTCATTAGAACTGTTTTTTAGGTGGTTGTCAGGATATTATAATGGTAATAGTTTGTAGTAATTTGGATTATTAACATTATTTCAGTTAACAAAGTATATATTGTTATTATTATTATTATTTTACTTTTAATTTAAGGTCAGTCTGTACAATTTTTGTAATAAAGGTACTCAGATCAGGATTTTTGGAGCCGATCACAAGAAGCAGTATCTGTTGATAGTTCACAGATACCAATCTTTTTGAAGCCTTATTTTTATCATGCCTCGATTGTGCAAGTGATAATTCCTGTGTCAACTGTGCTGCTCGCTTATAGTGGAGATGCGATGGTCATTTAAAGCCTTTTGAGAGGGAGAGAGAGCATGCTGTGATTCACTCACACTGTTTGTGAAATTTCGTCTTCACAGAAATAATTCAAATTACACTGAAAGTTATTTAATAAAGGAATATGAATTGTACCTTTCCTTCAGCATTATATCATTAAAGATCTTAAGCAATTCAAATAGATGATATCACCCTTGCTGCGTTAAACAGTCACTTCCTCTATGTCTTCCCAATCTCACTTATAATGCACTTCAGAGAAGGGCGTAGAGTTCATTTTTCCAGGGACTCAGACCGCAACATTAGACTCATAAATCTACATCTTGTTTTTTCTGGGTCCCTAAGTAATGACTCACACCATTATCACAGAGTGAACTGATCTAATGAAGGCCAGTTTTACCTTTAACCAGTAGTGGAACTTCAGTGAGTACTGTGTAAGACGAGGCTTGGGAGTATATAATTATATAGTATTTAGAAATATTATTTGGAAAAAATGCTTTCAAGGGGTCACAGTTATGAAGATCGTATGTTTTTGCAGTACACAAGCCGCAATTAAGAAAGCTGACTCCACTGTGAGTGACACTGTCTCTCTCTCTCTCTCTCTCTGTCACACACACACACACACACACACACACAAGACACAATACTTTAAAATTCAAATTCAAACTTCTGGGTTTTGCTGTTCTTAAATCTTAACAATGATTCCTCATTCCTACATAACACACTAAAGAAAAGGAAAAACAGAAATCGCATCACATGACCCCTTTGGCCTAAATAAATAATCATAAACATTTTTCATTAATTGCTTTTTTGCAAGATCTTGTAGGGTTTCGGGTTAATTTTGTCAGCTTTTTTCATTTCAGTCCTGTGTTAAAATGTCCTTGTTAGCTTTTTATCATATTTAGTCAACCTTATCCTAATTAGTTTTAGTCAAGTTTTAGTCGACTAAAAGTCTCAACATTTTAGTCTAGTTTTAGACTAAAACTGACATTTTAGCAGTAAGATTATTATTAATCAACCATACAGCAGTATTCATTTTATTAATTTCATAGTCAGGTTTTAGTCAATGAAGTAGTGGTTAAACTGATACTAATTTAACCATAATAAGTTATTATTATTATTTATTTAAATAATTTTAGTAAACATAAATCAATAGAATGTTGTCATCATCTAGTGTTCTGATTTATTATAGGCTTATTATTATATAAATCGATAACAAAGACTTATGCAGGCTCTGTTTACATTATCAAAACAACTAAATAAAACCAACCCTCTACGGACACCTTGGCAATTGAATCGCCATTGGCTTTTGTTTACTCGCCAGACTGAGACACAGATTGCTCGAGGGAGAGAGAAACTCTGAAGTGCTAAGTCATAGTGTTCAACGAGTGAAAATATATTTGCTAAACTTAAGGCTGATTTATACTTCTGTGTCAGACCTACGCTGTAGGCTGAGTATCAATTTTCATTTATACTTCTGCGTCGTTGTCCGCGTCGACGTGCAGTACACGTGCAAACCACTAGGATGCAGTGTCCACGTGTATGTTGCTGGTGTAACCCGCAGTACCACGACAGAAGCCGAAGAAGAAGCGGCTCATCAGAGAAGCATTAAACCAGAGACAATAGTCGTTTCTCAATGTCAAGGATACTTCAGAGAACACGTAAATGGAACAGGCTAGCAAGTGCACGTAATTGCATCATTACGTCAGTGAAAAGGTCCGTTTGAATAACACTGTGAATGGTATCATTAAATTACTTTGGACAACTTAACTTATAAAATAAATGCCGTTGACGCAACCAATTGTTAAATGACTGGTCCGGTTCAGTTAACCATTTGAATTTGTATAATTTACAATATTGTACTGGCATTTAAATGTCAAACTTTACTTATATTTACTACAGTTATAACAAATGTTTGGTAAAGTAAATAAAAACCGTTAACGCTCCGACTACGTTAATGTTCGACATTTTTACATTTTTGAACTAATGTTAGATTGCAAAGCTGCGCGCATAGGATTGTGGGTGATTTGAGAGCGCGAAGGATACACATGTGCAATCCTTTCCTATGTATGGGATATTCTTCGAACGAAGGACTCAGTCCTTGGTTGAAATTCCGAGGATCCTTGATATTGGAACAGTCCTTCGACGGATGTCGATGACGTAGCATCCTCGAAATACTGGCTTTCGAGCATCCTTCCTTGACATTGAGAAACACCTAATTTATAAGAGACATGCCACTTCCTCAATCCTCAATACAACTATATAAGGAAAAGCCGTAACGGCAAAGATGGCGGTTGTATGCACATGTCCCGCCCCTCCCGCTGGAAAGACAATCATCTGCTTTTAACAGTCAAGCCGGGAAACATTTAAGCCTATCGTCTGGTTCCAGTGACGTATGTGCACAGTTGAGGAACCCTTGCACATGCGTAGTAAAAGTATAACCTGTGGGGATTAAAAAAAAGCCTTTTTAAACCTTTTTTTGGGACAAAGTCTTCAAAAATTTTCAACAATTTTTATCATATTTTACTGCTGTTTCTATATGTGCAGTTTTTATGTCCTGGTGACCAGTGAAAGTGCAGTTCTGACTCTCTGCCCATTCATTTAGATAGGAGCCTGGTCTTGTTAGTCTGAAATAGCTGCCCGGAGGCATTGCCAAGATGGCAGCCGAGTGGCACGACTTGCCTAAAAGGACTTTAATTAAACACAAATCCACCGCAAACTCTTATGGCCGCTGCCATCTTGCCTGCCGCCATTACTGTGTGCCTGCGAAGTGTGACACTTGCCGGTGCCCTCTAATGACATTTCAATGAAAGTGTATCCTGCTCATTAAAGAAAATGTCTGGTGAAAGGGAACATTGGGTAGATGATGTCAGGCAGTGGCCAAAACTTACTGATAAAGGTAATTTATTGACAACATAATGTAATAATGTAAAAATATGTAATGTAATGTAATTAAGAAGTGTATTAATTGATGACAACAATAAAACCGAATGCTGTCATTACTAGCTGTGTTGCTAATATCTTCAAAAGTTTCACAAGTTTCAAATAACTATTAGGTCATCCTTAAAAATATTCCACTTTTGACGCACATCTTGATCCTCTGCTCGACCAGGAACTCTGTGTAATCCGTATGGCCGTAGACATGGGCAGTCAATGTGCAACAAAGGTTTGTGAATTTCACAAACGGTTTTATTCTAGGCATGTAGTTTTGTGCTGTTGTTAAAACAGCCAACCACACAACACGCTCTTCCCGGCATCACTGGACAGCATACGTACTAAAAAAAAATAAATAAAACTAACTTTTCGTACACCTAACATCTGCTACAGCCGCCTACGGGACCAACACGTTACTTCTGCTACTTCCTTAGCAGCAAGGCACGCAGTAATGGCGGCGCTGCTTTACTTCTGTGTTTCGCCGGATTTGTGTATAGTCGTGATGGAGGCAAATAAATATCAAATCATTAAATAATTATCTAAAACTACAAAAAAGAGTCCAAGACGGAACAGGAGAAGATGGCATTCTTTCCATCTCCACAAGGACTTGTACCACGGCAGATCAACATTGTTGTTCACGGACAGCTATTGATGTATAACGCTGTGTAGTATAATATATAAGAAATTTGTTCTTTGCTTTGTTTTATATTATATAAGAAGGTGTAACATTAAAATCAATGATTACACGGCTCTGTGGAATACTTGATTCTGATTGGTCAGTCGCGATATTCCGAGGTACGTTATCCCTGGATAACAACCTGTAAATGCTTATAACACAGACTCATCCGGGTAACAGCAGTCGGCGCTGTACTCTTGCTTGAACTATTTTTTTCTTGGTGGAAGCTTTGTCTGGGTCCTGATCACCCTGTCAGGTTTATTCTGTGAGAACAACTGGCTGGATGCACATTATCCCTTCCCTAAAGTGCACATAAGCACACACAAAACTGAAGTACATATGGAAAGAAGAAGTATAAATCAGCCTTTATACTTAGCCTCTAACTTTTCCGCAATTAGGAGCGAGAGCGTGCGCGTGTTTGCCAGATTGCTTAAAATAAGGAAAACACAACAAATGTCTGAATTTAACAGTGACGATCTTATTCGAGGATTAGAACTCTTGATATCTGCCAATATCACTCATGAAAGATCGCGTAGTAGAGGCGTGTAGAGCAGTCCATACAAAACATTAGGTCTCCTTTTTTTGATGCAAGTAATAATACGTTTTTGGTAAAGTTTTTATCTTTTTGAATGCATTTTAGTCTCGTCTTATTTTGTCAACGAAATTGCATGTTGATATAGTCTTAATTATCGCTTATTGACCTTATTATAGTTTTGCCTAAGTCATGGAAAAAAAGCTTGTCAGCGAACATTTTTCGTCATAGTCTTCGTTAACGAAATTAACACTAGTTTTATGCTATTTCTGTAGCTTTCTTATTTACACCCACATATTGAAATGTGCTCTTTGCCATAGTGCCTCCAGCATCTGATATTTCTAGTTTTCAAGTTGATTAAAATGGATGGGGAAGTTAATTTTTTTTTTTATATATCACATTTGTTGACACATACATACAGACGGTTGGTCTGGGAGTGCCCCCGGGAACACCCCGTCACATGATGTGTCACATTGCCTTGGCGCCAATTAAAATACATAGGACAATCATGCCGAAGAGTTGCGGTGTAATTTTCTGTACCTCCAATAAACTAACAAATTATGAATTGAAATTCTACATCCTTCCTAATAAACATACAGAACCAGAAAGGATGACAATATGGCTACAAGCAATAAGTTGTGAGGATGATCAAGGGAAGTTGTGGAATCCCAAGACTAAGAATGTGTTTGTGTGCAGTCGGCATATCACCACAGAATGCTACGTTAAGATTGTGTTCATTATTAACGTTATCAAAACTGTGTAAGGTAGTTTCAGAAAGTGGCATGCATATTTAATTAGCCTTATCATTCTAATCATTCTCCATGGTTGAAGCCAAATCTTTGGAGTTGAAAATATGTGGGTGTGGATTGGGGAGGTTGTTGATTTAGAGCAGTTATTGTTGCAGTCGTTGAGATCTGTCAGGCACAGCAGCTGTTTGTTGGATCTTTGAAGACAATTTCATCAAGAAGGTAATGGTCGAACATGGAAGTTAGGTATACTTGCTTAATAATGTTCTACATTGACCGCACACATCTTTAAAATATGCCTCCCTTTCGTAGTTGTTGGCAGATTGGTATGGTATAATTAGTCACTTTTAAAGGTAGAGTAAAGGTCAGTGGGGTCAGACACTGTAATTGTAAACTACTTAACTTGTATAGCATATTCAACCTGGTTGTCCAATTGCTCTCATTTAAAACTTCATTAGGTTTGTGCTAATTTTGGGATGCTGCTTAAAGACTCAGTGCATGTCGTTTCAAATTTGTTGCTTTGTTTTTACGCAATATATTGATATATGTAGTATATATTAATTATTTTTCAAATGAAAACCGTTATACTGCAGACAAGATCTTTGACAGTTTCTCTGTTAAGTTGTGTCATTTCGTAGAATTTGCTCCTACTTTATTTATTTTTAGGTTGACCTATATGACCTTTTTGTGGTGTTTAAGACCAATCAGATACAGATAAGTGTTTAAAACCTTTAAAGGAGGCTTACAGGTCAGTGTTAAAAAGCCTTGCTGCACAAGCATCCATTATAATTTTTGACTTCATGTAAGATGAAAGTCAGAATATGACATGCTTTTGCCACTGTTGTTCTATATAATAAGTGTGACATACTTTATATTCATTGTGATCACATATTGAAGATTCATGGTTTCATTGCCATTGCAGTGGTTTAAATTCGTGCACACTTATGTGAAACCCATGCCAGTTTTGCTGAAATGCAGCCAGCAGCTGTCAACTGTTCCTGATATTACTTGTTTATGCCCTGAGCTTGCTCTACACCTGACTGCCTAGAGACTTTGATTCTCTCCTTCTTAAAAGAGAATCAAAAGTTGTGTTCATTCTGCACATAAACAGTTTTTTTTCTTGATCTGATAAATATACACATGGGGATGTCACCCTCAGGTCACATGATGAAATCTAACTGATTCAATCAGCTGATTTGCAAGCAAACAAATGATTACATTTTATTACTAATTTGTTAATATATGTTTTTAATTAGGATAATATGGATATTATGGACTATGCTGCATATAGTTAATAATAAATGCAGGTTAAGCCGCGTTCATACTGCATTCATTTTTCAGTTCAGTTCGTTTTAAGATTTCCTTATGATTTTGTTCATGAATTCTTCCTACTTTGGCATGTTATATCGTATGTCTTTATATATTTGTGATATTGGAATCAAGGTGAAGTAATTACAGAAATTACTTTATTACAGTTGGTAATGGTGTTTGTTTTGGGTAAAAATCTGGTAAATTAATTTCTGTATGCCTTGCAAACTTGAACAGTTTTATGTACAGTGTTCTACATTGCTGTTGCAAATTCTGCTGATTTGTCACTAAGATATTGTTATCTAAGTGACTAACATGGATAAGGTTTTGTCAGAATTGCAAATATGACTTGATGGTAGTGATAGTTTTGAATGCATCAGTGAAAATGTGTTATTTTATAAACCAGTATAACTATAAACCAGTCTGTAATGATTTAAATGTATTTTATGACATAAGATTGTAGCTCTATAGCTTCCAACTTGTTGCATATTATGTATTTGTAAAGAAAATGTGAACAAAGAAAAATGTCAAGTAAATGTAATATTTAATGAAAAACCTAACTATATCTAGCAAATATAAAATATATTTCACAGCAGGGCAAGAAATGCAATAAAGTAAATGCAACAAAGTTCGGCTGATGCTGTGCAGCATTTTTTATTCATGTTTCAAAGTTCAATCTTCAATGGATTACATGTATATTTTTGTCATCAGTCTTGAATGTGTGTGAGCCTTATTATTATTTTGCACTAATTACTTGGTCCACAAGGTAGCAACACTGAAGTCACAGAAACACAGAAGTTGGTCATGGCATGCTGTCAACTGGACTTTGAAAGGCCATTCCTGCAGTTTCAACACTGAAGTAAACCTTGGTTTATTATTCAAAAGTCTACCCCCGACTTCCTTTTACTATTTAGAATATGATCCTCTGCTGAGTGTTAGTTACGGTTAATTCCAGAACTTATCAGAATAACAGAAAATCCGTTTCAAGCAGTGGAAACTGCAGGAATGCCACTTAATTAAACCGTACATCTGTTCAAACTTGTATCTTATGAATGATTGTTTGTGCCGTAGTAGACAGGTAGGAGGTGAGAGACATTGTTAAAGACAGAGAACAACGGATCAGAACAGCTCGCTTCTGTAATCTTCACAGAAATGAAAAGGAAGCTAAGGTCACAGCCAGGTCTTTTTATCTCACACTGAATGTTGATCTCCTCTGTGAGTGTCACATACTTTGAACTACACCAACATTACGCTTCCGACAGCTCGTGTGGAATAGTAAGCAAAAGACCTTTTAGAAACACAACAAGGCTGTGAAAGCAGTAAGAGTAGTGAGTTAATGAGTTTATTTGTCCGGTGTGATGACTTTTCATGTCCCCAAAAACCTCAGTAGTCCCATTTTGCCACTTGTTAGCAACTGCCTTTTTCAAGAGAAGTAAAAGCGTTAATTAAATAAATAAAATGTGAATATATCTTGAACCCACTGATTTCAGGACAATAATAAATAATCTAAAGAACCTTTCCACTAAAAATAACCTTTTTGAAATGGAAAGATTCCATGTTAAAGGGATAGTTCACCCAAAAATGAACATTTGCTGTGAATTTACTCAGCTCAGGCCATCTAAGATGCATACGTTACGTCATTGTGTGATTATGAAAACAAACTAGTGAATTGAACTAGTTCATTGACCTGAGCTGTCAGAAAGAACCAGTGTATATAAAAGAACCGCATTTCCCTGTTTGCCTGAGAATATAGATTACAGGTAATGATGTTGTAAGTAATGCTCAGTTTCTTGCACAGATTGATCGTTTCGCTTCATAAGACCTCAATATATCATCAGGAGCCACAGGTATTCATTTTGTTTTCATTGCTGTTAGTGTTGCACAATTGATTGAATTGAATTTCTAACCGCAATTACAATTATGAATGCCACAATTATGTTATAGTTCAAAACCGCAATTAATCATTCAACGTCCACTTATGTTATTCTGCGTGCTTAAGATGCATTATTTTTCCCTACATCTTATCTTAAGGGTTTTTCCAATTATTTTAATTCAAGTTTTAGTATAAAATTATAATACCATTCATATTTTAACTTTTTTATCATTTAAAGAAGAAATCAATCCGATGTGTAGTTGACTAAATACAGAAAATAAAAGCACTAAAAGTTTTTCAGTTAGTGTTTTCAGCTTGTTTATTTCCATTTAAAAATACGGCATGTAGTAGCATCAAATAATGGTATAAACATCATTTAATTAATAATCACAATTATAATTTCAAGGGATTCGTGCAGCCCTACTTGCTATGCTTTTTTTTCAATTTTCAAAAACGTGCAGCCACTCACTTGCATTTTATGAATTGTTTTACTTAAAGCTGCAAAAAAGTATCCAAAATACATTTTTGAGCAAGTCTGTCTGTCAATTCTGTCATAGTGTTTTATTTTTATACCATCATTTATTCACTCAAAAGTTATTTTAAACTTGAATGAGTTTCTTTCTTCTGCTGAACATAAATGGTATTTTGAGGAATGTGGAAAACCAAACAGTTGCTGGTCCACAGTAAGTTCAATAGTTTTTTTTTCCTACTGTCAAAGTGTGGACCAGCAACTGTTTGGTTACCCACATTCTTCAAAATATCCTCTATTGCGTTAAGCACAAGAAAGAAATTAGGTTCAGGTTTGGGACAATATGTGAGTAATTAATGACCAAAATAAAATTTTAGGGTGAACTATCCCTTTAATGATAGTAGGCTGCATTTTCCATTTAAGAGCTGCATGCATCTAGTATACAGGCACCTATCCGACTTTCTCTCAACTGTTTACATTCAAGACATAACCAACTGAGTCTCTATGTTAACCTTATGTGTTTTGATAGTACTAGTGCAAAAGATAACAGAATATTGAAACATTTTTATCCTCCGCAAAAATCGTCATATCGCACACCCCTACAAGCACAGTATCCACACTGGTGTGGTGACCAACAGCCACACATTAGATTAATCCGTGCTGTTCCGGTGCACAACCAATGAAAGGAAGATAATGCTGCAAATAGCTGCATTTACAGGTTTTTAAACAGAGATGGTGTTAAAGAGGCAAACCTACGGACTGCAGCTTTAAGAAAAAAAAATAATCACCTACATCTTGGATGGCCTGAGGGTCAGGAAATTATCAGGAAATTTTCGTTTTTGGTTGAACTGTCCCTTTAGAGGTTCTTTATGGAACCAACATTGCAAATAATATAGAGAATAGGAGTCTAAATTCTCATAAAATCTCCTAGTGTAGCTAAAGTTGCCATTGGCCAAAGAGGTTGACCAGAAGTTATTTCAAATAACAGGAAGTTGTATATTTCATTTTAGCACATTTATATATCTCTTAAACCACGGGCTATCGACCTCCAGGGTTGTACACCAGTGTACTTATTGTGGTTTTAGGGGAGTTGGCATACTCCAAACTTGCAAACTCATTTTAGAGCTGAAATATAAACTTCCTCCATGCTTTACCTGAATCCCTCCCATCTCTGAGCCTATTGTTCTCCTTCAGATTTCCGCTGAGGCTTCTGTATATGTCAGACAGATCTTCTTACAGCCTGAAGCGCTTGCTGGTTTTCAGCTCAGTTTGACTCATCCTCTGTGTCTATGACATTTTTCTCCATGCACTTTGAGTCACAAACTCAGCCAATATAATTTCAGTCTCACCAGCTCTGAGAAGTGCTTCTGGTTACTGAGCATGTCAAGGAAGGAAAGTTAGCCAGCACTGAGTGCCAGGGTATCGTTTTAAGCCTCTCAAGTTTGTGTAAGTGATCAGCAGAAATTTAGGTTGCAGTGTGAGAACAGATTCAGGAAATAAGGGCGTTATGAATAAGCACTCATTTGGGATTATCATTCATATTCCTGGGAATGTTTTTTGTTGTTGTTGTTATTCTTGAGAGCATTGACTTGCTGTAAATTGAGAATGGATGCCAGGTGGTGGAAGACAATCGAATCTTCCCTCGGGGTGCACATAGACCCTAAGCTTTGTGGTGTCCTCTTTTACACGTAAAGATCTTGGCAATATGATCCAAGGTAATGCATATCATCTATTATGCAGTGTTCCTAATGTATACATTGCATTCTATACATTTCAAAAATAAAAGTATTTTTTTTCTAAAAAAGGAAACTTAGTTTCCCAGGAGACCCAGGAGTCTTATTTTCTCTTGCATAATTAATATTCCACTTTAATTAAGCAATAATTACTCGATTAATCGATGGAATTTTTGGTAGAATACTCGATTATTAAAACATTCCATAGCTACAGCCCTAGTTGTTTCTAAATGAAGATTTGCCTATTAATGGATCTGTGATGTCATCTGTGATCAATGTTTTAGTTCACTTTTTATGACGTTTATCTAATTTCATTTTTGCTCATTGATAAATTGCTTGATGGTTTGAAAATTGTTTATATATTACTTAATATGCTGTGTATAATGTTCATTTGGCCTTGAGGACGCATTTCCCTTGCGTCCTTATCTCTCTGTCCTTCAATGTGCAAACCTGAGCAAAAGGGAGTGAAGAAAAAAGTGTTGTGTGCCAGCACTGGTCTTTTTTAGTCTGTTTGTCAGCACAAACCTCCGTGTGTGGGTGTGGATGTGGTGAACTGCAAGTGTGTTTCACAGCATTTTGAGGTAATGTTGAGAGAAATAGCGTTCATGGGCTTTTGAGGTTTTCCTCTTTCAACGGATGCTCTTGCTGCTTTACGATCAACAGCCACTGATTTCTTTGGCCTCGGCATGCTGGTGACATGCACATTACACTTCCTTGACATTGCTAATGTTTGTCTGGTTTGTTGATAAGCCTGTTTTGCTCATGAAGGCTAGACATTTATTTTTTGTATTAAAGATTTTTTTTTTATTGTGAAATTAGCTGAATATAGAGGCAATATACATTGCAGATCTTGATATGTGCTATATATGTCTGTTTTGAATGTTCGTTGAGGTACTTTCACTCATTAAGTTTGCCTTTTTTGAGGAAGGAACAAGGAAAAAATAACTTGACAAGCCCAAGGGACCAGTTGTGTTTGTCTGCCTCGTGTGAAGGGAGTTCTTAGTTCTCTCTCTGTATCCTGCAGGTCAACATGGCCCAGTGGAATCAGTTACAGCAGTTGGAGACGCGGTATCTGGAGCAGCTGTATCACCTGTACAGTGACAGCTTTCCCATGGAGCTGCGGCAGTTCTTGGCCCCCTGGATCGAGAGCCAGGACTGGTGAGTTGCCAGCAATAGGATATGACCTAAGAGATAAAGACCTTAGCACTCTGTGTCTTATCTGAGCAGCAAAACAAAATGTTTGTTTGATTTATTTTACATCGGGGGCGTAGGCACTAGGCAGCGGATGGGCCTGACTGGCACAGGCCCACCCTTCTTATGAATAGCCCCTCCCAGTTTATTATACAAATCTAATATTTGTTAAATAATTATTGTTTAATCTATTTTAACACAATTACACACCTATTCCAACATTCTAATAATAAATAAAGCTTAATAATGAATTTTAATTTAATTTGGAATTTAATTTGGGCTCAGTCAGTGTTTTCAGTTGTTTAGTGTGCGGTGTCTGAATAATTTTTATAATATTTGCAACTGACGAGGACGACTTACTGCATCTGGTTCTGAATATGTAGGTCTATTCATTTAAATAATGAATTAACATTATACAAAAAGTCACAAACACGACATTTCAGAATCAAATCATTTTATACACTTACATGTAATATAGCCTATTTGAGGAAATATGATGAGGAAATACAGTACCTTGAATAGGTTACATTTATGTAGAATGATGAAATGAAAATGAAATGACTTCTGTTTTCGGGAATAAGTAAAGCTGTATTTAATTTTCGTTCTAACTGATAATGCTGGTTTGTATGTGGACAGGTTGTAGCTCCTGTAATCTGCAGCAGTATTTAGGGATTGGGGCTTTTGTGAATGATTTTAGGTTATGTGGAAATTATACATAGTTTTACTATGTCTTCTATTATATCTTGTGGTATGTCTTTTCAATAGGATCAAAGAATATTAAGACTCTGACTAACTTTTGACTCTTGCTGATATCTGATGACCTTCTAACTATTAAACCACACACTGGCCCTTTGTTTCTCTGCTATAAGTAGGGGTGGTTGTGGCCTAATGGTTAGAGAGTCTGACTTGTAACCCGAAGGATGTGGGTTTGAGGCTCAGTACTGGCAGGAATTGTAGGTGGGGGCAGTGAATGTAAAGCCATCTCTTCCACTTTCAGTAACCACGACTGAAATACATGCACATCCATTGTGCAGCAGATGGCTGCCCACTACACTGTGTTCACAGTGTGTGTGTGTGTGTTCACTACTCACTGCTGTGTGTGTTTGTGCACTTTGATGGGTTAAATGCACAGCACAAATTCTGAGTTATTATTGATCTCCGTCAGAACTTCCTAAATGAAGATCCTGTTACCTGGGCAAACAATGCAAATGTTGCTTTTATCCAAGAGTACAACAGACGCATCTCAAAGACTGAAGAACAAATGCAATTCATTATGCAGATGAATAATATCAGAGACAGAGAGCACCAAAATCTGTTTCCAGGTCCTCTCAAGAGTACTCTGGCTGAAGGACTAGTCGAATCGACATAAATATAATGTTTTGTTACAAATTCACTTTTTTCACCAGTACAGTAATTTCACTTTTTTAAATTCTGCTTCTATGTCTTCAAGAACTTCATTTTTGTTTTGAGCATGCCCCAAACATAGTCTAAACTCCACGAAGGGGAGTTGACTCGGCGGGTGAGAGCAGAAGATTTCAAAAGTCCAAAAAGAAGGCCCATCCTAATATGTATACAGGGTTCGACAATAAGCACGCTTTGGATAGCTGACAGATTTGTCACTGGTTGGGTCGATCAGTCTGCTGTTGCATCGTTATGAAAGTTTAGCATTTGCACTTGTTTTATAACCTTGACAGTTTAAACGTATAAAATTTTAATGCATTAAAATTCAAAAAGACTCAAAAGAACTCAATTCAGTACTTGCATGCTTTGTTACACATGCATGCCGCGCCTCTAACAATGCACAAGCACTGAATGGAGTTCTCAGGGGTTTTTTTTGTTTTGTTTTTTACCGACAAATACACCACATCACCACCACCGACTGGGCCAGTACAAAAAATCCTCATACAAAAAAAGTGTCATTTTTAAAAATAATTATATAAATAATAAACAATGCCAGTTGTTTCTCACAGAATGACTTTAAAGACTTTCTGACATCATGATAAGTGAAGATATCAATCATTTGATTACATGGAGGTGTTTTTTTTTAGCTGCTTGTTATACTCATAAGGTGTGACCACTCCTAGATATCATGCACTGCGCTTCCTTATTCTTAGAATGATTTTTAGTTATCGTCTTTAGAGTCATCTGTATTGATGTCACGCCTCTGCCCGTAAAGTGCTCCTGGAAAGTCTGTGTGAACAATAACATGAACCAGTGCCATTTTTTCCCTCTGAATTTCCTCATAGCCTCAATGTAAATGGCTGCTTTGTGGTTCTGTTGTCGAATATGAAATGTCACTCTGAAATGAGTCATGGCCAGTTTCTTTCTCACTGCATGCATCGTTAAATTGAAACAGGGGAGCAAAAAGAAAACTAGTGAAATCTCCCATATGCTCCCATAGGGGGCAGCACAACACTTAATCATTAGTATTCATGCAGCATATGAAGTGTGCACGTTTTGTGATGTAACGTTTTATCTTATTTTTAATAGATTAATAAGGTTGTCTTTTTTTCCTTTTTTCTTTTCTTTTTTTTACTAAACTTTTACAGTTTTGTTGTATAGTTTTGGTGCTGGATTTCACTTTGAATGCCCAAAGGCATCGTCCTACACATCAGCCTCTCATGCACTCAGTTTTCTCATTAGTGTGGTTAAAGTAAACGTAAGACAATACAAATAACCCGTGGGATGCTTGGCTCGTTTCATGCTGACAGTGTCATAGAACTTTCTGAATGGATTGTTTACTCCGAGGAACATGATCATCAGTATAATTAAGCATGTAAATTATTGATAAAAACACGTTACTGCTTCAGGTCAAGGACTAGTGGTTCAGACACCAACCATTCAAACACAATCCATTGTTTCTGTAGCTCCACAGTCTTCACTCATTATTTGATCTCATTAAATTTGCAGTTGTCAAAGAGATTATTTAAGGGAAGTCGTGGCCTAATGGTTAGAGAGTCAGACTTTGTAATCCAAAGGTTGCGAGTTCGAGTCTTGGGCCAGCAGGGATTGTAGGTGGTGAGGTGAATTTACAGCGCTCTCTGTCATTTCACATTTTTCACACACATTTAAAAAAGCATGACACATGTAAGATAGTAGAGCTGTAAGTCAGCAGATTTTAATCTCATTTAATGACTACAGTTGATAACAACCCGGGTTTATTTTATTTACCATTGAGAGGAGTGAAATGTGAAGCTGTTTGCACTGATGCCAACCCTACTTATTTCCTATGAATCTTACGTTTTTTTTTTAGTCTGTTCCAAACAAAAACTAAAATAATCAAGTACCATTAGTTTATTTGTAAAGTATTTAAATTACTGGATTATCAACAAATGTGTATTTCCATGAGGTTATTGAAATGTAATATTCAATATACAAACATTTCTAGCAAATAACTGTATTATACTATATACACACCAGTAGCTAAATATCAAATCACTCATACTTTGATCTATCATTTTGGTTATACTGCTTATCCCTAATGGATTTCAGTGATGGCTGCCTTCAGAATGAGGTCAGCAGTTTGGAATTTGTGCGCAGTAACAGGAGAAAACTGAGATCATGTCACTGATGAGAGCCAGGACTTTAAATATGCACAATATTTGCCAGTTTTTTGCAGTTGATCAGTTTTTTAGCATTTAGACAAAGACAGAAGTCTTTGACAAAGCTTTGGTTTTGTTGCAGGTAAAGATGCGTTTGTTTAATCCATGTATGGAATAGAGAAAGCATCCATATATGAGCTTATATGAGGCTGTTTGCTTCTGTCTGTTACAGGGCGTATGCAGCCAACAAGGAGTCTCACGCCACGCTTGTGTTTCATAACCTGCTGGGGGAGATCGATCAGCAGTACAGCCGCTTCCTGCAGGAGAACAATGTCCTGTACCAACACAACCTGCGGCGCATCAAACAGCACCTGCAGAGCAAGTATCTGGAGAAGCCCATGGAGATCGCCCGCATCGTGGCCCGCTGCCTGTGGGAAGAGCAGCGTCTGCTGCAGACGGCCACCACTGCTCAGCAGGTACACACACAAAAATATATATATCTGCTCACCAAAAAGTCCTTTTCAGTCAAACACACAGTAACAAAATGCGTGGACATAATCAGATTTATTTTTCTCCAATTTCTCGCCCATCTCTAGGACGGCCAGGTTGCCCATCCCACTGGCACAGTGGTGACCGAAAAACAGCAGATACTGGAACACAACCTGCAGGATATCAGGAAGAGAGTACAGGTTGGTACATAAAATCACACTTTAATTAACTAACATTGATTTGTCTTGTTCACAGTTGCAGGTGCATATGCATCACTTTATCATCTCTCCTAAAGATGCAGTTTTGAACACAAACCTTTTCTTTAACAGCATTTTCGACATGTAGAAGTAGTCATCTTGCAAAGGGGGTTTATTTATTTTTTTATTATGTTGACAGTGTTATTTCTGTTCACTATTAGAGTACTGATAGATGTGTAAACCAGGGCTGTCAATAGAATAAAATAAATGTGATTAATCTACTCATTTCAGAATATTTCTTATAAAAGCTGTGATTTAAAAAAAGTAATACTTATTAACCCTTTTTTAAATAATTTTTGGCTCCCAGCACCCACTTACAGCCCCAGTTTGCCCAAGTTTTAACATATTGCCCTGGAGTACAAAATATCTTCTATTTTACTCTTTATGGGGTACATCCTCTCACTCTCCATCTGACATAATCTTTCTGTGCAGGATATGGAGCAGAAGATGAAGATGTTGGAAAATCTGCAAGATGATTTTGACTTCAACTACAAAACTCTTAAAAGTGCTGGAGGTATGATGGGACATGTACCAAAATCTCTCTAATAGCCTCAATCACTGATAAAACCTCATCAAATCTGTGTTACCTTTCAGAGTTGTCCCAGGACCTGAATGGAAACAGCCAGGCAGCAGCCGCCAGGCAGAAGATGACTCAGCTTGAGCAGATGCTGAGTGCTCTGGATCAGCTGAGGAGGGTAAGATACACAGGGTTCCCACGGCTCCTTGAAATCCTTGAAAGTTAATAAACATACTTTGATGCAGGTCATTGAAAATGCTTGAATTTATTTTGTGTAAGACGTTTTCTGAAAAAAATGCCATATCATTTCCTCTGTTCTGCTAATGTGTTATTTCACCAACAATTCGTGTCCTATGCATACAAGCTCGCTTGATTTACATGAGTTAACGTGCATTTACGCATTACGTTAAGTGTTTCGCCCGTGAGGTACTTTGTGTTGGCCGGGATTAAGATAATGTAACCCCATGAGGCAAGAAAAACTAAAAAAAGCATATTCATGTATCTTAAAGCTTCTGCTTACATGAGCCTAAGCTCTTTTTAATAAAATCCATGATTATCCATGCTTAAGTTGATATCTGATCATTTTAGAAAACAGTATAGGATGTACCGAAAATTCTTCAGTTTTATGCAAAACAGAAATACAACAAATATAATATCAGATCTCTGTCATATGGCCACATTGTTTTTGCATAGTTGTGTTTGACACATGATACCTGTAACGATGTATCTTACAAGATAATACGATGTAACATCGCTCTCACTTGAAATGTGTCCCCACATTAAGTCCTTGAATTTGAGGGTATTGGACCTGGAAAGTCCTTGAAAGATCCTTGAATTTGAAGTTAATCAAGGTGTGGGAACCCTGGATACAGAATCAAGTCACAAAATACAGTTTCCCCTTTCACACAGTAGTACCAGTCAATTGCCGGTAAAATGACCAGAACGGGTTTACCAGTAAATACAAAAATGCACTGTTCACACAGGCAATGACTTTACATCTTTTTACTGGTAAATCACCATTGACACATCAGTTTCAAAATACTGGTAAATTTTGTTACATCATTAACCAGAATAACCTCTGAACAGCCGTTTTTGTTGATGCTGCTTTTGGCCCGGAGACACATTAGACAAATTCAGATCGAACTACACTTTTTTTCATAGTTTGGCTGTTCCTGCGACTTATAGTCTGGTGCGACTTATTTATCAAAATTAATTTGACATGAACCGAGAGATATGAACCGAGTGAAATTAACCAATAGAAAATATTACTGTCTCCAGCCACGAGAGGGCGCTCTATGCTGCTCAGTGCTCCTGTGGTCTACACTGAACACATAGAGCGCCCTCTCGCGGCTGGAGACGGTAATGTTTTCTCTTGGTTCTTGGTTCTAAATCAGTAATTCTTAAAGTGTGGTCCGCCATCGCCCCCTAGTGGTCCGCGAAAAGATGACCTAAACTAGGCAAGTGTTTATAAAATCGTCACTTATTTAGGTAGATTTAAAATGTACTTGCGAAACAGTTCTTGCCATTCTGTTTTAATAACTTGCAGAATCTGCCCTCAAAGTGCTCATGCCCTTCCCAACTACATACAACTGTGAAGTTGGGTCTTCCACACTGGTTGGTTTGAAAACAAAACAGTGCAACAGACTAAACGTGGAGCCTAGTATGAGACTGAAACGCTCCTCTTTGGAGCCAGACATTCAGAAACTGATGTGTGATAAGCAGCACCACCCGTCTCATTAATATTCACGTTAAGTTTTAGATGGAAATCTCAAAATCTAAAATCCACAGATCTATTAGTTTTGTAATGTACTAGTTTTTGTTTCATGTGTAAAATCCCAGTAATTTCAGTGATTATGGACATTAAGGGGAACATTCTTTTCAGCATTTTATTGTTACCATAGTAACAACCATAGGCTTCCTATACCCAGCACCTCAGTTTTAAACTAATGGCTCTTTGGAATGTCATTAAGTGGGACCTAGGCTGTTACAGTATGTTTAATTGCAGTTTTTTTTTTTTCACATTTTTTTCCGCAGTTTGTTGTTCATATTAAGCTGCAACTCATTTCACATTTACTTTTTCAAATTAAATAGAAATTAATATAATAATTTCTGATCATATCATTGCATTTGTGTTTGAATACTTAGTTTTTGACTGGAAACAATTGCATATTAAACTTAAATTTAGCTTATCCTTCCTATTTTGTTGGTTTTTGGGGGCGTGTTAGAGTGGGAGTCTGTTAGGTGGTCCTCAGAACAAAATTGGAAGATAAAGTGGTCCTTGGGCTGAAAAAGTTTGAGAAACACTGTTCTAAATAAATGCAACTTATAGTCCAGTGCGACATATATATGTTTTTTTCCTCATCATTGACTGATGCGACTTATACTCAGGTGCGACTTATAGTCCGAAAAATAAGGTAGTAAATGCGTCATTCGCGTCAGAATGTTATGATTGGTCCAGAGTAAACAAATTACTTCAGCACATTCTGAACTTGTACCAAAGTCTCTTTAAGACAAGTCATATCACTCGGCGGCCATCTTTGAAACGCCTCTCGTGCGTCCAAGTGCAGCTCCTATCTCTATGAATGGGGAAACATCAGATTATCCACAACTGTTCACTAAGTTTTGGATAAAATGTCATATTTGAAATAACCAAAGAAATCTGACGACAACGGTGTCATAAATATTGTTGTTTTTGCTCAAATAGCATTATAAAAAGCTAATTTCTCAGGCTAGATCAGCCAGTGCACATGCACAGTCCTAAGAGCCCGTCTCAGAGCAACCGGGACTTCTAACGGCAGCTGCAGTGATGTGAGGACTTTACCGATTAGCGATTGGCTCTTTCATTCAGAAGGCGGGGCTTCCTGCGATTGAGTGGTCCATATTAAACCTTGCATTTTTCCCCATTCAAAACTTTACAAGTGACATGTCTTGGGTATTCTATAGTCTTTGCTTTTAACATACTCATACTGACAACCTTCATTTTGTGTTCACAAAATATGTTTTACATTCACACTTTTTTCTGTTTTGCAGCAAATAGTGACTGAGATGGCAGGGCTGTTGTCTGCCATGGACTTTGTGCAGAAGAATCTGACAGATGAAGAACTGGCGGACTGGAAGAGGAGGCAGCAGATCGCTTGCATCGGAGGACCACCGAACATCTGCCTGGACCGCTTAGAGACATGGTACACAGTCCATTCACAAACAAACCTGCTTTTAAATCGCACTGCCTTTTTTATGGATTGGCTTATTTTTTTAAATCTCTTTCTTTCAGGATCACCTCTTTGGCTGAGTCTCAGTTGCAGATAAGACAGCAGATCAAGAAACTGGAGGAGCTTCAGCAGAAGGTCTCGTACAAAGGAGATCCCATTATTCAACACCGCCCAGCTCTGGAGGAGAAGATCGTAGACCTGTTCCGCAACCTTATGAAGAGGTTTGAAAGCACTTACTCATGTTTAAACGTAATAAACCAATGAGGCAGGATCTGATCAGTGATGTTTGCTTGTGTCATCACAGTGCATTTGTTGTTGAGAGGCAGCCTTGTATGCCCATGCACCCTGACCGACCACTTGTCATCAAAACAGGAGTTCAGTTCACCACCAAAGTCAGGTGGGTACACACAGAGGTGAGTCATACAGGAAAGACCTCTAGACACATATGGTAAATTTTCCCCCTCCCCTCTTTCAGGTTACTTGTGAAATTTCCAGAGTTAAACTACCAGCTGAAAATCAAAGTGTGTATTGACAAGTAAGTCCCACCTCCTGCGCGTGACATCAGAATGAAATGACTTGCACATGCTAAAGTTGAATCTTTTCCTCCTGTGTTCTGCAGAGAGTCAGGTGACGTGGCAGCCATTCGAGGGTGAGTTTTGAGGTTAAAATGATGCCTTTCTCACAGAGTTAAACTGTCATCTGGTTATTTGTAGTTATAGGCTGATACATATTGGGCAGACCAGTATTTGGGCAATAAAATAAAT
Organism: Carassius auratus; assembly: GCF_003368295.1. Classification (NCBI taxonomy): domain Eukaryota; kingdom Metazoa; phylum Chordata; class Actinopteri; order Cypriniformes; family Cyprinidae; genus Carassius; species Carassius auratus. The sequence continues at coordinate 3,241,712 of NC_039245.1, read as the reverse complement.
GTTTCAGCTGTTTTGTAGAAGTTTAATTTTTATCATTCAATTATATTTAGTTACAAAAAAAATGTGGTGAAACAAAGTCTCTTTCTTGCTTGTACCTGTACAAGTTGTTGTATTATGGAGTCCCCTGCTTCTTTTTCTCCAGTTCACGAAAGTTCAACATCCTTGGCACCAACACGAAGGTGATGAACATGGAGGAATCCAACAATGGCAGCCTGTCAGCAGAGTTCAAACATCTGGTAAGTTCAGCCATTACGCCAAACACTTTTTTTGTCAGTGCAGAACCATACATTTTGTGAGTTGCCTGGGTCACTGTTGGCCCTCTGAAGCAAAATTAAACTTCCTTAAAACACACTTTTTAAACTTGTGTTTATTGTGTGTACTAACAATGTCCAGCATTGAATATATTTAACCTCAAGCATGTTCTTTCATGTTCATGTTCAGGGTTATTGAAACTATTTTATAAGAAACAAAAGTGTTGGTTGCCCGAGGCCATCATTTCTGTAAAAACTGATCATGAATAAATAATTTTCACTCAGTAGATTATTTATTTTAGTCTTTGTTAAGCTCATCATAGTTTAAAAAATGTAATGTAAATTAAATTCATCGAAGCATAAAAGATGTTTAAATAAATTATTTATATTAGTGCTTTCAAATCTCTTAATCACAATTAATCGCATCCAAAATAAAAGTTTGTGTTTTCATTATATATGTGTGTGTACTGTGTATATTTATATGTGTATATATAAACACACGCACATACGTGTGTGTGTGTATATATATATATATATATATATATATATATATATATATATATATATATATATATATATATTTAACAAATATTTACATGTATACATATATTCATATTTAAATATGATTTATATTTTACATATATTTCTTAAATATATACATATAAGTGTACATACATATTATGTAAACACAAACTTTTTTTTGGATGCAATATTTTCATAAAAATAAACATTACATTTTTACAGTTAATTACATACTAATTTATATATTTTTATTAATTAAAAAAATGTAATTTCCCTACAAGCTTCAAGAAGACTTTTGTAGATCAGCTGAATGTTACTTGGCTTAGTCCTCACTTGTTCTTCTGTTTTTCAGACGCTTCGAGAGCAGAGATGTGGCAATGGAGGACGAACCAACAGTGATGTAAGTCTTTGTATATTTATGCCACAGTTCTTGATTTAAAGAAGTCGGTGTAAGCGTTGACCTTTGGCCTCTGAACTACAGGCGTCTCTGATAGTGACCGAAGAACTGCACCTGATCACATTTGAGACAGAAGTCTACCACCAAGGACTAAAGATCGACCTTGAGGTGATAAAATCTACAGATGTTTAAAAGATTAGTTCATTTAAAAGACTATCTGTATTTTAGAATAAAATCAAATGTCAGACATGTCTTATCATGACAGGAGACCTGCCGTCACTAAAGTGCTGTCCTGTTTATCAAATCAAAGATGATAATATTATCAATCTCTGAGTACCAGTTAAGAGCATCACACTGCTTCTGTTGGTTGATTCAACGTTCTGAAAGCCAGTAAATTCATTGTGATATGCTGTCTTCATGGTACCTGCCATAGGAATATGTAAATATGTAACCATGCAGCGTGTCCTTGGGAAATCTGCCTCCTATTGAACTCCTAGACACACACAGTGCTGCCTACATGCCTATTATGTGCTGATAAGAGTATATTCAGGATCATTTCTTTTCTGTGGATGGACACAACAGGGTCACACAAAATGCCAACACACACAGCAGGTTAATTAAATGAGATAATTAAGCCATTCGGCATTCAGCTCTGTTTGCTTGAGGATTGTTCAGCCTCAGGTCTCTATTGGTGCTAATCAGATTTCTACCGGAGCAAGATGTTCAAAAAGAAAAAAAAACTGAATTTGTTATTCTCAATTGTATATAAATGTTTGTATCTCTGTGCAGACACATTCTCTCCCAGTGGTGGTCATCTCTAATATCTGTCAAATGCCAAATGCATGGGCGTCCATCCTGTGGTACAACATGCTGACTAACCATCCCAAGGTTTGAAATGAATCCACAGCCAGCCGTACTTCCTGTTAGCACAAGAGCTTATATAAGTTGCTAAGAATTCTTCCTCTCTATCTTCACAGAATGTGAATTTCTTCACCAAACCTCCAGTAGGAACATGGGATCAGGTGGCTGAGGTGCTCAGCTGGCAGTTTTCATCCACAACCAAGAGAGGCCTTACCATCGAGCAGCTCACCACACTTGCTGAGAAACTTCTGGGTATGTGTGTGTTTGTGTGTTCTGATATTCAGTGTTCAGAGTTCATCTGGAAATGAATTAATGTAACCCTGGACCACAAAACCAATCTTAATCCACTGTGTTATATTTGTGGCTATAGCCAAAAATACACTGTTTGGGTCAAAAAAATAGATTTTTCTTTTATGCCAAAAATCATTGGGATATTAAGTAAAGATCTTGTTTTAGGAAGATATTAAGTAAATTTCCTACTGTAAATATATCATAGCTTCATCTTTGATTAGTAATCTGCATTAAAAATTAATTTGGACAACTTTAAAGGTGATTTCTCAATATTTCGATTTTTTTTCACCCTCACAACCTGGTTGTATCTCGGACAAATATTGTCTGATCCTAATAAACCATACATCTATGCAAAACTTTCTGATGATGTATAAATCTAAATGTTGGAAAATTGTCTCTTACGACTGGTTTTGTGGTCCAGGGTCACAGATAATTTGGAAGGTGCTGATTGGATAATAGAAGCAATTTTAGATCTGTTCAGTGGTTTCAGGTTAAGTTAATCCCATGTTTTATTTGACTCTGTACAATATCTTTTAAAAATTGGGATGAACAAGATTTGGCTGATTTCATTTGATTGAAATGTAATGTGAAATATAATCACAATTTAAAACCGATATTTTCTGTTTTAATATATTTTGAAATATAATTGATTCCTGTGATGCAAAGCTGAATTTTCAGCAGTTATTACTCAATGTTGTATTAAATCTTTACTGGCACTTTTAGTCATTTGCACCCTTGCCACATTCTCCGTGCTTCTCTGTTCAGTGGTGTATTTCTGTTTCTGTGTAGGTCCTTGTGTAAACTACTCTGGATGCCAGATAACATGGGCCAAGTTCTGCAAAGTATGTTGCTATAGAAAACTTTTGTTTCTTATTCTTTAAGTTTAGAGCAAATCAGACCAGCTGATGGAGTTTATATCAAAGTATCCTGAACATGTTTGTGTGTTGCAGGAGAACATGGCAGGAAAGGGTTTCTCATTCTGGGTGTGGCTAGACAACATCATCGACCTAGTCAAGAAATATATTTTGGCTCTATGGAATGAAGGGTGAGAACTCCTGCTGACTCTGTTGTGTGCATTCATGCACTATTCATAGTTCATTACATCAGTCACTGCTTGGCTGGTTAAATCAAGCTTTTGTGCGTGTCAGGTATATTATGGGCTTCATCAGTAAAGAAAGAGAGAGGGCAATCCTGAGCCCAAAGCCACCTGGGACATTCCTGCTGCGCTTCAGTGAAAGCAGCAAAGAGGGAGGCATTACCTTCACCTGGGTTGAGAAGGACATCAATGGTGAATGCATTTCCATGTACATCATAGTGTGTGTGTGTTGCATTAGACTTCTTAAAAGATCAGTACATTGGTACCTTTGTAATTGTATACGTTATTGTATCAACTACAGTCGTGATGACTGTTGTTTGAATGTGTGAAGCATTTGTGCTTCTTTACGTATGTGCAGGCAAGACCCAGATCCAGTCGGTGGAACCGTACACTAAGCAGCAGCTCAACAGCATGTCTTTCGCCGAGATCATCATGGGCTACAAGATCATGGATGCCACCAACATCCTCGTCTCGCCGCTGGTCTACCTCTACCCTGAGATCCCCAAAGAGGAGGCGTTTGGCAAGTACTGCCGCCCCGAGGCCCAGCCTGACACCGAATTCCCTGATCCTGGATGTGGTGCGTGTAATCTAGTTCACTCTGGCTTGGAATAACAGTACATCTGTCAGTTGCTAATAGAAACTCGAAGTTTGTTTCCTTTCAAATTATTGATTTCGGAGACCACTATGTTAGTATTGGAAGTCCACTGAATGGGTGTTGTTTACCTGAAACTTTTAGCTTCTGAGAAAATTGTGTAAATTTTATTTTGCTAAAAAAAAAACTTTTACGTTTTTGTATTTTTATCATATTAGAATGATTTTTTTTTACATGTTTGAATGCTAATTTTTGTGTAAACTGTACCTCTAAGAATAGGAAACAGATTGCTTTTTTTATTGAAAAATCTGAATTCTCCCTGTTCAATAACGCAGTCATTTGTTGTCCTTTCAGTAATTCAGCCTTACCTGAAGACCAAGTTCATCTGTGTCACCCCGTGAGTAGCATTTCTTTCTTCTTTAGCACAGTATGTGTGTGAATGATTGACCACGCTGGAGTCTGTGTTTTCTCTCTGTCCTCTTGTAAACTTTGAAATCTCTGGTGACCCTTTAGGCAGGAGCACATGCAAATATACTCCTCTCAGTTCTCTTTAAAACATGGATCAGAGATGTAGCCACTACTAAATCTGCCAATGACCCTTCACAGCATCCTTTAAACCACAGTCTTGAGAGAGAAAGAGAGAAACCTTGATTTTAAAAACTAATTAAAGGAGGCTCAGGCTTAACTTTTAATTTGAAAATAATTAGCACCCATGACTTCTGGGTAACTGTTTTTTAAACTCTATTTTTTTTAATTTAAGATTTTCAAATTCAACATTTTATAAAATGTATTTAATTAAATAAACATCCACTTGAATTAAAAATATACAGAGTTTACTTTTAATATGTTCCTCAAAATTTACTGTATAATTCATTGTTTTCAGTGCAAATTATTTAAAAAGTAGTTGTCTTTTTCATCTTTGTTGTTGGTGGTAGACATATTAAATAGAACTTGCTCTGCCTCTAAAACCCCACCGAATGGGTTTTGAATATTAATGTTAATGTTGATTTTAAAATAATGAGACAGTCAGGTTTACATTGTGATTCCATGTTAATAGACATAGTATAAACTTTGACGCATCATACTGTACATACTGATTACTGTACATTAGGTAACAAGCTTGACTACACAGAAAGATATGGCTGGTATAGAAGATGCTTCAGTCTCAGTCTTACTTGAATCACAAATGCTTTGTGTTTGTAGAGGGCTTGGATTTACTGGAGGTATTGTATGTGAGTGTGTGTGTGTGTGTGTGTTAGGCAGGCTGTAAACTGACCTCTCTTCATAGGTGTCCTTCCGTCTTCATGGACTTCCCGGACAGTGAGCTGCTTGGGAACGGCTTCCCTGGGTAGGCACTAGGGAGCTGCTTTATGTGTGTGTGTGTGTGAGACATGAACGTTTGTGGTCAAACACACTCCTGTAGTCATCTGCTAACATAGATTAGTCCTTTTAACATCTCTAGAGCTTGACCTGGGGTTTCTGTTTCATCCCTTTATAACAAAAGCTCTGGATGTGACTGGATTTCTGTCAAAGTTAGAAGGCTAGAATTATGTTTCATACGTCTCTAAATCTGTTTTGTGTCGGTGAACTAGTTCTTCTATAAACACGGGGATATTTTTTGCAGTTTCAACTTCTCTTCTAAGCTCACGGTTTAACTTTTCTGTAGCCGTATGCTAAATATTTTCACACTTTGGAAGGAAACTGGTCACCTTCTCTCCTATTCATTTCATTTCCCCATCTTCCAGATTTCTCTATTTTTCCCTCATTGAAGTGCTATGAACAGAGTGTTTCGTGTGTCTGGTATATGTTTTGCTTCATCTGTATTTTAAACAGTGTGGAGGAAATTGTTTCTGATGAAAACTGAGACTCATGTCACACGTGACCCCTTTTATGGCTACAGTGTCTTCAGGAACTTTCATAGTATCACAAATATGATGAAAACACTATTTCAACCAAGAATACATTGAATCTAGTTTGACATTTCCAACAAATATGGAAGCATAAAAATCATTAAGTAATATTATCACCTGTTAGAAATGAAAATTATAAAATGCTGATTACAAGTTTTATATACATATCGATCAATACTGGCAATTTTTATTAACAAAACAACTGTATTAACTGTAACACTAGTTACACTAGTTACAGTAATAGAAGCATTTTAGTGTAACTATTAACAGAGGCTGTTATTAATTCAGGGCATTCTGGGTGTTTCATAACCTGGATGTGGCAAGAGAAACTAGAAAACTGACCAACATCCACACAACTGAGCTCACTATATGGAGCACATCCACTCATAACTCGTATCTCTGTTGATACACACATCATGCTGCATTTTTTAATCCATAAGGTCTATATTACCTGAGGTTCTGTTGTTCGTAGAACATATCGTGGTCATATTAGCTGTTTGTGATTTATGCTTTGCTTGTAAAATTTTCCAGAAAACACTGCTACTTACCGGTTTTAAATAGAAAAATATGCTTTTCTTTTTTTCTTTTCTTTTTTTTTGCAAATGGTGTAATTTGCATCTACCAACAGACTAACTGGACCATGCTAACCAAACTTGTCTGCAAGTGTCTACTACCCAAAGGTTCTGCAAGAATATTCTCTGCAGCCTTTTGTACTCCATATTCTAAAATTAATTTACATTTCATATTTTCATTGTTAGGACAAATGATTCAGCGGTAACTGAAACATATAACACTCACACTAACATTTTGTGGACTTGGCTTAAACTTTTATTGGCAATCTTCTCAAAGCGCTCTTTCATCTTGGACGGTAAATTCTCCAAACTGGTTCTGGTAATGATACTGGATCGTGACAGTGTCTTACCACGTCTGTTATGGCTAGGACAGATTATTGATTTGCAAACTGTACTGCAATGCTTTCTAACAACTTACCATTTCTCATACTGCAACCATAAACAGAATGTAACTCTTTAATATAATATATGCCCAATATAGTTTGAATATTGTTTTTGGGCAGCTTGCAACTTGATGTGCAATTTACTGTTTTGAATTGCTCTAAACAAACCTAAATCAGAGCAAGAAAATAGTTTTAGCATCGCCTTTTGAATTCTTTTGGAATCACCTCTATATAGCAAATAAATACACACATCAAGGTATTGATTCTATAAGATCAACAAAGCCTTGTTTAATTCACCAGCAATCTGAAACTCTAGACACCATCAAAGACTAGTAAATGCCTTTGAGTAATCTGAAAATACTAATGACTGATACATTTGTATCATTGGATTAGTTTGATGTGGTGTTCATGAGTGCGTAATTTAACCACATTATCTGGATCTCTTGTTGTTCCCTTCACCCTGGATCAAACTCCTGGACCACTGCTTGTGTTTTCAATACAGACACAGCTATGCTTGATTGAGACTTCAGGCTCTCTTAAGTTATGTTTGATTTCACTTCCTATGCTTGTCTCAACACAAGCACAAAATAGTGTAAAAATACTGCTTTAACAATAAAACAAAGTGTGTACAAATAGGCACAGGCAAACTTTGACCCTTGGTAAATTAATGGGCAGCCAAGCAGGAAGCCATTGACTGGGTCAGATATAAGTGTATGTCAGCATGTTTCTTTGTTAACACCATTCAAAAGTAGTGTGTGTGCTGTTCTTGTTTTTTAAACAACACACGAATGTAATTTTACCATAGTACTTTTTCCATGTTCTATTAGAGTGATGAATCACAGCATTTACAGCTCAGGTTATTCAATGCCGTCAAAATGACACATCTGTCATAATTTGTTCCCTTCATCTGGTTCCAAACCTCTGTGACCGCATTGAAGACCACCTCCATTATATGGACAAAAAGACACTGAGGCATTTTTTAAAACGTCTTTTATGTCCCACAGCAGAAATTAAGTCGTACAGGTTTGAAACGCCATGAGGGTGAATGGATAGTGAATGCACTTTCCCTTTAAGTTCACAAGTGATGCTTATGTGTATGACTTTGAGTTTGGGAATGTGTGTGGATGACCCATGAACATTAGAGTGAAGGTTAACACCTTACATGGCGAATGAACGCTCAGATCTTTCTCTGTCGTAACAGTTGTATGTAATGTTTGTTCATTTGTAGCTTGTGTGTCATTTCTAATGTGTGCCTTCTTTCTGTTGCAGGACGAACTCTGGCAACACAAGTGATTTGTTCCCTATGTCCCCTCGTACACTCGACTCTCTCATGCACAATGAAGCCGCCGAGGCCAACCCAGGACCTCTTGGTAAGTCACAAAACAGCTTTCTTAATATCAATATCCATTACATACTCATGCAAACGTTTTAGGGTCTCATCCCGTGTTTCCGTTCCCCTCCAGAATCTCTCACTCTGGACATGGAGTTGAGCTCTGATCATCCCTCACCAATGAGAGAAGGGTTTGCAGCCGCGACCGTCTCGGATATGGACACCTGCAGAAATGCTTAGTTTTCCAACATTTTTTATTTTATAATTTTTTATTTTTATCTGGTGATTATGTACATAATGCTTAGGTGCTACAGCTGCATTTTCTCTCCGAGCCATTTTTTAGTTTCTTCTCAGTTTTTACAGTCATAGCCAAAAGTGTACGAACACGCTAAAACTTTTAACTTTTCATCCTTGTATCAATACATTACGCAGTTGATTTCATTCAGTGGTTAAGATGTATTTTTTGGCTTTTTTCACGGGAATGTGGACCTTCAAGCCATTAACATTTGACTTTTTTTTTAAACTTTGTCAATAAAAGTGTGAATATAAAGGCTCTTTAACACGTTTAGTTGCAGACATTTTTAGTAATAGGAATAGCCTTGGACTTACAGTGGTCTTACAGTCTGGTCACTGGTGTTAACAAACTGTCTGCATAGCATAGGGCCAGTGAATTCTTTGTTGATCTTTTGAAATGAGTGTGAAGGGCTGTTAACTTCACAGTAGTATCAATGGTCTGGTTTATTACAGAAGTATCATTCATAGTGAGATCATAAGTTGTAAAGTAAGTTTGTGCATGCAGGTCTATAATGTCCCTTTTAGCTTCTAGTTTACGTGAATATACTGCATTTTAAAGTTGATGAAAAATATTTTACACTTTTACTGGATGTCTTTGGGAGGTGAATGGAAGAACATAAATATATATGGTTATAGATTACACATAAAGATGAGCATATGTGATATTTCCACCATATTATAGTGTGCCCAATATGATGTTTGACTTGGATAGCAAGAAAAATCTTGCTTATTGTAACATAATTAGATGGTAAATTTATATATATACAAAAATGCACACATATTTATAATTTCATTCTGTAATTCACTGATCTGTTGTGTTGTCATGTAAGGTAGTGCTTCTGATTGAAAATGATGTTTCTTCATAACTACTTTTTAAACGTCTGTCAGTTTAAGATTGTTTCCCATTCTGTGTATCTGTCCTTCCACTCTCACTTTATAGTGTGTATACTATTATATATACACTGCACTATGTATATTCTCTTTATTGTACAATGAATTCTTGATGAGAAACAGTTACCAGCCTTTTGTGTCCTTGATGCATTCCTTCAGTTACCAGGGATATACACGACTAATCAAAAATTTGGGGTCAGATTTTTTAAAGAAATTAATACTTTTAGCGAGCAAAGACCCATTAAATTGATTAAAGCATCAGTAAAGACATTTGTTTAAATTCTATATTTGTATTTTTTATTATTTCATAATCACTAATGTCACTGTTAGGTATACTTTCAAATACCACAACATCGGTCTACACATTACATAGACTAGAGTTAGAGCAATCAGGACTGGCATTTACATGTTTTTTTCTGTAATTAATGGCTCTTAATAATTGCTCTGTGGGGGCATTTTATCAGCCAGTGGAACATAATGAAGTGATACTGTTTCAGTGGATATTTAAAGGTCATTCCTCCAAAATGAATTTCATCTGCCTTCACGCAAAAGGTAATTACTGAGTGTTTATCTCTCTCTGTCTACCTGTCATTGCCCCAGCCATTATGCTCGATAGGTTAAAAACAGATAGATAGAGAGAACCCCCATACTGGACATTGCACATTGACCTTTCATCAGGGTTTTTGATTAGACGTCCAGCTGTTTGTCAGGTTTGCAGTAATGATGTTTATATTTTCAAATGTTTGCACTTGTGGAGACCGTAGACTCAGGAGGACTAAGAATAAATCAGCTTAAACTCGATTATGCCTATGTAAATTAGAAAGGAATCAGGATTTTATTTGGTTTTGTCTACTTTTTTTTTTTCCAAACCAAATTCCATAATACAGCGTTATAGTCATTGTAGTAAGTATATTTTATCCACGGCACGCCCTCTGTGAAACTGCACTGATTCTGACAGTTTATTTAAAAATCAGTCTATGAATCTAACAGCTTACTAAAGATGTGCCATTAAAAACATCTTTACTATTTTGCATAAGTTGTAGGTCCTTAATTCTGGTTTTTAGCTAATCTTTCATATTGCTTCTAAAATAATGGAGAAAATGCATAATTGTACATGTATATATTTTTTCTACAATTGTTCATCATGATTACTGGTTATTGCAGAGGCAAATAACTGAACCCTGAATATTTTGGAAGGCATGGCCTAGTGGTTAGAGAGTATGACTCCTAAGGTTGTGGGTTTCGAGTCTCGGGCTGGCAATAACATGACTTAGGTGCCCTTGAGCAAGGCCCTGAACCCCCAACTGCTCCCCGGGTGCCGCAGCAAAAAATGGCTGCCCACTGCTCTGTGTGTGTGTGTGTTCACTGCTATGTGTGTGTGTGCACTTTGGATGGGTTAAATGCAGAGCACGAATTCTGAGTATGGGTCACCATACTTGGCTGTATGTCACTTCACTCACTCACTTGTTTTGCAGAAACTGTCAGCATACTAACAAATCCTATTTGAAATAAAGCTGTTACTTTGAGAATACTCTGATGGATTTGATGTTGTTATGTTTGATTATAAAGCCATGAGAATGATTTAAAGAACAAAAACTAAAACATTAGCTTTTCATGAGCCAATTTGTATTTAGTATTAATTATATAGTTATTGCATGAATATATATATATATATTTTTTTTAAGGAAAAGAGGATGTGAATGAAAGCAATATTATGAATAGAGGACTTATTTTAGCCTGAAGCAACAGTTTTAAGTTAAAAATGTCTTAATGATAGATTTGTTTATTACAATGCTTATCACTTACCAAGACATTAATAGATGGACTGGAGTCGTGTGGATTGTTGTGATGTTTCTATCAGCTGTTTGGACTGGCATTCTGATGGCACCTATTCACAGAGGACCCATTGGTGTCCCCACGAAGAAACAAGCTCATCTGCATCTTATATGGCCTTAGGGTGAGTAAGTGTTTACTGTTTGGGCTATTCATATTCCATTAATATAAAGAGAGAGATTCGCTCTGCGTTTGTTTATCTATTTACAATAATAAGAGATGCAATAATATACACATCTACATTTGAATAAGGGACACAATCACATCAACTTGTCAACAAAAAAAAAAATCTTTGCCCTCTGATAGCAATCCCCAATCCTCAGCTCTTCTCTGGGAGAGAGAATATGCTGAATCAGTGTTTTCATCTGGCCAAGATGGAGTCCATCCAATGCAGGAAGTTTATTAGCTGCACAGGAAAAGCTGTGCAGGGCAACTGTGTGTTGGAGCCCATTGCTCTCTTTTCAGTATGTACTTGTGAAAATTAAGTGTTTCCTATAATATTGACCAGCATTCACTCACACACATGCAGCTGATATTTATCAGTAAACTCAAAGAATATGGCGTGCTTGCTATTTGACACTTTACCTTGAATACTCCACACCCTGAACTTGTCTAAAGTAGACAGCAGTTGGGGGTTCGATGCCTTGCTCAAGGGCACCTAAGTCGTGGTATTGAAGGTGGAGAGAGAACTGTACATGCACTCCCCCCCACCCACAATTCCGTCCGGCCCGAGACTAGAACCCACAACCCTCTGATTGGGAGTCCAACCCTCTAACCATTAGGCCACGACTTCCCCATGTGAAGGGTGAATCAGGCAACAAATCGTTTGAATAGTTGAGAAATAAAGTAAAATTAAATGCATATTATATGAAAATAAAGGTTTTTATTTATTGTTTTTACCTTCTGTAAACCTGTTGTTGGGACTCCCGAAGCCAAATTATAAACATTTGCTCTTTTATCAATCCTCATGCCTGTGAATGTAACTGTGTTGTTTAACCAGCAGGGGGCAATATTAACCTACTCAATACGACTGCACTCATTTAATTAACGTATTTAGGAGATAATTCAATAACTGCAACAATTTCAATTAAAGCCCATAAAGATTGAGTCTGCACAGAGAATTGTAGGCTAAGACACTTAAAATGAAAAATATATTATGCTCCTTTATTTGTAGAGTTTTACTCCACTTTAGCTACCACTTATAAAACTTTGGTACGATTTTAGTCAAATATATTATAACTACAGATATGCTCTTTATCATGTCATGTAACCTGTAAAACATGCTTTGACACTAGTCTGCTGCTCAGAGTCTTTTGATCACAGCTTGCCTCCTGCGCTTATTGCGTGCGTGTCCAACCTGGATCCGGTGCTCAACGCGGCTCAGATGCCCAATCGGACATATTCTTCTCCGTCTCCGAAGAACAGAGGACAGGAGAAATAAGGGTCGCAACACTGCCAAAAAAAAAGGGGGGGATCTCCTTCAAGATCTGGCCCTTTCCCATACCTGCACTCTGCTGAGCCGCTAAAAGTGCTGAGCTCGCAGCTGTCTGTTCAGAAGCAGACGCCTACGTGCTAATATCCATCTACATAATCAGCACCACTGGATTAACCTCTGGTTATTAGCCTAGTATTGTTGCGCATTTTAACCTACCCTTGCGAAATGAATGAAAATAGATTATGTATTTGCAAAAGCTATTATATATATATACACTACTAGTCAAAAAATCAGTAATATTGTGAAATAGTTTTACCATTTAAAATAATTGCTTTCAATTTGAATATATTTTTTAATTTAATGTATTCCTGTGATTTCAAGGTTGATTTTTTTCAGCATCATTCACACGGTCCTTCAGAAATCATTCTAGTCTGATTTGCTGCTCAAAAAACATTTAGCCTATTATTATTATTATTATATGCTGAAAACAGCTGAGTAAAGTTTTTCAGGTTTCGTTGATGAATGGAAAGTTTAGAAGAACATATTTATAAAGTATCCTTGCTAAATTTGATTTCTATAAAAAACTTTTTTTTTCAGAAAAAATGTACTTAACTGTTTTAAATAATAATAATAATATATTTTTTTTCTGGGCAGCAAATTAGCAATATTAGAATGATTTCTGATCATGTGACACTGAAGACTAGAATAATGATGCTGAAAAATTCAGCTTTACCATCACAGGAATGAATTACATTTTAAAATATATTCAAATAAAACGCCGTTATTTAAATTGTACAAATAATTCACAATATTACTGCTTTTGCTGTATTTGAATCAAAATTAAATAACTGCAGGCTTGGTGAGTAGAAGAGAATTCTAAAAGGTTTATGATACATATTTTATACCATCATTATTATTCATACCAAGATCAGAGAGTAATTAGAAAAAAAATACATGCATTTTCATGTTTGCAATACTTTTAATACTTAATTTCCAGGACTTAACAATGCACAATGTTTTAATTCCCTTACATTTACAGGTTTTCTGTGACCGTGGAAACGATCTGTGCTCATGATGTTAAGCAGAGTATATGCGCGCTTCAGCTTCTCAACTGCCTTATGTCCCTCAGCAGAGACAGTTCGACTCAAGTCACGCGCAAACGCTCAACGCCCAATCAGCAGTGCTCGCGCTCCGCTAACCGTCTTTATCTTTCATAGCCCCGCCTCCGTCCGCAGCGCATATTTTTTACCTTTTGCACATCTAAAATAATAATTGGCCTTTTACGGCTTTTTAAAACAACTATAGCAAACTACCTTACATGTATCTTCTCTTACATTTCCTTGCATAAACTGCGCGTCTCTCTTACCAGTGAAACAGCACCGGAAGCCGGCGGTTAGAAGTGCGAAAGAGAGTAATTGATGGGAAGTCCGATTCATTTCCGCGAATCGGTTCTTTTGAACAGTTCGTTTAAGCGAACAGTTTCAAAGCACAGCGATTCCTTACGTCATGACGTACTAATACCATCACATGGTCCCAGCTTGGCGTGTTACGTGATAAATCGTACCGGTAGTCATATGTAGGTTATATGTTACTTACATTGTGTCCCAGATCAGTTTGTTTGCAGCTCATAAAAAAACATATAATTTGCAGTTTCATTAAAAAAAAAAAAAAATGTATTACGTTTTGCTAAAACCATATATTTTTTTTGTATGTGTGTTGGTTAAAATATCATACAGATCTGTTTGTAACATTTCTACTGTACGCTTTTAAAAGCAATATAGGCTACTTTTCCCTATCAAAAACGTTATAATTTCCATAGTATTTATGCAACAATAAGGATATTTCTTACAAGAATAAATGACTTTTCTTTGACAACTGGTTCAAAAACAATCTTCTTTTAGTTGGAAAGCTTTTGAATTCACAAGGCAGACTTTACAACAGCTCAGATTTCTTACAGAAATATAATATTCATGTATCTGCTGTTGAACATGCTATTGTTTTCGATGCCATTTCCTCTTGTGTGTCTTTTCTGTTACAAGGTGCTTCATTTCCATGGCCATTACTCTCTGAATTGAACTGACACAGTGATCGAAAGTGTTTGCTTTGCTACAGATCAACAAAAAAAAAAAATACAATAAATAACTATACAATCAGAGCTCTTCTTCAGAGAGAGATAACAACAATTCCTTGCATAATACCTTATTGGAATAGCATTGTGGAGAATATAGCTTGGGTGAAAATATGGACTTTACCTCAGAGATATCTGCTTCCCAATGAAGTAAAAGAAATAACATTTAAGATGATTCACAAATCTTACTCAACTAAAGCCTTTCTTAGGAAATAAGTCAGACATTGAAGTGAGTTGCTGTTTTTGTCATCCTTCTGAAGACTTCATTCATTTTGGCAATACTCACAGAAACATTTTGGTCACACTTTTTATTCAATCTTATTTTGTAGGCCCAAGTGACTTTTCTTTTTGTTTTAATGATACTTTTTTTTGATTGTTTGACTATTCAAAAGAGAATACCAGAAAATAGGCTATTAGGACACATAATTAATTTATGTTTACTATTAGCTAAATTTCACATTCATAAACAAAAGTTTACTGGCTCTAAACCTCTCTGTCCTTTATTTAAAGTGGAAATATATAAGTATGTGGAAACTATTCACATTTCCTTTGATTTGAAAGCTATGAAAACAGTATCTTTATATTATTTGTGTCTTTATCTATCATTTTAATTGTACTTCTTTAATGTTTTTACTTTTTATTGTTTATTATAATGTTTGTACTGTTTAATAATAATTAAAAAAAGGGATTCGGTAAAACGGTTCAGACGATTCATTAATGCGATTCGACTCAAACGAACGATTCGCTTTCGAATCGGACATCGCCGAGAGCGAGCGAGAGAGAGAGTAAGAGCAAGAGGAGGGGTAGAAGCACATGAAAAACTGCGTAACCCTCTGCTGGTTGAAATAGACGGGGCAGAAAGATTGCCTTTCTGGGTCGTAGGCGCTTTGCTGGAGCTTTGCTGCACTTTTATGCGAAACGACAGCGGATTTAGAAGACCTGCTGAGGTATGTTTCATGCATCTCTGCGCTTTCAGTGCGTCCCAAATGTTGTTGTCGATGTCAAATGTTGTTGTTTTAACAGGATAGTTGTTTACAAAACAAATGTCCTCGGTTGATCTGGTTGAGGCTTCACTGGGCTGGACTTTTCGCGCTGAATTAAAGCTGTTTACGAGATCTCGGAACACATGACTTGTCTAATAGAATCTTTTCTAAAAGGTTCCTGTTCAGTTCAGACAGTGCGCGTTTGCCACCGGTGTTTCGCAAGCCCCCAAGCTCTTGCACCCTGTTTTTTTATTATTATCGGATCAACAGGCAGAGTCCAGCCCCCCTCCAGCACGCCTGTCAAGTCTCACGGACGGTCCAGCTCACATTTCCAGCTCCATTCTAGTCCAGCGAATGCAGCCCCATATTTCAGCGCGTTTGACCCGTTAGCATTTAAAGTTAATTCTGACACATTGAGCGCTCATGGGACGCTCCTGGGCCAAAGTTTTCGCCAGGCTGTTGAATTTACCGTCACGAGGGGAGAACTTGAGCGATAGTGCGGAGCTGTCAGTAAGCAGCTCTTCTTTTGGGCTCGTGGTTGAAGAGCCAAATTGGTTTCAGTGGGTGAAAGTTTGTTACGTTACGAAGAGTTAATGATTAAAACATTAAGGTAGTTCCGTCGCCATGATACAATACGGTTATGACTGGAGATTTAAATAAAGCAAGAGTGTTATTAAAGCCATATCTCTTGCCAAAATGTGAACTGTCCTTCCGTTTCGAGGTGTCACATTCATTTTGGCCACGCGACTGGCAATGCAGATACAAGAAACAAGTAGATTACAAGAAAGGCGTGCTCGTTCGCTCAATTAGACGAGCTTTTACCGTTATGCTAAGGTCATTGAGCTTTTTGTAATCGTAGTGCAGTTATGTGAATCTTAGTTTATTAGTGCCACCCGACTGTAGAAGTTGCCCTAGTGAGAAAGTGGAAGGCATGTTATCTATTTTTTCTCCTTTGATATTATCTTCTACAGCAGATTCTTTTATCTCCCATCATGCAATTTGATAGTTTCCGTTCAGCAGTGTCAAATGTGTGCATGCGTGAGCTGTTGTGCATTCATATAGCCTAGGCTAGACTGAGTAGTCCATACATGTGCGTTGTGCTTGTGTGATTTTCTTAGTGTGACTGTTTGTGAAGACATTGCTTTTTAATATGCTCCTAAAATGTACAGAGCTCATAATTATGTATCTGATTTTTAGATGTATAATATACTAGACCTGATTTTTTTTCCTCCCAAAGGATAAGATATTCGATGTGGTTCATTTTGATAGCATACTGAGAACTAAATCTTAATTGCAAGAGAATGTTGAAAATGACCAGAGACCAAGCTATGTAATTGTTAAGCCCTTTTGATGCTCAAACCCTTGATTAAACTATTACCATGATTGCACACCCACATCACAGAGACGTTTATTTGACGTCTGCATTTGTGTTTGCTGACTTTGCTCATCTGCAATACATCTACAGGACATTTCCTATCAGATGTCAAATGGACGTTTAGAAAATATCTTTTAAGATGTTTATGATTTAGAATGTATGTAAAACTGACATCTTAGAGACGTCTGTCAGATGTTTGTACACAGCAGATGCTTTCCAGATAAAGCGACCTTTAACAGACACCTTGAAGATCTGGGTTAGTAATGATCAGTCGTAGTTCCAGTAGTATTCTAATATTGCTTATGACTCACATGTAACCAGAAGCAGACTACAAATAAAATCGATCAACAAGGGTCAACGCAGAAAATGTGCACGCATTCATTGAACGTTTATTTCTTCATTTATTTTTTGTTCAGTCGTAAATAAAACATTACATTGATCAAATTGACCTCTTCGTAATATGTTTTTAAAAGTGTTCTTAATTGCTGTAATTATTTGTTATTATTATGTTTTAATGGTGTGGTTTTTATTTACCCAGATAGCACATGTACGTCTGCAAGATGTCTGTTAAAGATTGCTTCTGCTGTGTACAAACATCAAACATCTGTAAGATGTCAGTTTTAAATACATTCTAAATAATAAACATCTTAAAGACATTTTCTAAACGTCTATTTGACATCTGATAGGAAACGTCCTATATACGGAAACACTGATACGGATAGCAAACACTATAGACAATACGTCTTCAAATAGACGTCTCCTTGATGTACATGTGCTGTCTTGCTAACAGGTTATTTTGTTTTAATGTGCAGTTAGATTATTGGTAAACTAGTTTAGCAAGTAGTTGATGGCAGTAGTCATCAAATGGCTACAGTAACAAGTTAATGCATTTCTGTAAATTCCAAGAATCACTCAGATTTTCAGATCAATGTTTTCATTGCTAAACTGACAATCACACACTTTAACAACATTGTCATATTTTATGTAATTTGACTAGTGAAGATACTTGCTGTCAAGTGATTGAATGCAAGTATCATTAGTAATTACCAATGGCATTAACTAGATATATCTGTTAGATATGAATGCTGATATGAAATTCGGGAAGGGATTAGATGCATGACTTCCCAAACATCCCATCTGCTTGGTCACATTTTGTTGAGATAAAGCACTGCCTACTGGAAATACATAATACATTAGCAGTCGTGTTACATTTGGTAAAAATGTCAACATTACAGTGCATCAGACTGTGATGCCATGAATTCAATTAGATTTTTAGCCCAGTTTAGAAAAATTACATAAGTCTGAAGTATGCTCAGATTTCACATCGTGTCTTGTGTTTTTGTAGTAGCTCAACTGGAGAAGGCTTATGGAGTTTATGGGTTTGCACTTCAGGCCAGAGAAACGTTGTTATGCTGCTTAACTGAAATGTTTATGTACTTGACCAGTGCCAGTCATTCATTTATTTAAAGCCGTGATAGATTTACTTTAAGACGTGTTTTCAGTTGGCAGTAATTTAGAATCGGAGGAGATTACTTAAGACCACACAAGCTTAGAAACAGCTGCCCTGTCATGACAACAAAGAGTAAACAAATAAATTGGTGGGCAAACATACAAATTGGTGGGTGATTGCAACAAGAAGTCTTCTATATGGTTTAGGCTAACCCATTTGGTTTCTTAACAGTAGGGTGCATTAAGGATAAAATGCATTATTGAAATATGTTAATTTGATTGTTTCTAAAACCTTATTGCATTCTGTACTTACATTTACATACAGTAATAGTTCTGTTTAATGCACTATAAACTGACCTTAGGCCATTAAAGGATTAGTTCACTTGCAGAATAAAAATTTCCTGATAATTTACTCACTTCTCATACTATCCAAAATGTTCATGTCTTTCTTTCTTCAGTTGCAAAGAAATGATGGTTTTGAGGAAAACATTCCAGGATTTTTCTCCATATAATAGGCTTCAGTGGTGACCAGTGGGTTGACGGTCCAAATTGCAGTTTCAGTGCTTCTTTAAGGGGCTCTAAATGATCCCAGCCGAGGAATAAGGGTCTCATCTATTGAAAAGATCAGTCATTTTCTGAAAAAAATTAATTAATTAAGATTTATACACATTTTAACCAGAAACCAGGACATTTTTATTCTGGACGTGAACTAATCCTGTAATGTTTGTTTTAATGTTTGTCCACATGTAAAAAGGGACCAATGTCTCTTTAGTAAATGTGTCTTTACACAGCTACGTTGAGGCTCTTCTGTGCCTGCTCAAAATTTTGTGTAAAGACAAAATGCCACATGAAAGTCAGACTAAATTACAGTATGCCTGCTCAGACCAACCTCAACCCTTAATGCTGCTTAGAGATGGCTTAAATGCATTTACAAAGCAATTACATTATATTAGGGTCTGAGCAGGCATAATTTAGTCTGATTTTGATGTCAGCCTTAACTCAGTTTGCCTTTAGTTTGTATATCTTCCCACAACTGGAAGTCAAACGCATGTTTGACAAAATTGTTTGGCCAGCACTGCCTTTGAGAAATCAGCAGATTTGATGTGGTATTAGAAGGAAACTCAGGTCTGTCGAAAGATCACATTTCATAAATTAGTGAACATTTAACCCTGTTGGCACACCATATATTTGTATAGCTGGACTGTACAACCTAGGTTGACCTGTGCTGCCAAAGATTGTGCGGTTGATGCCCTCTTGTTGGAGTCGATACACAACATTTGAGAGGGTTGACTGGGATGTGATTGCTGTGCAGGGAATAGGTTCAACATGTTGACTGTCACACTGTGAACAGAAGGAGAGATAAAGAAAGAAAGGCAGAGGGAGCTGAAAGAAGATCTGTAAACCGACGTAGAGGGCAGGGTTGTGTTTTTATATGGTTACACATATATTTGTCCATATTCTTGGAAAGCTCTTCTTTAACGAGCACCTGGAAGTGTGGGAGGGAATCAAAGGTCTGTGCAGCAGGATCAGCACGTTTGGCTTGTTTTTTTCTGGATTGTAGCATTAATTGTTAGCATTTTTTAACCAACATCAGTGGCCATGCAACAGTAATGTGTGATGCATAAAGAAAGTCAAGCTTATCTTATTGATTGAACAGAAGTTCATTAAGTCAGCTCTATGCTTCATTGCAGCTTTACCAGTGAAATCCTCATACAGTATTTACGTAGGTGTTCATTTGGTCTGTGAGATTACAGGGCCAGTTAGTCTTGATCTGTGCCTTGATTCTGTATTCCAGATTTTTATGGGATGGGTGTTGTTGCAACGCTTATTTATTGTCTTGTGTCTTGTGTGATTTGTTTCAAATGCCAAAATCAAATGATGTTTCAAAGAAACTTATGAGCTGGTTCATTTTAGTGAAAAATGTACCGCTTAAATTGGTGTTATTAATGATTGTGTGTTCATATGACAATGT
Source organism: Carassius auratus (assembly GCF_003368295.1). Taxonomy (NCBI): domain Eukaryota; kingdom Metazoa; phylum Chordata; class Actinopteri; order Cypriniformes; family Cyprinidae; genus Carassius; species Carassius auratus. The sequence continues at coordinate 3,221,147 of NC_039245.1, read as the reverse complement.
CTAGTTAAAAATACACATTACATGGTAATAAACTACCGCTCAAAAGTTTGGAATTAGTAGGATTTTAGCAGTTTTCTATTTTATTATATATAAAAAAAAATTCTGTGATGGAAAAGCTGTATTTTCAGCAGCATTACTTCAGTCTTCAGTCTCATGTGATCCTTCAGAAATCATTCTGATATGATGATTTAGTGCTCAAGAAACATGTATCATTATCAGTGGTGAAAAAAGTTGTGCTACTCAATATGTTTTTGTGGAAACCATGGCAGTCAAGTTCTTCTCATCAAACTCCCTAAATCATTTCTGTATAGACAACATTGTTGTGCATAACAGACAAAAACCATCCACAAACAGTTCATTGTATCCTGTGAATTCACTGGGCCTTGCCAAACCCATTATGTAGAGATTTTATGTCCACATCCTTTTGGCCATGAGGTGTGTATATGAATGTTCATGGACCACTTGTGTCGTTCAAACACTTAAAGGGGTCATGACATGAGAAACCAAATTTCCCTCGATCGTTTGACATAGAAGAGGTCTTTGTATGTTTAATGCATCCTGAAAGTTTCATTGCTTAAAGTGTCCTCATCATCAATAAAAAAGCATTTATGTAATAGCCCTCAGAAAACGGCTTGTTATGGATCAGAGGGGTGATGTCACCAGGGCACATATTTGCATATGACCGCCTCCAGAGCAAGACAACTACGCCTAATTTTTGCATCATTGCCTTGTTGTCACAGGCACAGCTGATCAGTCGATATGCAGTGTGTGAAGTAGAAGTTGTTTACAGTAAGATTGCGATGCCAGGCAGACGATGTGCCGTTCCTGGCTGTGGAATAACATGTTTGTATGCGCAGCCGAAGAATCCTGACGGCAGAGAAAAATGGATTCAGTTTATTTTTAGCGAACTTCGCAGTCACGTTAGTGCTAATTTACCCATGTGTTCTGTACTTTTCACTATTCAGTATTTCACTATTCGTATATCTGTACGTTTGACTATTTTAAGAACAAATCGCAGTATGATGCTGGCTTTACTAAAATGCTCAAAGATCAGCCCGTGCCAACTGTTCTGAACCCAACAATGACACCGCAAACTGTAAGTAACATATTTCATGTGAAAACTATTTTTAAAAGGGTAATGATGGTAATGGATATTAGACAATCATAAAAGTTGGTGGTTGTACTGACCTCTTAAAGGGAAAACACCCCAAAACCGACTGTTTCAGGTCAGAAGATGAGAAGCAGGGTGGGAAAGGTCATAAATCGCTCAATTTTGAATGTTTTTCATCCAAAAAACTTTAGTAATATTATAATTACACCTCAGGGAACATAATAAAACAATTAAAAAAACATCATGACCCCTGTAATGAATCAAAAGTCAGAGAGATTGAGGAAATGAAAGTAAGGGAATGTTAACGGGTGATAGAGCGGTATCCTTAATTCTTGTTCATTCGCAAACTAGTACCGTCATCAATTTGTGCAGTTTTAAAATGGCTTTACATCTGAACAGACTCTGTGTTGTATGTGAAATTTATTTGAAGGACACTAGACTGTAATCGCTTAAAGTCTCTGAGCACTAAAACAGCTAAACTGAATCTTTACCATTGTCCACTGCTGAAGTGTGTTCTACTTTGTAGTTTCCTCTAAATCTATATTTAACAATCTCTTTTTATGCGCTTTCACTTTCTGTTTGCACTCTCTGTCTGTGCATCTCTGCTGGCGTCTTCCTCTTCCAGTGTTTGTGTCTGTTACTGGGGCTTACACATGATCTGTTTTTGGGGTTTCTCACGATCTGCTAACTGACCTTGACTGCCGTCTGCCCTTTCAGACCTCAACTTGCTCTGTGCTCTGGTAGACAGAAAGATAAATGAGCATCAGGTGAGAAAGAGAGAAACTGCTGTGGTTAATGCAGCTTTTGCCAATCCCAGTCGCCGGACACATCCCAGATATTCCGCCATGATTCCAGTTCGAAACAAGTGTATATGTTCCATTCAAAGTGCATTAAAGTGTGAGAGACATGAATTTAAATTGTATTTATTTACAGAGGTATATGATGTCACTCTTGTCTGTGTGTGAACACACTGCTGGCAGCGGCGCAGTGCAAATCCGTGAATGAATGTTCGAAAGAGAAGGAAACTTAAATGGATTTTTCCTGCTCAGGGAATAGGGAGCAATGAACAGTGTGTTCATGCACTTAGCTCTCTTCTAATGAGCTGATTATCTGAATCAGGTGTGTTAACTTATAGAGACATGCAAAATATGCAGAGCAGAGGGTTGCGAGGACTGGGATTGGGAACCGCTGGGTTAATGTAATTCTGTTAGGAGTCACTTCCAATGAAGTTGTGTTCATGGTAAATGAGGAAAGACTTTGATCTTTAGTTCTAATGCTCATGCCATTTGCTCTGGTGTTGTGTTTTTCTCATGTTTTTGGAGATGCAAATCTGCATCCATGCTGTCATCAATCAATTTTATGACCTCCTGTATCAGAAGAACACTAAAAATAAATGTTCTTTATTTCCATATATGGTATGATGAAAACCTTTTAGCATCCATGTAACCTTTCAATTCCACAAAATGGTCTATATAGTGGAAACATTTTCTTACTGAAATGTTCACTGAAAGGTTCTTTGGGGAACCAATGCTTCTTCTATGGCTTCGCTTATAAAACACCCTTTTGGAACCATTGTTTAGCGAAGAGTGTGAAGTTTGGAGAAAAAAGTTATAAAAAATAAAAATTCTAAATGTAATTTTGGGCTGATATGAGAAGAACCACAGATGATGACCAAAGCATGTTATTGTCATTACATGTTATTATGTAAACTCTTCTATGATTGTGTGGTCGGAGAGCAAGGCAATCACCTGTTGAATGTGTCTGAGGAAAAGAAAGTTTTGGCCTAATATCTGATAGGATGGAAGCAACAGATATTGTCTGTCATGCTGAACCGTTTCTAAAGCACATCCTTAAAGACGCAATACAAGTCATCATAGTTACAAGCGCTGCTCAAGGCTGCTGTGAGTTCAGGTGGCTTTTGCACTGGATGAACGTTGTCACAGTTGCTATAACTATTGGTGGAAGTATCTGCTTTGTGGTGTGTTCACACTGCAGAAACTGGGAATGGGTTCAATTATAGGAACACCTTTTGGGGAAATAAATTAGCTTCTACTCCAGAGTGTGGTCTCGCTAGCACAATATTTATTAGTGATGCAAGTGTACATTGATTGACCGAATACAATACATTCCATAAGAAAACAGGCACCTGCCATTTTTAAAAAGTATAGTGTAACTACACAGTTTACATATACTGCACTTACTCCACAAACTAACTCCTCGAACCTGGGAACCAACAGTTGTTGGTGATGTTGGATGACGTGCACAAATGACATTGCTGAACGGCCGACTCAGTCACTCTAGAGTTCCTAATGGTGGTGTGAGTCTGTTTTTTTAGGGAAAATTTTTGTCCTCGTGGGACCACCCTGGTGGCTAGCTTTTTGCGTTTCTACCCGATGTAAAAGCAATTTTAGAGATTGCGATTGACTTCAATTACCTGATGAAATACAGACTGTATCCATTTCCATTTATGTATGCTTTTAGTTGTACAGGACAATTTGATAGTCACCTGGTTGTCAGTGCCCAAGGGATTTTATGAATAACTTTTACTTCTCACTTGCGCACACTGGAAATTCATACCTATTATGTAATGTCCTTAAGGCACACAGCCACAGAAATAATGGAATTCAATATTTATTTTTCTGTGTGTATGCATATGTATGATTATCTGAAATTGTTTTATATTTAATAAATATATTTATAAAGAAATGGTAACATGTATAACCTTTGTCTTGACGCCAACGACATGTTCATGAATGTGTTTTTTTCTTTTTCTTTTTAAATTAGTAACAGTTACTGAAAGCTTGATGGGGAAGGAACAGAGAAAAATACATGTGCTGAAATTTAGGAAGTAGATACACTACCGTTCAAAAGTTTGAGGTCAGATTGTTTTCACTGTTTTTTTTTTATTTATTTTTTTTTATCTAGTTTCTTATGCTCACATTTATTTGAACAGTATACATTTAAAAGTATAATATTGGAGCGTATTATTAAAATTGAGTGTTTTCTATTTAAATTAATTTATTCCTTTAACAAAGCAGATTTTTCAACATGATCCTTCAGAAATTCCAATATGTTTATTTGGAATTGCATTGCACTGCTTGATATTTTTGTGTAAACCACAATTTTTCAGAATTCTTTGATAAATAGAATATTCAACAGAACAGCATTTATTTGAAATAGAAATCTTTTCTAACATTATAAATGTCTTTAATGCATCGTTGCTGAATAAATGTATTTAAAAAAAATGTTATGCTCTAATTTTGTACTCATTTCGAACACTCAGATTCAAGCTTTAATACCAATTAAATCAGTTTACACTGCTTGTTGCATCTTGCTTAATCTACCCTTGAATTCTACCTACAGACTTTTTTGACCTTCATTTACCCTTAAAGAGTGAGTGCTGCAGAGGACGAGTGATATTACTGAGACAGAATTAAAGTTCAGATGATTAAAACAGAGCGGTAAAGAGCAGGAAACATTCTGAGAGCTTCCCGTAGCAACAAACTGATTGACTGAATGGAGACCGGCCCGAATCAGTGAAGTGAAACTAAGTCTGACAACACAGTAGGGATGTGGAGAGGATTTAGAGATCTAGTGAACTATGTGGATTTAAATACAGTACATACATATAGATGGGGCCTGAATATTTGTATAAAAATTAACTTGTATATCGATATAGAACTTATAGTATAGTGGTGGAATATTTCCTAATAAGGAATACTGATTGTTTTGAGCTTGCATCTATATTTTACGCTTCATTTCAATGTCATGGTTGTGAAATAAGCATTTATAAGAAATGTTTGTGAGAAGGTGGTGGCTGGAGGAGGGGTGGCAGATGTCAAAGTTCAGGACAGAGTCCTGATTGGCTTATCTGACTAGTGGTCCGTTTACCTAAACTGCAGATGACCTTATGAAGCTACTTTGAATATCTTCCTTTCAGGCCAATATCTATCTCTCTGTCTGTCTCTCTGTCTGTCTGTCGGGGCACTTTTATTTGCTCTTGTTTCATTGCTGTATGCATCAGTGTGCATTTGGACAATGTTTTAGATCTGTTCCAGTTGACTTGAGTGAGTAAATCTCTCCTGACTGCTCAGTGTCCACCATGCTGTGTCTGTTTGTTTCTGCCTCTCTCACTCTCTCTGTTTTCTCCCTGAGAATAAATCACTGATTGAGAGGCCGGCCATAAAGCTAGTGCGAGAGCAGAGAGAAGAGTGTTTCTGCCCTGCTTAAGCCTATTACAGGCTTAGCGAACCAAGCACTGCCCCTTTAGCACACAGAAAAAGAGAATAAAAGACAGTGGGAGACAGATGTTTAGTTATTCATCTGAGAGCATTAAAAAGGTAAAAACACTCCATTAAGCTGACAGCTCAGAGCTCAGTATAATTATCACATATATAAACAACACTATAAAATACCTTATACTCCTATGTGATAGGTCTGATAGACAGATTCAAAATTGTTATTCGATAATCTTCCTCTCCAGTGGGCTGGAGTAGGATTCATAAACGCAAAATCATTTAAGCGTAAAATAATCTTTTAGACCAAGGCCGTAATCATGTCTTGGACACTGAGGGGAACCAACTATATATTTACATATATATATATGTATGTATGTATGTATGCTATATTAATGCACTGCTGTAATTGACACACGCACGCACACACACGCACACGCACGCACAGGCACACACACACACACACACACACAGTCAACATTGCCCCGCAACTTTTATTAATAAAATAGCTTGAATATTGAATCTCTACTTTATATTTCTGAGCAACAAGGAGGTAAAAGAGCTGTTTTTGAAGTAAACTCACAGCTTTATTGTTTGTAGAGAGAGACGCACAGATGCAGTTAATTCACAAATGAAACATTCATCACTCTCTCTCTCTCTCTCTCTCTCTCTCTCTCTCTCAAGATGGCCATATTTAAGGGAAAAGTCGAGTAGTTTCATCACTAGATATAGCTGTCAGTCTTTCAACATTTCTTTCATAAAACAGTTGACTAATTTTAAAGTATTTGCAATTAAGTTCCATCTTATCTTGCTCTCTTTCAACGTTAACCTGATGTTCCATGCTGGTATTTTTTGTGGCCATTTTTGTTTATATATATTTTATAAATGGAAATATATATTTTTATATAGATTTTTAAATATTTTACTTTTATAAAATCCACTTTTATGTTCATCAGCAGGGTCAGACCCTGATATTGGCCTTCAAATCAAACCTTAAGGTGTTAATAATAATTATTATTCTTAAATTATTCTTATTACATTTAAGTAATGGGGTGCTGAAATAACCAAACCAGTTCAATAAAAGGGGCTGACCTTGGTACTGAAAGTTTACTGTATTCATCTATCGTGGTATTGGCATTAATGTTGAAGAAAAAGAGCCAAGGACAGTGATCTTTTGAGAGAAGCGTTGATGTCTCATTCACTAACCTTGCAAACGTACATATTTGTGCAAAAATCCTTATTGTGAACTTTTCTCACTAAAACCTGTTTGCATTTTGCACTTTTTTTGCATTTTGCTTTTTTTTGCCATAGCGTTTGCAATTTGTTTGCATTTAAAATAATCTAATCACTTAAATAATGAACATTTTGTATGAGAATGTAACACATTTGTGTGTGTACAGCCTGTAGTGAATCCGGTACACATTCAATGCACAGTTACATTGGTGAATGACACTCACATTCTTGCTTTGTGTTTTTGGATCCTGTGACACAAACGTCTAGTAAAGGTCACAGCGTTTGCCGTTTGGGCCGAGGGATTGTGGAAGGCCTTCAGGAGATTAATTTATCACAATACAATCTTACAACAGCACTGAGGATGATAATGAAAGCGGTACATGATCCATAAGCTTTCGTGATTAGTGCTAGCTGGCCAGATGTGTTGCTGGTCCTCTAATCTGCCTCCAGACATCAGCAAGCTGTTGTGCAGATTCATTGTAATGGCCCCATGACAAGATCTACCTCACTTTTAATGGTGTATTCACTCATTTTTGTCTCCATTTGTCTCCTGTTAGATGTTAAAGTACAAAATGAAATGTTTTAGGCCTCAGTGGGTATTAAATTTGAATGGTTGTGATTGTAAATGTTAACTACAGAGGCTTATATGATGCAGTGTAAAACATGTATGATATAACCAGACAGTCTTGACAGAATACCTCATGGCAAATTTAACATCCCACTTGCAGAGAAAAAAGTTTTTAATGAGAGCATGTGCTCAGGGACTGGGAAAAGGTTTTAAGGGGATATAAACTGTTTTGAACAGTTTTGAAATGCATTTATTATGGAGGTTAAATGCATGACTTTCTAAAGCTTCTATATGCATATAATCGGTAATCATATTTCTAGTGTCGCTTGTTGTGCTAGGCACTTGTCTTCGTTAATGGTAGTATAATATATTGTGCATTCACTTACATCAAATATTTTCTATTGTGTTTTTTAAATATTTTTTAAAACGTTGGTGGGTGGGGAGAATATGGTCTCTGAAGAGATTTCTGTCAGTTTTTAATTTAAATGCACCAATCTGTTGCACATTGAGAACAAAATTAAGAGCTCCAATCGTTTTTCAGTGACCAAAGTAAATGAATATATTCATTTATTAATTACTTTACAGAAGTAAAATGACAAAATGTATGTCTTTATATCTTTACTTACAACAGTTAAACCCTGAGACTAGAGAGACTTTTGAGTTTCTACTTTGGCAATCGCTTCTAATTACAAATACATTGACATTTTGTAAACAAAAACACTGGGAATTTGATGGACCTGTGAAAATAAAGTTGACCTGTGCATGTGCAGCAATGAAGAACAGTCACACTGTCACCTTTTCTATGAAACATTGAGCATGTGACACTGAAAGCCTTTTGCGATTTCACATTGGCATACTGTGAATTGGATTTAAGTTTGTCAGAAACTTTGCCAAAGCAATGCCGCAAAAGACAACATCAGAGATCTATTATATTATTATGATAAGTATAAAACACTGCACCAGTTACTGTTGGCAGTGAAATGTTATATCTGTAAACTCCCAAAAATAAAAGAACAATAAAATAGAAATCACAAAAATTATGCTATAAAACATAGTAAAGATAATGCTGAAATCTTCGGTTTGCCATTTGCGGCTCCATTTGGGTTGGATGGTATAACTAAAACAGATAATGCTTTGAAATGCATCAAATTCTTTTGATTATATGTATGTACATAGTCTGCTTAAGGGCTCTTTTAGTCCTCTTAACCCAAGCTCATAAAATCCTCTCTTTTTTTTGGCGGTATACGGGTCAACACTAGGGTGCTGTCCTGTGCAGTGACAGCCAATCAGTTCTTTGTTGGTACTGGTAACTGTGCAGCTTGACCAATCAGCTCTCTCGCACTGACATCTTCATGCACAGACTGCGATTGGCTGAAAGATGGACTAAACTCTGAGTTGAGAAGTGGTCTCAATGCTCTGTCTTATTTAGATTAAAAGTGTGAATTAAAAATTAATGTTAAGGCATGAGAAAGATAACGAGTGCTTGCAGCAATAAACATCAAAGATTTATCACAGTAAAGTATCTCATGTCTCATGGCAAGAGCAGAATTGAAGTTGTGAGGATATGGAGAATATGGACGCACAAAACATACGTGAGAATGTTGTGGTGGAATGACAGCAGGTGTGTGTGCGTGGAAGTGGGTGAGTGTTTGCATGTATGTACGTTTGTAGCTGTTCCTATAGCTCTTTCAAATAGGCTACAACCACACTGTGTGAGTTTGCATAATACATAGAGAGTATCACTCACCATTTAAAAATGTAATGCTCTCTAGGTCTTGGCACAGTCTGGGAGAGGTGGGGAACTGAGGAGACAGATCTCACATCTTTTTTTTTTTTGGCTTGTTGGTGTATAAGCCACTGCTGAAAATTTTTATATTTTTACATTTTAATTAAATATGTTAAATTACAAATCATAAGCATAACTATTATGGGGAAAAATGTGAAAACGTAATTTTATTTTAGACTAATTTTGCTTTAGGGCAGAATCTTACATACAGTATTTCCTTTTCATCATAACTCTTACATAAAACAACTTGTGGACATGCTGAAAGTTTTTCAACGCTAGGTTATTTGTTACATTTATTAAGTAAATCAGTAATCATATGCAATATTATGTTTATGATTGGGGGAGGGGGGGTTATGGTGTGTGTGTGTATATATATTGGCACTCTAAATTGTATGCTGTGCACACATATACACAAAAAAGGGGTCTGGCTAGTTGTCATTGGCCCTTATTGTATGTTTGTATGCTTCAGTGGACCATACAGGTCATGCTATTGATTTATTTCTCCAATGTCATAGCAACTAGCCTTGCTGTTTACGCTATAACAGTGGAGAGGAGTTGAGCGAAATGAAGATGTGACACTGTGTACACTTCCTCAGCACTTTCTCTAACTGCAGCACACAAACACCTAATGCTGAACAGACTGTTAATTCTCATTAAGGCTAATGCTAGCCTTTCCTAAAAGTTAGCATTTGGGAGCATTAGCTGAGATTACCTGGGCTACATGTATTGTAGGCTAAGCTAATGCTTTAGAAGCTAATCAGCGTAAAGTAAATCATGTGACTGATTTAAACGTTGATTCACCTGCCTTTGTTGCTACAATAATCTTACATCGGTTGCCTAATCAGATTAATCTCTTCTCTTTGGCATCATAAAGCAATGACCAGTTAATCTGAAATACATCACTAAAGCAGTTCCTTCAAATATATTTTTGAAAGAATTTGGAATTAAAGTGTTTATATTTACATCTTACATTTGTAATGCTTTATTAACAAATTTTGAGAGGGGCACGCACAGATAATTAACACGGCCAATTCATTATCATTAATCGCATCCATCTATCCAATCAGCGCAAGAGAGAAACCCTGTAAAAAATAAAAGCAGTACTACCTTAATTTTCTAGTCTTTCAGCATTCGCTTATCACAGACCCAATTTCCCATCCAACAAAAAGAACTATACTGGGGATTTTCAGATCTGCCGCAATTTGACGCCCCCATGATCACTCCTACCCTGCCAGACACTGCTGCTGAGCACCAGGCTTCATCGCACCCGCTTCTCTCTTCGACCAGCCACACACTACTGTGGCCAGTAGACCGTGCAAAACCCAGAGCTCGCCTTGCTCGACACTACCATTGTCCCGCACAAGAGCATTAGGTCGCAGCAGCAACAGGCCTGGTCCGTGCCCCAGATCTCACCACAGTAAAGCCTCACTCCCGCTGAAGATCAGCCTTTCCCCGTGGCTGTTCCGGCCGCAGCACAGTTTCTTCTGGCAGGATCAATTAATTTATGGAAATATTCTACCATTCAATGGCACGGTCACTCAGAATTGATCTAAAACGTAACTGCCCTTGTGTTTTGCCACAGGACAGCAATCGTGAGTAAATTTTGCAAAGTAAATATCTTTAGCAACAGTGAATACTGCAAAATTTACATTATTGGTATAAACATGTCTATTGGTACAATGTGTTACAAGACTAAACATGCTTCATCGTTTTCAAAAGCCTTCGTTTCAACAGTCCATACAACATGAAAAACACATTTTCAAATGTATCTACTCAGGAGAGCGTCTAAAAAGGCTGGAAGGCCAAAACGAAAGGAAAGGATGCATTTTCAACGGAAACTTATTAATGTGGACAAGGCTTGAGGAATTGCCAGATCTAGCAACAAATTGCTAAGTCGGCAACACCATAGACTACCCAGGCATTTTTAGTTTGACCCGTTAAATGTCACGAACCCTTCCAGTCAAAGCAAACATGAAGCTGCTTCTACTTGCAATACATCCGTATTTCCATTATGTTACTTATAATCCCCTTTTTTCAGTAGCCTCCTACTCCTGTAGCAGACGTTAGCATGTGGCTGCCTCTGCTAGCAGTGCAGGCTACACAGGCTCTTCAGGACATCACACACCCCACCCCCCTTCCCACGGCCTACAGCAGCTGAAGCCAACATGAGGCTGCCTCCATTTGTAACACGTCCACATCTCTTCCGCTCCCTCATGCTACTGATAACCATTTTTTTTACTGTTCAGTGGCCTCCAGCTCCCATAGCAGATGCTAGCGTGAGCAGGCCTCCGCTGGTGGCACAGACCCATCCACACCCCTTACAACCCACTCCCCTAGCCATGGCCTGCAGCCCCACAGTCTAACCCTAGTTTGAGGCTGCCTCCACTAATGGCGCAGGCCCGATGAGAGAGGCCTTCAAGACCTATTCATTCGTTCAGACCGCAGCACTTCTGTACTTGGCTACAGCCGCAGCAGTAGCCACTCCTGCAGGAGCCTTTTCTGTACTTCCCCACTGCCGCAGCAGTGTCTGCTCCTGCAGGAGCCTCTATCTGTATTTCTCTACTGCCGCAGCAGTGTCCGCTCCCGCAGGAGCCTCTGTCTGTATTTCTCTACTGCCGCAGCAGTGTCCGCTCCCGCAGGAGCCTCTATCTGTATTTCTCTACTGCCGCAGCAGTGTCCGCTCCCGCAGGAGCCTCTATCTGTATTTCTCTACTGCCGCAGCAGTGTCCGCTCCTGCAGGAGCCTCTATCTGTATTTCTCTACTGCCGCAGCAGTGTCCGCTCCCGCAGGAGCCTCTGTCTGTATTTCTCTACTGCCGCAGCAGTGTCCGCTCCCGCAGGAGCCTCTGTCTGTATTTCTCTACTGCCGCAGCAGTGTCCGCTCCCGCAGGAGCCTCTGTCTGTATTTCCCCACTGCCGCAGCAGTGTCTGCTCCCACAGGAGCCTCTATCTGTACTTCTCTACTGCCGCAGCAGTGTCCGCTCCCACAGGAGCCTCTATCTGTACTTCTCTACTGCCGCAGCAGTGTCCGCTCCCACAGGAGCCTCTATCTGTACTTCTCTACTGCCGCAGCAGTGTCTGCTCCCACAGGAGCCTCTATCTGTATTTCTCTACTGCCGCAGCAGTGTCTGCTCCCACAGGAGCCTCTATCTGTACTTCTCTACTGCCGCAGCAGTGTCTGCTCCCACAGGAGCCTCTATCTGTACTTCTCTACTGCCGCAGCAGTGTCTGCTCCCACAGGAGCCTCTATCTGTATTTCTCTACTGACGCAGCAGTGTCTGCTCCCACAGGAGCCTCTATCTGTACTTCTCTACTGCCGCAGCAGTGTCTGCTCCCACAGGAGCCTCTATCTGTACTTCTCTACTGCCGCAGCAGTGTCTGCTCCCACAGGAGCCTCTATCTGTACTTCTCTACTGCCGCAGCAGTGTCTGCTCCCACAGGAGCCTCTATCTGTACTTCTCTACTGCCGCAGCAGTGTCTGCTCCCACAGGAGCCTCTATCTGTACTTCTCTACTGCCGCAGCAGTGTCTGCTCCCACAGGAGCCTCTATCTGTACTTCTCTACTGCCGCAGCAGTGTCTGCTCCCACAGGAGCCTCTATCTGTACTTCTCTACTGCCGCAGCAGTGTCTGCTCCCACAGGAGCCTCTATCTGTACTTCTCTACTGCCGCAGCAGTGTCTGCTCCCGCAGGAGCCTCTATCTGTATTTCTCTACTGACGCAGCAGTGTCCGCTCCCGCAGGAGCCTCTGTCTGTACTTCTCTACTGCCGCAGCAGTGTCCGCTCCCGCAGGAGCCTCTATCTGTACTTCTCTACTGCCGCAGCAGTGTCCGCTCCCGCAGGAGCCTCTATCTGTACTTCTCTACTGCCGCAGCAGTGTCCGCTCCCACAGGAGCCTCTATCTGTACTTCTCTACTGACGCAGCAGTGTCCGCTCCCGCAGGAGCCTCTGTCTGTACTTCTCTACTGCCGCAGCAGTGTCCGCTCCCGCAGGAGCCTCTATCTTTATTTCTTTACTGCCGCTGCAGTGTCCGCTCCCGCAGGAGCCTCTGTCTGTATTTCCCCACTGCCACAGCAGTGTCTGCTCCCGCAGAAGCAGAATCTGTATTTCCCTTCCTAGATACTGCCACAACAAGCGTATACCAAAGGACATCCAGCACCACTCTAACATTAAGCCTTGCTTTTTGAGGGGTTGCAGATGTACGTGTCTGGCTGCTGTCCTGTTCTATTGCATTTTGGGGGAGTGCTTGGGTCTGGGATAAACGCTCGGACCCCTCTCCTCGGACAGGGGAAGTATCCCGGGCTCGGGAACAAGAACCTTTAAGACACTTTTCTCCAAAGCTATACCAATATTAAGGAGTAAAAAAAAGCTAATACCGATATATCGGCCGATATTCTTTAAATGTAAATTATAGTACAGTACCAGTGAAAAGTTAGGACACTTTCCCATTCATGTGTCTAAACTTTTGACTGGTTTTATATATAGAATGCAGTATATGCATAAACAAAATATGTATACACACAAACAATTTTTGCAGTGATCACTCAAATGTGGTGATCAAACACTTGTAATGACGTGACAAAGATATGTAATGGAGGCATGTTATTTATCAATTTTACAGTACACTTTTTTTATCCAAAATGAGTCTGACATCAGTGCACTGAACAGTAAAGTTGAAGTTTTCAGCTTTATTTCAATTAAATTCCATTCAACTTTATTCCATTGAAGTTTATTTCACTTCGAAACATTCACTCACAGATTTGCGCTACGCCACTGTCTAACACATCAACAAAACTTACTAGAGAAGTGTGACATTATGTACCTCAGTAAATAAATAAATTCATGTCTCGTGCATTTTAATGCTCTTTGAGTGTAACATGTTCATTCCCTTCCAACTGGAATCATGGCAGAATACCCTGTGAAGTCCAATTTGCAGGGCACTTATGGTTGAATAGAACAAACCTCTGAAGTGATGAAAGAAATATACAAAATGAGAACAACATACAAAACTCACTATTTAACAGACTCCTCAAATTGAAGGGATCCCCAAATTATTTATATATTTTTACATATTTACAAAAACATATTTGTGTGTGTGTGGGTGTGTGTATATATATATATACACACACACTCTGACTGAAAATCCTTACAGTTTACAGTACATGTGAGCATGACCCTGATATCAGACTGCAGTATTTTCGAGTGCTGTTCCATTGATGGACACATTTCCACAGGATTAATCCTAATCTGCTCTGGGTGTGTTGACACGGAGGTGGTTTGAGGCAATGCTGGTGCCGTTTGTTATTTATTTGGCACAGTGACTGGTATTACTAAAACATTAAAAAAGGATAAGTAGATATGAGAAAACCTCTGTACTTTAACTAGTAACCGTTAAACCTGCTGGGACCCAGTAATCTGGAAGGTGTGTGTGTGTGTGTGTGTGTGTGTGAAGATATGTGATCCGGTCACGAAGCAAGACAGTGTGGGTAACTGAGAATCAGCAGCTATTTGACCCCTGGCACATCACAAACTGCTAAAGGTTAAAGTTCATGGTTGAAAATGCCTGTATGTTTATCTGAAGCGGTGTGAAGAGAATGCACAGACATATTCCTGCAGATGTTAGATCACTATTCTCTTGGTGTGTGTTTGTGTGTCTACTTGTTCATGCACTCAAAAAGTCAAGGAAATATGTACAAAATGCCGTATTTCTCTCAGATTATGCATTTGTGTTTCTGTGTAGGAAGGATGCATCTGTGTGAAGAAAAGACACACAGCACTTCTCAGGAAGGGTAGTAACATTTTATAAGAATAGATCTATGGTCCTTCTGTGCTTTGTTAGTCTTATTGTGGCTATAAATCAGTCTCAGGTGCTTCTGTTTGATTATAACTAGTGTTATCTCACTTCCTGACTTCACCAGTTGTGTGTGTGGAAAGAAGATACAGGGTGTGCTCCATTTAAAGGTGGTCATAGCTATATTCCATTTGTTATGTGAGACGTGATGTTAATTAAAGCATTAAAAGCCCCAGAGTATTCCATAATGTCAGTGGTAGACTTAAACCGTATATGTAATACTGCACGAGATGAGAACACTTTTTTTTTTTTTTTTTTATCATTTCTTGAGTCAAAGAGTCTGAGTGCGCAATATATTTCTTTCTCTCAAACCACGAAACACTCGCTCTGACTGGATGGGCACTTTATTGTCACATAGCCAGACCTTTATGACGTTTATGACCTTACCATGAAAACGTCATAAGGTATTTGCATGACCACATGCGTAGACTTTTTTTTTTATTCTGCAGAACTTAAAAGTATATTTAGAAAAATGTAAAATGTTAAAGATAGTCTGAGAAATGTTTTTGTGTTTTTTATTTTTGTCAATAATATGGAAGTCAGTGGTCACCAAAACGGTTTGGTTACCAAATTATTCAAATGATCAGTGATACTTTACAGCAAGTTCCCATTAGTTAACATTAGTTAACATATTACCTGACATTAACAAATGTATTGCTCATTGTTAATTTAAAAAATTGTTTGCTCAGGTCCAGTAAATAATATTAACAAATACAACTTTTGAATTATCAATGCATTATTGCATGAAACAAATGCTTTATAAGTATTTTTAGTTAGTTAGTATAATTGTTAGTTCATGTTAACTAATGTAAACAAATGGAACCTTAGGGTGAGTGTTATTAAAATATTTTTTCATGCCACAGAAGAAAGGAAGCCATCCAGGGTTGGAATAAAATGATTGAGAGTTCATGATGACAGACTTTTTCTTTTTGGGTGAACTATTCCTTTTTTTCTGTTTATTAGTAATAGATCAGATCATTTTTTTTTTAGAAGAGCATTTTGAAGTAGTCATTTTAGAACAGCTTTACAACATTGAAGTGCCCTACTTGTAGTATATATCATTTATGCACTTTGAAACACACTAAAAGATGGAGATCAGTATACACAGTGCTTTTGTAATTACAAGTGTGTTTTTTTAATGCTCATATGTTGTGTGTTTGAAAACAGATGCATGTGTGTGGGTTTATAATAATAGGGGTATATTTGTTTATTTTATACTCTATGTATGCTTGATATTCTGTGTGAGATATTTATTTACTCTTTGCTGATTTCACACCAGATTAAATTCTCAAGGGACATTTAAATGATGTTCTTTCAGTGAAACCCATCTGGAGCTGTCAGAAAAACCTGAATTACTGGTTCTGGGTGTTTTTATCTTTGTATCTGTGGATACAAAACCCATTTTCCATTGCAAGTTGGTCCTGGATGGTCCCATTCACTCTTGAGAGACTTACTGCTTAAAGTATGATGTTACGTTTGTATGATTTCAATATTTTCCACAATAATAATGCATAAATGCATGTCAAAACAGGGGGCTCAGATTGATAATGAACATGAACATCATGCACAACTGATTTGAATATATACGAATGAATTTCCATGTTGGATACTAAAAATATACTTCATATCTCAGTTTAGTGTTTAAAGAGAACTATAAAAAGCCAAATGTAAACACTGTAGCTATGTGGAGTGTGGAGCGGACAACCTGTTTGACAAAACAATGGCAGACGTGATGACTTGTTCTTTTTTCCAGAAAGGTTTGGTGCTATGATGCATAAATTACATTGTTTTAATAGACCACAATGTGAATTGGGGGCGGGTGTGTGGGGGGGGTCATGTTTTTGCGACTTATCAGGAGAACTCTCAACTCTGTATAATGACATTCGTATGACACAGGTATTACAAGGAGAGGGTGACTTATGAGGACATAACCCATGTTCCCATTTTTCAAAATGCTTATAAACCATACAGAATGAGTTTTTTGAGAAAGTAAAAATGCACAAAGTTTCCTGTGAGGGTTAGGGTTGGTGTAGGACCATAGAATATACAGTTTCTACAGTATAAAAAAAACATTACACCTATGAGATGTTCCCACTTTTCACAAAAACAAACGTGTGTGTGTGTGTGTGTGTACTAGTATAAACTAAGTTATGGGGACCAAATGTCCCAACAAGTATAGTAATAGCAGTAAATTTTGACCTTGTGGGTGGGTTAATTGTTTTAAGTCCCCATGAGGAAACAAGTTTATAAATCTTACAGAATTAAGTGATCTGAATATGTAAAATGCCTGTAGTTTTCTGTGAGGGGTAGGTTTAATTGTAGGGTTAGGAGATAGAAAATACAGTTTGTACAGTATAAAAACCATTATTTCTATAAAATGTCCCCACAATAAATGGAAACTAGCGTGTGTGATTTTCTCACCTGCATATGTTCCTCTGTACTGTTGCTCTGGGAATTCAGTTGGTCTATGGGTCGATATTAGGATCTGTCATTGTAAGTTTGTTGCAAAAAGTCACTTTTAAATAGCTTTTAACTTGTTTGAAATAATATGAGGTGCTAAAAACTAAAGTGGTTTATCAGAAATGTGCATTTAATGTGAGTCAGCAGAGGTATATATTCAGTGAGGTGCGGAGAGTGTAAAATACTGTACATTTACTGGTAATAGATTGAGGGTCTGGTGTCCTCTGCTTAAGATTGCTCTTGAGTTGCTGTCTGTTCAGGGCTCCCAGGCAGGAGACCAAACAAGATTGTTCATTAGTCTTAATTAGGTCTTTCTCTGTTAGCCCTGCCTCCTCTCTGGCACTTTAACCTCACGGGTCCTTGTTACCTCGCAGTTGTGTGTGTTTGAGAGAGAGCAAAGACGTAAAGGATATTTGTGAAGGTCCTTGTTGGCCTATTTGTGTAAGCATGTAAAGTTTGACAGGATTTGTATATGTGGGATTGTGTCCCAAGGGCCCTTGTTACACTCACATCCTATGGGCCCTGTTCAGTGCACTAGAAAGTCACCTAAAGGTCAGTGTATTCTCTTGTGTGTGTGTATATGTTTCTAGGTTTTGCCTCCAGTCCACTGTTCATACATAAACGGATCCGCTGGTCACAGTTGGAGAAATATTTGCAAATATATTTACATTATTTTGGGCTGCCTTATCATTTTGTGGTTTTAATGCAGAAAGTAAAAGGTCGTAAAAATCCGTCAAAGTCTGTCAGTGCTGGTGTGGTGAATCACTGCTGACTTGTGCAGTTTCATTATGTCTCAGAAGTTTAATGAGCCAATTTCTGTAAAACAGTGTCACATCTGTCAGAGATTGACGCATCATTTTTATCATTAAAAGTATTGACTTTGAACTTGAATGACTCTGAGAGGATGCATGGAGGGGTATACAGGCCTGGTCATAAGTCAGAATGCAGTCTCTTATGTTCAGCAGAAAAAAATACAATTAAAACAGTAATAATATAAATGTGTATATATATAAATATAAACTTTATTTAAAACTGGAGATTTTTAATGAAGAAATGGAAGTAGAGACAGACCTTTTCTTCCTTATTGTGCTGTAAAGATAAGTGTAACAGATCATTGAAAAGTGTAGGATGGGCGCTTGGTTGTATGCATCAATTGTTGACTGGATTTTGACATGAGGCCATTGCTGTCAAAAGTGGAAATGGATGAATATGAGTTTGCATGAGCATGGTTTAAGCAGACAGAATGATAGGAGAAGTGCAACTTTTGTCACCGGTGAGAAGTCTGCTGTTTTCACTGGAAGAGCCAGTTATAAAATTTTGGTCAAACATTATGAGGTCAAAAACAATTAAAAAATGACACTTATGCATGAATGAATTGTTCACAATAATATACATGTAGAAAACAGATGGAGGATGGATTTTCATTTCATGCTATCTTAAATTTATATAATCCAAGGCTTAATTTTAATGGACTTTTAATGATTGAAATTGGGTATGTAACAAATTTCCATGAAAAAATAAATGTTTCCTTTATGATAAACATGGGATTTGAGTATATTTCAGATAGTGGTTTCCTGGTCATTTAACCTCTTCACTCTGAATCCCTGCTGAGATAACGGAAAAGAGGAAATGAGGATTATCCTTTTTTTTCTTCTTCAGATCAGGGTTTTTGCAGTATGATTGTTTTCAAATTGTTTTGCAAACCAGGTCTATCAGAGAGCCTTATTGAAATGCAGCAGGCCGTGAAAATGACATCTATGAGGAGATGGGGCCCTTGTGAACCAGCCCTTTTCAAAGTGATTTGTGTTCAGGTGAACTGCACATGTGTGAGTGTGTGTAAGTATTCATACATGTCAGTGTGCACAAGAACTGTCAAGCATTGAACAGTAATCCCTCTTTAAATGTAAGATTGGTAAAATGGAAAATTAATAGAGATTTATTTCCATTCACTTACATTCATACATGCATACGTAGATTTATTCTCTCTTGATTGTTTCTTTGCAAATAGCCATATGCTGTTGAAATTATGTATGTTAAGCATATAGAGGCTGACTGATTTAGAAATGACAACCAAATGCAGTAAGTGTGCATTACTGCTACAGTATAAAAGCAAAAATGTAAAATAATTGTTAACCTCATTTTCTGTTTAATTTTTCTTTGTGTGCATTTTGAGTAGGCATTATTAACAATTTTTTACAAAATTCAGCCGGAAGACAAAAAAACTAATTGTTTATCATCTGCACACCCTGAAAGGTTTGGACAGTCTTTTAACACCAGAACCTCAGCTGTCTCTCTCTGTCTGTGTTTCTAGAAGCTGTCTGTGTCTGTCGCCGGCCCCTCTGCTTTTTGGTTATATAAGAAGATTAACACGCTACTCCCTCCCTCTCCTGTGGCACACAAACTCTCACTCACAAATCACTCATGCTCTTATTGGGACTGTTCCCCTGTCTCTTCTAATGAAGTTCATTTCAGGTGACAAGGGGGAAAACCTAAAGAATCTGGGACCTCCTTTCAGGGATGTGCACAGTTCAAAAGTGAATTGGAAATTTAATTTGATTAAATTAGATTATTAAATTTAATAATTCTGAATTGTATTTTATTTTGAACTTAAGATAGTGAAATTAAAATAAACTAAAGTTCTAAGGCATGTACATGACTGCCCTTGTGTAGTTTTAAATAATATATTTCATGCTTTATGCTATGAACATGTTGTCATACACAACATATGAGGTATTTCCAGAAACAGAGGATATTGAAATGTAATTTATATTCATTATAAATATAAATATATATATATATATATATATATATATATATATATATATATATATATATATATATATACATATTAAATATTTAATAAATTCATTTTAATTTAAATGGTCAATGTTTTACTATATTTACAGTTAATAAAACATGCAATGATGGACATTTTGTGCCACTGTATGTCAAAAGATAAAAAAATTTTCACTTAAACTATTGTTCTAACAAAATTTGATTTTTTTTTATATTTATAATCTTGCCTAGTCATACAAAAATGGGTAACAATTTAAGATATCTTGTTAATATTTAATGCATTAGCTAATCTACCAACAATGAGCAAAATAATTGTACAACATTTATTAATGTTAATAGAAAAACAATGGTTTGTTCACAGTGCTAACAGATATCCTAAGTAACCCTTACTTTTGATTGTAGATAGGTTTTAGTAAATGTTAAAATTAAGATTTACTAGAATCTAAAAATTCTATACATCTGTCCGTTGTGCATGTAGCTAACTAATGTTAAAGGGCTCCTATTATGCTCCAATACAAAGTCTTGATTCTGTTTTGGGGGTGTGCTAGAAAAGGCTCTCATTGTCAAGGATCTGGAAGGAGGACCCAATTGCAGCGTTAGTAACAAGGGTTTATTGACAAAACAGACAGATACAAAAGGGTTGGGGGAGGCGCACAACTGATACCACAACAGGAGCAGTAAACAGACAGCTAGGGAAGGCCACTGGAATGGCTTCAGACATCAACTGGCAGAATACTATAGCAGCAGAGGGGGAATAGAGAAAAGCAAGGAAGAGCGGAGCTCAGATGGAACCAGTGGACAGGAACTCTTAACAGCACAAGAGAAAACAAGGCTCCACAGGAACATAAGTTATGCCCAAGACAAGGGGAAAAGTAACAAAGACCTGATTTAAAAAAAGAAAAGAAAATGACCAATTTAACCAACACACTAACTGAGAACAAAATACAAAACCAAAAATCAGAATAAGAAGAACGAATAAATATTAACAGTAAAAGCAAAAGGCAAGAACAAACAAATTGCTAAAACAAGGAGCAAGTCAAAAACATGGAACTACAAAAGACTAGACAAGGGTACAAGACCAATTTGGCAGGGAGACAGGACCACATACTAAGCCACAGACAGAGACAAACACACTGACAGTGAGGGTAAGAATCACCACAAACCAGAAAATACAATAGGGTAAGGGACACTATAAATAGGGAGGAAAACACACAAGGAACAGGTGAACACAATTAGACCAACAAGGCTAACAAGAGGGTGTGGTAAAAGGAAACAAGGAGGAGGGGCTAAAGAAGCACATGGCTGAGAAAACAATCAACTAAGCCAGGGTTATTCAAATCTTGCCCTGGAGGGCCAATGCGGTGCAGACTTTGACTACAACCCTGATCAAAGTCACCTGCCTGTGATTTTCTAATGATCCCAAAAACATTGATTAGCATGCTCAGGTGTGTTTGGTTGGAGCCAAACTCTGAACCCCATTGGCCCTCCAGGGCAAGAGTTGAATAGCCCCGAACTAGACCTTGTGCTGACTCAAGATGTAGACACAAGAAACAAAACCCTGACACTAGTAGGTTGTTCAAAAAATGCATTATTTTACATTATTTCAACTCCTCTCTCCCCAGTATGCATAAACGGCTCGAATAGTTCCTGAATCAAATGAAGGCCCGCCTTCTGAAATACGAAATGTGCTGTGATTGGTTAGCTGGGCCAGTGTGTGATGTGATTTGCACCACTCTGTGATTTCTGTTAAATGAAAATCTCTCTTTTTGAATTGGACTTTGAGTTTTGTAACTTTGCAGATCTTTTTTATGCTCAAACAGCAACACTGAAAAAGTAAAAAAGCATAATAAGACCCCTTTTAGACCTTATTGTAAAGTGTCACCCCAAAATGTGTTATTTTCCAGGAAATAGGAATAGCAATAATTAATAGGGCATAGTTAATTAATTATGGAATTATTATGTTATTATATATTATTTTATTTGAAAACATGAGATTCCAGTTTAACATATTTTGAGTCAATTCCAGCTCATGACTCAAAAAGAAGCTAATTATTTAATTCTGTCACAGTCACACAGAGCTAACACAAATACACATGCCCTATCATTTTTTATTTAAACTACTTTACCTATTATAGATTTATATTCAAGTTTAATCTAACTTTTATTTACCTTCTGAACAGAGTAAATGTTGTTTGTATGTTTTACCCGGCGTCTCAGTGTTGCTCTTTGGGTGTTAGCTTCAGTAGGCATTACCCATGCAATGATCTGTTTTGTGAGAGAGTTTGTTTTCAAAATGTTCTGTCTATGTTCCAGGACATGGTGAGTTGTTTTCCCGTATAAATTCCTGGGAACGGTAGCCTGGCCAGATGGTCTTTGTAGTCAGTATCCTGACATAAACTTAGAACCCACAACAAGGTGTGTGTGTGTGTGGGTGGTGGTGATTGTGCGGGACAGGTGTGGATTAAAAGTGGCAATTAGGTCAAATGACAAAAAAATATATAAAAATAGAGTTAAATCCGGTTTTACAGATTGCAACAACGTCCTGCAATGTGGTAGAGCATTGCATTAGCAGCGCAAAAGATTGTGGGTTCATTTCCCAGGGCATGGCATTTCAGTTTTCCAACATTTTCATTTTTGTCATTTTTGTTTTTTGGCCGAAACGGCAAAACGGACAAAAATATGAGGCGAAAATATATGGTGCATTCCTAACATTTACTGTATATTTTGGCCAGAAATGTGTGTATATATATGTAAAAGTTTTTTTTTTTTTTTTTTTTTTAATACTGTAAACCTGAAATCTTAAATTACCCCCACAGTTTGTCCCAAGAAGGCAATTGTGACCTGTTGTCAGATTTAATTTTTCAGATTGTTTCTCTCATTCACCTCGCTTGAGGAAAATAGAGACATGAAACCTATGTTCCTGTTGTGTGGCCTTGGTGTTGTTTAACTGTAAATCATTCAGTGATTCATCATCATAAGAGTCTATTGCAGTGGGAAAAAAATGCTGAGACATACGCACACACACAGTGTCAAATAGAGTGTAAACTTTCTTTGCTCATGCTGCTGACTGTTTAGCATTTTTCCTTGTATCTGTAGCCCTTCTGAGCATTCATCCATTCAGATCAGAGAGTAGCACAGCTCTTTTTTTTCATCCAGTGAGCAGTGTCACGTGAAAATAAGAGTCTACCCTGTTGCGAAAGTTGTTTTGAGAATACCTCATCTCATTGACAGGCTCCCTCTGGACAGATTTTTTGTGCCCTTTAGGAATTTTGTTAGGAACACACTTCATCACAATTTTATGTATTTAGTTTAGATTTATTATAGTTTAAGGAATGCTTTTTGTAATTTCAAATTTTCTTGAAAAAGATGTGTGTGGCCATCTCCTGCAGTAGTGATGCTCCTCTGCAAGGATAAATAGGGTAGTAACATACATGACAACTCAATTTTGACATTTTAAATGGATGAATTGATTTTCTGAATGGAGCCTGCCAATGCAAATCCAATGTCTCTTAAATGCAAATCAGCTCATTTGGCAGCCATTTAAGTTACACCCCCATGCAGCTATTTTTCTATAGGTTATTTTAGCATACTAGTGCAACTTAAATCTACTGGAATGAGAAGTCCAAAACTCTGGACTTGAAAAAACTGTTAAGATTAAAGGCCTATTGACACAAAGGACGATAGCTATAAAGATAGAGATAAAAAGAGTCAAAACTATTACTATAAAGCTTCACAGGAACAATATCACTCTCACAACTATTTTTTTCCAGTGGTGAACGATAAAAACATTGACTAAATCAGAATACAACCTACTTTAAGATGTGTGAATGCTATTATATTGTGAATGGCCCTTGACCTTTCTATAACATGATAGCCACTATGTTGCTTTAGCTCAAATCATGCTAAAGTATTCAGTATATACAGTAAGTACACTGGTTGCTTGTAGAAATTAACAACAATTTTGCTATGGATGTTTTAGGTGGTTGTTATGCAGTTGCAAAGGTATTTCTTCCGAGTAGTTTTTAGCACTTTGGCTGTGTTGCTTACTGGCTCAAGTCAACAGTATGATTTTTGGTCCTAATATTGGCTCAGGTCCCTCCTTCGGTGCATGTTTTTCCCCTATCACTATATTTTGCACATGAGAAAGTTGTAAAACTTCAACAGAGGTTCTGTCAGGAAGTTATTGGGAAATGCAGGATTATTTGCATAATAACTATTGCCCAAAGGAAATTGGGCAACTGTTCTTGTTTGCCTGAGCTGTAGTTACCCAGTCCCCCTCTGATACTCTTTTGTGATCACACAGCAACCAGATATTTGTGTGTCTAGATGTGTATTTTTTTCAGTGTATACCGAGTGAAACACCTTTTTGGTGTAAGTTCCTGTGAAGATTCAAGAGCTTTATATGCTTCAAATCTTTTATTTTTCAGGGTTTTTTTTTAGATTCTTGATGGT
Organism: Carassius auratus; assembly: GCF_003368295.1. Taxonomy (NCBI): domain Eukaryota; kingdom Metazoa; phylum Chordata; class Actinopteri; order Cypriniformes; family Cyprinidae; genus Carassius; species Carassius auratus. Next base: position 3,196,658 of record NC_039245.1, on the reverse strand, counting down.
TGGGTCTGGTGAGTGCATGACATTTTTGTCATAAATATATTCATAATTTTCAAGTCTCCTAATGGATTCCTGAAACATCAGCAGTCAGTCTGTGGATTACCAAAAAGTTAATGCTCCCAGTGTAACACAGTTGACAGAAGAGCTACAGAGAAATTCAAAGCACTGTAATTTCCTAATACATTCACTTATGAAATAAAAGAAACATCACAACAAGATGCGTAGTAAAGGGAAAAAAAATTCTTAACAATGAATGATGTTTGACAAGTGAGCACATTTTCGCTGCAAAGCTGCATATACAATCACTGGCGTCTGTCACAATTATTAAATGTTTAAAAAAAAAGTGATTACAACTGGCAGCGACTGGCTATTGAATTGTAAGATAATAATATTTAGACACCACACACTATACAACTTTTTCTGCCCACTGCAAACAGTGACTGAGCCCAAGTGGAACAGACCCGGCCCGAGTGATCATGATCCGCTGTCAAGACCAAATTACATTCATATCAAGCCCTTTAGTGTGTTAAACTGTCTTTTACCATTTTATTTTTGTCGACAAACTTTATCAGGTGAAAGTGAATGATGACACATTTGGTTTGCCAGTGTTGGCTTTCTCTTTTCCTGGTTTTAAAGGTGTGTAATTTGAGAGCCACTGTTGGCACCAAACAGAATAGAAATCTTTGTTTGGATTATCAACATTAGCTCAACAAACCATTCTAGTTTGGCAAATGACTGCTTGTTTGCCTTTACAGTGGCATTAACTTGTATTAAAACAGATGCTATTTTTGTAATTCTGTTTGGTGCCAATAGTGTTGCTAGAAAGAAGTGATGCTTAATGAAATTCCATATTCCTTGTTTCCATATTTACATTTATAAAACATTTATAAAATGATATAAAATCATATTTTTACACACTATGGTACAGATGTACAGCAATAGCTGCATTTCCAGTGTCGGGCCTAAAGCGGGCGTGCTAGTGCATGCCAGGGCCAGTCGCGTTTCCACTGTCACTTCCGGGGCTTCCTCGGGGCCAACGGCCAGGGTTTTATATAAATATTTATAAGTGATGCAAAAGACTATGCATGCTAGGCATTAATATTAATAAATAAATATGACCATTGGAGAAATCAGACGTCAGCTTGTTATTCTCTATCACAATCGTGTATTTATTTAGTAACATTTTATGTCATAAGTCTCATCTCAAGAGTTTAGCTCCGCATATGTGTCATAAAAATATAATAATGGTTGATAATGAATGTGATTGCGCTAGTTCCAGTGATTTATTTGTCAGTTTTCTGACAACTTTCTCTTTGTTGGTGAAATGATGAGGTGGCGTGATGTTGTTCCTGAGAGGCGTGTAAAGGGCGGGTTTTAGTTAAGCGCAGCGGAGCTTCGGGCCCGACGGTGGAAACGTAGCGCTATTTTGGCCTCGGTGCTACAGGTCCGAGCCTATTAGCCCCGCCCGGCCCATTTTAAGCCTTGGCTCGCACTGGCCCGACAGTGGAAAAGCGGCTATTGAGTCTAAGTTATGGCCTGCTGCGCCTGTGGATCCTCTCTTAGACTGTCATCTGTCCACAGAATCTGTTGCATTCTTGGTGATTTACAGGGTGAGAGCTTCTAATGGACCATGGGTCTGGGTCTGGCTAGATTAAAGTGCTGCTGAAATTTGATGACTTCACAAACGGTGGCAGGCACTCCCTGCTTCAAGACAGTAGCTTGATACATGGCCTCATGTTAAACCGGTCAGGATTTTGCCCTGGGATGTTTCTGTCAGTTAATTTTCGAAAGGAAAGTGGAAAACTAAAGACTACAGAGTGTTGGAATTAGATTAGGATATTGACATTTCCTGTAATTAAATGCCTTTTATGCAATTTTACAGTTAATTATTTGGAGTTTCAACCTGTAACTATTTGAGGATTTTTTTTTGATTGTGTGCCACTAAATGGAATTGCATAAATAATGACTGTTTTCAAATGTGTTTTCTGGACACTCCTATTGGCCACTGGTCAAAAAACAAACAGTCCCGCCCTGACCTCATGCCATTGGTTGAGCCGATACTGCTGTGTTGGGCTGGTCAAATGGTCAAATGTTTTGATGCTGCCACAGTGTTTACTTACAGTGTATATAAGTCCAATGACTTACTTGCCTGTGCATATTTAACTGGGTTAGGATAAAGTATTTTATTATCTAACAAAATATCAGACTTCAGCTTTGATGCTTTGTTGCATGTTTTTTAACAGTGCAGGTTGGCTGTGTGAATATGGGATTGCAAAAGAATGTAGTGGTAACTCTTCATCTTCTTCTCTGTCCAGACCAGGACTCAAGCAGAGACTTGCAGCATTACAGCTGCACAGTAAGAGGGTCCTCACATTAGATAAGACTTTCAGACAGTTTTTGTGCTTTCTATTTAGGTTGAAAGTAGAAGTTACACCAAAAACACTCATTGATTGTTTTACAGCTGGGACATGGTGACCAGGAAAATCATATACTGCGGCTGCATTATTAAAATGTAGGCTGACTAAAACCCTAATAATTTGAGAATGTGCCTAATTAAGTGTTATTTGACAAAAATATTCCCTTTTTGTGATGCAATTACGTTAATTATATTCTGCTGATGCCATCCAACTTACAAACCAGGAAAAACTGTTTAATAATAGCATTGCTGCATAACAAAATTTCAAAAGTTGGCCTGAAAGTTCACTCAATGCGCAAATTAATTAACTTAATTATCTTTTTAGTCGTACATCTTTATATAATTATATTAGTTCATCAGCAACTGCTGTACACTTACAGTAGTGCAGTTATGATAGACCAGACTGTAGTAGGTGAACTACTATAAAAGTACACTATAATAAGAAACACTCCTGATTTACCCACAGGACAAACATTTGACATAAATACATTTTCAATAGGTTTTTATTACTTTTTTCTATAATTTATTTGTGGCAAAAAATAAATAAAAAATGTATTCATTTTGAATATATTTATATTGTCCACAATATATTTTTTAAAATAGGCCTACATTTTACACTTACTCAGATTTTAAGATTGGAAATGCATTTTGCCCACTGAAGTAGTAATAAAAACAATAAAATGTACTTTCAGTTTGAAAAATGATCTCTTTTGACTCCTCTTCTTTCAGCACAGCGGTAACAGGTGCTAGCAGTCATCAGAAGACGACATGTGGTTCAAAGCACCAGCGCTGACCTGCTCTGAGCCTTGAACCTGTGATTTGTTAGCACGCCAGCCACACTCGTACACCTTTGCTCTACAAGCACTGTAACTCCCACTGGAAGTGTCACATTACAAGCTGTTAGTCTTTTATTGGGAATTTAGGTGCACTGATGAGTTGCCTAAACCTGAGCGCTCCCTCATGATGCCAAAACACAACAAACTCAAATGTCTGCAACTGACATTGGAGTGAATGGAACCTGTAATTACGGATGTTTTACAAGCATTCCGCACTGATGCAATGGTGTTATGCCTGGTCTAAAGATGTATCGTTACAAGTGCTGGGTTACTAGGTTAAAATAGGCTTGTCTGGTTTGCAGAAAGATACTCCCTGAAGATTTTGTTTGTGTGTGTACGAGATAGTCCTGAACACAATTTACTAAGATTATTATTGTTGATCATAATTTGTGGAATTGAACGTTCAAAAGAACAGCATTTACTGTATATATGAAATAGAAAACTGTTGTTGCAGTGTAAAAATCTTTATGGTCATCTTTTCTCAGGCTTTGTTGAACAAAATGATTGATTTCTGAAAAAAAAAAGCTTATTTACTTCAAAATGTTTCGAATGGTTGTGCATCTCATCCTGTGGTATTTGTGCTATGCAATCTTGAATGAAAACTCAATTAATGTGGCTTGTTGAGGAGAGTTGTGCTACTACTGTATATTGTTGCACATTCACACATTTATTGCACATTTACACACATTTCTAGCTCATTTCAAACCGGACAAAATTCCTTTTGCTACCCTTAGAAAGGACTCAAGCCATATCATACTTGTGTGTTTTTTTTGACCTGGGCAAGAAAGCAAACAGATATAGAAACCACCCGGATGACCACAACAACTCACACTCAAAAATAAAAGGTAGAAAAGCTGTAACTCGGGCAGTACCTTTTCAAAATGTACACTTTTGTACCTTTTATGTACTTATATGTAAGCTTAAGGTACAAATGTGGACCCTTTAGGTACAAAACTATCTATTAGTACCTTTTCATAATGTTTGCAATAATCGCAAGCACTTGTAAAGTTACCTAAACAAGTCTCTGTACTTGAGTGTACAAGTGTGTATCCTACTGTAGTAGGATGTACTACAGAAGTGGTGTCTGGCACTGCATCTTGCTGACTAAATCAGTTGTCTTGTGGTCTCAAATTTAGCTTTTCTTTGTTCCTCCTTTACATAACAACAGTTCATGAAACATGGAGGAAATACACATTGTCATTAAAAGTAATACTGAAAAAGACATGGCTTTTCATGATCTAGCGGTTATGCAAATGAGCTGTTTATGGGGAGTTTTTGCATATTTTATAATTTAATGTTAATTTAATGTGAAAATATTGAAGCAGAAGTTTGCTTTAATGACAGCAGCATTCAGGCTGCAAACGATTGTCAAACCAGATCATATTCTCCAGCATGATTTGAAAAGATGCATCTCGAGTTTCAGTGGAAGCAAGAACGCCTGACTGTCTGTACAAAAGGGAATTCACCAAGTTACTTTCTCTTTAAATTCTATTTAGGATTTCAGATTTTCATTGTGGTCTTATGTTGGATCCCATGTGTCTTTTTTTAGTCTTAAATAGAAGTTGGTTGCCAGTCTTACTCTTATGAAGTTCTTTTCCTTTTATAATACTTTTAAAATCTTGTTTTTCACTCACCTAAAAGGACAAAGACTTTGTTTGTTGAAACTGTGCTGCTTCTTTTAGTCACTCTGGAGGGATTATGAAAGATTTAGGAAGAGCAATTGGACATGTTTAGCCACTGCGGTTGGAATTATATTGTGGTGTACAGTACTGTATGTGTATGTTTTAGACTTGGGACACTTTTGCCACTTTTGGACTTTTGGAAAACAAACTCTTGCAGTCGCAATTGTTTATTTTGTCTGCTAATCATATCCAACAGTGTAAATAAACTCATCACAGTGCCATTGTCAACATGTGTTTGATGGAATTTTGTAATGACATTTTAAACATTTTTTTCAATAAAAAGGCTGACTCGTTGTTGCTGATATTATATACCTAACATTTTAGTTTGGTAAATACATATACATATATAAATATATAAATACATATACCGTACACACAGCTTCAATGGAGGTACTGAGAGCTCTCAGAATAAATCTAAAATATCTTAAATTGTGTTCCCAAGATAAAAGGAGGTCTTACATGTTTGGAACTACATGAGGGTGAGTTATTAATGACATAATTTAGATTTTTGGGTGAACTATCCCTTTAAAACAACCTTAAGCTATTGCCTGTATTTCACATCAAACACAAGACAACTGTAAGCAAATAGTGTATAATAAATGTCTTAATGCTTATTGTATTTTATACAATAAAAATAAAACATATTTCAAATAAGAAGCCTTGGACAAACTATGCAAACAAAAGTTTGTACTATATTGACTGGGTTAAATAGAATGGCATTACTAAAAGAGACTAAAGTACAATTTTCATTGACTAAAACTAGACTAAAATGTCATCAGTTTTCGTCGACTAAAACAAGACTAGACTAAAAAGAGTATGAACATGACTAAAACTAATAAAAACTGAAATGACAGCTTCACACAAAGACTAGACTAGACTAACTGTAGACTAGACTAGAACTAAAATTAAAACAGGCTGCTGCAGCAGAAACGGCTACCCACTGCTCCGGGTGTTTTGTTTGTGTGTGTGTGTGTTCACTACTCACCGCTGTTGTGTAAACTTGGATGGTTAAAATGCAGAGCACAAACTTCGAATATGGGACACCATACTTGGCCACACGTCATGTCACTTTCACTTCACATCTTCTTCACATCTTCTTCTGGGGTTTAGCCACACTATTACATCATAAAGTGGCACATTCCACAACGTTTCGGCAGATTGGCTTCAATATAAGCAGTTTTTAGACTGCCCTCTTATATGTCAAAATGTCAAGGGAATTTTGATTTCGCAGTTCATGACCTCTTAAATATTTATTTTCACACTTTTTGTATGATTTGACCAAAATACAGTCTAATTAAAAATATGCACAATAAATAAATAATAAATACATTTTCTGAATTTGAACTGATATTTGCCTTGGTTTTTGCTCTGATCAGGATTTTTGGAGCCAATCACCATTCATTGACCACAGGAAGCAGTAAGTGCTGCTACGAACACTCACAATCTTTTTTAAGCCTTTCTTTTTATCATGTAGAATTATTTATAGTGATGATCCAATCAGGATGCATTTTAACAGACATTCATTCAGTGACCAAATAAAAATTGTAAATTAATGGAATTTTTCCAAATATTATTATTTTACCTTAATGTTTGATCATGAAGTCCATTTTAGTTTTTTTTTTTACAATGGGTTAATTGTTGCACAATAGGTTACACTCAGCACAAGCCTGATTAGCTGTATGTGTGTGTGCTCTGAGTGTCCATGAGCACATCATCTCTCAGAGAATGCACAAGTGCTGAATGGTTTAAAGAAGTGCAAATTATAGTGGCGATGTGACACTCATGCTGTTTGTGAAATTATGTCTCACAGAAAGTTTCCAAATTACTTTATGCGTTATTTAATATAGAAACATGAATTATTTGCCCCGCACTGCACAGAGATTGAGACAGTGCTTCTGCCATGTCATGCCAAACCTCTCATGGCAGGCACGTCGTCAGTCTGAGATTGGTTTAATCGGCCTTTATAGAGAATGCCAATCAAACTCCCCAAAGCGATTGATTATTGGCCGATCAATAGGAGCACCACTAATTTTTTTTTTCTTGATTTTTATTTTTTTATACGTCTCATATTTTATATCAAACATATTCTTCAAAAACACAGATGTCTGTTTTATAAACAAGTAAAATAACATTTGATACATTTATTTGATTTAAATGGTTCATTGTGGTGGAAATGACGTCACAGCTGTGTGACAACTTTCGTTTAAATGTATTTATTCATATATTTTTCAATTACTCTTCAGAGTTTAAGATTGAAAGTCTGGGAAAAGTTGCTTAAAAAGAAGCAGAATCTTTTAGATTAAATATGCATCCAGCCCTGGAACATTAAAGTGGCCAACGCTGAAGATACTGTCGTGTGTGTGTGTGTCATTAAGTCAGTTTCTCTTTCTGTCCCCGTCTTTGGTACACATTATAGCATTTCTATGGCAACCAGTAGTTATGAAGTGACTTTTTGATCATTTCATCTTAACAGCTCTCATTCCTCTCATTCCTGCAGCATGCTCCAATCTGTCTTTGTATGTTTTTGAAGTTTAAAAGTGCACTGATCTTCAGAAAATTGGTGTTTTTAGGCAGTTGTGTGTGCCTTTGTTAGAACTGTGTGTAGTATTGTAAATACAGACTGTTTTGCAAAAGCTTTCCATAGTTCAGTACAGTTGCTCTGGAATGAAACACTGTTTATGTGGCTAAACTATGAAATCCTTTGTCTTGAATGCGTTTAAAAGCTGTTTTACTAACAGGCTGCTACACATATACACTGATGTGTTGTGTACGTGATGGGTTAAAATAGCTCCTCGCACCAGTTAGCAGACAGTGAAAGTGTAAGTTGTAACACAAATACACTGTACCATAGATGTCTTTTTTTCCCTCATACACATATACTAGACTCTGACACATAGGAACATGATCTTGTGCATCTAAAATGTGTGTGTGGATCAAAATAAGCTTCACAAAGGACCTGTTAATAGATCGGAAGACACAAGTGCACAGAGACACACACCACATACCAGTCTTGCTAAACATCTGACACTGTTCTCCCAGAACAATTTCAAGGTTTAAATTTAGAGCTAATGAAGGTAATTTGTCTATTAAAGCACAGCGTTGGGCACAGTCAGCCTCATTATCCCAGTAAAGTGTGATGGGTCTCATAAATCTCACTGATTTGCTTCTCATTAGGCAATGTCAGACAGACAACAGTTTGCTTTCAAAGTCCAAGTTGCTCAGACACGCTCATTGACATTTTCTTTATTTACAGACCTAAATCATTTCTTCTCCCAATGTCGAAAACATTTCAGCAATTTAAAACCAAAACTGCTTGTTCTTTGAATATTATTATTGCTAATAATAGTCATAATTGTTTTGGATTCATATATAATTGTATTGATAATATTGTTCATTGATTATTAAAATGATTTTCATTATTGTATTAAATCATTAATTATTTTAGTAGAAGTATTAGTGTACTATTCTATGACTTTTAGTTTTTTGTCTGTCTTGTCTGTCATCAGCACAGACGTTTATCTCAAGCAACCCTATTTCTCATCTTATATTTTGGTGCCTGTAGCTAACCATCAGCTGGCTTAAAGACATTTTAAACTAACCACTAAGGCTTTTTGATATATTTGTGTTTATATTTAAAATCTATGACAAATAATATCAGTACTAACAGTTTGTCGATTCACGGGATGGTAGTGATCCTAACAGAAAGTGCTAGAGTAGCCTACTTTCTCTTTGGTCACCTCCTTGCTGTTTGTTTAGTGTGCTTTTGACTTGTAATCTAACTTTAGTAGTTAGAGAAATTATGTTTTGAAAAAGCTGCAGAAATATGTATATACATTTAATTATTTTTAATCAATTTTATGTTTAGTAATATGCAAAACGTACATTTTGCTATAGTTCACTTTGCTGTTTGCAAAGTGTGTGCGTACGAGGTTTGGGATGGTCATCGTCAACCAGTTTGTGTTTACAACTGGTAATATAACCTGAAACAGGAAAGAAGTGAATATATCACAGCTGTTTGTGTCCAACCAGTTTCAAGCACTCTGATGTTGCTCTCCACCTAGTCCCAAGAACACAATCCATTTACTGGATAAATTAAATGAATGAATGAACATCCCCATTACAATCACTTCAGCCTTGGTATTAATAGGCCCCAAGAGAGCTGTGGATGTGTTGTGTAGCTTTATCCTGTATGTTGCCTTTAAAGCATTTCGGATGAACTGGGGAACTGCGCATTGGAATCAATAACTCAACGTACAATGCTGTGAATAACTTTGCTTAGCTAGATAGTCCTTAATCATTGATCATTTAAAATAATGGGGTCATATTTTCCCCATTTTGGCATTATTTTCTGTGTTTCTGTTTTTTTCTGTTTCTGAGTGGTTCTATGATACATCTGTCCTCCTGTGCTTTATTGTAATAACTTTACAGAGCACTTCAAGCTATTCATACTCTGTACAATATGTCTGTGTGAGTGCTAGGGTTCAGTGAGTTTAAACACTTAACCTTTGTACTGCCATGTTCTCTGCATCTTTTTCAGCCAAAGTAGAATGTGTGTGTGTGTGTGTGTGTGTGTTTAGTGCACTTTAGAGATGTTCCAACCTATTTTATGTGTTTCATATAAAGCATGAATGAATGGGCTTTTTTGCATGAATGCCTTCATTTACACAAACAAATAAATACCTAATAATAATAAGGCATTAATATTTCCTTTATTAACAGCCAATATGCAATTCGTATGCATGCTAATAAGCAACTAGTTAATACTAACTGAAGTGTTACATTATTAATATGTAATATGATGCACTTTATGTTTTGTGAAGCATTGTGAGTTTTTCACACGAGCTGTTCATGATAACAGAATTTTCTTCAAAACTAGAACCTCTGTGGTTTAACATTTGAAAGCAGGGAAAAAAAAGTTTTTTAGGTTTTTAATTCATAAATATTTTTATAATTGTTCCTGTAGCTCAATTGGTAGAGCACTGCAGGGGTTCGATTCCCCGGGAACACATGATAGGTAAAAAATGTTAGTCTGAATGCCCTGTAAGTCGCTTTGGATAAAAGTGTCTGCTAAATGCATACATTTAATTACATTTAATTTATTTTAGAATTGTATAAATTAAAATGTATAGTTCATTTAGTATAATAGTGATATGTATTATTGATTTTAATAAATACATGGCCAGTAAATTTATTTGTGTGTTTGTGTGTACACAGTATATGTGTGTGTGTGTGTGTGTGTGTGTCAGTGAGTAGGGCTCAAATGGCCACTTTATTGAACAAAGCCCCACTTTCTGAATGAAAGAGCCAATCGCTAATCAGAAAAGTCCTCGCATCACTGCAGCTGCCGTTAGAATCCTGGTTGCTATGAAAACAGTCAGCGCTTTGAGACGTGCTCTTAAGACTGCTCATGCATACTGGCTGCCCAAAATTACTACAGCGAACCCTTCATTATGTAACTCTAACTTCGTACATTTGCGTAAAAATGTGAAAAGCAGATCCCATACTGTGTGCTAATGGATATAAGATGCAGGTAATCAGAGCGGATTCATTACAACATGAAAACATTGCTCTGATTTTCATGCACATCCTAAAAAAGAAACAAGCTACCTGTAATTGTTGATGTTTTCATGAGTGTGTTGTTTTCTTTGTGAGTTAGTGTGACCGGCTGATAGCCTCTGGGCCTAATGCACCTTTCTCGAGCGCTCTGTCGTCATGGCAACCAGAGGTTAGTGGTAGGTGTGGCGATTGCAGCGGTTGAGTCGGTTGCTATTGTTACCTGCACAGGAAGTTTGATGCTCACATTTTCTTCTAGGAGATTAATGCATCATATATTCATTCATGTGTGCTAATTGTGACTGTTTCTCTTCAATCTAGGAAAAAATCTGGGTTGTGTATTGTTTCATGGTATTTTAGATACCAAGGTATTTATAGATGTCATGAGGGCATCTCTGGAGGGTTTGTCTAACTTGATCAGATATGCAATGGCAGATGGTATGAAAGCACACACACACACACACACACATTTACACAGGCCTGAGTCACTGCCTGTGTTAGCTCATATAGACTGACCTTTAAATCAGGATTTAGACCAGTGATACTAAACACATAAACAGACACAGATTCTGTTCTGATGAGTTTGGTACATTTTAAGTAAATTGTCTTTGTATTTTCCACATGGACTTAAAATTTGATTTTGTGGATAGTTACATTTTTTAGAAGTTCAAAAAGTATGTGGATTTTAGCTTTGCCTTTGCATGGTGCAAATGTTGTGAATCAAATTTTCTTGTGATTTCTACATGGCCTTGTTTTCTCCAGATGTTGATTTCATTTTCTTGTAATCGTGAAAACAAACATAGCTTTCTTGAGATTACAACTACAGTTATTTTATATTATATATATATATATAATCTTAATTCCATACCAAAAACATGTAAATTGTAAACGATTTGTGTTACAGCTTAGCTTCATTGCTCCTAAACAGTTTAATGTGGAAGAAGCCTGTATGAAGACAGAGAAATAGCAGCATTTGTGGACATTTGTGTTTATTGTTTTGTTTCTATGGTCATCTTCCTTCCTGTCAGCGTGACTTGTTCTAATAGAGGGCTGATTGATTCATTTGGTTGTTCTCTTCATGCTTCTCTCCCTCTAAATAAGGGACTCTTAAGAGTAGGTCAAGTACCACTTTTGATTGTTTATTAGTATGAAGTCAAACAACACACTGTATTCCATTTATTAGAGGGTGAATTTGTTGCTGAATTAAATACTGTGTCATCGTGTATATTCCTTGTCCATATTTATTAGAGTGCTCTGTTGTGAGGTCAGTGGATTTTTCTGAACAAAAAAGAAAGAAGAGCCTTGCTCTTTCTCGTATAGAAAAAGCAATTTTTAAGAGGGGTAGTTCACCCAAAAAAATCATGCAGCTTCAGAATAAGATGGTTTGCAGAATGTTAACTATTCATTTGTACATTTTTTTTTTTAAAAATCCACTTTTATTGATACACACTTCCTTTATTCTATGCACCATTAGCCTAATTTTTGTCAATAGGTCGAGAATGAAAAAAGGCTTGTTGACTCCCAGGATGCGTAGACCTATATCTGAAGAGGACTGAGCATGGAATGTGTGTGTGTGTGTGTGTGTTGCATAAGGTCAGCTGGCACCTGTCAGGACTGCTTTATCCTGACTGGCCATAAATATGGTTTTATTCATCCTCCCTTGGAGAAAGCAAGCAATCAGTATGGAAATGGGGGGGGGGGGGGGGGGTTCAAAGAGTGAGGAATGCTCTTTTGGATATCTGCTTGAAAGCATTTGCACAGTGTGACTGACGTGACAGCTTCAGGGTTGTCTGTGTACGTCTGTGAATAAATGCACACACAGATGGTGTGTGCTTTTGTAGCCTTTTAAACATTGTCCCCTTAAGAAAATTGCCCTTGGCCCTTCTAGCATCCTGTGAAGTGTCAGATGAGTGTTTTGTGTTAATATGTGTGCCAATTTAATCTGTATAAACTTCATCTCGCCAAGTGTCACTTTGCCATCTAAAGCAGTGTTTGTATTCTCTTCCCTGCTTATCTGTTCCTTCTCCCAAGCGCTCACACACACTAATGTTTGTGTTTCTCACTCTATCACATCAGATCACGCACAAACTTCCCCTCCTCACCTCATTAACATCTGTCGTGCATGGGTTTCTGCATGGATTCACTCTTATTTTACCATGAACGCTGTCGAATGTGTGTTCTGTCTCTGAGATTATGTAATCCTGCCCGTGGGGTCTAATCCTGACTGGCTTTCTAAAGTCAGTTGTGTTGAAAATATGCAAGAATCTGTTCCTTTGGGTTTTATGGCAAAACACAGAAGATGGTCAAAGGGGAACATGTCGATCAAATTTTTAATAGCTGACCAAAACATTTTGTTGGAATTAAGGGAATTATCTGAAACTGAATGTTCTGGCTGATCTTATCCACAGAATGAAAGTGAATTGTAATTTTGAATGAGGTGGATTAGAAAAAACTGCACACAAACTTCATTGATTTCCACAACATCACTGACTTGCAGTATAACCAGTTTCTTGATTATGCACAGGATATGTAAATGAATTTGCTGTCCATAGATATTTCATTCTGCAAATGAAACTGTAGACATTGCTTTATTTTTTATATAAAATATATTTTGTTTAATATATAATGTGTACTTTAAAAATAATTATTAAAAGTCGTAATTTTATATATATAGTTTTAAACATCATTAAAATAATAATCATTATTAATTATATTATTATATTATTAATGTTTTAACTTAATTAGTTATGAAAAAAACAACAACAACATTTTAATGCACTGGCCCCACCCCAGACCTGTACGTCATCTTACCTTTCCTACAGGCAAAAAATGCCCCGTGTCAGTTTTTGTCTCATATTTATTTCATGTGATAAACGATATCACATGAGTGCACTTTTTGCACAGATATCAGGAGTTTAAATGTGATTTTATACAACAGTAAATTGTTATATTTTAAACACGATATTGTTTGTATTTCTGCCAACAAAAATATTAGCTATAAAGCCATATCTTGTTGTGCGTCTCCAAGCAGCGTGGTGGTGTTTAGTTTCTGAATGAATCCTCGTTTTAAATAAATGGTGTGAACCAGTGATTTAAAGGCCCATTGATAGAGAGAGATGTTTTCTTAATTCCTGAATGAATCAGCCGTTTGAACGAATCGAATGAATGAAAGACATTTAAAGCCACCAGCTGGTTTTAGTTTCTTATTTAGAGTACAGTTTTATTAAAAACAAAACAAGAAAAAGACCTTAAAGGAATAGTTCACCCAAACATTAAATTCTGTCATCATTTCCTCACCCTCATGTGGTTTCAGTCCTGAATAACTTTGTTTTGAAAAACACTAAAGAAGGTTTTTTGAAGACTGTCGGTAACAAAGCTGTTTCGGTTACCAATGACTTTCATTGCATGAACAAAACAATACTGAGAAGTTTCTAAAATTATCTTCTTTTATGTTCCATAGTTTATGCCTAAACATTTATGTGTAATAAACTTCATGTTTTGTGGGTATTTTCACAGCCAAATTTAATTTGGAGACTAAGCAGGAACACAGGCAAATGAGAACAGAACCAAAACAGACTATACACATGACAATATATTTGCCATGTGTACATACAGTACATATATATATATATATATATATATATATATATATATATATATATATATATATATATATTATCCTTGTATATTAGTGATAAAAAGTGCAGGTCATTGAGTCACTCGCAAAAGACTTGCAAATTTTTTGCAAAAAAAAACAAAGAAAAGAAGAAGACATACTGTGCTTTTTCATTTGAATCATGCTGGTCTCTTACATAAGCGAGGGTCGACTCTCATTCTTAGAATTTGATCCAAACCACACCATTTCAAATAAAGTTACCGGCCAACTGGCGAACAACTTCATTTACTTTTGGTGCTTGGCAAGTGTTAACTTTAAACCGTACTCACATCTTGCGCAGTGCAGACACAATACACAGCCAAAACAGACTGAAGCTTGTCGTATTTTTGATTTAGAAGAGCCATAGTCACAATGAAAGTTCACAGAAACTCCAGAATGTACCAAATCCTACAAATGGGAAGGTTTTTTATTTTTTTATTTAAAGACCCACATTTTTCATGATAGTGATTGAACATGAGTATTCATTTTACATATGTTTAGTTACCCAGTCAGTTGAGAGGATTCTGGCTAGCAAGAGAGAGAGAGAGAGAGAGAGAGAGAGAGAGAGAGTGTTTCCTTCAGTTTCCTCACTCAGGTTCTGTGGGCTGTGGATGTACCCAGTAACCGTAGATTAAGATTGAACACATTAATACTTCAAATGTCAGTGGAGACATATTCCTCCTTTCCCACTCTTAGATTTTCTTCCCCTCTGAGGAGAGAATAGCAGACTGAGAGGAATTAACATTCTTATAGACCTTAACAATCCCTTGCACACTTACTGTACCTCACATGTGCAGTTAGTGTATCTGTCAAACTGAATGAGTGATTTTTTTTTGTGTGTATTTTTCTTTGCTCAAAACTTTATGAGATGAGGAAGAAAAAAAACTAATTTTTCTCCTTCTCTCTTTCTGTCTCCTAAATGTTCAGGTTTTCCGGGGTTCCTCTCCAGAAGTTCCTGTTCTTAGATGGTAACAGAGAGCTTGAGATAAGAGGTACAGTAAACTAAATTTCTGGAAAGGATGATAAGTTACTAGCCCATTCACATAACAGCATACACAATTATTCTCTCTTTTTTTTATAGCTATATTATGGATAATCACATTTCATCTGCCTCAGAAACCATGAATGTTATTATTAAATAACTGAATTTTTTTCATGAAATAATAATTACAAAATTACGTTAATAATTAATATTAATATGATGATAGTTAATTAAAGATTATATGAATTACCATTATTATTTTTTGAATATTCTTTCAAATGTAATCAAATGCATATATTATGTTTTACACAATTATATACAAATTAAATTATGGATGCACCATAGTCATGTTTTGCAGATAATGATACCTGTGTTAGTAAAATGCCTAAATCAGTGCATCCTTAAAGGGGGGGTGAAATGCTCGTTTTCACTCAATATCCTGTTAATCTTGAGTACCTATAGAGTAGTAAGTACTGCATCCTTCATAACTCCAAAAAGTCTTTAGTTTTATTATATTCACAGGAGAAAGATAGTCTGTACCGATTTTTCCCGGAAAAACACGACCGTCTGGAGGCGTGACGTGTGGGCGGAGCTAAAGAATCACGAGCGCCAGTAGGCTTTTGCATTGAGAGCTGGAAGCTGTGACATTACCGTGAGGAAAACAACAACCAAAACAAACCATGGCTAACAGTCAGATTCAGCCGTTTATTTATGATCCAGAATCAGATCCCGAGGCTGAAACTGAACGAAAGCAGCAGCAGCAACGGCTCGCTCCGAGCGGGGCTCGAACCCGGGTCTCCGGCATGGGAGCCGGACGCACTAACAAGGAGGCAGAGATATTTGAAGGAGTTTTACTCACCGCCTGCGGTTCCAACACACGATCGTGACCCTTTTTCGTTGGGATTGCATCATCCTTAAGAAATAAACGATACGCAAATCCATCGTCAAACTGGGCCTTGTTTGTAAAACAAGCATCTTCGAAATGCAGGGAACAAACACAAACACTTGCACAACTCTGTTGATGCTCTGTAAAAATAAACTACATCCACTGGTCCCTAAATGCTGTTTTTTTTTTTTTTTTGGTAATCTGAGCAGGGTTGTCTTGTCCTGGCAACCAAAAACACACTTCTTTTGTGACTTTTCGCGACGCTCTCGCTCTGATCAGTGAATCGCTCTGATCAGCGAAATGTCTGTTGTGCTCAGCCTCGCTATATGGGAGCGCGCGCTCTTCCGGCAGATGTGCCCTCAGGACCCATATAAGGAAATTCCGGTCCATCTAACGTCACACAGAGCCATACTCGAAAAAAACTTTCTGAAACTTGTGACAAACCAGAAGGAGTATTTTGGGAACAAAAATACTCCTTCAAACGTACAACTTAATTTTTGAAACTTTGTCCATGTTTAGCATGGGAATCCAACTCTTTAACAGTGTAAAAAACTCTGTATGCATGAAATAGCATTTCACCCCCCCCTTTAATCTTTTGTAAATTTTTTGAATTAAGACTTTTAATTTCAATTTATAAAAGATTATTTGTTTTCAGTAGAACCATAGTCTGATAAAGACTACAAAATTGTATAATGTTAATTTCACAGTTTTGTTGTAAATTGTGATTTTAAATGAGCAATCTGAGTTTGATAAGAACTGGAGAAGTTATTTAACAGCCTTAATGGAAAATATATTCCAGTATAAATCTACAAAAATGATAAATAAAATATCACTAATTGCACATTATAAGTAATAAGACAAATACTAGATAATATAATATAGCCTCATTAAATCAGGACTGACCCAGTGCACTCAGTAACCCCACAATGCACCTCCTCTCAAATGCATTGCCCTTATTTAAAGGCTTACAGCTACGGGAATGAAAAAATACCTTTGAAATTTGTTTTTATTATGAGTTGGAATTATCTACCTCCTCCCTGAAGGTGGAGGTTCAAGGTATTTGTGAATTGTACTTTATTTGTCTATTTTATTTTCTTAGCCTCCTACACTGCGATGTGGTCAGAAAGGACCAGAAACAGAGGAAGGCAACAGAGGTTCAAACTCAGCCTTTCTAAGCAAAAAAAATAAAATAAAATACACTTTTATATATATGTGTTGTGGTACTTTCAACCAGTGACATTTCACTGTGGGTTCTGCTCCTTTGAAAAAAGTTTTTCACTGACTCTCTGTTGTTTCTGTTGAAGTCAAGCAGTTGTTTGTTCGTTCTTTCTGGTCATATATATTTCTAGCTGTGGACTCAAAATGTTCTGAGCAGTCTGCCAGAGCCGTATAATCTGCAATCTAACAGCTCTTATCTGAATTCCTCATACTATGTGTACTTACAGACAGTAGCACTGGGAGGATCATAGTTCCTCAAGTATACTCAATAGAAAAAAAACAAGCATGAGACAGTAGTGCTGCTGTTTTTGTCATACTGCTCTCAGCAGGAGAGAAAGTCCACAATTCACAATGTGACAGAATCACAGCTTGATCTGCAGTTTAGGCCCAAGAGCACAAGGCACTGTAGTTAAATGCAGATGAGAAGTCTAGAGGAGTATCCTCATGTAAAATTGCTTCTTCAGATGTATGATGTTCAGAGCTGTACAGGCAACCTTATTTGGCTCTTTGAGTCACAAAGCTCTAACTGTCAAGAGAGGTCACCTGATTTGAGGGCGTCACAGTCTGTGTGAGATCTGGGCAATGTCATACATTGATCAAAGAGTGTCTGCATTTGTTATTAATCAAATAAACCTTTAATTGGTTGACATTCCAAAAGAATACATTCATAGAAAAATACATTGAATATTTACGTCTAGACTATATTATTACATTCTTTTGCAATTAATTTGATTAGTTTAGAAGAATCTCATGTTGTTATTGTAATTATACTATTTAATCAACTGACACCTGGCTTTATTATTAAATTAACTTGCAATTCATTTGATACATTTTCAAGGATATTGTAATACGAGTTGGTGTGCAAAGTAAAGCGCATGACAAAGACGATATATAAACAGTTCTTTTAATGATTCACAGGAGTAGAAAGGGCACTCCCAAAAACAAATCCAAATCGTGGTATCATCACATCAATAGCAAACAAAACAGAAATGAACAGGCAGGGCTTAAAAAAGGCATGGCAAGTAAGAGGAATGGAAACAGGTTGGGAGTATTCAATTAACAAAACGAGGAACGGAACATGATAAGGAGAACTCAAATAAGGAGAACTCAAAAAGTCCATAACTGCAACAATTCTGCCCCTCCTGGAACGGTGTGTCCTCGTACCGACAGAGATAGACCAGCGGAGGGAGGATGGGTGTTCAGGAGGCGGGCGTGGGGCTGGCAAGGGGCAGGCAATGGAGAGGGAGCATAGACCATAGTACCAGGGTGGAGTGGATGGAGGGAGGAGCCCGGAGCAGGAGGAGCCAGATGGTGCTCCAGAGGCCAGTCAGGATGATGACCATCGGTGGAGTCAACGGTGGTAGGAGCCATGGTGAATTGAGAGCCTACCACACCAGGGGCCCAACTGACAGAGACTGCACAGATGTATAAGGAGCCCAGGATGGAGCTGAGCAGACGGAGAGCCAAGGTGACACAGAGTGTCAAGAGGTCCAAGGCAGCGCTGAAGGCACAGGCCACGGAGGCAGAGGCGGGGCTCCGGAAGACCGATGCAGAGCCGGAATGACTGAGGATGGAGGTAGAGCCAGAGGGAAGGAGGAGCATGACAGAGCCAGAGGGATGGAGAGATGAAGCGAAGCCATAGGAGTGGAGTCCCGAGGCAGCGGATGGTCGACGACTGACCAAGGCGGAGCCGGGGTGACAATGGAGCCCGGTGGAGCTGGTGGGATGATGGGCTACGGTGGAGACGAGGGAGCTAGGTGCCAAGGCAGAGCCGATGGGTCGAAGGACCGAAGTGTAGTCCAGGGCCCTGAGGCTGGAGGCGGAGACAGGGGATTCTCACGCAAAGGCATGGCTGGGGACTGGAAGTCCCGTGGCGAATCATCGCACCCAGATGGAAGCGTGGCTTCCCTCCAAGCCCCCGATCTCCTCCAAAACTCCCTCTGGAAACAGGTGGGGAGTAATCAATAAACAAAACAAGAAATGGAACATGACCATATAAGGAGAACTCAAAAGGAACAGAAGTAGGAGCGGGCGATATATTGTCTAGATGATAATGTCCAAATTGTTATCTCGACGATATGCAAAATTGGGATATCGAATATTTCATAATTAGTACAATCCGATGTCCCAAACATGAAAAGAGCTGAAGGAAGTTTAAGAGAAAATAAATAACGCACACTTCTAAAAAATTATATGTAGCGATTTTAGTAATTTAGGGGTTTATTTGACTGTATTTTATGTTTTTTTTTGTACAAAATCACGATCGTTCCTCAATGAGTAAGCTGCTACTAATTTGCAGTACAACTACGGAGTTCTTGCCTGTGTGTTATGAAGTTTCTTAGTTGAAGCAACAATCCAAAAACGTAAACAGTAAAGCCGATGTACGATTAATAAAATAGCTGCTAGAAAAGGCAAATATGCGTTGTTTGTGGAAAACTGAAGTCTGAAGCGAAAGATGTTTACTTAAATGTCTGTGGTGTCCTCAAGTGGCGAGCTTCATGATTGCATCATTACAAAATTGATGAGTCCAAAAGATGGAATACATTTTCCCCAAGAGATCCACCGGAAAAGCCTCCGAACAGGGCTTCTTTTAACTTCTCGAAAAAACTTTTTTTTATTACAAACTAAAACATTTTTATTAATACGGTGAACTGCCCATAATGCCTCAGTGCCCCTGACGTCTTACGTCATTACAGTGTGCCGTGCGTATGTTACTAATCAACACAAAACAAAAATGAGTGAAGAAAGCGAAAATATAGTCATCCTCAAAACCAGAGCCAGAAGAGCTAACAGCGAGACGTGGGTCAGCTTCTTTAGGTTGGAGATGGTTTGGTTTTACAATAAGACGAGCAACTAAAGTCGCCCACTTGTAGAATGTGTCACACTCAGAGCGCCACAATGCAGTGCAACACCAGCTGCATCAAACAGCTTTGAAAGATCAAAAACTATTTTTTAATAAATCCAACTGAATTCATCTGAAAGAAGAAAATCATATACACCCTGGATGACTTCAGGGTGAGTAATTTAAGGCTTAATTTTAATTTTTGGATGAACTAACCCTTTAACTAATTTTTCTGCAGTTGTTGCTGCTGTTGAGCACACAAACTCTCGTCAATAAGCACTCTTAAATGGAAAGCACTTTTCGAAAGGGTTCCTCTAAAGGGTTAAATATATCCCTTTAGTGCTAGATGATGATGATCTAAATGCTAAGAAATGTGGACTCAATTAAACATCTAAAGCCAACAAGTATCCAATAGGATTGATAGAGTGGTGAAGAGAGAAATACAAGGTATAGTGTGGAGTGTGACAGGAAGTGTTAATGGGTACAGAGAGCTGTCAGGGTCAAAAATGCTTCATAAGATCACACAAACATTTGACCTGATTTCAACAACAGCCACCATCCAAATCACGTCACACATCAGTCTCCTTAATCCATCACATCAACCGGAATTGAGTGTTTGTCTTTGTGGTTAGTTGACTGGCAGTGAGTGGCTTTTGTGTCTGCCTTTTTTTTATAAGCGTGGTGTTCATGTGTATGGTAAGCTAACTGGAAATCAGTGGTTTTTGTGTCTCTGTGTAGGTGTGCAGCTTTCAATACATGTATGTCTGTGCGGTTGCACTGCTTGGAAACACACACACATGCGTACATGCATGCACGTACGCACACACACACAGAGAGAGAGAGAGAGTGGGACCGGAAGAGGCGGGCTGTGAACTCTCTTCTTTCACAAGTTACTTCCGTTTTGAGTGAAAGCTCATGCTCTTAGGTGAAGGCTCACCTTAAAAGCAAATCGACTGCAAAGGTTTCTCACATGGTCATTTTAATTGCAGCTTTGTCTAACACCTTTACATTTTGAGTGATATTTTCTTAGTTCCAAGTTTTCATCTATCTATCAATAGCTAGCTATCTGTAGACTCCAGGGAAACCATACTAAGAAAAAAAAGAAGCTAAGCGAGCTTTAGGGGAAACATGCAATGCTACTCAAGTGTAAAATATGTCCACTTTAATGCATTATGCTTCAGTCTAACATCCCTGAGGTTCTTTGCTGGTTCATTTCAGACTCTGCAGTCATCATTATAAAAACTGTCAGCGGACTGATCAGATGACCTCGTGGGGAGTGATGCTTCAATATGTAGTTTGAGTGTGTTTATTTGCGTGGAATTTGATGTTTTATGCAGTGCTTGTAGTTGAGAGACAAACAAGTCATGCAGCCATGCTCAGGATATGTTGACGGCTTAAACCAGTGAGTTTAACAAACACAAACAACATAGACAAGCCAACACTTCTGCACATGCACAAATGACTAGTGGTTGGCCAGTATGGGTTTTTAACTCTTGATACAGGATACTGATATCTAGAGACCAACTGGCTGAAACTATTTTGATATAATACATTTTATTCATAGCAAAATAGATATACACTGAATTGTGGAATTTAAAAGGGGAAGTGTGTAATTTCGTTTCAACTTGATGCTGGTATTCTCAAAATTGTCCAATATTATATTGGTCTATCTGTAGTTTAAACAGCAGCATCTTTCTGTGTGCATCTTGCTTTAAGAAGGTTTTCTAATTTTCCTTGTGTTTACTTAACATTTATTTATTTATTTTTTTACTTCTCGTACTTTAAATGAGCATCCCAGTGTTTCCGAGGCGAGTACGTGATTCATTTCAACACATTCATTTCCTTCCTCTCCACGTTTTCTTCTGTTTCTTTATGAGTCTCCTCTTGCTCTCACACTCAAGCTAAGCCAGCAAAGTGGCTGTTTACACAACAAACCCATTAAATGCATTCAGACTGATTTCTTGGAAAGCCACGAGGAGTGAAAAGATTGGACACAACATTACAGCCCACAATGCTTTGTATTGTGAAAGTTACCACCACCTTCTGTATTACGCAGGAGCCCTTCCCTCAAATTCTGTGATCTGAAGACAAATCAGACATGCTTCTGTGACAGTGTTAGTGTCATGGCTTAGTGCTCACTGCAGCACAGTTTTCATCATGCTGGACTCAGGGAGGTCAGATTGTTATGACAATTAAGCAGATTTTTCTGGATTTTATACTTATGAGTGTGGCGAGTGGGGCGGGGCCGAGAGGCGTGGGAACGAGGAGTGAGGCCAGGTGTAGTGATTGGAGATGAGCTACACCTGCGCCCCACCGCCAGTATCGAGTCCCACGTAGGAGATGGAAGGATATAAAACTGGAGCGACGACCGTGAAGGACGAGAGAGGACCAGGCCTGGGACATTATTTTATGTTTGCTTTTTTATTTGTGCACGTCAGTCGCCGTGAGGGGCTGACGCGCCGTTTTGTATTTATTTTTGATTATTAAAATGCTTTTTGATTGTGCGCCGGTTCCCGCCTCCTTCTTCCCGATGATTAGGGAGTTTTTATCGTTACAATGAGCTTAAAAATGGTTTTAAGTCAGTTATTTCTATCTTTTGCTATAGTATGTCAGTAGTAAATATCAGTGTACATCTCCAAACATCCAAACATTATTTTTGCCATTAATTGTAATAATCTAGTGAGATTTTTGTTTGCACAAGGAGTCTCACCATCATCAGTCTGTCTGGAATAACATGAAGAAACAGAACACTTCAAGACCCCTCCCTGCAAAGCTACCTGAAAAACAATGCACAAGTGCAAAAGCTATTTTTAACGCATAGTGTGGTCACACCAAATGTGGATTTATTTTTTTTTTTTATGCATTTAGCAGACGCTTTTATCCAAAGTGACTTCCAGTGCATTCATGCTATCAATTTTTACCTATCATGTGTTCCCGGGGAATCGAACCCCCAACCTTGCGCTAGCTTGCTTGCTAACGCACCGCTCTGCCAGTTGAGCTACAGGAACTCTTTAATTTAGAGAAGTTAATAGAAGGTCATTAATAAAATCATCTATTTATGGCATTATATATATATATATATATATACAGTATTGTGCATGTATTATGTATGTATGTGTATGTACAGACCAAAAGTTTGGACACACCATTTCATTCAAAGAATTTTCTTTATTTTCATGACTATGAAAATTGAATATATATATATATATATATATATATATATATATATAATGTATGTATGTGTATGTACAGACCAAAAGTTTGGACACACCATTTCATTCAAAGAATTTTCTTTATTTTCATGACTATGAAAATTGAATATATATATATATATATATATATATATATATATATATATAATTTTAGGCTGAAATGTAAACATGTTTGTGTGTCGCTCTCTTTGGTTTTCCCTGTTACCCTCTTTCATCATTTCTCACGTTACGCAGCTGTCATTCATCTCTGGTGCTGTACTGATTTTCCTCTCTTTTTGTCTCTTTCAGAGTGAAAATGGCAGTGTGGATCCAGGCCCAGCAGCTGCAGGGAGATGCTCTACACCAGATGCAGTCTCTCTACGGGCAACACTTCCCCATAGAGGTGCGACACTACCTGTCCCAGTGGATAGAGGGACAACTCTGGTATGTCAAGAGTGCAGCTGTCAGTTTTTGTCTTTTTTTATATGTCAGTGTTATTAAGTGTGTCCTCTCTCAGGGATGCGATAGATTTAGAGAACCCTCAGGAGGAGATTAAAGCCAAGCGTTTATTGGACAGCCTGATCCAGGAACTACAGAAGAAAGCAGAGCATCAAGTGGGAGAGGACGGCTTCTTACTCAAGATCAAATTAGGACATTATGCTTCACAGCTAAAGGTTCTGCTTGTTATTTTTCTATGTATATAGTTCAGTAAATTCATTATATTCTTTTATAATATCTTAGGAGAAATAAAATGAGAGTTTATAGCTAAAACTAAATGAGACAAAGTATGCCAGTGCATGGCAGTGAAGCTATTGATAAGAACAGGTCAGTCAGGAATGTGCAGCATCGGTTTAACGTCATTAGTGTTGTGGGGGTGTGCATGAGTGTGTTAAAGTAAAACACAAACGCAGAGTAGATCGTTTATTCTGATTGTGTGTGTGTTTTCAGAGCACGTATGACCGCTGTCCCCTGGAGCTGGTGAGGTGCATCAAACACATCCTGTACACAGAGCAAAGACTCGTCAGAGAGGCCACTAATGTGAGTAGACACAGAGTGGACAGATCTATTTCAGACTGTGGCTTCATTGGGGCAGTTTATGTGAAATACCGGTTGATTTTGAATGCATTTCATGTCATCTTCCTTTTTTTCCAATGAAGTAGAATTCTAGTAAAACCTAATTCTGTTTATCACTACGTTTACAAATGAGGCATATACAAGGTTCTCACAATCATATAAAACATGAAAATATATCCATAAGGGAAGTTGTGAATTTAAGCCCCTATAAAAGTCAAATGAATAATTTATAAACTCATACAGAATACACACATGCAGCTGTTCAAAAACTTGGGGTCAGCAAGATTGTTTTAAATATATATATACAAAAAGTTTATCATGCCTGCATTTATTTGATACAAAAATACAGTAAAAACAGTAATATTGTGAAATAATAATACAATTGAAAATAACTACTTTCTATTTTGATTCATTTAAAAATGTCATTTATTCCTGTGATGTCAAAGCTGTATTTTCAGCATCATTACTCCAGTCTTCAGGGTCACATGATCATTCAGAAATCATTCTAATATGATGATTTGATGCTCAAGAAACATTTCTTACTATTATCAAATTAACTGTGCTGCTTAATATTTTTGTGGAAACCATAATTGTTTTAGGATTCTTTAATGAATAGAAATTCCACAAGTATTTATGAAACTGATTTATTTATTTTATTTTTGTAATAATGTAAAAACAAAATACTGTGACTTTGGTTAATTGAATGCATCCCTGTTGAATTCAATAATTAATGTTTCACAATACAAATCTTACTCACCCCACACTTTTGAACTGTAGTGAACTTAAGTGAACAGACTTGAACAGATTTAAAGTCTGATCTGAACTGATTTCTGTATGTTGCAGGTTTTGTTGATCTTGTTGATGTAATAATAAGTGTAATAGTAATAAATCTGTTAATTCCAAGAATTATTACCTGACATTAAAATGTAAAACTGCCATGAGATTTCCTTAAAATCATCACAGAAATTGAACCCCCCACCACACACACACACACCCACAAAAGTTATAAAGCATATTTTAAAAAAGAGATGACTATGTTGTCTTCTTGATTAAAATGATGGTCTTTGTACACATAAGTTCAGTGAGTTTGGTCAATTTTAAAAACCAACATAACTTTCACAATCTTCAGAAATAAAGTTTATATGTTTGCTTTGTGCATGCGTAGAGGAAGATACAGTTTTGTTCAAAATAATAGCAGTACAATGTGACTAACCAGAATAATCAAGGTTTTTCGTATATTTTTTATTGCTACGTGGCAAACAAGTTACCAGTAGGTTCAGTAGATTCTCAGAAAACAAATGAGACCCAGCATTCATGATATGCACGCTCTTAAGGCTGTGCAATTGGGCAATTAGTTGAATTAGTTGAAAGGGGTGTGTTCAAAAAAATAGCAGTGTGGCATTCAATCACTGAGGTCATCAATTTTGTGAAGAAACAGGTGTGAATCAGGTGGCCCCTATTTAAGGATGAAGCCAACACTTGTTGAACATGCATTTGAAAGCTGAGGAAAATGGGTCGTTCAAGACATTGTTCAGAAGAACAGCGTACTTTGATTAAAAAGTTGATTAGAGAGGGGAAAACCTATAAAGAGGTGCAAAAAATGATAGGCTGTTCAGCTAAAATGATCTCCAATGCCTTAAAATGGAGAGCAAAACCAGAGAGACGTGGAAGAAAACAGAAGACAACCATCAAAATGGATAGAAGAATAACCAGAATGGCAAAGGCTCAGCCAATGATCACCTCCAGGATGATCAAAGACAGTCTGGAGTTACCTGTAAGTACTGTGACAGTTAGAAGACGTCTGTGTGAAGCTAATCTATTTTCAAGAATCCCCCGCAAAGTCCCTCTGTTAAAAAAAAGGCATGTGCAGAAGAGGTTACAATTTGCCAAAGAACACATCAACTGGCCTAAAGAGAAATGGAGGAACATTTTGTGGACTGATGAGAGTAAAATTGTTCTTTTTGGGTCCAAGGGCCACAGGCAGTTTGTGAGACGACCCCCAAACTCTGAATTCAAGCCACAGTACACAGTGAAGACAGTGAAGCATGGAGGTGCAAGCATCATGATATGGGCATGTTTCTCCTACTATGGTGTTGGGCCTATTTATCGCATACCAGGGATCATGGATCAGTTTGCATATGTTAAAATACTTGAAGAGGTCATGTTGCCCTATGCTGAAGAGGACATGCCCTTGAAATGGTTGTTTCAACAAGACAATGACCCAAAACACACTAGTAAACGGGCAAAGTCTTGGTTCCAAACCAACAAAATTAATGTTATGGAGTGGCCAGCCCAATCTCCAGACCTTAATCCAATTGAGAACTTGTGGGGTGATATCAAAAATGCTGTTTCTGAAGCAAAACCAAGAAATGTGAATGAATTGTGGAATGTTGTTAAAGAATCATGGAGTGGAATAACAGCTGAGAGGTGCCACAAGTTGGTTGACTCCATGCCACACAGATGTCAAGCAGTTTTAAAAAACTGTGGTCATACAACTAAATATTAGTTTAGTGATTCACAGGATTGCTAAATCCCAGAAAAAAAAAATGTTTGTACAAAATAGTTTTGAGTTTGTACAGTCAAAGGTAGACACTGCTATTTTTTTGAACACACCCCTTTCAACTAATTGCCCAATTGCACAGCCTTAAGAGCGTGCATATCATGAATGCTGGGTCTTGTTTGTTTTCTGACAATCTACTGAACCTACTGGTAACTTGTTTGCCACGTAGCAATAAAAAATATACTAAAAACCTTGATTATTCTGGTTAGTCACATTGTACTGCTATTATTTTGAACAATACTGTACATATTTACCCCTACACACAGATTCATGACATCTGCTCAGTTTTGTGAGAGTAAAAAAGAGGAAATTTCAGGTTTTATCAACTTATCTTATCGACTGACAAACAATAAAATCATAAAACTAAAGGCAATATCAGTAAATCTAGAGGCTTAAATTCACATTAAAACACCCACTCATCTCAGACACACCTGTACTTAAAGATGTAATATTTATGTCCACATACCATGTATGCACTACACAAACAATATATATATTGTTTAAACACACATACATGTCTTACATGGGCATAAACGAATAACCTTATCTGGGTGGATTATTAATACACAACAGGACAGGGATGATAAGGACCTACTATAAATATTGAAGCTTTGGTTTGTGGGATTTTATTAGTATAACTGTTTGTCAGGTTGTTTTGAAAGTATCTACAAACCCCAACCCTTGAACATCTACTTAGTTTATCAAACTTTTGTACTGTCAAGCCCAATGTTGAACCATAATCAGCAACTTGTTTGTCACTCATGTGTGTCTGTGATTGGCAGTCGAGCTCTCCGGTGGGCGGCCTGATGGACAGCATGTCGCAGAAGTACCATCAGATAAACCAGGCATTCGAGGAGCTCAGAGTATTGACCCAGGACACAGAGAATGATCTCCGAAAACTACAGCACAACCAGGAGTACTTCATTATACAGTACCAGGAGAGCCTCAGAATACAGGGTATAAAGCAAAGCAACTTACTTTTCATTCAAGATTCACATTTCGTCAGTTCATGTATTCCCTGGGAATCGAACTTGTGTTGTGTGTGCAGTCATACACACATGCTATTTTTTTCATTCAGTACATAATAAAGCAAATATATCCTCATTAAAACAGCCTGTAGGCTCCCATAATTCCTGAGAATGCCATTGAATAACAAATAAAAAATAAATTTTAAAGGGATAGTTCACACAGAAATGAAAATTCTGCCATCATAAACACATCCTCAATTGATCCAAACCAGCATGAACTTCCAAACATAATCATTTGAAGAATTTGGGTAACCAAACCATTGCATTCCCCTGTAAATATGTTTTTCTATACTATAGAAGTCAATGGCGGCCAACAAAGCTCATCTTTGTGAACTAAATCTCTCTGTTGTGTGCAGCTCAGTTATCAAGTCTGGCCACGCTGCCTCCAGCTGACCGACAGCTCCGAGAGCCCAGCCTGCTCAGCAAGAGAGCCACAGTAGAGGCCTGGCTGACCCGAGAGGCCAACACCCTGCAGAAATACAGACTGGTACACACATGCGCTAGCATAATACAACACTTTACACGGCCATATCGGAAACATTGTCCTGCTCAAACGTTTGTGGGTTACTATGTTTTTGTTGTCGTTGTTTTAAATAAATTAATACTTTTAATCCGCCAGGATACATTTAATTAATTTAAAGTGACAGTAGAGACATTAATGATGTTGAAAATTATTTTTATTTCAAATATATAATATAATATTAAGCAGCACAACTGTTTCCAAGATTGATAATAATACAAAATGTTTCTTGAGCAGCAAATCAGCACATTAGAATGATTTCTGAAGGATCATGTGACCCTGAAGAACACGGTCATGGCTGCTGCCATTGGCTTTGCCTTCACCGGAATAAATTACATTTTAAAATATATTCAAATAGAAAACACTTACTTTAAATTGTAATAATATTACAGTTTTCTTTCTTTCTTTCTCTCTCTTTCTTTCTTTCTTGATCAAATAAATGCAGCCATAAGACATTTCAAAAACATTATAAAAACTCTTGCTGACCCAAAACGTTTGAACAATAGTGTATTTTTTCCCCTTAAAGATATAGTTACACATTTTTTTTTTTTTTTTCTGGCCGTTTAAACTTTTTTTGCTACTGTAAATTAAGGCCATCTACAGTATATGTAATTTACCTGAGTTTGGATTGGCTAACCGTGTAACATTCAGAGTCGGCATGAAAGTTCACGTTAATGCTCTTATTGTGAATGAGTCATCCCTGCATATGTTTCACTCGTCTTGACCTCATAACTTTGAATCAAAATGTATAACTTGGTCTTCCAGTAAAATGACTCCTCCAATCATTTATCCCACTTTACACCCGCCCCTTTCTGCAAACTCACATTCAGATCTGTCTCCATCTAATCAACAACCAATGAATAAATCCATCGATAATCCATTACACTTGGGTCCATCACAATATGAAAATGTACAATACAGATAAGTCTGTTGCTACATCATCGCAACATTAAGATATCCACATTCAGGTAAAATGAGGAACACTTTCACTTCAAAAGATTCTGCATTATTTTCCTTTATTTGTCTCCTTTAATATGGAAGCAACTCTTCCATTTGATGGAATCACCAAACCTGAAGGCAGATATGTTCACATCTGTTCATGTGGTGTTACATGAGTGTGTGTGTGTGTGTGTGTGTGTGTGTGCTCAGGGCTTGGCAGAGAAGCACCAGAAGACACTGGCATTGCTAAGGAAACAGCAGACGGTGATTCTTGACGACGAGCTGATTCAGTGGAAGAGACGTCAACAACTGGCTGGCAACGGTGGGCCGCCCGAGGGAGGAC
This sequence comes from Carassius auratus, assembly GCF_003368295.1. NCBI lineage: Eukaryota > Metazoa > Chordata > Actinopteri > Cypriniformes > Cyprinidae > Carassius > Carassius auratus. Next base: position 3,166,936 of record NC_039245.1, on the reverse strand, counting down.
TGGACATACTACAGTCATGGTGCGCACACATGTATACTTAGCAGCCTAACTGAAGGCATACCATAGACATCTGTTGTTTTTAAAGCGAAACATAATTTTGATGGCTACATATTAAGCCAAACCATTTACTTTGCTTTATTTTGTTTTCCTAAAGAGAGGGTTTCTTATATTTAGCTATCTTCTGGGGCAAATCTGTCCTAGTACATAGTTAAATAAAGCAATAAACACACTCTGACAGTTATGCAAATAATCCGAGGCATGCACTTGTTGTGGTTTTGCACATTTGTGTTTATATTACACATACACAGCATATGCAGAGAGCAGCTCTGTAGTTTATGTTTTGGTTTGGCATGTCTGCGCGTGTTTGTGCACAGGTGTGAGAAGCTAGCGGAAACCATTTGGCAGAATCGTCAGCAGATCCGGAGGGCGGAGCATCTGAGACAGCAGCTGCCCATTCCCGGCCCCATCGAAGAGATGCTGACCGAACTCAACAGCACCATCACGGACATCATCTCCACTTTAGTCACTAGGTGTGTGTTTGTGTGGGGGAGAGAGAAATGCAGTGAGGTTAAGCGATTGCAAAGTGCAGTAACACAAGCAGTATCCTCCCTGTAATCAACATCATGCATTTCTATTATTTCTCTTTCTCGACATTGCTACAATTTCAAGGTGACTTCACAGTGTGTTTGAACGGATCATGTCAAGACGTGCATTGCTCTCCTTCCTGTGTTCTTTATGTGTGTGTAGAGGAAGGGGTAAGGGGTAGTCAGTGAATAATCTTGAGAGAATTATTAAAGGGATAGTTCCAATAATAACTCACACCCGTGACATTTCTTCCATATAATACAAGAATGTGTTGATCACTTTTTCCATCAAATTACAATGAATTGTCTTTCAAGCTTCAAAAAGGGTGCAAAAGCATCATAATTTTTGTTTACGAGTTTTCTGAAGCCATACAGTGGTTTGTGTGTAACAGAGAGAAATATGTTATCATGCACATCAATTATCTGCCCTACTTCATAAGAGAAGTTTAATAAATGCATCATACAGTAATTTGGATCAACTCATTGAAAAAAAAAATCTGACTCAAAACACATAATTTATACATGAAATGGAGATTTTTACATCAGTCACGAATGCACGTAGTGTTTTGTCTTCTGCTCACCAAAGCTGCATATATTTGCTCCAAAATACTGCAAAAACAGCAATATTGTGAAATAGTGTTGCAATTTAAAATAACTCTTTTTTTTTACTTGAATATATTTTCAAATTTAATTTATTACGACGATACGAAGGCTGAATTTTAGCAGCATTTCTTCAGTCTTCAGTGTCACACGATCCTTCAGAAATAAATCTTATATGCTGGTTCGGTGCTCAAAAAACATTTCTGATTATTATTAATGTTGAAAACAGTTGCACTGCTGAATTTTATTTATTTTTTTTATTTTTTTTTGTGTATATCATTTTGTGGATTTCAGGATTATTTAATGAATAGAAAGAACAGCATTTATTTGAAATAGGAAGCTTTTTAAAATGTCTTTTCTGTCACTTTTGATAAATTGAATCCATCCTTCAGCAATAAAATATTCATTTCTTTAAAAAAAAGACAATGTAAAATACTTGAAATATAATGTGGAAGTCATATGTTATCACTTTATGATACGTTCATTGTGCTTTTGCATCATTTTAGAAGCTTGAAATCCCAAAGCCTTTTTTTTGCTCTGAAGGAACAGAAAAGGTCATAATAAGGGTTTGCAGTAGCAGGAGGTTGAGAATATGACTATGCAGTTGTCATTTCCGGGTGAGCTATCTCTTCACATTGTTCATTCTCACATTTTATGAAATGAAAAGATGAACGTCTCAGTACCAGATGATTGAGTGTTCATGTATTATTCAGTATCTGTGAGAAATCAACAGAGGCCATTTGTCAGAGAGATCACTTTGGTGGGACACAGGGGGATGTCTACAAACTTCTGCTCTCCTTCACTCTCTTTTCATAATATCTCAAGCTATCAGCATTCACACCTATCACAGGGGATGAATGGGGTGGTGGTGGTTCATTCGCGTGTGTGTGTGTGTGTGTGTGTTTGGTGCCCCAGGCCATGCAGTCACGAAACACTGAGCCTAATGGGAACTGTGCTTTTAACATCAGTGTCTGAATGGATCTCCATCAACCTGAGAAGTGTCACACTGGCTGTGTAACTATATATAACACACATACTATAGCCACATATCAAAATTAATTCAATTTGAAGTAGAACAAAATTGTCAGAGATGTGGTGAATAGTCCACATGCTCCATTATTGCTTAGTGGCACTTGTTCAAACGACCACTGTCTAATCATTTTATCTATTTTAATAACTTTTTTTTAATTTTAATTACTTATTTGTAGTTCCTATTTTAAATAATTTATTTATAGTTCTTGAAATACACCTCTGGTGCAACTCAGACACATCATCAGTGATGTATCCTTGGTTCATTGGGTGTTTCGGGGCCATCATACACCCTCACCTAGGCGACCCAGCCAGGGTTGATCTGACGGCTTTCCTGGTGTGCAGTCCCTTCACCCCAAGCATCTTGAGGGCCCTGATGAGTGACTAGCCGATGAATCCTCTACACCCGACCTCGATGGGATTGCATCGGGTCCTCCACTCCCTGCTTTTGCATTCACCTGCCAGCTCCTCGTACTTGACCCTCTTCCTCTCAAAAGCCTCCTCCATCCGGTCTTCCCAGGGAACGGTCAACTCCAGCAGGACCACTTGCCTTGTTATTTCTGACACTGGAACAACGTCTGGCCTGAGTGTGGTCACTGCAATGTTTTCTGGGAATTCCAGCTCGGACCTCATCTTGGATCAGTTGTCGCCTTTCCTTTCTCTGTGCCTTGTTAAAGCGAGGTCTTGGATTGCTCCCAAGTCCTGCCCGTCCAGATGCCACTGCCCCCACCAGCTCACTGTGTCGCAGTTTTTAAAAGTGTTCTATAACATTCATCTTACACCTGCATATTTTGGCTTTATTTTTTTGAAGTAATGTTCTGTTGCGCTTTTCCAAATTTAGACTTTCCAAGATGAATGGAAAGCAGGAAAAGTGCTCATGTGGTTGACTTTAGTTTGAATTTATTTGATCAAAAATACATTAAAAACATGAATATTGTGAAATATTATTACAGTTACTTATTTTTATCAAAGTTGGAAACAGTTGTGTAAATGTATTTTAGTAATGTCACTTTTGATCAATTTAATGCAACCTTAATGATAAAGATATTACTTTCTTTCAAAAAACGGACTCCAAACTTAGTACGTTAGTGCACGTGTTTTTTTCTCTTTTTGATATACAATATATTTTATAAATATGGATGTACAGTAAATACGTGTGTGTTTTGTCTGCAGTACCTTCATCATTGAAAAGCAGCCACCTCAGGTGCTGAAAACACAAACAAAATTTGCAGCGACAGTGCGTTTGCTGGTAGGTGGCAAACTGAACGTGCACATGAACCCGCCGCAGGTCAAAGCCACCATCATCAGTGAGCAACAGGCCAAGGCCCTGCTCAAGAATGAAAACACCAGAAAGTGAGTGGAAACACAGCACATTGTATTTAGTAACTCCTCTGGGTGTAGTTGATGACTCACTGTGAACTGGCCTAATGCGCCTGGAGCTTTTAAAACAAAGCATGTTTCATCAGGCGCCCATCTACATTCCCCAATGCACAAGTATTGTGCACAAACCCTATTTTTACCTAAATTTGTCACTTAATGGATCTTGATCTTAGTTCAAATGCTCATTATCATTTATGTGTAATCACATCACCATTCTCTGTATATCTATGTGTCTGTCTAACAGTGACATCAGTGGTGAGATCTTGAATAACAACTGTGTGATGGAGTATCACCAGACCACAGGCACTCTAAGTGCACACTTTAGAAACATGGTAAGTGCCGTGTGGCTGTCTAAAATCTGACTTTAGAGAAAACTCTGTAAGATGAGCGTGTGAACTTGACTGAAGGGTTACACTGTCAGCCACCATTAAGTTTATTCATAAATTACTCTGTACCTGCTTAGAGAACAGAGCTCTATTCTTGGTTTTGCCTCAGCAACGAATCCGGTTAACACTTACAGTAGCCCTGTAAAGCCTGACATACAATATAAGTCAGTTGTGATAAAAATAGAGCAGCTTAGAGAACCTTTAGATAAACAATATACAATAGGACGTATAGGGTTTAAATTTATGAACAGATTATCAACCCAAGTATTATTATCTTAGCACTAACATTTCTTTTTAAAAAAACTTTTATTTCTGTGCATTTGTCAACCAGAAAGTATCCAAATAATCCTGCCGTCATTAGTACAGTATATTTTATTTTAGAATTAAAATTAAATCCAAATAAAAAAATACTTATATTTAATTTCAGAAGTGCTTGTGTTTTTTTTAATAAACACTTGGTTAGATCATTTGTATAATATAATGTATAATTGAATTATTCGTATTTAGTGAGTGACATTTGTAAATGTAGCTTGAGTTCTTTTTGGGGGTGTTTTGTGTGATAGTGGCTATATAGGAAGAACAAATTGAACTGCTTATATTAAAGTAAATATATATATTTTCTCCTTTCTTTCTCATGTTTCCTGTAGTCTCTGAAGCGGATCAGACGTTCAGACCGTCGCGGGGCAGAGTCTGTTACCGAGGAGAAGTTTACCATTTTGTTTGAATCACAGTTCAGTGTTGGGGGAAATGAGTTGGTCTTTCAGGTTAAGGTGAGCTTGAGAGGTTGTGTGCCTAGTAAACGGTATCTATCAGGAACCATTTAAAGCTTTTGTAGATTTTACAGTAAATAGCAAACATTATATTTTAGTCACTATATTTATGCTATACATTACTTTTTAAAGTAAGGGATCGGTAGGATTTTTTTATATGATTTTGAAAGAAGTATCTTATGCTTAACAAAGCATTTTGATCAAAAATACAGTAAAACAGTAATACTGTGAAATATTAATACAATTTAAAATAACTTTCCATTTTAATACATTTTGAAATGTAATTTATTCCTGTGATACAAAGCTGAAATTCATTACTCCAGTCTTCAGTGTCACATGATCCTCCAGATTCCATTTTGTCAATCTGGTGCTCAAGAGTATTTATATATACTAGTCATTTACAAATCAGTTCATTCATTTTTCTCATCCAAACATTTCCCCCCCCCAGACTCTCTCTTTGCCTGTGGTGGTAATTGTTCATGGAAGTCAAGACAACAATGCCACTGCAACAGTTTTGTGGGATAATGCATTTGCTGAACCGGTGAGTTCCTGAAACATCAGTGCATATTTCAGTGGGTGCTGTAGTGTTTGAAGATCAGACCATCATTATTGTGCCCTTGAGCAAAGTAACTGAATACTAGGTCGATTGTGCCTGTAATAAGCTCATGAGGCCATTGTATAGCGAAATCACATGGAAGTCATAGAAACAAATTCCCTGGTCATGTGGTAATAAAAAAAGGTCCAAGAACTTAACTATGTTAAACATCACATAGATCGGCCCTGACATGAAAACACAAATCAATGTAATTTCTCACCCACTCTTCTTCTCAAACTCCCCACAACAAACAAACAAAACATTTGGGTTACACAAGTAACCATGGCTCCCTGAGAGGTAACAAGATGATGCGTCCACTAGTGGACACTATGGGGACTGCCACCAGCAGGATGGGTGTCTGAAGCACATGTGAAACAATGCCAACCTCATTGGCCCACAGGTGCCTGGAAGAGGGCGCCTGCCGAATCAGCATCAAATGTCTGAAGGAGATGTGAAAACAGGCAAAAAAATAGGCATGGCAAGGGCACACAGCACCTCATTCCCTCTCAGGGAACCATGGTCATGTGCATAACCCGAGACGTTCCCCTTCTAAGGAACTCATTCTCATTCACCTCAGGCCACTAACATAACTCAAAAATGGGGAAGCAAGCCAATCAGGAGGGACATTCCATTAACCAGGTTAAGAACACAGCTATAATCAGAAGGCCATGTTATAATGAGTCAAATCAGCATGCAGGACCCAGGGGGACCACTCACTTAAAAACCCACTGGGTGGGGGGTGGCCCACCCTTACTACCTGACTAAGCTTAAAGGTTAAAGGGAAGTAGACCATCTACTTAAAACCCTAGAAAAGGGGCTCAGGGGGCTGCCTACTTGAAAAACCCTGATAAGGTGGGCAGCCCAACCACTGGTGTCAGAAACCTCAGACACAGAGGCACACACTGAAATGCTAACTTGCCTCGGTTGTCTCATATTGTGTTCACACTTTATGACAAATAAATGGCTCCTGAAGAAAAAAAAAGTCTGCCTGTGACATCATGGGCTACATTGGCCAATGGGATTGGAGTTGTTTCACACATGCTTCAGACAGTGGTCCCACTGGCGGCAGTCCCTATAGTGTTCTCCAGGGGTTATGTTTCATAGTGTGGGTGTCGATTGAGTGGCTGATGGTATATGACTCATGTTCTTTTAGTGTACATACTCTACCCTTATTCTCTTTAAAGGAACAGTGCATCTATACATTTAAATCCTGCCATCACTTACTCACCCTCATGTCATTTTAAACCTGTACAACGTTTTTCTTCCCTGGAATACAAATGGAAAAGTGAGTGAATAACAATAAAAGCATTTTAAAAGTAGTACATAGAAGTCAGATCAACATAACATCAGATCAACACTAGTCACCAATATGGGTTTCTTTATGGCAGCAGTGAGTGGCATCCATACAGAACATGTTAGATGTTTATGCAAATCAAGCAGGATGTGATGAGTGGAGTTGATATAATACAGTATATCCCTCTACACTGCCATTAAAATGTCCCTGTTCCTTTCCTAAAAGACAACCTTAAAACCAAAGTGATTGTGACCCACTGAGAACCTGCCTGATGATACACGTTCCAACTCAATAAATTGTTAAAGTTTATGATAATGTACTCATTTTCTTGTTCTCTCTCAGGGACGGGTGCCTTTCATTGTGCCCGACAAGGTGTTATGGCCGCAGTTGTGTGAGGCTCTGAATATGAAGTACAAGGCCGAGGTGCAATCAAATCGAGGTCTGTCTGAGGGGAATCTTGTCTTTCTCGCTCAGAAAGCCTTCAGCAGCTCCAGCGTCAACCCGGATGACTACCGCAACATGACCATGACCTGGTCACAGTTTAACAGGGTAAACACGCTTTTTCCTGTGATTATGGCAAAGCTTTCATCATTTGAATTTTCATCATCATTACTCTAGTCTTCAGTGTCACATGATCCTTCAGAGATCATTCTAATAGTCTGATTTGCTGCTCAAGAATCATTTCTTATCATTGTCAATTTTTTTTAGTGTTGAAACATGGAAATGGAAGTTGGAATTTTAAAGTTATATTAACACATAATTCATAACACATTTGCATTCAGTTGCACTCCATACTGAATAGAATCAGTTTTGTACTTCAATATTACTCATGAAATCATGGTTTTGACAGCTGTACACAAGATTTGATTAATCTGAAAGCATTATGGCCTATTATTTTGCAACAAATTCTGACCGTGACTGTGACCTGCTGCTTTTTACCCAAAAGCACTGCCGTTATTGAGCGTTGTTCTCACAGATGGTTTAATCCCAAACTATTCTCTCATCGTTTTTTTTTTTTTTTTTTTAATTGGCAATCCGGCGACCTGGGGCAGAATGGTAGTTGATCTGATCGACATTGCTTTTCGTCCATTGCAATAGTTAATGGTTATTCAGGAAGTGAGGTGTGATCTGAGTGCTTTTGATGTGCAGGCAGGCCTAAGGCTGTGGCTGCCTTTGAACCTGCCCTTTGTCGATCTGCTACATTGAGCGGGCAGTGTTCCCAGCAAGGGCCTTTGGAGTTCAGGCATCATTTGTGTTTATGGCTTTGTTTATTTAGTCACTGATACAATGCTCACATATGCACACACTTGCACAAAGTTTGTGTGTAGCCTGATGTTTTTAATTCTTAAATGGAAACAAGATCAGAATATTCTGCATTATTAGGTCACAAATTGCTTATTTGGTTTAGTGACCTAATAATGCAGAATTCTATCTATCCATCCAGCCAGCAATATTTGACACTGTAATTTGCAACATTTGACACTTTGCAACACTGAAACTTTTGAAATAAATCAAATAAATCAAAACTGAACTAAATAGCTGAATAATGACGCTATTGATAATACAATTCTGATGTATTTTGCAGCATTAACACTCATATTTCCTTGCTTCTCTGAAGCTGCTTTGAAACGGTCTTTATTTTATAAAATGCTATAGAAATAAATGAGACTTGACTATTTATTTCCATGTTTAAATTCACATTTGAACCTCATTGTACATTTGTCAAGAGACGTCTGTGTGTTTGTGTGGCTCGGTGTGATCTTCGTGCTAACTGTTGAAATGGTCAGGACACAGAACATTGTGTTCTGAGGAAATAGAGTGATTAAAGTGAAAGAGATGGAGACGAACACATCCTGTCTTCAGTCCTAAGTAATGTGACTTTGCTTGTGGATCACTGATTAAAAACAGACTGAATTTGAGGCAGCGGATCATGCTCTCATCCAGGCAGTCATGCCTGTGTTTCTTAAGCCCTGAATCTTCCCTTTACCACGAACACTTCTAGCTGTGTGCTGTCTAATTTGTCAACTCCATGTCCGTTTCCAATGAACGCATCACTTACGAGGCACATGTACCAGGAATTCAGCAGATTGTTCTTTCATGATTCCATGCTTTGTTTTAAATAACTATTAAGCATCTGTGAGGAAACAAGCATCATTACATGATTTGATGAGATTTTAGTCTACAACATGCTACTAGGGCTTTTTTAACACTTTAGATCTGTACACCCACTGTCTGTTCAAAAATGAGACGTAACTAATAATAAATGAATCTATGTGGTAAATCTGTGAAAGAGGTTGAGATGCCTCAGTTTGGTTCTGATTGTATGTTTTTAGAACTTAAAGGATACAAATGTAGGTAAATCTGTAGTTGTTGTTTTCTCAGCATCATTGACTTCATTACTCATTTACTGTGCATGAGTTATCTTTTAAATCTGATTTGTTTCTTGTCATTGTAGGAGAGTTTACCAGGCAGGAACTTCACTTTTTGGCAGTGGTTTGATGGTGTGATGGAGCTTACTAAAAAACACCTGAAGCCTCACTGGAATGACGGGTAAGAACTGAACTCTGTGAGAACACGAACATATAACTCACGTTCCTACAGATTTAATGTTAATGATTACAGTTCATCCATGTGTAAAAGCTAAATAAAAATCCCTCTTTGTTGCTGCTCAGTCAATGAACGAGCAGAAAGTAATAGAATGAAAGCTGTTTCTCCGCTCTGCCCTCACATAACAATGACATCTCTCACACTCAGCTGAGAATGCTGCTGTTAATGCCGTATGAACCAGGGGTGAATCACAAAAAAATGAGAGTGACGTTTGTTCGTATTTCAGTTATGTGACTTTAAATGGAAAATGCACTTAATTAACAGACAAGAAAATGGCACAGTGATTTATTCCTGAATATAAATTGGGTGAAGTCATGGACACTTCTCATAGTTTAACCTGGCTGCTCTACTGGACATTGTTAGTCATAATGAAACACATTCTTAAATCTAGTTTTATTTCATCTTATTTTATGTTTTGAGTGGTATTTAATAGATATATTCATTATGAAGTGCTTCTTTGGCATGGCAACTGGCTGATTGAGAGATAGTGCTGGTTAAAACTATACATTAAAGGCATTAATCCATGGATTTAACACAGAAGTAAGATCTGAGAGACCTCTTGCGGCTTTGATAAGATCTCTTTCAACCCTCAGTCGTCCACATCTTGTTATCTTTGTGTACAAATCTTAGTGCTGTCAAACAATTAATCGCGATTAATCGCGTCCAAAATGAAAGTTTTTGTTTACATAATATATGTGTGGATACTGTGTATATTTATTATGTATATATAAATACAAACACATTCATGTATATATTTAAGAAGAATATGTTATGTTAAATAATATATATATATCTATCTATATATATATACATACATACATACTGTATGCATGTGCATTTATATACATAATAAATATACACAGTACAAATACATATAGTATGTAAACAAAAACTTACTTTAGATGCAATTAATCACAATTAATTGTTTGGGAGCACTAATCATGATGAAACTGAACAGTACACAAACGATAGCAGTCTCTTTGTCTTTGTGTGTGTAAACGTCCTTTCATGCATGCAGATTTGTGTTCATGTGTTTGTTTATGTGCTTGTATGTCTCAGGGCGATTCTTGGCTTTGTGAATAAACAGCAAGCTCAGGACATGCTGATGTCCAAACCCAACGGAACCTTCCTGTTGCGCTTCAGTGATTCAGAAATTGGTGGCATCACCATAGCCTGGGTGGCAGAGAACCCTAACAAAGCAGGTAGAACCATTACTCTGCTCCTCCACTGCCATTCCTCAACACACTTTATTGCACTTTATAATATTCTGTTGTATAATAGGGACATTTTATGCATGGCACTTGAAAACAGATCACTTACAGTGGCTTTAAATGCTCTAAATTTCTGCTAAAGAGTGCGTATGTGTGGTCTTCATAGGAGAAAGGATGGTGTGGAACCTCATGCCATACACAACCAAAGACTTCTCTATCCGCTCCTTGGCGGATCGCATCAGCGACCTGAATCATCTCCTGTTCCTCTATCCTGACCGGCCCAAAGACGATGTCTTCTCCAAATACTACACCCCACCACTGTGTAAGCTTGAGCTCTATCTACATAATTCTCATCTTTTCTTGACATGATATATATACACAAAGTATCATTCAAAGTCTTTGAGATCAGTATGTTTTTTGTTTTTATTTTTAAGGATGTAAAAACTAATCTAAACGGACAGTAAAGATAATTGTAATGTTACGAAGGATTTCTATTATGAGTATGTTACTCTATAAATGAACTCTTATCCATCAAAGAATCATGAAAATCATAGTTTCCTCAAAAATATTAAATAGCACAACTGTTTTTAAAATTGATTTTTGAGCACACATCAGGACACTGACATTTGGAGTAATGATGCTGAAAATTATTTTTAAAATACAGTATATTAATAAAGAAAACAGTAATTTTATTCGAATAATAGCTCACAATATTGTATTTTTGATCAAATAAATGTAGCCTTGGTTCGCTTTGACATTTCAAAAAATGAACTTTTTAGCAAGCCCAAACTTTTGAATGGTAGTGTATATATACTTAATTATTTCTTAAAATATTGATTTAAAATGATTTATATGCACAAATATCACACACATAAACACATACTTTACATGCATAGATAGATAGATAGATAGATAGATAGATAGATAGATAGATAGATAGATAGATAGATAGATATGTTCTCATTCACAAACATAATGTGAGCCAGTGTTATGTCATGGTTTAGGAATAATCTGTTTATCTTTCCCATCTCTCTAGCTAAAGCTGTGGACGGATACGTAAAACCACAGATCAAACAAGTAGTTCCAGAGTAAGTACACGCGCACACACACTTTGTCTCTGTGTGTTTTTCTGACCTCTCTGTACAGATCTTCACATCTCTCACATTCAAGAGCTAACCAGTAAGCTCCGAGCGATAAATCTAATTGCACGCTATCATATTAGCGCTGGCCTGACTCTGTGGGCAGTTATTGGTTGCCATGGATTCTTGAGACTCCACGTACACCTCAGCATATACTTAGCTCTGTTAGCCTCATTAGCAGCATTATTTATCCATAGGTGGATGACCCCGTTGGTCTTGTTAGCAAGCCTTTCACTTCGGTCATACACAGCAGGGAGTCATACACCATCAGACTCAGATAATACAGCATTCTGAGGTAGTCATTATCAAACTAGTACTTAATTTTGAGGGTTAGCAAGAGCTGTGTGGAGAGTAGCAAGCTGTGAACTAGAGCTGAGCAGAATAAATGAGCTGAACGTCTTTTGTTAGTTATTTTTGGAGCTAGCTCACATTTTATTGAGGGAGAGAAAGAAAAGTAAGGTGACCGGAATCGTTACAGGAAGCTGTTTCAATATATAACAGACTTTAAACTCATTTCTCAATATTAGATGAAAAACTTTATAAATAAAAAAACAGAGAAATGTTGCAACTAACTGAAATTAAATGTTGATGGTGAAAGACTAAAATTACTCAAATTAAATTTAACTGGGAAAAAACAATGGCAAATGTACAATATAATAATGAAAATATGAAAATTACAAATAAGAATAAATACTGTTACAGTGTATAAATAATACTAAGAATAAAACTAATGATGTTAAATAATTCATGCAGGTTTGCTACACCTAACCCTGACCCTGCAGCAAACCCCACCTACATGGACCACGCCGCATCTCCAGCTGTCAGTCAGCCTCATGCCTATGGACTCTATCCTCCCATGTGAGTACACAAATATGGATTCTGTGTGTTTCTGCATCTGGCTTGTCACAGTTAACTAAAACCAGAACTATCCTTGAAAGAAAAGAAAAGAAAATATAATATTGTAGACAATTAGAAATGCTGCTTTGGCAAATAACAGAAATAAAATAAGCCTACTAATATTACTAATAAGTACTAATTTTACTAAAACTGATACTGAAGAAAAAAATATATAAATTAAAGCTAAATAGAAATATTAAAAAAGCACAAATGTGTGTGTGTGTTTGTGTTCACTGCTGTGTGTGTGCACATTGGATGGGTCAAATGCACAAATTCTGAGTATGGGTCGCCATACTTGGCTGATGTCACTTTCACTCACTTCACTAATTACTACAACTAAAAATGACACTAAAATTACTCAAATTAAAATGAAAACTGAATATATAAAATAAAAGCTAGCTAAGATTAATAAATACTACAATAGTATATAAATAATAGCACCATAATAAGGCCAACATGTATTATTAGTAGTAGTAAAGTAATTGGTGAGTTTTTTTTTTTTACCATGCTTGAATCAATTCTTCAGTTTTTTCCTTCAAAGCAGCACAGAAAATATGTTTATTTCTTCTAGACCAGCACATGCTGTAATATATAATAACAGCTATTATAGTAAATAACCCTCTAACATGTGCTGTATATACTATGGGATTAATGTTATTAGATGGGAATCATCTAGATTACTGTTTTCTAATGACTTAACGTAACTCAATCTCTCCCTCTCAGTGGAGACCCTATGCTGGACGCTGATGGCGATTTCGATCTGGACGACACCATGGATGTAGCGAGGCATGTAGAGGAACTGCTCCGTCGACCGATGGAGGGCCAATGGAGCGGCCAGCAGTCATGACCTTCTGTGACTCTTCTCCCTTAACAATGTTTTTTTTTAAAATACATCTTTCTCCCTCTACTCTTAGTCTATTTCCCCCATTTGTTTCCCAGTGTGGGTCTTTATGACTTTCAGTTTAGCTTTATCTCTATCTCTCTTTTTTCTCTTTTCACCGCACCTCTTTTTCTTTCCCCCATCCCTTGTTTCTGTAGAAGAGAAAGGAGCTAATGGAAGAAGAAAAATACAATGAGCCTTCCTCTAATTAAATACCATCAAACAGTATTGTAGGAAAAAGAGAGAGAGAGAGCGAGCGAGAGAGATGCATGTTATCTCTTTCTCTTTGTGCGTGTATTAGTTTTTGTTTCAAATTGACTTTTCGCAGAACAAATCTGTGAAACCCTTAAACCGAAATCTACTACTGTAAGGAACATTTTTGGTTTTCAAACTGTTCTATGGTTTATTTTGAGGGTGTTCAGCTATATATTGCATCTGAAGTAAATGCATATTATCCTTTGCACTCTTAAATGAATGCTTTCTTGCAGATGATGACATTATTGTTACTATGACGATTGCAATATAACGCTTCTGTACACTAATGAGTGTTTAGGTTGCAGCAAGGCTGTTAACATCCGTTGCACCTACATGAGCACGGACAGGCTGAATGGGTTTAATCATCCCTTCACCGTCTGTGTTTAATCTGAACCATGAACGCAAGTTACACCCACATCCAAACCGGCAGCACCACGACCTGTTACTCAGATCGATGAAACGGAGGCACACGTGAGAAACGCACACGCGCCCGCTCGCATCCGTCCCATGAGAAGCGATGGAGACACATGGTCCGCTGAGCATCTAGGCTCACGCTACACTACACAGGCCGTCTCTCTTTCTCCATCTGTCTCTCTCCAGTGCAACAGGTGATTACCTCATCTGTCCTCACACTTCCCTCTCGGAACAAAACAGGAGAACCCGTCATCATGGTTACACATGCTGCTCCTCGTGTGCTTCTAACTGGCCGTCCTATAGGTTCACATTTCTGCATGTCACCTTGTTACCGACCTGCATCTTTTTTCTCTCGCACTCTGCATACGCCTGCACAGAGGCCTAGGCCACTCAGGACACTGACATACAGTTGATGTAAAATACCTATAATAATAATAATGAAATATAAATTAAAAAAACGACACATTTAAAAGAAAGTACCTATATCCAAAATTTATTTTTTTTGTTAACATATTTCTATTTTATTACTGTAGGATGCTTGATGGCTCCATCAGTCTGTGTAGGGCAAAACGTTGCTTTACTGTGTCCGATTGTTTGTAAAAGCCCTGATGTACTGATCCAAAATCAGTACTCAAAACTATTATCGGCACAAAGGGGTCGGTCGCTGCCATCTCAGTAGTTTCACTGCAGATTTCAGCTGAGCTTTTGCATGGAAGAAAAGGCCAAACAGTCAGCACGAAGACACGTTTTCTGTGTGCTTACTGTATGTGTAATCTGCAGACCTGACTAATTACGCCCCCTTTTAGATGCCTGTATTCATTTTTAAAGGATGGATTGTTTCTCACAGTGGATGTTGTTTTTTTCCCCCTCTCTATTTCTCTGTCATGGCAGAGACACATAGGAAGCCGTGTGATTTTTCTCTATCTTTTTTATTGTATTTGTTTGCAAATTGATTTGTCATGTGTAGACTGTTTCGCACTGTAGGTCTCAGTGTGTGTGTGTTTGTGAGAGAGTGAATGCGTGTGTGTGTGTGTGTGTGTGTGTGTCAGCATGTTCAGCTCTGCTCTGTCTTGTGTCCGTACCATGTTTGGATGTAGAGAAGAGCAATTGAATTGACAATAAAGTTTTTTTTTTTTTTTTATAATAATAATTTGGACTCCAGCACAAGTAGTGTGAGCACTTTGTCTTTCCTGTGAGAATTGAATGAACTTGGGTTAATAATTGGTGTGATTTCCCTACATGACCATCTAACAGTTTGTGCACCTTGACATTTTACAAACTATCTGTAGTCTTTCTATCCGGTCCTTTATGAATGGTTTCTGAATAAGTGACTTGAGAGAAAAATCATTGTGCACTTGGCAACCACTCTTCCTAATAGCATGTTTCTTAGAAGATTCAAGAGTTTGTATTTTTCTTCATGAACCAGAAACAGACATTCCCCTTTATGGGCTCCAGTTGTTGGACAATTGTCAGCAAGAATGGAACAAAATATTCAACATTCAGGGGACCAAATGTAAAAGTTAAAGTGTCTGTCAGTGAAAACATGATATTGAACAATGCATAATGGGAAAAACATTACAACCCTGGTTTTCAAAGCTGTTTTCCAGATGGCACATTAATGCCACACTGCAAGAATGGATGCTGAGTGTTAAAATTTAGTCAACATGCAACAACCGTATCAGTCCTTTTTGCGAAATCTAAGCCATTCTCGCACACTTTCAGCATTAAAATCATGTGTATATATGAGAGAACACACACAAATGATGAAAAAATTATATTATTAATCTGTTTTTGACAGAAACACTAAGATTGTCTCTTCAAAGTTCTTGGTAAGAGTAGGTTGGCAAAACAGAATAGAAAAATAATTGACTTTTATTTTCATTTCACTAACGTTATATTTTTATATTTCTCACAAATGTATGTGTTTTGTTTACAAAGTTTTACCATTTACCCATAACTTATATTATAAGTTATAACTTTGAAAACTTGGCGCGAAACGAACCTCGTTGTACCGCGCACAGATAAAAGCATGGTTGATCATTTAAAATAATTTTATAATTCCTTAAAAATATATCTACATAAACATGGAAACTAAAGTTCTTATTAGATTGAAAAATTATTGCAAATTGTTTTACATCAAATTAACGTAAAGCCTATTCTTTTGGGCGGGTTTCTGACGACAGTTTAAAATGAAGTATTGCCCCCTCTTTTGGTCGAAATGTGTGAAAGTCATTCCTCTCAGGAAAATGGTTATCCTTTCAGACGTAGTTTATATATATATATATATATATATATATATATATATATATATATATATATATATATATATATATATATATATATATATATATATATATATAAAATGTTTTATGTCTCTAATCGCAAAGAGAATATTGCTTGAGGAAATGGCTCATTTGTTGCTTGGAGACAGAAACCTGTGCTTAATAAAAGCATCATGCAGGTGGGTACTGCACTAAAAGCTTAACCATAAGATGAAACAGAGTCAGCTGATCTGCTTTTTGACCTACTGGAGAGAAACAGGTATTGAGAAAAAAATCTAATTCAGTGACACGAAAAATTCAGTCAAGGCAGAAGATATAGGTAGCCTAACTCGGATTGGGTTTCATCTTTGCCAGTACATTCTGAAACAATTAGTGCCACCAAACCTAAACACGTTTTGTATTTATTCATTACATTTCATGTCTTTTAAAATTGGACATTATATCTTTTTAACCTGAATTAGGACACACCTTAGATTTATATTGATTTTATATCAGGCTAAATAGGCTATGAATATTACAGACTAGACCAAATATTAAATCTAAAAGAAAACAACTGGCAATTTCAGAATTTAAAAATTATAATGTAGGCTACTTGACGTTTTAATCATATTTTTATCATAAGTTTCCATTTTTGGAGTAGGCTACATTGTCCTTTTTCTTAAGTCTCATCTTATATCATAAGGCAATTTATTAACTACGCTACTTGACGTTTTAATCATATTTTTATCATAAGTTTCCATTTTTGGAGTAGGCTACATTGTCCTTTTTCTTAAGTCTCATCTTATATCATAAGGCAATTTATTAACTACAAAGCGTTAAGAATATCGTTTTTAGGTTATTATTGAGCAATTTCTTCGTTTTTCTTATGTTCGAAAGTTACATAAAATAATAATAGGCAATCTTCAAACGCAAGTTATCTCTCAATACCTCTTTGCTCAGCAATGGCGAAATGTTGCTCTTTATTTGCATCTTGGCATGTTCAGTCCCGTTCATTTTTTTTGTCACTTTGTAAATCATTTCAAATTAAAATCAATGAAGTGTCTGAGTTTGACAAGTGCTTCCAGTCTACAGTCCAGTGTGCATTATAATATAGGCCTAAAAATTAGCTTACTTAATTTATAAAACAAACATATTTATTTTTGAGAAATTGTATACTTAGATAAGGATACTGCATAACAGGAATGACCAAAACAGTTTTTAACGAAAAAATCCATTCGTAGGTGTGTTACTGTGCGTCTGTCTGCCTCTAGTAATCGAAATATATTAATTTATTCGCTTTTCACCACCAGACGTCGCTGAAACACAACTTGTGAATGAACTGTTAAACTTGGTAAATTTCATGAGCTGTCTGTTTTCACACTGTAGCCGTTCAGTGTCTTTTCTATACGAGCAGTGCGCTGATTACATGCTATTGTAGGCCTATCTATAAAATGTTTTTATTTCCTAAATATAAAATATTGTATAGTGTTGAAGAGATCTTCGGGTTATCGGGTTGAGTGTTTTCAGATTTTGCAAGGTCAGATTTGTGAGAAATTGTGTTGCTTTCGATTCCTCATTCACTGACAGGAAATAACACCCTTTTCTCTCTCAAACCATTGACTTTCTTTTACACTTTTGCTTTTCAGAAGTACAGTTCTTACATTTGATCAGTAAAAATAATACATGAAAATAGTTAATATATATATATCATTAGAATTTTTTTTTACCGCTACCCACGCGTCTCGAAATAACAATTAATTTTAAAATGAATATTATATATTTAATTTTTAAAAAATTAATATTATTATTACAGTGTGTTGCACATATACATTTTACAGTGTTGTAGCCTGTGACATTTTTTATTGGGGGGGGGGGGGGGTATTTTCATATGTAAATGTTTAGTATTTTGTTTGAGGCTTTGCATGGAGGGTTCAGGGTGGAGTCTGTGTTGAGATGTTTTGCTGTGAATCAGTGGAGGGTGGAAGATTGAAATATTTTCCAGTCAGGATGTTATTGTGGTAAGAAATTATTAGCCTATATAATTTGCCTAAAGAGAGATCCAAGTGATACAATTGTATCACTTTTGTTTCCTATCTGTCTCACTCAAATGAGTGAAATAATGCTGAGTAGAGGACAGGAGTGACTGTAGCACTCAAAAAAGCAACACCGGTGGAAACAGAAGGGAAAGTGTGGCCATATCAGGTGTATGTCAGCACAGTTCAGCCTTTTACCTCCTCCTCCATCAAAACTGATCATTTCGGTTAGACTCTTTCAAATAAGCTGTTTTATGCAAGATCTCCTTTTGTTCTATTGTACATTTCATGGTTTAGATTATTTAACAATTATTTAAATTTAACAACATTTTAAGCAGTATTTGCCTATTCCAAAGCTATCTGTTTTAAGCCTGATTTGGTATCAGTTACATGAGACTGTGTATGAGGAATATAGATTTATACTTATATTATAAGTGTATATTTGTTGTGTACATCATGCATTTTCAACATTAAAGCTGTGATGAAACACAAACGTAATGAAAACTTGGTTCTATAGCTTTCTGGACTTTGAGATGTATTGTAGATGAACTTGGTGGAGGAACGTGAGCTTTCAGTCTGCCGTTTTCAATGGAAGATCCAGTTACGGCATTGTGATTAAACATTGTGAGGTCAAAACTATTCCCAATATGAGATCCATAACATGCATTTAATGTTTTCATGCTGACTTTCATTTGCCTTCCTCACTTGATGTGTGTTTACTAGGGGTGTAACGGTACACAAAAATCACGGTTCGGTATGTACCTCGGTTTTAAAGTCACGGTTCGGTTCGGTTCATTTTCGGTACAGTAAGGGAAAGAAATGCAAACATTAAACTGCAGGTTGTTTATTACTATAAACTTTTTTTTAACAATTTGTTTACAAATTACATATAGTTTTTTTTTTATACTTTTAAATCAAATATATAGAAAATAAAAAAAGAATAAGAAATAAAATACTGCTGCAAAGTTCTCCACTTAATAAAATACTCTCAGTCTCAAACCAATATCATATAATAAAATATAATGAAAAATATAAATAAATCACTATGATTACAGTGCAGCATTACCAATCCAAGCTTGCAGGCCTGCTCATATTTAAAAAATATATATAACTTTTCCAAAGTGTTAAATGCAGCATCAACAGTTTCAGTTTTTAGACCTGCTCAGATTTCGTTATTGCGTTGCATCGATCAGAATTAAGAGCAAAGGTCAGTTTAAATGCCGACGGGAGCTGCGTTTGAATTACAATCATTTTTTTCCTAGTTGTAGTGATGTTTACACTCGCGTGATGCCTTTTGAAAACCTAAGGCCGGTGACACACTGGCATATTGCACCTGTCAAACATAATCTATTTTGCCGTCAATACTGTTGACGGTGTCCTTTATCAGTAGGCTTTATATTTATGCTCAACATGAAGTATAGATATTGTTGTCGTGAAGACAAGATCCTGGTCTGTCGGCGGTCTCCCTCTATGTCACCTACAGCAGCAGCAGCGCGCCAGCGCCGCGTCAGGCACGGTTCTAGTGTGTAAAGACACAGAAAACGCGAAGCAGCTGTCACGCAACTGTCACGCAGCAGAAACGCCACGCTCACGCCACACAGCCAGTGTGTCACCGGTCTTAGTATCAGCTGCAGGGCGGGATTTGCGCTGAACACAGGGACTTCCGCCACTTAATATGTTCATTTGGAAACACGAAAATGTACCTATGTTCAGCACACAAAATATCGCATTCGGTCATTGCACACACGTGCACCATACCGAAAGCCCTGTACCGAAACGGTCCAGTACGAATACACGTACCGTTACACCCCTAGTGTTTACAGATGTTGTTGACAGCCTGATGTTTTACATTTACCCTTCTTTCTTCCAAAGAATTTTGATGGATCTCCCGACATACACGTTCCATACTCTTGTTATGCTCATAAAGTCCTTCCAGAGAAAACTGTGGCCTGCTGGAGAAAAATCTGTTCTGAGAAATGTTTTCTCTCGTTTTTCTGATCCAATTTTTGATGGGGGAGGTCTGTCTATCTGTCATAAACTTCCTGGTTTTCTCTCTCCAGTCTTTCTTCATCAACCCTTCTCCAGTAGTCTCACACCAAAACAACCCCACCATTCAATAAATCACTGCATTTCCAGGAGAAGGCCTAATGAATCAGTGCACTGCTCATGATCGTGATCGTGGGGGTGGAGCGTCATCTGCAAGGACGGTTTGGGGTCATGGCAAGTCCACTGTCCTCATTCAGTACTAGAGAAAGTGTATGAAACCGAAGCATTTCTCAGCCTAATTAGAACAGAAGAGCTTCATTGTGAAATGTCAAACTTGGCCCAGAAAATAGTTTCTCAGGAATGGCTTCCAGGCAGTGTTTTGATGGCATCAACTGATTGTGCTGAAGGCATTATGGGCTTTTGTTCTTGAGTCAATTCCTCATCCATCATCCCAATTTCTTAGTCTGAAAATAAATAAATAATCCATTTGCATTTTCTTCCAAAGCACAGGAACATCAGATCTGAATGTGAAAAGCTGACGTATACCATACAGTTTGCAGGAGTATGTGCCGATGCTCCTCTAGTCAGCTGTCAATGACCTTGTTCTGAGTTATATTGCTCTTGTCTGGCCTTAATGCCCCGGCTCAGCGTTTGATTGCTGCAGTCTGGAAGTGATGAATCATGCTGTAATGGCTGCTCAGGCAGAGGAGCATATGATTTCGATCATGCCATCACCAGTTAATGTGATTTGGCTTTTCTGGAGGATATAATTTGATAGTATAAAAATTTCCTCTCTGTGCCGTTCTCTGTTTTTGTCTGTGAGTGCACATGTTTCCTTTATGTGTAAGTGTGTTGGGTCTGGGATGCAGAAAAAAATCAAGAAAGGTCTGCGTGAAGGTCAGGTTTAGGGGAGAGTGAATATCACTGGCTCTGTGTAAAAACAGCAGAGGTCAAAGGAACATTCCACAGTGTTTCAGAGTTCTGAGGATGAATCAATATATCAGCATATTTGCTAGAATAAATTAAAAGATCACAATCTCTCAATCAGAAGTCTGCATTTAAAACATGTCAGTATGAACTTAAGGTGTTATCTTCAAATTCACCCTAGACTAAAATATTGGCTAATGCATAGCCTCTATCTGTCCCCTTTAAAATGCTTCTATATGCATCTATCACTATCATCTCCTAATTATGTAATTCATGTCCTCAGAAAGCACTTGATACATATTTACATTTTTGGGGGAATGCCTTTCAATTTTTCCCTTCTGGTCTCAGCTTGCTCATGACATACCATTCCTGTTAGATAAGGATATGGCTTTGACTCCAGAACATTTCTTCTTAAATATTTTTTTTCTGAATTGGCATGATCTTCGCCTGAATTGAGCTGCTCTCACTGCTTCAGCTGCTGCAAAAAAAAGTTAGTCAGACGCTGGATTCCTCCACATATGATGAGCAGGCATTTATTGGGCTTATTTTTGCTGGATATTAGCATTGGGGAAATGGCAATACGGTGCTATAATATGCTTTCAATTGAATATGGATATTATTCTTACAAAAACGCATCGATTATTTACAGGAGGCCTTTGTCCAACCCCTGGAGCTGAGTGAGACACTTTTTTTTATGGAAGGGTGCTTTTTATTTAACTTCTTTTGGACCGAAGGAATGCATCACCTGCTGACTGCAATAAAAGAGATTGAAAGATCAAAGACAATTTTGTATATAAGTCAGACTGGATTTGTCTGAAAGAAGAAAGTCATATACACCTACATAGGATGCCTCAGGGGTGAGTAAAACAGCCTAATTTTCACTGCTGGGTGAACTAACCCTTTAATAGGTGAAATATAGTGAAATATAGTTCGACAAAGATATCACTTTCTTCAGCGAACATTCAAACTATGTTTTATTGTGAATATGAGATTGAGCTGAAGAATGAATGCTGTATAAGACACAGGTAATCACACTCGCTCAGTTCATCTCTATCTGTTATAATACTCTTCATAATACAATAAGCTTTCAATGAAGCGACTCAACTTTCCTTCGTTACTATCTCTAAAGTGACATTTTCGAATTAGTAACAGAGGCTAGAGCTCAGCTGTTAAATTGCTGAGATTTAAATCCGTGGCGGAAGGAAGTAGTAAAGAGGGTTTTTAGAGACACTCCATTATATATTTACACACTTTTGACGTTGGACATTTGTATAAAAGCAATATCACACTCACAGACATAAGATGTGGCTGTATATCGGCATGCTGTGATTACCTGTGGCCTCGTGCCTATGGCTGAATCACAACTGATATACAGCCATATCTCACATCTACGATTGTAATATTGCTCATTTAAAAGACACACACACACACACACACATAAAATTTTATATAAAATGTATAAATATTATACAAACATTTATTATAAACAACTATAAAAAAATTATGAGAAAAATCTGAGAATTTTTTAAAATAAAGTAATTATAGTTGAGATGGCATTAAATCTCCTGAACTTTGAAAGTGCAATACAAATTTCCTGTTTATTTGCCTGAAACTTTAAATTGCCTTTGACATTACAAGACTGAGATACCCTTTTAGTTTAATAAAATTAATGTTTTTTTTTTAATACTTTATGTAGTTCTTTATTTTCCTAGACAATTAGGCATTTCTTTGTTCACCAAAACATCTATGTCTGCCTCTTTAAAAGGGGCAATTACTGGATAATTTCACGGTAGCCCACCACAGACAGAGGCATCGCGTTTGTTTATCACTCTTTCCCAGGCAGCCTGGGAGGAGTTGAGTAGCATGTTTATGGAAATCTGCTCGTGTGTGTGTGGCTTTGTGTGGTTCCGTTTAAGTGTGATGGGATAGTTTGCAAATCAAGTGGCAGGACCTGTCTCTCCAAATGTGCCTTTACTCCAGTCACAACCATCCTCGGTCATCTCTGATCGGTCACGCATGAGAGACGCTGGAGGCACAGTACAGAAGTGACTGAACGCGTACTGACTACACCGAGACAACGGAAATCCTTCCATCGCTGCTTACAGGGTGTCTGGCGATCAAGGGACCGTACGAGGCTAATTGGCTCTCATAACCCTGTATTATAATCTCGGTAGTTACGGACGCCCACCGGCAGGACACGGCACGAGCGCCATCTGTGCGCTTTATTTTCTCCTAGTGGCAACGAGGGGTGAGAGGGAGGGAGGGAGAGGGGTGTTTGAATCTATCCGCCTGCACAATCAATTCACCACCTCGGCTGGCAGAGGACGTGAGGTGCCTTCTTAGTTCATGGATTTTACGGTTTTACTCGGTCGCACGGTACTCCGATGGCTGTTTGTCTCGACGTGGGCTCTTAAAACCAAAGGTTCACTCACTCCGAGGGTGAGTTTTTTGGCGTAGCTAACAGCAGAACGCACGATGGCTGAGCCGCAGGCTTCCGAATCCGTGGCGGGACCCTTGTACGAGCCCATCTCCGAGGCGACCACCCCGACCCAGGACCTAGCGGCAGCAGCGGCGACGCTGAACATCAGCGATTCCTACCAGACATACCTGGACGCGTCGGTGGCTGGGCACCCGGTGTACGGGGCCGAGGGGGTGTACTCTAACGGACGGTACAGGGAGCACAGCAGCCCGCGGATCTGTACCCGAATCCGCGACAGTTCTGCAGAGAGGTGCACCGGCACCGGGAATCCACCTTGCGGTATTATGAAGGTGAGTGAGTGTCATCACTTTATTATTGACCGAGGACTTTCATAGCTCTGCAGCGATGCAAATGACCATGCAACATCCACTGCTCTGCAAACACATTGTGTTTCAGTAGTAGACTATGTTTCGTGCGTGTTCCAAAATCAATTGAGATGTACCTAGAACATCTCGGAATATCTCATGAACGTCTTATACCCAATAAGATCTCGACCAACCTTCTTCTTCTTCTTGTTAATACTATTATTATATTTTTTTCAACCAGTATTAATAGAAATTAATGTTATGATTAATTATCAGATAACAGATTTGCAGAGTTTATGTTTTTTAAGATTATTTTGAGCAATCAATAATTATTAGGCTGCAGCATATAAACAATATACATTATGGAAATGTCAGTTAGTTTTAATTATTTAATTATTATTTGTGACTTATTCATATTTATGCAAACTTATATTTAACTAGGACTATTTTGAGTTGTGTGGAAGCTTGGAAATCTCCTTTAAAATGGCTGTGAAACGTTTTAAAGTTTTTAACTATTAATTTCTAATTCGTTTTGTGTTGTTAAACAAAATAATTAAATAATTAAGCTGCTTTACTTTTGAATGCTATTTTTTCATGTTGAGCAAATAGCGGTTCAACAATTAACACATAGTTAGGTCATATTTTTAGGCAGCACTTTACAAAAAAAGTAATATTGGTTAAAAATATTGGTCAAATCGGTTTTCCAACCCAATCTCATGAGAAAACATGAGACATTTATGAGGTGGTGATTTGTATGGAAATGTATGGTTTTTAGAAAAAAATATATTAGAGGTTGACTTAAATGTTTTGTTTTGTTTTGTTTTTACTGGTCAATGCCGATATTTAGAAATCAGGGCAGCAGATATATGATGCTGATTTTTTTTGGCTGATATGTGTTTGGCCGATTTTCTTTTTTTTCCCCCATTCATCTCATAAAAGTGAGTTTGAGCAAATGATAATTGCAGGGTACAAGCCAACGTTAACAACTGCAAGGACAGCTGTCAAGTGGTGTTTTAAGTGGAAAAGTTATTTATTTTAGTATACACAGGGTCTGAACTGCACAATGGTTTGAATTTGAAATGGATGTCGGCACAAACCAAAGGCTTTAAATCAATGAATCTATACGATTGATCAGTTGTCATTTGGCACCAGTCAACAACAGATGATGAAGTGTTTTAATTGTCAAAGAATTAAAAATAGTTCCCCCTGTTGGGAACTTTGACTAATTACTTATCCTGCCAATCAAAAGATAGTTCTCAAGTCAAAGACGAGATAGGAGGAAAAAAGAAAAGACTCCGACAGTTTGAGGACAGCTCGAGATAGAAAACAATTTCATCATCCCTTAAGTTTTAATGCAGGGTCTGTTTTCCTCTGTGTCATTGTGGGTCAGTGCTGCTGTCTGAGATGAACCAGGAGCCTAACGTCAAAATTGACATTGGGTTGATTCACTTTGCTTAGCAACTGACACAAAACAGCATGCTACTCTCCCATTCCCTCACGTTATTGAATTCCTGTGTGACCGTGTGGGTGTCTTGGCACCCACAAGAAGACCAGTATGACAGAGAAACCAGCGAAATATTCAATGTGCCGACATCTGAGCACTCAAAGTAGACTTGGTGTGGTGCTTGTGTAGAAGATTTAGCAGACTGGAAGTAAACAAGCATTCGGTATTTACTCAAGACACTTGATGAAGAGAATCTAAGTGTCATTATAAGGTGCCTCAACTTTCGTATACTTGAATCTCCATTACCCAGACTAGCTGTCTAATCACCACAGGACTTGTTTTGACTTTGCTGTCTTGCTCAGGAATATCATGCAGTTCTCTTTATATCAGACCTATTCCGTCCCTCAGTTGAGGATGATCATTCATCTATGATTAGGTTGCAGAGATTTTCCAGGTGTCATGCAATATGCTTTCATGTAGCATGTGATCTGTTATTGAGATGTGAGTAAAAAGTGACCGTCTTGCAGCGACTTATCCTTTAGCTGCTAGTTAAACTTGCTAGAACAGATCCTCCAGTCAAACTGCCCCGGGCCAAAGCAATCCAGAGAGTTGTCTTAGTTTTTAGCTTTCCTACTCCTCACCTGTGCTCTGAGTCTGGTGTCCTTGTCTTTTTAGGGCATTTATAACCTGTGAGGGGAGTTATCCTGACTAAAGGCCCGTTTACACCAAGAACTATAACGATAACTTGTAGTAGAGCCCACACCAATGCACAATATTGTTCTGTTTATTACAAGCGTGTGCTGTCTTTTTGTCATCTGCTGCTTTAAAAGCTTTAAGTTGCATAAATTCTGATTCTGGTTGTCAATGTTCTGATAGTGTTTCCAACAATATTGTTTCTCTGTGTTGTTATCGTTATAGTTGTGACGAACCTCTCTTATGTCATTGAATTAGAACAATTCATAAAACTGCATCATCATCGTCCTTGGTGTCCGTTGAGGTTGATCGGGAAGGCGATAGTTGCATCATCCTCCAGGCAAGAATAATGATTAACGGTTATAAATCTCTGAGGTGTCAGTCACAAATGCATCATGCTTCTGTTAAATCACTGCTCAAAAAGCTTGCGTTCATGACATTGCTGTTAGTAATCTATTTACCATCTTGCTTATGAGTTTATATCCCCACCCAGAGAATAGCAGTGGCTGATTTTTATCAATAGTTTGCAGGAAAGTGAGAAAGTGAAAGGGAGAGGGTTGCGTGTGGGTTGTTGTGTATTTGGTTGGGTGAACACAGGAGCGTTTTAATCAAATCAGATGCTGTTAAACCGAGCAAATGTTATTGACAAATGGAAAAATATCTATACCCGGTAGCAACATAGAGTACACGCCTCTGCATATTAGGAAACAACAGGTGAAGTCAGGCCACGGCGTACTAACAAATGTGACATATTCTGATTATGTTATTACAAATCGCACACCTAGTGTTTATGTAATTGAGTTGGTGTCGAGCAAACATTAATTATGACATTGATAAGTGACTGGCTTACTGGTATATAACGGCTTCGGGCTGTAGTTTATATTGTTGACGGTATGATAATATACCTGTGCATAAACTCACTATAGGAAGGAAAAACACAATTGTTTCTCCAGGCAGCGACGAGAATAAATGGAGACCTTTGGAGACCCAGATTTTTGTCTTGAAAAAAAGATCCCTCATAATTTCAAAAGTGTCTCCTCTAGAGTTTCAGAAGAGATCTAAAAAATGCAACACACTTGCAAAGATAAAAGAAGATCATATAACATCAGTATGAATTCAAGCAATTCTCATCAAATTCTTCAAGTATTTTATTTGTTTATATTTCTATTTACTTATTTATTGTGTGCTTCAGAGTTATTTTAGTGTTTCTATTAAGTTCTAATTTATTTTTATTTCTGGTTTATTTCCTGTAATTTTAGCACTTCAAGATATTTCATTTAGTTACCAAGGCAGTGTTTCTAATTTTCATTAAGTTTTTCATGTATTATTTATATTTTCTTTTATTTCAGCTTTATTTCAATTAATAAAATGTTTTTTTAACAGTTTTAGTTCATGTTAATAACTCTGGTGTGTTTGGTATAATTATGCTTTAGCTCATGTTTTCCCATTTACACTTTTGACAAAATTCTAATTCTGAGAATATTGCACTGCTGGTATAAACAGTCCACTCAAATCCAGGCTGCATCATTGATTTTCTTCAATGTGGCCATAGACAGCTCTGCTCTTGGTCTGATCTGGGGAGAAAGGCTCAGGCTGGCCGTCTAGACGTTTGGAGATCAGAATGGCTGGAGGAATATGCATGTTGGAGAAATCGCGCTCTGTTGACTCTTATGCGAGCTTGCTGAGGTGTGCGTGTGTGACAGCGTGTGATACTGCTGCCTCATGCCGGCTTCTGCTAAGCTCATTTGTGCAGAGTACCACCCTGTCTGCTCTGCACATAATCGGGCCAATTGACTTTAGTGTTGTTAACTGTCTCTGTTCATGTTCATTGTAGGTAAAGGATCCTTATGAAAGTGAAAATTTGGAAGACAAACGCATAGGTGCCTACTGAGAGTATGCTGGGAATCTGGGTCTCTGGAGTTCACAGAACTTCAGTTTGCTGCTGGGACCCTTCTTTCTTTCTCTCCTCCCCCCACAAAGTATGTTTCCCCTCAACCCCCTCTTAGGAAGTGGCTCTGTCATCCGAAAGCTATACGATCAGTCTAGTATCCCAGAAGCCAGTGAGGCTGTGATGTAACTGGATCCTCATCTAGCTAGAGCCAGAGCATGAGACAGCGTTCCAATGACACTGTTTTACTCACTCATTATGCTTTTGCGTCTGTTGTGTGTTAGATGCGAAGTATGTATTTCTCTTATAAAGCCACAGGCTCATTTCTTCGGTGTGTGCTATTTGTATTAGCCTACAGTGCTTGTCAGCATCAAACTAAATTCATTATCTTAAAGTTGAATATTCCTTTGGATAAGTATGAACCGATTTTAAATTATGGACATTACAATAAGCTGATAATTATTTTCATGTTATGGCCAATATTCAATTCTATACTTTTGTTTTCTAAATACATTAACAAAATTAAGCTAAAATCAGTTTTTTTTACATGCTACAGTACAAGTGAATTTAAGGCATCATAACATTATGTACAGTCAGTATAAAGAGAAATGCATGCATCATAATATACAACTCAAGCAACTTTTAGCATATATACTATGATTTAAAGAGCCACACAGATGGGAAATCAAAAATTACCTGTATTACAGTGTATGATGTAGCTGTCCATCAGTGTAAACAATGTGCAAAGTAATTAAACCAAAAAGTACACAATGATTTTTTAAAATTGGTCCATACTTATCCAAAGGAATATTCAACTTTAAGATAATGAATTTAGTTTGATGCTGACAAGCACTGTAGGCTAATACAAATAGCACACACCGAAGAAATGAGCCTGTGGCTTTATAAGAGAAATTCATACTTCGCATCTAACACACAACAGACGCAAAAGCATTATGAGTGAGTAAAACAGTGTCATTGGAATGCTGTCTCATGCTCTGGCTCTAGCTAGATGAGGATCCAGTTACATCACAGCCTCACTGGCTTCTGGGATACTAGACTGATCGTTTTCTTTTAAATTTACTAATTTTGTAAATTTTATAAAGTTAAGCTATTCAGATTCAAACTGAAGCTCGCGGCTTGAATACACCCACACAGAAGAAAAAGCAGCGAGACTGTTCAAGTTTTTTATTTTACTGTTTGCTTCGCGATGAGAGGAATAAGACATAATTCACCCCAAAAAGATGCTAACGCATAGTTTACCATGGAGGTGTGCGTGGAACAACCAATCAAACCTGACTATGTTAGTTGACCAATCAGAACACAGTATGCTACCGAAAGGTGGGGTTTAAGGAAACTGAATCTTTTGAACAGCTTCGCGCGAACCGTTTGGGGATCTCTGAGATTTGAGGTAATTTTAAAATGATATTTTGACAAAATGACAATGTTTTTTAACCTTGGATGGATTTAAACCTATTGTACAGGACTTATAAACAGCTTAGAATTTTCATCTTACTGGCTCTTTAAGACATACAGTAGCACACAAGACATTTTTCTAATCTTGTCTACAACAGTATGGATAGCATGCAAAATAATATATTATATGCATCCATGGTTTTGAAGTTCTTATAGAGTAATTTAGCTCCATTTGAAGCTGCTCAGGGGGTTAATTTAACAGCGTGAGCACTCAGAGCTATTTTACACCCCGTCCTGCATGCTTTCTTTCTGTTCTCATCTGTGTTCCCATCTTTGTTTCTTAGTAATGCAGGTAGATGAGATATCTGCTCTCTCCGGTGTAAACTCATACCGATCATCGTGTGCTTATTTCATGCATACACGGCTGAAAGGTAATTCAAGAAACCCGTTTTTTCCCTCTTTCCAAGCCTATCCTCTTTTTGCCTGCCTCTCCTGGCAGCAGGTAAGGCAGTTGGCTGCAGGCCCAGTTTTTGGCACTGATCGACTCTGATCCTCTGTGTGAAGCTCAGTATATCACATGCTACAAATTACCACAGTGACTTCACAGAAAAGGCAGGGACTGTTTACATCTATTGTATGTCTATTGGACTGACCACACATCTGTCATCTCCTCAACCAGCCGCCTGGGCTTGAGAAAACTGGGTTTCACATAGACGGAGACAGTGGGATTTCATCGCTGATGGTTGACAAATGCATTCCAGTCAAGAAGATTCAGGTCAGTCAGCAGAGCAATGCATGCCATTATCAAAAATAGATGGAATTGACTGGCTCAGCAAACTGTCTCATGAAGAAAGACGATTGTCTCTGGCGGTGTTATAAGTGCTGTTATAGGGTTGTTCTTTCAGTCAGAGAATCTCAGTATAAAATTCAGTAAAGCTTTACTCGATCTTATACATGCATGCATAATTTTATCCATCCAACAAGTTTTGAGAGCAGAAAGTCAGGAGTCGGTAAATAGTGAGGGAACATGTTGACAGACGGAGAGTCCCTAGAAAAAAGGGAGCAGATTTATCCTCTTTCATTATAACCCCAGCTAATGTTCTGTCTGATTGGTTTGTTTACTCTGACTGCTCAGTGCATCTGTATTTTCTCTCATTTCGTCCCTGTCGTTCTGTCACATGATGAAGTCTTGCCTGGATGAGGAGTGCATGAGGCATGGAGGAAGCTGGCTGCTTTTCAAAAAGAAAACAGGAAATGAAAGTAGTTATCAGCACATTGCAGGTCATGTTTCTGCACTGTATGTGTTTGTGGTTGTCACATGCAAGGGAAATCAATGTAGCTTTGCCTCTAGGCTACTTGTAGAGATCTAGGTTTTATTTATGTCTTTATTTAGATTGTAGATGGTTCATGAAAATCACATCACTGCTTAATAGAAGCATTGAAGCCATTCTACCCTTCATGTTCTTGTAAGTTATATCATTTTATAAATGTTAAAGCAGGGATCTACAGTAGACTGGTGCTAATACAACAAAAATAAACATTTCCAGCAATAATTTGTTGCTACTGATGAATTTGTGAGGTGGTGTTAAAAAGTGATTCTGTATCGTCTGAACCATTACATCTGATTTGAAAGACTACTTCTTTTTAATGAGTCAGTGACAACATTAGCAAAACAAACTCGCTTGTAAATTCAGTGAATTTACAGCTGACTCCCTGACTGAGCCGTGAATCATATTTTGGCCATGTCTGTTTAAAAAGGAATTATTCTGTTTGACAACTAAAGGATTTTGGCTCCTAAATATTTTATGTTCAGAGCCAGTTGCTCTCTAGTCATTTAAGCCTGAAGCCACGATTAAAGGCATAGTTCACCCCAAAATGGAACCTCTGTCATTTACTCACCCTCATGTTCTTGGAAGTCATACTACAGCAGAAAATTAAAGCAGGGATTCAGACTATGAACACATTTTTCTAAATATATAATACAAATTTGCAACAAAAAATGTAATACCTTCTTGCTTTAGAGTTCATGCCAGTGTTTTCCAAATAGATGAACACAGCAGGTGCCTGATTTGAACAAATAAATCTAATGAGCTGGTTCTTTTTTTTTAGCAAGTAAGTCAGAAACATTCAGAAAACAGCCTCAAACTTGCTCATGTCTGATTCAAAGCGAATCACTGCATTTGGTGACTAAAGGCATTTGGCTCCTAAATATTTCATGTTCAGAGCCAATTACCCACTAGTTATTTTTTTTTGTCTGGAACCTGATTAAAGAGATAGTTCACCCAAAAATGAAAGCTGTCATCATTTACTTGTTCCAAACCCATATGACTGTGTTTTGAGAAACAAAGACCAATTTAGCAGAAAGTCTTAACTTGCAAGGATCTAGTTATTTACCCTGATGAGCCAATATGCATACACACATACAGCACATGTGGCTGTATTCTGACTGCAGTCAGATCAGTAGCTGCAGGGAAAGTTTATCTTTGCTGTGCTAGACTCTTGGCTCTGCACCCTGAAGACACTCGTCCCCACAGGGTAGAGTAAAGAACAGCGGGAACACTCAAACACTCTTTAAAAGTCCCGAAGACACAATCTTGACAGTACGCCAAGCCCAGGCGTCTGGCTCAGATGCAGACTGAGTGAACAAGGTTGTAGACTGATCTCAGAACAGACCTGCAGATGGTTTTTAATGTGAGTTGTCATGACTAAGGTTGCGTCAGGATGATTGATCGCAATCAACCAACTTGACAACCTCAACATGAATTCCCTGTTTATGTCTGTGCTACTACAGTATATGTTGTAGCTGGCACTGTGCTACAGAGAGCACTGCATGTTCCCATGTTAGGAATAAGGCACTGTGTGTGTATAAGTGCCTGATATACTACAGTAGACATAAAGACTTTTATGTTTTATCACATGTGGTTTTATTAGTAATACATTTGCCCTGTCCTCCCTGTGTTTGCAGGCTGTATGCTGATCACATTAGACTTGGTAGTTCTGCTGTTATATAAATGTTTCCAAAAACAGTACAGTCTAGGATTAATCCTTGTTTTTTTTCTGCTAAAAAAGCATGAAAAAAGCAATGAACCCAAGGCAGCATGCAACCAAGAGACAAGCAAAAGCACATAAACCTAAGCAGGAGCATGGAAATATTTGAATTCAAAATTCAATATATTGAAAAAAAAAAAAAGTCCTGCAATATTGACAGTGCTATTTATATATGCACGCGTGTGTGTTTTAAAGAAATACATTTGTACTATTATTCAGCAGGGATGCGTCGAGTTATGCGAGTTGTCGAAAAAGATTTCTATTTCAATGCTTTTGAACTTTCTGTTCATCAAAGAATCCTGAAAAAAAGAATATAACGTTTTTCACAAAAATATAAAGCAGCACAACTGTTTATAACATGATTGTGATTTCTGCAGGATCACGTAAAATATCTATGAAATCTCTCTCTCTCTCTCTCTCTCTCTCTCTCTCTCTCTCTCTCTCTCTCTCTCACTATTATTGTGAAATGATAACTAAGCGAAAAACAACACCAGGACTTAATGACTGCCAATTTCCTAGATTGCTAGAAAAATCGTGCTAAATAATGCTTTTAACACTTTATAAAGCCTGTCAGCTTTGGTTGTGTGCTTTACAGTGCAAGAGTTGTAAATGAGTCTTTGGTATTATTATGGCCCGCGGATCTGCATGGTGCTTTGCTTCCATAGCAGAGCCAACTCTATCCCCACTTTCTCTCAAATCAAGGTGCCAGTACTGCTGGTACACAGATGGCTTCGATACGATGGCAACCAGTGCCATGAAAGTGGAGGAGGAGGCGTATACGGTGTGTGTTTGTGTACGTGCGCACATGCTGTGTGCGTGTGTATGGACACATTGTGTGTAGGATTTGGTCATGTGCGAATGGAAATAGCATCCTTGTTTTTGGCTGTCATGTTGATTCAATCTGTTGCTTAAGGTTTTTGCTGCGAGCCTGTGCTGTGAGTCCTTTATGTGTGTGTGTTTTCTCTCTTGATATAGGATTACTGTATGAAGTTAAACTATGCCAGTACTGCTCTCAAAACAGTTCCTAAAACTTCTCTGAGAGACCCTCCACACTCCACTGCCTGAGGGGCAGGATACTGTAAGCAGAAACATGCAGTTGTTTCAGAATATTTTCGACTAGATAATGCTAATGTCTGTGAAGTCATTTTGTAAGAGTTTTATGTAAGAATGCATGATTTTAAAATGCTGTCCCATGCCAATAACTGATAACTGGGCAGTATTCAAATGTATAATTTTTGTCTAAATAAATAATAAAACACTCAAAGCCAAAACCTCTCATTTTCAGTGCTACAAATAAATGTAAGAACACTGTACAGAATGAAAAATCATTATTCATTTTGATATTTACTAAAGATTACATTAAACGGCATTATTCATTTATTAGTTGTTTTAAAGATTAACTTCAAGTGAGCGTTAGATGATGATCTAAAGCATTATATAAATGTTACAAGGTTCATTTTAGTGCATTATTTGAGAGGTTAAATTCAACTGAATGGCCAGGATCACTGGCCATATGGAAAGATCATCCCATTAGTGCTTTTATTTCCATTTGCAAGACAAACACACTGACCTCAGTGATGCATCCTGCCGCTGAGAGACTGAACATGTGCTGTAAACTTCATGCATAAATGTCACTCTCTCTTTTGCTTTCTTTTCTTGAATCGAATCAGCATGATAGAATGTTTTCTGAAGGATCATGTGACACCGAAGACTGGAGTCATGGCTTTTGAAAATTTAGCTTTGCATCAAGGGAATACATTACATTTTAAAATATATTACAATATAGAACAATTATTTGAAATTGTAATTTAATATTTTTTTATTAATCATTTTCTAGGTCACAGAAAATGTAGATGAAAGACAAATGTTGATTTAAAAGTGTGTGTGTGTGGGGGGGGGGGTGTAAGAGAAATAAAGTACAGTAGTGCACAATTGAATTGATAATAACAGCCGACCTTTTCTGACTTTTATTTCTGAATAGAAGAGTTAGTTTTTCAGTTTTTTTCTCCATTTGTTGTGAGTCACAACAGCCTCACCTCCCCTACTCCACATCAGCCGTCTCAATGTGTGTGTGTGTGAGTGTGTGTGCAGAATGTTATCCTGAGGCATCTCAGCTGCATTCCAGCCTTTATCCCAGCATCTCTTATGTGTGTGTGTGTGTGTGTGTGTGTGTTTGTTTTTCTGGTTGAAAAGCATGGAAAAGTTGAGAACTTGAGGTATTGTTGATGAGGACACTGACTGTAGGTGTTTGTGTGTGTGTGTTTATGTTTATGTTTGTTTCAGAGATGTGTTTGTTTTTGTGTGATCTCTCTGGGCTGAACAATGATTCAGATCCTTGCGGAGATGCACACACACACACACACACACAGACACACATTTGTGGGTGTTTGTAGATGATTGGCTCTGGCAGAAGCAGCTGAGGACCAAACAGCAAAAGATTTATGAACCCCTCTCCCCTTGTAGAAACAGTAGGGTGCTGAAAACGACTGTAAATATTATAACAGGAGAGAGAGAAAGAGATTTTGCCGTGGGTATGTTTTATTTTTTATAATTTCCTTGACCTCAAACAATGTCAAAAGCAGGCATGCATGAAATCTGCGCACAGATTTCTGTAGAGTTCAAATGCCGTCATTCACAAACTTGTACACATTCTGGGTCCCTTATGGGTTCATTTAGTTAATATTTCAACCAATTTACTATCTGTAAGAGTTTAGTAAATTGTGTAACACATGTTACCATGTTTGTCTTCCCAGAAACTGCAAGATTTCGCATGGTCATAAGTATTCAGACACAGGCAACGCTGTTGGAGCTTTTAGAGAGTGAAAGAACGTGAGATGAAGAACAGACAACTGGCAGGACTTCACTAGTCTCTCTCTCACACACACACACACACACGCGCACACACACACACACACACACACACACACACACACACAATTGTATTGGTTATAAATTGGCTTTAGTTTTATCCCAACAACCTGTATGTGAACTGGAAAATAAAGAAATGAGTAATGGTGGCCTGTAATCAAAATGTTCCCTTGTGCACACACACAGACCATGTGTTTAATCTTCTCTTTAGTTTGTAGATGATGAATATTCACCAGTAGACAGATGTTAATTGTATGTGGAGGGAGGTGTGCTGACAGAGAGAGGAAAGGAAACAAGATGAAGAAACTGCAAGAGAGAGAGAAATAGAAAGGAAGGGATATTAAATTAGAGGATACATGTGATTAGCAAGCCATTTATCAAACAGTAGTGCACTGCACACTTACTGCAGACTGCAAAGATAAGAGTTGACTCTGGTTGACTGGGACAAAAGTTTAGAGTTTTATCATTATTTTCCTGATCTGGATGACAGCTATTTAGCACAGTTCAGCAGCTGCAGCAAAAAAAAAATTGTTTTAATGGGTTAATGTTTTAACCATATATTTACACTACAATTTAAAGTTTGGAGTTTAAAGTCTATTATTCTCTAAAAGTCTTCTTAAAGGGGGGGTGAAATGCTATTTCATGCATACTGAGTTTTTTACACTGTTAAAGAGTTGGATTCCCATGCTAAACATGGACAAAGTTTTAAAAATTAAGTTGTATGATTGAAGGAGTATTTCTGTTCCAAAAATACTCCTTCCGGTTTGTCACAAGTTTCGGAAAGTTTTTTTCAAGTATGGCTCTGTGTGACGTTAGATGGAGTGGAATTTCCTTATATGGGTCCTGAGGGCGCGTCTGCCGGAAGAGCGCGCGCTCCCGTATAGCAGAGCACTGAGAGCACAACAGACTTCACTGATCAAAGCAAGAGTGTCGCGAAATGTCACAAAAGGAGTGTGTTTTTGGTTGCCAGGGCAAGACAACCCTGCACAGATGACCTAAAGAGAAACAGCATTAAGGGACCAGTGGATGGAGTTTATTTTTACAGAGCATCAACGGAGTTGTGCAAGTGTTTGTGTTTGTTCCCCTGCATTTCGAAGATGCAAAACAAACAAGGCCCAGTTTGACGACGGATTTGCACATCGTTTATTTCTTAAGGATAATGCAGTCCCAACGAAAAAGGGTCACGATCGTGTGTTGGAACCGCAGGCGGTGAGTAAAACTGCTTCAAATATCTCTGTGTTGTTAACTTAGCTATCAGCACGTAAGCACATCAAGTAAACAACATGCGATGTTGTCATCAAACTGCACTTTCCACATGTACAGCTTAAAAAAAAAAACGACAAAATGGAACTTAATCATTTTCCAAAACCGCTAAGCACATATATATACAGTTTCAGTACATACCACATAGAGCCGCTGTTGTTGCTGCTGCTCTTGTTAAATTTCAGCCTCTGGATCATAAATATACGCTGAATCTGACTGTTAGCCATGGTTTTTTTTTTTGGTTTTTTTTATTATTATTATTTGACTTACAAACTTACAAACATTAATTCCAGCAAATCAACATACAACTGCAGTATTTCACAAGACAAATATCATACCTTTAGACAAGATGACAAATCATAACAACAGCAAAAAAAAAAAAAAATAACTAAAATAAAATAAATGAGTAAAAAAAGAAAAAAAGAAAAAAGAAAAAGCAAACAGCATATTACCTTTTTCCTAATTAGACATTCATTATATATATATACATTTTTGAGAACACAATGGGGACTTTACAGTATCAAAAATTTCTCCATAAATTTTAACAAAATTTCGTTCTTTTTATTTTTAACTAACTTTAACGATTTCTTTAGCGATTCCATCTCGATTAAGAATAGACTACATTTAGGTATGCATTTTGCAAATTTTTGTTTATGGATGTAATATTTACCATGCAGGATATAAAAGTTCACCACATATTCAAACATTTTGCTTCTATGTGTGAAAGAACATATAACATCTTTTAGAGATAATTTATAATTCACCTTTCTTGGGGCAAAAAGAAAAAAACTAACGTCAGACCAAAATTTTAAAGACACATCACAATTGTAAAACAAATGAGCCAAGTCTTCCTCGTGTACATTACAAAAAATACACTTGCTGTCAATGTCCATGAATTTTGATAACAAAGCTTTACATGGGTAGATTTTGTGAAGTATTTTAAAGTGTAACTCTTTAACTTTATTTAGCATACAAAATTTGTTTGGATTTAACCATGTTTCTTTCCAACGAATATCATCAATTTGTGCATTCCAAAAAGATTTCCCTCTAGGAGAAATTTTATGTTTGGATTGAAAAATTAATCTGATATTTTTATTCTTACAGGAATGAGAAAATATTTTGATACCATCAATTATTAACTCAGGAAGTTTCCTTTCGTTACTTCCAAAAGTAAGGTGACTTTTCATCAGATGTTTTAACCCATTGGGAATAGCTTTAACAACTTGCTGAAACTCTTTAAATGGAATGGGGAAATTGTAAATAAACATAAAATCTTCATAAGACAAAACATTTCCATATTCATCAAACAAATCCATGACAAAACATATATTTTTTTCAAACCATTTCCGTAAAAATAAAGATTTATTCCTAGAGGTAATAAGACAATTGTTCCAGAGAAGCATTTTGTGTGGAGAAAAGTTGTGATGGAAACCAATTTTCCAAGCTAATAACATTTGCTGGTGAAATTTGGATAGAATAACTGGTAATTTCCCAGGCAGATAGTTACATCTCAATATAAAAGATAAGCCTCCAAGCTTGTTAAAGATGGACTGGGGGATAAAGAACCATAATGAATTTTCATTTCTTTGACAGTTTCTTAACCAATTAAGTTTAAAGGTATTGTTAATATCAAAAAAATCTAACATCTCTAAGCCACCATCAACTCTTTTGCCTGATATAATGTCCTTTTTTAACTTGCAAGGTTTATTTTTCCAAATAAAGTCGAGAAAGGTTTTATTAATTTCTTTGGAAGTTTTATCACTGACGTAAAGAGAGAGAGCTGGGTAAACAAATCTGGAAAGACCCTCAGCTTTGGAAAGCAAAACTCTCCCAAACAAGGTCAAATCCCTTTGTAACCAGTTGTTAAAGATTTTTTTAGTTTTATTAATTTTAGGCATAAAATTCAATTGTTCACGCGTGTGTTTATTTTTAGAAATATGAATGCCAAGGTATTTAACGGAGTCCTTTACTGGTATGCTTTCAACGAATAGATCTATACCTGGTGGCCATGGTTTGTTTTTGGTTTGTTTTTTCCTCAAGCTTCCAAACGCTATCAGCGCAAAAGCCTACTGGCTCTCGTGATTCTTTAGCTCCGCCCACACGTCACACCTACAGACGTTCGTGTTTTTCCGGAAAAGATCGGTACAGACTATCTTTCTCTTATGAATATAATAAAACTAAAGACTTTTTGGAGTTATGAAGGATGCAGTACTACTCTATAGGTACTCAAGATTAACAGGATATTGAGTGAAAACGAGCATTTCACCCCCCCTTTAAGTTTGATGAAAAATACAGTAAAAACAGTAATGTTGAGAAATATTATTAAAAGAACTGTTTTTTATTTTAATATATTTTAAAATGTAAATTATTCCTGTGATGGCCATTGGTCATCACTCCAGTCTTCAGAGTCATATGATGCTTCAGAAATCATTCTGGTATTCCAGTCTGGTGCTCAAAAAACATTTCTGATTATCAGTGTTGAAAACCACATTTTGTTGAAATCAACATATATATACATATAGGTTTCTTTGAGTAAAAAGGGTAGAAATGACTTCAAAACATTATGACCCATATTGTAGTGTGTATAACTGTTTCATTTAGTAGCTCATTTATAAATCAAATCAAGAATCCAGAAAAAAATTTACTCTCTTTGCATAGCGTAATTTAATTCATGCTTATGAAATATTTTTGTTCCCGTATTTGCATACAGTGCTTCTAGCCTTGTTCTTACTGAAAACTGAAATCATGATAGAGAATGTCATTTCAGCTCATTAAGTTATCTAGTCTTTTTAAAGGAGAGGCATTTGTATGTATAAATGTGTGTGTGTGTGTGTGTGTGTGTGTAATTGTAAGTGATTGTGGACATTAGCAGTGGAATACACTGCTCTTCTAGATACTATTTCCCTAAAGATTGCTGATCTCTACGTCATCAGGCAGTGAAAGCATCTCCTACCAACAAATAATCTGTCCCTTCAGAGTCCTTGACTCTTGGAAATGTGGCCCAGGCTGTCTAATGGTTGGGGGGCTAAATTGAATGGGTTTTCTATTGAATCTGGCCACAGCAATCCAGATGGCCCTGGGATACCCAATAGCATTGTGGGTAACCTCGTTCGGCTTGCCACTGCATGTAATGATTTTTCAGTGTGTTCATTTTGTGAGCTTTCTTTCTCGCTTACAGAAAGTGCGTCCAGTCACTATCAGACGGACTTGATAGTGTTTGACTGAGTCTTTCACTAAGGGCTTGGACCAATATCATCACATCAGTCTTTTAAATTATTCAGCCTTAACAAAGTACCCATGGCTCCAGTGAGAGCCAATAATAAATGTGAGGGAGGGTCACATTTTGTCTGTGTTGTTGCCTCGTAGAAACCAAACGTCTTCATAAGGCAATGGCAGGTTAAGTAACATACTAAATAATATCTTAATGAAATCTGAAAATCCGGTGAAGTTTCTGTAAGCTCCGGGATTTTACAATAGCAAATATCAGAAGCTCAGTACAAAAACAGTAAGATTCAAGGGAAAGTTTCCACCGTGATAGAAAAACAACCGTGCTTGTGTGTGTGTGGGTTTGTATTTGATATGAAAGTTGTAACCGAGGAGACAGGAAATCAAATGTGATCTAGTAAACTGTTTTAAAGTCTTTCAGTCTGAAAGGAACTCAACTGTTGAAAAGCTACAGTATAGATACAAACAGACATAAACACATACACACAGAGAGGTATGTAGATACCTATCCCGACAAAATCATTTTCATTGCAGGAGATGAGGGCTTTTTATGCATTTGTAAAAAAAAAAAAAATGTGTTTGCAACTTTCTTTGTAAATGTCAAGCAATGCATAAAAACCCTTTTGAGTTTGAGTGCAGATGAGGTCAGGATTCCTCTGTTATCCTGCTGACCGAGAGCACATGGCCAGAGAAACAGATCCGTTCCCTGCCGGGCAGCTGATTCCTGTCTGTGCTGCATTCCAGTGCTTCAGGTCTTCCCTTAAGCCTCAGTCTCATTATGTGCAGATAACATACAGTATACCCTGTCAGCCATAGACGCCTGTGTCAGTATGATGGCTCCCTTTGGGAATTATTGTCATTAGGCTCTATTTCAGCCTTTCATGTTTGTCTTAGTTTTACCAGAGCTGTTGGGATACAAGCCATTTTTTATTTTTAAGCTGCGTAGTATGCCAAAGGGTTTTCTAGAATATAAAAACAATAGCGATTAATGTCTAATGTGCATCTTTGTTTGCTCACAGTCAGACTTACTGTAGTGTAATGCATTTCTCAGTGAGAGTGGTTTTCATTTTTTACACCTCTTGCAAGTTGCAAGGCACCTGCAGCAGACAAACGCAAGTGTAAGTTTTACAGTTCGCGTTGCGTCTTCTCCATCTGAGTCATTACTCTGTTACAGTGGAACTGTAGTAATCATTGTCATGACACAAAAAAAGAAACCGGTAGGGGGTTTGGACCAAGCACACTTGGGTTTGCAAATAATCAAACATCAGTATCTTGATTCAGGTCACCAGCTCAGTAGAACAGTTTTCAATGAGCTTACAGTTTTATTTATATTTGCTAGAACCCATTTCTGAAAACTCAGGTCATTTTATCATTCAGTGTGGGTTAAACGGTGGATACTTTTTCTCTACCTACAGGCCTACTTGCCTTTTTTTCAAAATAGATGAACTTAAGTTCTAAAAGTATCATACTACAAAACATAAAACAAACAAAACTTTAGAAATGTACAAATCATTGGCCCATCCTCCAGAAGTTGAATAATAGTTTTAAAAGTTCTCAAAGACACCAAATGATATACCTTCAATTTCGTTTTATATTAGTGTCATAAAACGGTCAGTCTATGATTCTATTGCTCAGTGATACTAAAATCTAAGTATTGCTATGTGTGCTGGTGAAGGCTGGTTTTGTTTCACTTGGTCTTTGTACTGAGAAGAAGGGGAAAGTCTGAGGGATGAGTCCTTGACCTTGCCATGTCTACCATGTTTTAAAAGGCATCATCATGTTGCCTAGCAACCAGCCTTTCCTGTACTTCCTCTGGCCACTGTTTCTGGATCAATAGAAAGAAGGCAATGCTGCTATAGGGCTGCGCAATTAATCGGATTTCTAATCGCGATTACAATTATAGATGCCACAATTACATAATCGTTCAAAGTCTACTTATGTTATTCTGCATGCTTAAGATATGTTTTTTTCTTTCTACGTGTTATCTTAAGGGGTTTTCCATTGTTTTAGTTTTAGTATAGCGTAATACCATTCATAATTTGTACTTTTCTATATAATTTAAAGAAAAAACCAATCTGATGTAACATTTGAGGCTTAATGCTATAGAAAAGTACTAAAAGTTTTTTAATTAGAGTGTTTTCAGCTTCTTTATTTTCATATAAATATACCGCATGCAGTTGCATCAAACAGTGGTTAATGATAGAAAGATAGTGTGAATACTGGAAAATGCATGTTTATAAAATATAAAAACTATATATATATTGTATAATTTTGTAAATTATATAATATATATTTGGAAATTAAATTATTATTATTATTATGTAATATTTGGATAAAAGCATCTGCTAAATGCATACATATAAGCAGCAGCTCAACCGAACCTGAATAACGCACAAGAACTAACCTCTTGTGGAAATGATTTTCAGGTTAGGTTGACCGTCTGGTTATGTTCACTGATCAATGTTTATATGCAGGTAAAAGCCTTAATTAAAGTTTTTGAAGGGTCAAAGTGGTATTTACAAAGGCAGTCTGTGGAAGGAAATTTGTCAGAATTCTGTCATCAAAAAGATCTTCATTTGTGTTCCGAAGATGAACGAAAGTCTTACGGGTTTGGAACGACA
Source organism: Carassius auratus (assembly GCF_003368295.1). Classification (NCBI taxonomy): domain Eukaryota; kingdom Metazoa; phylum Chordata; class Actinopteri; order Cypriniformes; family Cyprinidae; genus Carassius; species Carassius auratus. The sequence continues at coordinate 3,124,441 of NC_039245.1, read as the reverse complement.
TGAGGGCGAGTCATTAATGACAGAATGTTCATTTTGGGGTGAACTAACCCTTTAACACTTTAATGAGATTGAGAGCTTCTCCGATGCGGATTTCCTGTGACCCTTCTCTCCATGGCCTCTTTATGTCAGTAGCTAATTTAGCAGGACAAAGAGGCCTCGACTCCATTGAGTCTCATTTTGTTCCTGTTTTACGCCTCAAAGTCAAAAGGCTTGAACAACTCTGTTACCTAAAATCAACATGAAATCAAAACTGACCATGTTTACTTTCTTAATACATTTCTTGTCTTATTCTGCAGAATACATTTTTCTACGTCGTTAATTTTTGTATCAAAACTTGTATCAAAATTCAAAAATCTGGGATGAATCTGCTTTGTGCTTGATTTGATCAGTTCCTGATGAATAAAATCAAGTCTTGTCCTGTTTTTTTTTTCCTGATTAAAAATACTTTAGATTACTAAAGTAAAAAGGGTTACGAATGACATCTGATGATAACTTAAAAGTCAAGTGTAACACTGTATTAAGGGAACACCTCAATATGTTGACTTTACACTGGTATTATGAGCTAATCTGGTATTATGATTCAGCTTGTAATTAGCTCAGCATTCAATTGACCGACTAATTAGGTATGGCAAATGGTTAATAATCTAATTCAGTGTCAGTATCAGCATGCACAATTAGCAGAGAGATTTGACTGACTCTTGAGGTCACTTATAGTGTGGTGCTGTAGGCGGTAGATGTGTTATGAGTGTGTGGGGTTACTTGGCTTCAGTCTGGCCAAAATTAATGACAAAATCTCCCTTTGGCGACACTTGGGAAGGTGCTCAGTTTGGAATTTCTTTTTATTACATTGTTTTATTGAGGTGTGAATAGTCTGTAGTATTTAGAATTAATAGTAATTAGAATTAGAAGTTTGCTGTATGTCCTCACTTTGATAGATAAATGTGTGTTTGGGTCAGTTAAAATAAAAACAAATGTGGCAAAGGCAAATTTCAATAAAAGTCAAAGGAAATTTTATTCCATGATATAAGTATATATTTGTGTGTATCTCCAGGCCTAAAGATGACACTTATCTGATATGCACCAATACAGAGATTAAGTGTCCAGTTGAACACCAGATCTAAAGTCCTCCTGACTTATCTAACAATATAGTCTAGTTCCTTTCAAGTTTTTTTTCTTTAGATATGGTATTTGTTAGGACAAAAATGTTATTCCAGGCACACGTTCTTATTAGGACTTTTATTATTACTTCGTCATTAAATGGCTGAATTCATTGACTGTTTGTGGCCTCAGGACGGGCATTTTTTAAAAGCTTTTCCGCCCTTGGGTTAATCTCAGATGCCCAAGTCAATTATTATTTTTTTTTTTAATATTTTAATTCAAAGACTTTTTAACCTCTGTCAAGCCTGTGGAATGCACATATACACCTTTGCAAGCTCAAAAACTAAACTAATGCCTGCAAAAGGTTGACAGAATTCAGCTATACAGCTCATGTGACAGATGTGTCCTAATAAAGATGGGAAAGGAAAGGAAGGATGGAAGTTAGGAAGGGAAAAAAAGGAAGGCATAAGAGGAGGGAAGGAGTGAAAGAGAATGGAAAGAATAGACATGAGAAAAGGAAATGAAATGATGAAAGAAGGAAGAAAGAAAGAAATAGGGTGAGCATTTAAAGAGATTCAGAGCAGCCCCACAGGCTCATACATTGATTTATCATCCTTTAGTCTGAATCATTCTCTTTATCTCTTTCAAAATTGCCTTGCTTCAATGTCACTTAAACGTTTGGAGGACATACAAGGGGAGGTTGTTGGAACGTTTGCAGAACATTAGAGCAGAATTGCCTCCTGCCATTGATCAATGCTAGTATTCTATTCAAATAAGCCTCTGTCAGGCCCAGTTTAAGAACATTATAGATGACAGCGGGCGCCTCTGCATCCCTGTGCATGATACGACTGTGCATGCATTGATGACCTTGTGTGGAACAGATCTTGAAAACACCAACAACAACAACAAGATACTGCTAATAATTCTGATAGCTGCAGAACAGTTGAATGGAGTTTGTTAAATAGCCTGTGTCCACTTTTTAGCCTAAAATGTAAAAGTTTTGGCTTTTTTTCCTATTGATATGCTCTGCACTGTCCTCATACATTACGGTATATGTATGTGTATTTGCATTGCTTTGACCGTTCGCTGTAGATCCCACCATCCTGCATGCCATGTTTGGTCAATTATGTACAATACCTGCACGCTATTGGTCAAACTGATTTTTAGTCAGTACCATCAGCAAGTATCAAAACAATAGGAAAACAAAGACAAAATCCAGGCATTTAGAAATCTAGGCTACTACATAAACATAAAAAATAAGATGTATGGTCACCCTGATGTGAATCAACTAGTTTATAAAAAAGAAAATTTATAACTATAATTTGTTATATTACCTTACACGGCTAAGATAGTGAGATAAAATGTCTATCTTTTTCTCTTCTGGCCAAAATAATCAACCTCTTGTTTGATGTTTTTTGGGAGACCAACTTGAAGATGAGTGAGATCTGCATGGGGAACTTTTTCGACCTCGTGTAAGATTCCAGATGGCATGGATTTCTATTTAAATGACTGGATTTCACCCACAAACAAGTGTGACTGCATCTTTACAGGAAGTTTCCTGAGGTCTGATCAAAAAACAAAAGGCAGCATTTGTGTATGGTAGTAGCCTTGGACTTGCCGGTCTAAAAATAACTATAAACCGACAGTCTTGACAGGAAGACCTCTGGCAAATATATAAGTAAATATTATGATTTCTACTGCATAAGGCTGATGTGTGTGAGGAGGAGAGGCTGAGAGCAGTTTAGTCTGTGCTGTAGTGAGAAGAGGTTGCACCATGTGCAGAAAGCAAAAAGGTAGATTTGAGTTCAGTGGAAGGCTGGCGGCATCACAAAGATTTAGAACACAACACCTGCGCACAAACCCAAAAGTAATGGTTTAATGATCTACAGCAAAATATAGAGAGCTTTGGAGATAACTAAGTGGATATTTCATAACAGAAATATTAATTTCTTGATAGAAATGACATAAAAGTAGAAAACATTGATCAAAAACGCCATCTTTATTTTTTCAGACGCCATCTTTATTTTTTGACTTAACTGTCACAGAATGGAATGCACAGGATTGTGGGATATCAAAGGCAGCAAAGGATACATCTATGCTGCCTTCAAAAATCAGCTAGATGAAGGCATCTCAGGAGACAGGAACTGAAGCTAACATTGAATTTGGACGTGCCTTGATGCCTTCCTACCTTGGAATGCGTCCTCCGATGGCAGCATTTCTCAGTTTTCGGATGCAGCCAGAGAAACAGAATGACGGAGAAAACTGACCGTAGAAGAAGACAGTTTACTTCAGGGGTGTCAAAATCAGTTCCTGGAGGGCCGGTTTGGCTTTAACCCTTATTTTAACCCTTATTAAATGTACCAGATCCAGATAGTCAAGTCCTTCAGGCTTATTTGAAAACTACATGGTATGTGTTGGAGCAGGGTGGGAACTAAACTCTGCAGTGCACTCTTTAGTGGAAATTGCGGTTTCCCAAACATTTATATGGAAGAGTATTTGTGTACAGTGTGTTTTGGACTTGATTGAACAATGTAAAATAAACGCCGTAGTATTCTAGGCAAGTATACAAATTCAGACGTTAGCATAGTCCTGATAAACATATGTACTGTAATGCGCACTATAAAGCTATAGCAATAAACGTCAACTGTATCTACTCCAATACAGTATTTTACCTGAAAGTTTAGAAGAATGCTGTTTATGCCAATACCAAGTAGTGTGGTAATGCAGAAAATGCATTCTAGTTGTGCATTGAACCAATGTAAACACATCATAAAACCACAATTAGAAGCATTTGCATTCACATACCAGTATAAAGTATGTTTTGAGTCTAAGGCCCAATCCTACCCCTTAGCCTTTCCCCTTTCCCCTACCCCTCCGTTTCGCACTTTCACGTTAAGGGGTAGGGGTGTCTCGATTCTCTTTTGGTTGGAGGGGAAGGGGTAAACCATTTTCTCAAATATTGCCTATTCGAGAGAGAGAGAGAGAAATGGAAGTTGCGTGTATTTGCGTCTGTTTGTTTATCTTTTTAGAGTGAGTTTACTTAAAAACAGCGATTGTATCCTCTCGTCGCTGGAAAATATAATGTAGCGATTCAGTATTTAAACTGTATTTAATAAAAGTCGTGGGGCTGCGTTGACAAGTTTGTTTTCTCCTGGATGTGTGAGCTTCGCGATTTCCGATATGTGTGTGTGCCAGTAAGCAGCTCATTAATCCAGAACGATAATTAAAGGCTCTAATGCACACCAGTATATGTGTGAATTGTAAGAGTTAGACGATGAATGATGGCGTGTGACGTCATGGTAGTGGTGTCCCAATCCTTAGGGGAATATTTTCTCCCCTACCCCTTGACACTGTTTTAAGGGACAAGGGGAAGGGGTAGGCGGAGGGGTAGGGGAAGGGGTATAAAATAGAATTGGGATTGGGCCTAAGTAATTAAGTTAATATACGGTATTATAACAAATACTGTAAAATAAATGGTTAGCAACTACATTGATGATTTTTGACATATAAATATTGAATTAATGATCATACTGTATGTTGGGTTGAGTGGTGGATTGGTCCAGTATGTTTTTTCACTCCTCTGTGCTCTTCCTCCGGTAGCAGACAATGACATGCAGGTGCTTTTTGGAAAGTTTGTGCAGTTTCGCTTATTCCATTCAGCCTTCCTCCCCCAGACTGAGTGCTGCTGTCCACTCGACACACACCTCAGCTGAAAGACCTCCGCCACAGTTTTCTATTAGTCACGTATGGCCATTTACCTTTTGAAACATACAAACAGGTCCTATTCTTTCCCTGGAGAGCTCTGACTAATGCTGTACTTCATTGTGTTTATTTGTGTTTGCAAGAATCCATTGTCCATGTTTATATCTGGCCTGGCTCTTTTACCAGAGTATAATTTCTTTTTGCCATCTCTATTTCTGTCTGATTGTATTTTGTGTTTGTCACAGGGTGAGGTCTCGTTTTGAGAATGAGAAAGCACATGCTGACTTTTTTAAATCACACTGTGCTTCAATGTTTGTGTTGGCTTTGTGATACAGAGCACTATGGTAAGAATAAGTGAGCTCTGTTTATTAAAACCTGGCTTTGAGGATACTTTCTACTGTTTATTTTTTATCTTTTTAGAGTGTTGTGAACTTTAGGATCTGCCATTCTCTGAGAGTTGTTCTCTGCGCTTCATATTGTTAAGTATGTGTGTGTTTGTTGTTCCATTGAATGGAAGGAAAATTGCTGCTGTTGACTCTGTAAACAAAGGCCTTTATTGTGAAGGACCTGTTCATTTAAATTATGATTTTGCTCAAAATGCAGCTGTTTAAATCTGATGGTTATTTTTGTTGTTCATAAGCATACACACATGAATGTTGTATACGGAACCAGGGCTTGCAAAATCGCTAGCCAGATGCCCAGTGTTCTGACGATTTGTGCTACCTCCCATTGAAACAGTAGGTAGCACAATGCGACAACAAAAAATTTTTACCTTTCAGATTATGGTTTAACGCCTGATCCTAAACCACCCTTACAGTAATGCAGTCTCTAAAGGGAACTCACTGTCCTCAGAAAAGTTTTGATGGCATTTTCATTTTATCTTACCCTGATAAAGAAGCATTTATGAGCTCAGCGCTGATTCGTGTACAGCCCTTATCGGGGAAACCTATATTTCTGCTGTTTCTAAAGCCCCACCTAGTGGCAGAGAATGAATTTGTATTTTCAATAAGCCTTGCTCAGCAATGGATCGTCTATAAATAGATGCCATCAGGAGGGTGACAGCTGATAAAAACATCACAATAATCCACAAGTAATCCAGCATCGATTTACATCTTGTGAAGTGAAAAGCTCCGTGTTTGTAAGAAAAGTGTTTTTAACTTCAAACCAATGCTTTTAGCAAAAATACAAGTCCTTGCTTGTATTTATAAAATACTGCTTTTCTCCAGTCATCTCTACTAAATCAGCAGAAAAATATGCACAGATCAAGAACCGTTTACAATCTAAAACAGTCTGAAACAGTTCAATACAAATATGTCTGTGGATTTAGATGCAAGAAGAAAAAAGGGATGGACTTGATATGTGTTGATATGAATACTGGACCCGTATTTTATAACGTTTTAATGATGGATTTGTTTATTACAATCATGTAGCTTTTCACTACACAAGACATTAATTGATGGACTGGACTGTGTTTGGACTCAGCTGTTCGGACTCTTATTCTGACGGCACCCATTCAGTGCAGAGGATCCACTGCTGAGCAAGTCATCTAATGCTTACCAATGATGTAATTTCTCCAAATTTCTTCCAGTGAAGAAACTAAACTCATCTACATCTTGGATCGACTGAGGGGTGAATCAATTTTAAGTTTTGGGTAAACTATTCCTTTAACCCAGGTCCTCCTTCAGCTCGACCCACATATGCTGTTGTAAGCGAAACGGTGAAACTGAATTTAGGTCGGATAGACTTTGCACTGTTTGTTCTCCTGTGTCAGCCCCTTGGGAAACAAGATGAGAACAGTTGTTGTTTCCACTCCTGTAAAGGTACTTACTGAGCATCCTCTCCTTCTTCTCCCAAAGGAAGTAGCAAGTACGTGCAGGGCTATCCAGCGTCCTACTTCCACAGGGTAGGTGGCCTTGATATGTGGCCATACTGCATTCTGGGTAATCTTCAGGTCACCTTTACTGTATGTGGGTGCTGAGTGGTTTAAATACAATTAACATCTCCTTTAAGCAGTCAAATGTTCCATTCAGACGTGTGTTCTGATTTGATTGTAAGATTCTTCATGATCCAGTTTATTAAATATTAACAAAGAAGAAGATCTATATAGACAAACAGATTAGCATAAACCAATTCAAGATTACATTTTAGGCTATTGGAAACATTATGCTCTTACAGAAACAGTTCAGATCTCAACAGCAACACTTTCAAACTGTGGTACAAAAGAACAGCGAGATCAAACACCAAGCACACACAGCACAATCTAGACAACAGAGTACAGTGACAGTTTACATAGTGCATCTGTCATATCAGAGTCAAGGGGGGTTTATTCTCTTTCCTACCCTGCACGGAAAAGAAACTGAATACTCGAGCCTTTGCATTTTGGCAACAAGACTAAGAAAAAGTCTTTTATGCTTTGAGGCCTAAAGTTCTGGTCCGTTGGAGCGTCAGGAGAGATCCAAAGGCTCAGAGGTGCTCAGTGGGCTGAGCAGTTTAATAGCAGCGCACCCGTGCTGGATGTATTTATAACAGTGTGTGGGTTAAGCCATTGCAGGGGCGGCCCGCGTCACATGCCCGAGGAACCCTTCACCTAACAGAACCAAGCCAAGTCTTCTGTGCTAAAAAAAGGATGGTTTAATATTCCCACTCTTATAAAAACGCTGAGAAAAATCTATCTATCTATGACTCTACCAACTCTACTCAAGTCTCTGTAAACCTTAGCTGTTAATTATTTCACCCACCAGCTATCCCACATTCATTGTGTGTGTGTGTGTGTGTGTTTCAACAGCAATTAAGGCACATTTGCATACAGTTGCATTTTACAAACAGCATTAGAAATATTGGAACAGTCGGAAAGAGAACATTCTAAATCATACTTAAGAAGAGGATTTGAGCCCTGCATCCTCTTTTTAAATTTCTATCTTAATTCACTATTGATTAGTTCTGAATAAAACTGAAAAACTGAGAACAGTGAGAAGGGGTGAGGACATGTATGAGTCTCCTAGTCATATATGCGCACTCATACACACACACATATCACTGCAGGAAGTACAGCAGAATTGGTTCGTCTGATGCCTGTCATCTGCGGTGAGATGATATATGAGGAATTAAATAGCGTCTGACCTGTACAGTTGTTTTCTTCTAATGAGAAAGGTTCTGAAAGTGGAGAATGAAAATGGACCACTCTGCAGGATTTTAATCTTATGTATGGAGTTAGTCCTGTCTCATTCTGGCTCTAGGTTGTCACTCACCTGTGAACTCACTTACACTACCTTAAGCAGGTTATATAATGCTTGATGTACAGTGTATAATATACTGATAGTAATGATCAATCTGTCTATCTTAGAATAAAGAAATAGAAAAACTTCTTAGGAGGTTAAAGCTGGTTTCCCATTCTGACCAGTTGAAAAGAACTCAGTACGCAAAACCCCTCTAACAACAGGCTGGGATGTTAGACAAGCTCAGATGTTTTTTAATCGGTTGTTAATAAGGAATATTGAACACATACTTGAATGGAGTGGACAAAATTAACATTTTCGGTGCTTAACATCAGTGCCATTCAATCTCTGTAACTCCCACAATGCTCTTAACACTTCTTTCTCTCAGACTGCTGGTCTGCAGTCTGGGATTGTGTTTCATTTCCTCGGTCTGTTATTTTAGAAGAGCAAGTTTACTAAAACTGGCTCTGGTACATTTTTAATATGCACACACGATAACACGACACACACATACAGTACTCGCATACAAAGACACAATACACAAACACAAGAGAACTGTTTAATTTCATTGGGCAAACAACTACAAAATGTCATTACAAATAGTTATTGTGTCTCTGTAGTAGACTGATTTGCAGTTCAGTCATTTGATTTAGTCTCAATTACAATTTAGAGTGAGTCAATCTATGTTTTACATGCCTAGGTGTTAGAAGTTTTTTTTTTTTTTTTATAGTATAGTGTTCCTAAAGCTTAAACAGAATGACATTAGGTACGCTACGGTCATGGGTTTGATTCCCAGGAAGGCATAAACTGATAAAAATGTATACATTGAATGCACTGGCCAGTTTTAGATAAAAGCATAAGGGTATATAATGGAATACTTTATGCAATATAAATATCATGTCAAATATCATCCCATTAGGGCTTTTGCTTTCAGCAGTGACACTGTGTCTATAAAGCACACCCACACACTGAGACCATATTTAGATCCATTCACACAGCAGGCCAGTCATTTGCCTCCTGAGGGATGATTCCATCATAATGCATACACTGAATGAGTTCAGACCTTCTGACCAATCAGAAGACTCAAAAGTACTGAGCTGAATTTGGGCCAGGTTGATAATCTCTAAGAAGTTTCTGTGAACATATTCTGTGAAGATAATTACTGACTCAGAACAGATGCTCAGTTTATTTGTGTTAACTTAATTCCAAAGTTGCAGAATTCACAACTAATTAAATCACTGCTAAACTGAATGATTAAGTGTATTTAATTGGCAATATGAAATAAAATTTCACAGAATGTTGTGAGAAAAAAAAATACAGGTGTTGTCCTAGTCATATTGGCTGTCTAAACCAAACGTCAGTGAAACATCTGCATCTAATAATGATAAATAGAAGAGAGTGGAAATACACTATGTTGAGAGACAGAAACCTATTAAAGGATTTATATTATGAATAATATGCTATGCCCTATAATTGCATTGCAGCTGAAAGAGAAGAATAACACACACACACACACACACACACACACACACACACACACCATAACTGATTTACTGTGTAGCACATGACTGCATTAATTCACATACACATGCGATTGAGCTGATATGACTAATGCAGTAACACAAACAGCCCTCTGATTAGTCCCTCTGGAGTACAAGTGCACAAGCTGGAAAAACATAAAAATAATCCCCAAAACATGAGCCGAGTGCACAGCAGATAACACAAGAGAGACCCCTCTTATTCTTATTAACACACACACACACACACACACACACACAACCTGTATGCTTAGTTAAGATACTTTTATGTTACATTTTTTTAATAGTCTTTCTATTTTTCTGTTTTTCAGTCTGAGCAGCTCCTAGAAAAAAAGATACAAAGCTGTCACTGGGTCGGTAGTCAAACATGCAACAGTTAAAAAGTGCATCTTTGTATCTTATTTACCACCTAAATTACACAAATTATTACTTTAAAGGTACATATTATTAAATATTAGAGTCTAAAGTATACATCATTTTATTTTTTCAAAGGGTACCACCCCAGTGACAGTCCTGTACCCTTTTCTTTTTTACTAAGAGTGCAACCAGGCTGAAAGTTATATGAACTCTTCTGACTTGTGTTTTGACAGTATGAACATGTCTTTCATGGTAACATGACAGTTAACCTCTTTGAACTCTTTGCTGTGATTTGAATAATTTGCACAGTAATACCATTTGTGGAGGTTTTTTAATCAAACTGAAGAGTTTATCAAAAACACAGATATAAATCTTTACATGCAAAGGCTCCTTTTTTAATATTCACCTGTTCATTATTCTTCAAATGAAGCAATTAGCCTTCCTAGCAAATGCCTGTGTGTTTGTTTTTATTTTGAGCCACAGCATAAAAATAACTGTTTATTTAGAATAACCTGTTCAATCCAAGTTTTCACTGATATATCATATAATATTTATCAATGATATTTTAATTTCATATTTATACTGCACAAGCTTACTCTTCAAGTTAAATTATCTTGTTTTAAGGAATTTCCAAATTTTTAACTCTACAGCAAGAGACAATACTGATTAAGAAGTCTCTATATAATGTAATTGCTGTCTAGGAGATATAATAAAGGCATTTAAAGGGGGGGTGAAATCTCTTGTTAATCTTGAGTATGTATATAGTAGTACTGCATTCTTCATATCTCCAAAAAGTCTTCAGTTTTATTATATTTATAAGAGAAAAATAGACTGTGCTGATTTTTTTCGGAAAAACAAGAGCCGCTGGAGCCGTGACGTGTGGGTGGAGCTAAAGAATCACGAGCGCGAGTAGGCTTTTGCGTTGAGAGCGTTTGGAAGTTGTGACATTACCGTGAGGAAAAAAAAAAAACATCATCCAAAACAAACCATGGCTAACAGTCAGATTCAGCCGTTTATTTATGATCCAGAATCAGATCCCAAGGCTGAAACTGAACGAGAGCCTGTACATGTTATGTAACCCCTCTCTCCCGGGTCCTTTCTGACGCTCCTTGCACTCGCTCCGAGTGGGGCTCGAACCCGGGCCTCCGGCATGGGAGGCGGACGCACTAACAAGGAGTTAAGCAGTTTTACTCACCGCCTGCAATTCCAACACACAATCGTGACCCTTTTTCGTTGGGACTGCATTATCCTTAAGAAATAAACGATGTGCAAATCCGGCGTCAAACTGGGCCTTGTTTGTAAAACAAGCATCTTCGAAATGCAGGGAACAAACAAAAAACTTGCACAACTCCGTCGATGCTCTTTAAAAATAAACTCCGTCCACTGGTCCCTTAATGTTTTTCTTTTTTTTTTTTTTTGGTAATCTGTGCAGGGTTGTCTTGCCCTCGCAACCAAAAACACACTTCTTTTGTGACATTTCGCGACGCTCTCACTCTGATCAGTGAAGTCTGTTGTGCTCTCAGTGCTCTTAGCACCCATATAAGGAAATTCCGCTCCATCTAACGTCACACAGAGCCATACTCGAAAAAAACTTTCCGAAACTTGTGACAAACCGGAAGTAGTATTTTTGGAACAGAAATACTCCTTCAAACGTACAACTTAATTTTTGAAACTTTGTCCATGTTTAGCATGGGAATCCAACTCTTTGACAGTATAAAAAACCCCCTTTAAGAGATCTCATTTGATTTTTTTCTATCAAACAGTCATATATTAGGAGGAACAGATTATTTGACAATTGTGTATACCTTTAGCAGACACACTGACACTTTGACTAGTTTAAATAGCTGTTAGTGAAGACAGCCTTGCTTTTTCTCATGCCTTGTGTGGATTTGCATTGATATATGTTCTGTTACCCTTTAAAATGACAAAGGTCAGTGCACAATCATTCTCTGTCAGCTTGGTGCACTCTCACCTTTAACCTCTCAGCCTTCTCTCAATTACTCCTCATCACATGGAGACGTTTTCAAACATGCACTGACATTGTCATTCTTGTTCAGAAGCAGTCTGCATGCAGACACCCTTCAGCAGTTCAGTGCAAACACAGCTGTGTTATAAAACAAGGCTAATACACACAGACAACCCTCACGGATCCACTCCCACTAGCATGCACATGGCTTGGTGAAATGACTTCCTGTGCATCGATGCCAAAATAATCCAAGTGCTGAAATAAGCTCAGAATTTTCCAGGAAGTGAAATATAACCCTCACCGTTTTGGACTAAGTTGCCTGGTACCAGGCATTGTATTTTCTGAGTTTCATTCAGTCATTACAAGCCTTTTCAGTTTAACCAATTGTGAGAGTTGGGACAGGAACTAACGAACATGCACAAGTTCCACAACACTCAAATTTTCATTTAATGCTGCCTTTAAATGTATGGTTTGACAGTGTACGTTCATGTGTGTCTAGAGTACATGAATTTCAGCTGTTAGAACAGACTTCTTCATCAGATGTGGGTTGATGTGATATTGGATGGTTTTTATGGTTTTGATCTGGCTGAATTTCTCCCTGCATGTGCTTTGACTTGGAAAGTCTCCAAAGCAGGAGTTCATATTTAGTAAGTAATCAGATCTATTTTGATGTTTCTTCTGGCAGCCAGTGAACATATTCATATCTCTGATCTTCTGTGTTTGCATGCTGATTTTGCTGGTATGAGATTGGTATTGTCTCATCAGTGAAGAAACGTAATTTATATTAAAGCTGAAGAGAACAATCGTTTTGATTTTTAAATATCACTGCACTTTGCATTTCTTTTATGTGTAGGTCTAAATGTTTTTTGTTTTTTTGGTCATTATCAGAGGTTATATGTTAAAAGCTTGATTTAAGTTGCTTATCTGCTATTGGCTGCTCTTTCCTTTCTGTGTTGATTGCTCTTTTCTTTATGTTGATTGCTGTGTGAACGATTATAATGACCTGTAAAATCGGTACTTTAGATTTACGGCATTGTTTTCTAAAATATGCATTCTAGCTTTGATAACCTAAATAAGAAATCATTATATGAAAGTGACATGACATGTGACCAAGTATGGTGACCCATACTCAGAATTAGTGCTCTGCATTTATCCCATCCAATGTGCACTAAACACAGCAGTGAACACAGAGAGCAGTGGGCAGCCATTTTTGCTGCAGCACCCTGGGAGCAGTTGGGGTTTTGGTGCCTTGCTCAAGGGCACCTCAGTCATGGTATTGAAGTTGGCAGAGAGCACTGTACATTCACTCCTCCCACCTACAATCCCTGCTGGTTCAAGACTTGAACAAGACTCGAACACGCAACCTTTTGGTTAAGAGTCTGACTCTCATTAGGCCACAACTTCCCCGTATGTAATGTTTGTTTTTTAGATTGCTCGGTCAAATATACTTATCAGTCTTCTTTGTACTCTTTCTGCAGGATGGTTCAAAACAGAAGCAGGCAAGAAAGAAGACTGTCTCATTTAGCTCCATGCCAAGGGACCGCAAGATGAACAGCACAGCCGCCTGCATGGCCTTCATGATGGAAGGCTGTGAGATGAAGAAAGTTCGCTCCAATTCTCGCATGTACAATCGTTACTTCCTGTTGGACCCTGACATGCGCTGGCTCCGCTGGGAGCCATCAAAGAAAGACTCAGAGAAGGCAAAGCTTGAGATCAAGAGCATCAAAGAAGTTCGATTGGGGAAAAAAACACCAATCCTTCGCAGCAACGGCCTCTCCGATCAGTTCCCAGATGAGTGCGCGTTCTCAATTATATATGGAGACAACTACGAGTCCCTAGATCTGGTCGCCAGCACGGCAGATGTGGTTAGCACCTGGGTGATGGGACTGCGGTACCTGGTCTCTTATGGGCGGCACATGGTGGGTGTAGTCGAACCAAGTCAACCCAGTTTGAGAACATCCTGGATTGGGTCCATGTTCGAGCTAGCTGACCCAGAAAGTAAAGGATACATTGACCTGTTCCGGGCCACCCAAATCATCAAGGGTCTCAATCCTGGCATGAGGGAGTCTCGTATTGAACTGAAGTTCAAAGAGCTACAAAAGGCAAAGGACTGCTATGGTGAAGGCATTGATTTAGACATATTTGTGGAGGCATACTGTGAGCTGTGCACACGTCCTGAGATCTTTTTCTTGCTGGTGCAGTTCTCCAGCAACAAAGAGTACCTGGACTCCAAGGACTTAATGCTCTTTGTGGAGGTGGAGCAGGGAGTCGAGGGAGTCACCGAGGAAATGTGTCGGGAGGTTGTTCGCAAATATGAACCCTCCGTGGAAGGACGTGACAATGGCTACTTGTCCATAGATGGCTTCACACACTACCTCCTGTCATCTGAGTGCCATATTTTTGACCCACAGCACAAGCATGTTTGTCAGGATATGACACAGCCCCTTTCACACTACTACATCAACTCTTCCCACAATGCCTCCCTTTTGGAAGATCAATACTGGGGCTCATCAGACCTCAGCAGCTATGTTCGGGCTCTACGCATGGGTTGTCGAAGCCTGGAGGTTGTAGTCTGGGATGGCGTTGACTGTGAGCCAGTGGTCTATGTCCGTAGCTCTGTTGCCTCCCAGCTGGCCTTCTGTAAAGTTCTAGATGTCATTAACCAGTATGCCTTTGAGAGTTCAGAGTATCCAGTAATCCTCTGTCTTGTCACACACTGCAGTGTTCCCCAGCAGAGGGTCATGGCTCAACACCTGAAGAAGATCCTTGGGGACAAATTGCACACTGATCCTCCCAATATGGAGGATCACTACTTGCCCTCCCCTGAAAAACTCAAGGGAAAGATACTCATCAAAGGGAAGAGTCTGCCTTCATATTCGCAAGACTCTGAAGGGGAGGTCACAGATGAAGACGAAGGTTCCGAAATGTCTAGGAGAATGATGGATGGAGAAGATATGGACCAGCTCAATGGGATTGGCTGTAAACGGTTACGACTCTGCAAAGAACTTTCTGACCTAGTCACCCTGTGCAAGTCTGTTCAGTTCCATGACTTTGAGACATCGAAACGGGAACAGAAGTATTGGGATATTTGCTCCTTTAACGAGGTTGATGCAAACCGCTTTGCCAATGAGTTTCCTGAGGACTTTGTCTCCTACAATAAGCGTTTTCTGTCAAGGGTGTACCCTACACCCATGCGCATTGATGCTAGCAATATGAATCCACAGGACTTCTGGAAGTGTGGTTGTCAAATTGTTGCCATGAATTACCAGACTCCAGGTTTGATGATGGATTTGAACCTTGGTTGGTTTAGGCAAAATGGCAACTGCGGCTATGTCCTACGTCCAGCCATAATGCGTGAGGAGGTGTCATATTTCAGTGCCAATGCTCGTGACTCACTTCCTGGAGTCTCAGCCCAACTTCTTCACATCAAGGTGATCAGCGGTCAAAACCTACCAAAGCCTCGAGGCTCAGCTGCTAAAGGTGATGTGGTAGAGCCGTACATCTATGTGGAGATTCACGGAATTCCTGCAGACTGCGCAGAACAACGCACAAAAACTGTCTCTCAAAATGGTGACAATCCGATATTTGATGAAAGCTTTGAGTTCCAGATCAACCTTCCTGAATTGGCTGCTTTGCGTTTTGTTGTCCTTGATGATGACTACATTGGTGATGAATTTATTGGCCAGTACACCATTCCTTTTGAGTGCCTGCTCCCTGGTTACCGCCACTTACCACTGCAGTCACTTACAGGGGAGTTTTTGCCAAACACAACGCTTTTTGTTCACGTTGCTATTACAAATCGGCGAGGTGGGGGCAAGGCCCATAAGAGGGGTCTCTCTGTGAGAAAGGGTCGTAAAGCAAGGGAATACACCTCCACTAAGACCACTGGGATCAAGGTGGTAGATGAGCTCTTCAGGGCATCAACCCAGCCAATAAGGGAAGCAACAGACCTACGGGAAAATGTGCAGGTATGAATTCTGTCTTTTCAGGGTCAATGTTTTCAGATTTTGTTGTTTGAGTCTGTTTCCACAATTCTTTTTTAGAAATTGCACTGACAGCAACCTCTGATATTGAAAGTATTAGTGATATTTGTAGTTTATTAGATGATACAATCAAATGTTCTTTTCCAGTTACAGAGCAAAGTTAATAAATAATAAATGTTATGCCTAAGCACAATAGGTTTTTGGTATGAATATGAAGGTCTTTCAAAAAATTCCTTCCCTTTTGACTGGCATCAGCTGCCACTTTCAGTTTTTACAAGCAGTCTTAAAGGGGATGTAACAAGGATTATGAAAACACAGTATTGAAAACACACTTAAAATTGCTTGTGTAGTCCGGGACAGGTAAAAAGTGTGTGAGAGAGAAAATACAAGATACACGAAAGAATACAATTTTTTTTTTTGAGCTCATTAGTAAAGCATTTAAAACCAGATACCTATTCCTCTCTAAATATGTTTTCACATCTTTAAAAAAATGTTTGTGCTTTTACAGATGAGAGAATTCAATGAAATTGCATCTTTTTCAAATGCTACAATGTTAAAGGATTAGTTCACTTCCAGAATAAAAATCCCTGATAATCATGTAGAGCCCTTTGAAGCTACATTGAAACTGCAGTTTGGAACTTCAACAAGTTGGCTACCACCGAAGCCAATTATATGGAGAAAAATAAAGGAATGTTTTCCTCAAGAACCTTAATTTCTTTTTGACTGAAGAAAGAAAGAAATGAATATCTTGGTTGACATAGGGGTGAGTAAATCATCAGGATTTTTTTATTCTGGAAGTGAACTAATTCTTTAATCATCCTTCCTTTTTCACTGAATACTGGCGGAGGAGTAAAATTGCAGGGTTATGAAGGCAATGCATCATTCAAGTTTATGTCATTAAAGATTTGGTGCAAGCTGCAAATAATATTGATTTCAAATGACTTTTGCTCAGCAGATCTAACATCTTGTCCTCTAACACATTGTTCTAATTTAAGAAGACTAAAACCTCAAAGGACATCCCAATTAGATGATTAAAGACAGAAAACATATGGCCAGCTTGAGCTGTCCTTCTGCTATGGATCTCACCCCCTGTCTTTGAATTTGCATGCGTATGTATTTAATTGTGTTATTTAATTAAATTTTGTTCCTATTCCAAAGGTCCGTGTTTAGCATACCCATATTGTCTTAAATTGTCAATTTCTCTGGTTTTGCATTTGTTCACACAGCTGACCTAATTTTTTATATTGTAAAATGTTTCTAGTCTACTTTATTTAAATGTATTGAAATGTAATTTACATTTAAGCATTTGCTTATAGTGCCTTTTATGTCTACATAATATATGTTGAACATAGTTTACTGTTTGAATTGCAACTGATGTTTTGTGCTTAATTCTGTGTGTTTTATATATATATATATATATATATATATATATATATATATATATATATATATATATATATATATATATATATATATATATATATATAAATTCACTTGGAGCACTTTTTGTTTTGTTTAAATTAAGACATTAATTCAAGTATTTTATATAATAGATAGTAAGATTACAGTTTGAAATTGAAAGGAGAAAAAAAAACTAATATTGCCTTTTTAATATTTAAATGATTTATATAAATTAAACTTCAAATTAATTTAAAACCTCTTTAAGAAAGCTAGAATTTGGTCTTCTAAATGTGCACTCACTGTGCAATTCAAACAATGAATCAGTTTCCTATTAGCCCGTTTCTCCACTGATTACTGATGTGAGAAACTGATGCATGTCCACTGAAGAGGAGAGAAGAAGGGGAGAGGGTGCAGGAGAACACTCCTTTCATGCTCAAGTGTGCAAATAGTTAAAGGGAATGCACTGAACAACACCAGTCATACAATGCAGAATGTGGGTAGGGTTTTAATGCTGCTATTAAGAATGTATGTGTTGTGTCAAGCTTTATTTCGTCCTGCTGTGTCTTGGAATAAGATCAGGGAAGACGAGTGCAGAGTACCAGTATGTATCAAGAGCCAGGTGATCCTGCTCTTTGCAGGATGTTATTCTGCTCTATCATTTGTAAAGTTTCAACATCCAGCTGTCTGCTGCTTCCTCTTTCTCCATGTCTCTCTCATACTCTTAAACAGCAAGTATGGTCTTCATGGTCTCCATGGTGTCATAGCAATCCCACAGGAAGCGCTCTTTGTGTAGATGGATCTGTCACTGTTGTGAACCGCACTCTCACACTAATGAACTTCAGCACACAACACAGGCTCACAGAGACCAATGTGAAAATGCAGATGATTAGATAATGGTTCTTTGGTATGGGTACTTTAACATTTTTATTTTTGAATGCACATCTTGAACTATTTTAGTCCCACAAAGCCATTTGATAATATGGCTAGCGTGTTTAAATTTGATGCTATCAGCCTATCACGAGAAAGTGATCTTTCAATACGAAAAAAAAAAACACCAGTCAGGCTTGTATTGCAACCATACAGAAGCCTGATTCTAATCTAAATCTGCTCCGCTTTAAATATGCACATATTAGCGTGCACAACACACAGTGCACAATGTCATGAATCTGCACTTTTGACTAGCATAACATCCTGTCTAAAGTTAACATGCCTTTTCTAGACACAGCTTGGTAATTGTGTCTAAACCACAGAAAACTTGCTGTGCTGCAGTGTTTAACTGGTAAATATGAGTATTTCATGGCCATAGAGCGACAGCTATATTGCTCAATGACAATATCAATTACTGCTGTCATAGTGTGAGAACTCTGAACTGTAAGAGCATCTATGGAGTTTCATGATGAGATACTTCTGCCTTAACTGCTTTTTACTAAAAGATTACATACTTGCATAATTCAAAAATGCTTGTGATTTGATAATCACATTAAACTGTTTTTACTTTGTTAATTTTATTTCTATTTTTCTATTGGCTCACTTATATACCACATTCATTTTTATTCATGATTTGCATGGTTTGAGTGAGGCCATTTTCACATTAGAGCTCAGCTAGTGTGACCCCCAACACCCGCTCCTGACCCCTGACCCATGCAAACACAAACACCCTTTTTTTCACAAACACAGGAACAAGTGTCTGGAACACATTATCCAGACGTGTGCCGGAAGCAACTCTTTCCCGCGCTCTCCTGGCCTGAGACACACTGTTTGTGTGTGAATTCGATAATGAAATTTGGACAGCAAAGAGTTCATTAAACTGAAAATAACAAAAAGAAATGATAAGAGAAAAGAAAGTGCATTAGACAAGATAGAGGAGCGCTTGATGTTCGTGTGTGGGCGGCTGTCTGGGACTGCTGATAGCTCTCTAATATGAACAAATAGTCCAAGTCTGTTCCTATATTTGAACACCTATATTAAACACACCACTGATTTTACTTACAGGCAAGCATAATTCTCAGTTATAAACATTTGTCATTTTCCTGCCCATGGTGTGTGAGCATGTTTTGGCATTTCTGTCTGGACCATATTTCTGAAAATGTCCCAAGAGAATAGCAAATCCTGTTAATAATAAATGCTCTTAAAAGAGTATGACTGCATGTGTATAGAAATGGTAGTCGGCTTGATAAATGCTGTTATGACACCAAAACCAGTGGATTGTTAAGGGATAATTCAGCCAAAAATGAACTCACCCTCATGTTGTTTAAAAACCTATACGATAGATATTTTGAAGAACCGCTTTTGTCCATATCACTGGGGCCCGATGCTGTTTGAGATGTTCCTTATATCTTCAAAATATCCCACGGAACATCTTCTTTTTATGTTCTTTAATTAGGCCGCTCTAATATGCAAGTCTCATACGGTCTGGATGTTTCTCTCATTTTCAAATGAGGTGCTTGTCTGAACAATTTTAAGAAAAAAGGTGACGTGTTAAAAATAGTAGTAACATAAAAAAATAAAACTATAAAAAAAATAAAAAAAGATTTAAGAAAAAAATATATAGATATATTTTTTTATTGTTGTTATTATTACAAATATAAAATGACCATACTCTAATTTCTTCATTTGCGAAATGTTAACCATCTAGCTTTTTTGGGGGTAGAAAACCACAGGAAGACCTTAAAGCTTCTTTTTGGTTGACAACAGTTTAAAGGGATACTCCACCCCAAAAATGAACATTTTGTCATTAATCCAAACACTTTGTTGTTCCAAACCCATAAAAGCTTTTGGGGTGGAGTATCCCTTAAAGTGCTTCTTAATATAAGTTTGGGAAAATGGTTGGCAGATGTTGCATTCCCAAATGCATATAATATATGCAACCCAAAGCCATAGATTCAGAGATGGGTGAGTGTGGAGCAGCATTTACTGCCAATCGAGCCACTCTGAGATACTGAAACCAGAAAACTACTTGCATGTAGAAGAACACGAAAGCTTATACTTGCACCTATAGCAACTTCAGTTTAATTAAAAAATGAATCATGAAGACCTAAGGTGCTATCTGTGTTTGTTTGTTTGTTTGTGTGTGTGTGTGTGTGTGTGTGTGTGTGTGTGTGCGTGTGTGTGTGTGTGTCAGGAGGCCAGGAAGACAGCATTGTTATGTTCAGTGTCAAAAAGGCTCACAAGCAGCTGTCCACACTCACACTCATGAATCAAAACACTGGCTTGCTTGATACTTTTATTAATGCATACAAACACAGCATCAGTCTGCAAATAACCCCAAATCCAAGTAGTCTGAGACCCTTATGTCATGGGAACCTCTTCTCTCAAAGACCTTCTGTGTTTACAGAGCTCTCATAGAAACATCATTTTTCTCAAATGTGTATGACGTCATCCCTAATCATTTTCTGAACCAAGGCAACATTGTTGGCAAGAGTGGTTCTCAAACTCTCATGTAGTTCTTCCGTATTAGTTACTAGAAGGCAAAGCTTTGTCCTTTCTGTGGGACTCGATGAGCTGAATGTGCGATCTAGTGTGTGACTTTGATCTAGCCTCCAACTGTCACGTCCTCTTGTACACATTCTACAATTACTGAGCAAAAACAGAGAGGAAAGTTGAATTGCCTTGGTTGAGGTAAACACAGCTTCACCATGGTCAGAGGGAGATGTATTTGAACAACAGTACACTGCGTGTGCTGTTCCTGTGGGTAATCACACATTCATCCTGAATGTGAAACATACCTGCAGCTGTCACATGTCACTAAAGCTAATGTCTTCTTTTTCTCCAGAACGCCATGGTGTCATTCAAGGAGCTCTGCGGCTTGACTCCGGCAGCTAACATGAAACAGTGTATCCTGACTGTGTCCTCCTGGCTGATGAACAGCGAGCGAGCTCAGCGGGTAACAGTAGATCTGAGCGGGGCCTACCCCACCATGGAGGCCCATGGCCCCGTTCCAGAGCTCCTGCGTAAAGTGCTCACCGCTTATGACACGGTAGGGTGAAATTCAACAGCATGACACTAAACTTTAACGCAGTGTGAATAACCTAGCACATGTGAACCATTAAACTATGTTAGGCTGTGGTAAACACTGCAGGATGAAACATGATGGTAATACATGAAGGTGCAGCTTAATATTACATTAACTTGTTTAATAGTTGTAGTGCAAAAATGAACAATAATAGGGTCTTTGACAAACATGATAAACATACTGTATATAATCATAAATCCTGAACATGTTAATCTGAATATACTGTCCTGAATAAATCCTGAATACACTAGCAAATCAAAATATAAATCATGAATATATAATTGCTAATCTCAATATACATAGTTGTGAATATAAATATATAATCATATATCATGAGTTTATGCTTGATAATTATATTATATATTGTATAATAAAATTGTATATTATAATATACTGTAATTATTAGATATATTGTTGTTAACCTGAACATATTGTCATATTTCCAGAAAACGAATCATGAATATATATAGTTGATAATCTGAACATAATTTCAGAAACCTAGAATTTATGTCACAGATCCAGAATGTGTAGTTATAATATGAATATATAATGAATCATAGGAGAATATGAAGCTGACAGCCTGAATATAATATCATAAATCCTGAATCTATAGTTGTGAATATGAATATATAGATTTAAACCCTGAACAGGGTTTACACGTTTTACATGATATTTTTACATATTTAATTTATACTGTACTTATTACGTATTTCTAAATCTAAATATGTATAGTTCTAAAGCGTTCCCTCTGTAGATGAACCTTGACTGTTTCTGAATTCAGTCGTAGCCTACAGCAAAATAGCTGCAGCATTCTGCTCTTTCTTGCTTGTTCTTTATAATGGGATTTTACTACAACAGATTAAATTCTGCAGAGGCATGAGAGTGTATTGATTGTATTACACACACACTCACACACAAACACACTCCATACCCTCCAAACCTGCTCCATCACAGCCTGCCATGTATTTTGCTTTCCATGACACAATGTATGCAGGAATGTACTGTGTGTGGGGGTGGTTTTCAGGCCGAGATTGGCTGTGTAGGATTTCCGCTTTGAATTAGGCCTCCATGAGGGTCAAACAAAAGTTAGATTTGACAGGTGTCAAAGTATTTGTTAGACTCTGAATCAGGAATGTTGTGCCTTGTCTCACAGTAGAAGTTTTGAGGAAGTTTCTGACAAAAGTACCAGCTTAGATCAGCATGAATTTCTATGTTAGTCCAGGGTGGTTTATTGTGGTCAGAGCATTTGGGTTCACAATATACGGATTTGCATTTTAAGAAACTAGGAAGTGAAATGAGACACAGCCGCACTCAATGCCTAAGCAGTTTAACAAATGTGTGTACAGAATACATTAATACTGTGCATGTTCTTACATGATTCTAAATTAAGCTTTAAACAGTATTTATTGAACAAGTAGCAACAACAAAAGAGACAACGTAAGGAAACACATCTCATCTGGCCTGAGGAATGCAGCTCAATCGCTTCTGTCGATAGAGCTTATTAGCGAGTGTGCGGATGTGTTTGAGCTTCTCTGGGGAGGGCATCCCTGATTTGGAAGTCTCACTTCCTGCTGAGACCTGACTTCCTGGTTCCTGTTTTTGGTTTCCTATAGATGATCCAGACGAGTCGCACACTGATCGAATCAGCCGATGGCGTGTACTCTAAACTTACACAAGCACAGCGAGCAGGTAATGTCACACAAACACACACATACACACAGCAGTAGTGAGATTAACAGGAGAAGCACATCACCGGTTGATTATTTAAATACAGTATGTCACTAAGGCATTATTAATGACTGTAATGTTTTTGTCTGTTTATTCATGGAGCAACAGGAAACAAACTCTTACACAGTTTCTTTCTCAGTTTAAAAATCAGTGAACCCTATAATAATTTACTCTGTAGCTGATGTGATTTTTTTCTAAAGAGCACAGTGGAATGCTATGTTTTTCTGTGTGTCTTTTTTATATGTTTTTGGGAAAGCATTTTAGTCATCTGACCTCCTTTGGACAGTATGGAATTTTTTTACCCACATTTGACAACAAAAATACCAACAGACTGAATTGTCCATTATTTTGAAGTGGGCTTGTGCCCTAAAGCTTATCACTGTGATTTTCACATAGACAAAGCTAAGGTTTGAGCAAGAGAGAGAGAAAACCTTTTAATTTAACAATGTTTCTTTAAAAAGCCAAACTTATTATTAAATGATTATCATAAATTACTTAAAGGATATGCGATGAGTATCATGCATTGCAGTGATTTTACAGCGCCAATGGTGAAACGTGAAACTACTTTACATGAGCTTGACTTATGAATGGAAGTCAGTCGAGTGCTCTGTCTTGTGCGACTGCGGCCTTAGGGATAGCATGACACAAATTAGTCTGTAATTATTACTGATAAATATCTGAAGCAAACAAAAATCATTGTGCATTAATTCAGAATGTGTGCATTGATACGGATGTGTGTTTATAGTCATTTTCCAGCAGCTTCGAATGCAGCTCATACAATCAGAATCTAAATTTGGAACAATTCATTTTATAACATTTCCTCAGAACCCCTGGTTGGCCGTGTGTCACCATGTTAATGGAGAAATCTGCTTTAGAGAGCAATAGAGCATCAGTGAATAAACAAGGTTGGCGTGCTCTAGCGCCGTCTCCACGCCCACTCTTTCTCATCTCATGTTCTTCCACCTCCCTCCATCTATCTCGCACCAGTGGAGCGGTTGAATCGTGCATTTGCTAATGACCTTCTCTGCTCTTACTGGTTTGGACTCAAAAATAAACACGTTTCTACAGCACTGGCAGTCTCTCACATCCTGCCGCACGGATCTGGACGTGTCCGGCTGAGTGTCACAGCTGCCGATCTGAAGCTTAATTAGCAGCGTGAGGGGAGGGTGGGCAGCTGTTTGACAGAGATGGAGAGCTGTGCACGGCGCTGATAGCCTTGTCCTGCACCTCTCCATTCTAATAAACACTTCGGTCAGACTTTGCTAATTAAATGTGAGTTAAGTAATTATGATGGAGAGGACTGAGGGACAGAAGGAGGGACGAGTATAACTGTCTGTTCATGCTCACTTGTCCCAGGGTTGCATAGGGACAGAAATATACTCTTTACCTCCCTGGATGCTTAAATGTATTTCAATTTCAGTCAGACTAAAAGAATAATGTGCCTTTTTTGAATGTCATTAAATAGTTTAAAGACAGAATTGTTTATTTTAAAAACTGTATTGATGTTACCATGATCTGCTTAGGCCTAGCGTACTGTAACATTACATAAACTGAATAGAATCATTTACCTTTTATCATTTAGAATCATTTTTGTGAACAGAAGTGTCATTCAAAATCAAAATTGTTCTGTTTTGGCAGAAAATATTGTATATTGCCTTTTTATATCTCAACCAGTGTTTTTTTGTCATATTAATAGACGATAATAGTATGTATACACATTTTGAATTAGATTACTTTTTTATATTTGTTTCCATTTTAATTTTTAATTTTAATTTTTAAATAATTTTCTTGGGTGCTTTTGTATATATTTTTTTTGTTTTGTTTGTTTAAAAATGGTAAAAATAAAATTAATTTAAAACTTCACTTTAAATTTTTACATTTTCTATTTCAATTCTAGTTTTTGTAATTTTACTGTAGTTGTTCAACCTACTCTTTTTTTTTTATTATTCATTTAGTTGCCAAGGCAAATTTTTTTATTTTCATTTACTTTAAATTTAAATGTAATATTAATATTTTATTTCAGCTTTATTTCAATTAGTAATTTTAATAGTTTAGGTTTTAGTTAAAGGGGCATGAAATGCATTATGTTAATTATTATTTTATAATATTTCCTGAAGTGTATTTATAATCTTATTTATTTATTTATTTTTTTTCAAAAATGGTCTTCATTTAGATGTAAATTCCCCTCTGATTTGAATGCTCCATTGAAAGAGGTGTGTCTGCTCTGAGACTTCAGTGTAAACAGACACTGCTATGATTGGCTCACATCTTTGCATATGAAATGAGCTTTATTTAAATTTTAAATAAATTAAAAACTTAAAAACTTTAACAGCATTTTCCTGTAACATCCACCAAGATGAATGAACTGTGAATACTAAAGGTGAATACTAACTAACTAAACTACTCCTGTAGCGTTACACAATTTCTGCTGTCTCAGGAATAGTTTCATCATATCTAACACAGTGTAGACAGTATGAAGCAAGAAGTCTGTTGAATGGTGAAACTGTGTCACCTTCTTGATTATATATGACAATGACACATGTTAAGGTGCGTGTCGAGGGGCGAATCATGGAGGATCACGACTTCACAGTTCTCCAGATCTCAAATCCTGGCTTCAGAAGGGTAGAAAATAATGGATATTTTAAACTTAAAACTTTGTACTTTAACAATAAAAACGATGATCCCAATAATTTAGAATCATATTTTCTCTTCTATTTGCATTTACTATAGTTTTACCAGGTCTCTTTGTCTGTCATTAAACACTCTCATCTGTATCAAACCTCAAAGGCTCACAGACACAAACACTTGCAGCCTTCCTCTAACTCACAGACAGCTCGGAGAGGTACATTGTGTGGAAATTATGGTTGTCATTTGAAGCCCTATTAGTCCTTCCTTTTCCTTCCTCGCACTGTGCCCTTGAAAACCTGGAGCTCCAGGTGAGCTCATTTAGACAATGTGGTCAGAATACCGACATAGTAAGCAAATAAACTAGAGCGTGCATGTCTGTACTCGTTTACAGCTGTGCTCTAGTGAGGCCCGTGTAAAACATATGAAGCCGATTTTACTTAAAAAAGAGTATTTATGACTAGCTAGTCTTGCAGTAGCAATGTGTCTTGGCATAAAATCCGCTTTGGAAGTGGAGACAAGAGGAGCTGTTCTTGGACCGAATCCTATCTGAGTGAAGTGGACAGTGGGCAGGTGTTAGGGCGCACTTTGACACTTTCAGGCTATAATGCCTAGATAGGGTGCAGCTGAACTTGCACAAATACACACAAAGATGTTTCTCTTCCACATGTGCACTAGTCGCACCAGCTGAGAGCCTACATCATATCTAGCGTTTCATTCAGGATGTCACAACTGTGTTCGGCAGGTTTGTGGGTGTTTTTATCCATGAGAGAGTGAAAACCAGAGTAAATGTAAAAACAGGAAGTGTGAAACATACTTTGCTGCTGCTTCTTTTAACCTTTGAATGTCATATTTATCAATAACTGTTTCAACCTCACAGAAAAAGAGAGATAATTGATCATAAAAATAAAAAATAGTCAAAGTTTGAGATATAAAGTCACAAATTGCAAGACATGGAATTATATGGAAAAATATTAAGGAGCAGTTGACTTCCGTCTTACACATTGCTTTTCTCTCTTTAACCTGAAAGATATTTGTGGCAGAAACCCCCAATGCAAAGTACCTGGTGCTGCCACAACACTTTTTCATTTTGATGGCTATTGGTGCAAAATATACTTTTGTTTACTAGGTAGAAAACATCTTTTTGCTAGAGTGTAGTCAGATATAAACTGTTCTACATGAGGAAAAAAACAAACATTTGTGCCACCAATTGTTGTCAACAAAAACAGCACTTACTTATCTGCCATCAGATTGGCTCACCGACACTGAGATGCTGTTAACAAACGTTTCTGAATCATACAGTTGGCCTTTCATCAACTCTGTTATTTGAAGCAGTTACTTTTTATTTTCATTTTACTACATCCATCTGTCCATCCCTCTATTTGTCGCCGTGTGCCCATATTACTCTACAAACAGCTTCTAACAATAACAATACGCCCATATTACTCCGTGATATCTTTGTCCATATGTTTTACAGAACATATTTTTGAGCTCCACCGTATGCTGTCTAAGAATGCTGACAGATGTTGCTTTATTGGACTTTTCAGGATTGGACTTTCATGAGGATCTGCATCGGATCGGGGCGAGAGAAGGACTGAAAGGGAGGAAGTTACAGAAGGCCATGGAGAGTTACGCTTGGAACATCACTGTGCTGAAGGTTTGTTTCTTTTCTTTATGTTCTATTATGTTATTTCCTCTTTACACTATTTAGCACAATACTTCTATATTATATAGGGATCATCTTTACAGGGTTGCTAATAGTTTAGCATTCAGTGCAGCTACTCCAAGTGTTTCCTGGCTTGCAGCTCAACCACAACCAATCAGATTTCATGCTAGTCTAGGCCACAATGAAATAGCTTTTAGCTTTTTATCGTTGTGTACCTTACAGTAGCTGAAGTTAAAACTACGTGATCCTTAAACTTGCACTATGGAGCTGTACAGAACACCCTAATTTATAAAATTATACGTGTGCATTATTATGAAAGACATGAGAATAAAAAGTCTGAAGTGTAATCATATCAATAGTTATTATTATTATTATTAATACAAATGTATAACCCAACATAGTATTGACGTTAGTATATGATCTCCATATTGTCTGTACTTTTTATTGATCTGATTTTGTACTAGGATTGTCTACGATGCAGCTTTTTGTAGATTTCAGGTATTAATAACCTAATTTATGTATTTAAAAAAAAAAGAATTTGTTGACAGGGACATTGCACATTAAATATTCCTGTAAAAGTACAAGATCTACACATTTATTTATTGTTATGGTTGATGAGTAATAAATGGTGGATTTTTAAATGTTAGTTGTTTTATTTGTATTTATATAAAATAAATTTTATGTTTTTATATACACGTTTATATATAAAACAAATATACAACATTCAAACAGTTGGGATCAGTAAGATTTTATTTATTTATTCAGCAAGTATGTACTAAATTGATCTTAAAGTGATATTAGAGGCATTTATTATGTTACAGAACATTAACATTTTCAAATATATATTGTTCTTTTTAACGTTCTAGTAATGAAAAAAAAAACATGACTTCTTAGTAGCACAACTGTTTTTAAAATATAATAATATGATAATAATATGAAATGTTTCTTGAAATCAGTAGATTAGAATGATTTCTGAAGGATCATATGACACTGAAGACTTAAGTTACGGATTTGTTAGATGATGGTCATTTATATTTGCCATATACAGTGCATCTCTAAACAGCAGTCAGCTTCCACATGTAGCACATGGAAGAAAGACAAGACAATTAACCTGAAATGATGCTCAAGGGTCTTTCCAGTCTTACCAGTACCCATCCCACCAACACCCCCTTCTTTCCAGCTCTCTCTCTCTCTCTCTCTCTGTTTAATCACTCCTGCTCTCTCTTTATCACTCTGGAGATAAAGTGTTTATATATTTATTGTGTTCATGATAAGATAAGCTTCACTAAAGTGCCATGTTTTCTACCAGATTATTGTGTCCATACTTGTGTAAACAGATAAACAGCACACAATGGGAACAAAGATAAAACGCTGTCATCTTTAATGTGCGTTAGTGTTAATAAAAGTGTCAAATTGCGGAACAACCGCATGGATGTGTGTTTGGTCTAGATGTAGATGTAGTTGTCATTGTGATAGTTCACTCTTGTTGAACTATCTAAGGTTTACAATATTTTGGTAGTATATTTAATGGATGTTTTATGTATTTAGAATAAGTAGAGTTTTATTTTTTAAATAGGTTTGTGTGCAGCACAGGTGGAGCGGATTGTTGTCTTAAGTCTTTAATTGAATTAGATGACTTTAGACTTAAACACCAACGAGGCCTAAAAGGGATTGAGCTGTTAGTATTTGACACAAAACTTACTGTTCGTGTGTGTTTGTATGCATATACTGATTTATTTATTTCTGTTGAAATACATGAGTTTCACACCAATAGCTAAGGGTTTTTCAAATGTATTGATTAGAAACAATTAAAGTTAATTAGGTGTGGAAATCTTTATCCTGTCTGATTTTGTTATCTCAAATTTAAAGACCATGTAATTTTTTTCATGAATAAAAGCATTAATACTGTTAAGAATATTGTATGATATTTAAAATGTGATATTAAAAAAATTACATTGTCACCGTATTAAAGCTATTAAAAAAGCAATTAAAAAAATCTTCTTGAAAACATTAGTTATTAATAACTGTGTAACATTAACAGCATATATTTGTTCCCACAGTACTCTTTTAATTCTATATGTATAATATGCATTTATAAGTTTATTTATAAAACACTTTTCACAATGGTTTTCCAAAGCAGTTTTTTCAAAATGATTACATTAAATAAATGTTATATATATATATATATATATATATATATATATATATATATATTTAATGTATATAATTTATATAGTAAGTAAATATTTAAGTTAACACTTTAACTTTAGTATCTATAAAGAAATTAAGTCTATATTTTTACATTTGTTTTTCTCTCAATTTTTACACGGACCCCCAAAACAAATCATTCATTTGAAATATCGTGTGCTTCATTATGCTGATAAACCACTTCATTTCATGCTTAATTTTATTCTGCGAAACACTGGGATGAGTTAAATGAGTCCTGATGCCAGGAAGTGACATCAAAGCGTCTCCCGAATGTTTCATCCAGGCTTTATAAAGTATGTAGCACCTTGTCTCTCTGCAGTGCTCTTAGCCTCTCTTCTCCCGCACAGCCTAAGAGTCTATATGCGTCACGCCCATATACATAATTCATCCGTTTTAAAATATATCACTTATTTATGGCAAAAGACTGCTCTATCCGGGTCAAGGATCCTCTTCAGCTCTGGACACCAGTGCAGGTGTCCTCCGAGGATCAGTGCTGGATCTGGACTCATTCAGAGCGCCGCTGCAGTCTGAAAGAGTAAAAACGCAGTGCAGCTGATGTTGCAGTGCTCTTCTAGGGAGCTGTCATCACTATGAGTAAAGTTAAATCTTTTTTACTCTGATCCTCCGTTAGGAACGCTCATGATGCGGTTCCCTTGAAAGCGCTCGGGAGATTGGCTGGTTCGTGGTTGAATCCCAAATTATAACACATTTTTGAGAAATTAGTTCAGTTACATGTAGATTTGAGCAAATAAGCCTCGGCTGATCATATCTAAAAATTCCAGTTCCTGTGATTCGACAAGGGAAAATGCTAGGTTTGTCCAAGGCTTTAGATTTATAGCAAGGCTCGGGAGAACGGTGTCCTTGTGAGAAAGATATAAAGCAAATTTATGTGTGGTTATGCATGTTTTGCAGGTGAAGGTGTGCGTGGTTTGATAATATGTCCTTGTATATTAGCATTTATTTATTATGTCCCTTCAAAATGTCTTTTCACACACATGAATACAATGTGTACATAAAAGCTTATAAATTCCCTGGCACGTGGTATTAAAGGACATTTACACAGGGAGAGGAGACACACTGTCCTGATCCTCCTCCTCCTCCTCCCTTCCCTGTCCCATCCTCTCACACTGCCTCTGTCCCCTTCATCCGGTCCCCTCTGGGTTTTTCCCAGAAAGAGAGGAAGGAGAGGTTGATTTATGGAGGGTATTGGGAGGATTCTGGTGGTGCTGTGTGTGTGTGCGCAGTGCCAGCGGCTCAATGTGCTCAGTCACCTTGTGTTAGACTGAACCCTGCAGGATCCATCCATTCATTGCATTTAAGTAGCATTCATGATTTATTCTCAGTGTTTTCATGTAGCATCTAGCAATGAGAAAGAACATTAATGCAGTATGGAGGCATTTTTATCTATATATTTGTTAACAAATGTTAGTTTTAATCTTAGTTTTAATTATATTAATAAGTAATTATTGATCTATCTATCTGTGTGTGTGTGTGTGTGTGTGTGTGTGTACTCACATAATTTTGATACACACATATATATTATTATAATAAAAAAAACATTAAAATAGATAAATTTATATTTACAAATTACAAATATTTATTTATTTCTATTTAATTTTTTTCTATGTGCTTTCCTTAAGATTTGAGAAAAAACAACAGCAGATGTCAAGATCACAGTTATAATTTCTGACTTAGCATTTTGAATCAATGTATCAATTTATGATCTAAAAAAAAAACAACAACAACTTGGTTTCCATATGTTTGACGATATCTGATTTGGAATGAATCTTAGCACCTCCTTCTTACACATTTTCGTTGTGAAACCTCAGAAGTTCACAACTTAGACTGTGTTTACTGTCAAGACGTAAACTTCTCTTTTTTTCCTGTGTCTCTTAGGGCCAGGCAGACTTGCTGAAGCATGCTAAAGGAGAAGCGGTGGACACTTTGCGACAGATTCATTGTGCTGCTCACTCGTGTGGCTTGGCCAAGAGCGGAGCCTCCACATCCCCTGCCTCTCCTCTACTGCCCCCCCACGCACGGCCCCTGCACACCATCCACGAGACTGAGCCAGACAACACCACCCTGCACTGAGAGAGACAAGGTTTTTTTAGTTTATCCATTTTGTGAGGAAGGGAGACCAGGGAAAGGGAGTCAGGTGGGTTGAATCAGTGAAGGACACACAAGACAGTTTTGATCAATGTGCTTTAATCTCTTCCCAGCTCCTCCATGCCTGCTGGGCTCAGGTCTTACATTAGTATCCCCAGCGTGGAGTCATGTTTTAAAGGATTATAGTGACCTACACTTCTGTGAACACAACTGCTGTTGAAAATAAGCTGTGATCACTTACTCTAGCCACGACTCCAGTCAAAACCCCTGGAGTCATTTATTCAATGAAAATGAACATTTTGTCATCGTTTGTTCAACTTAAAGTCGTTCCAAACCTGTATGACTTTCTTCCATTGAACACAAAAGAATGTATTTTGAAATATTAATGTTCTCATGGTTTTGTCCGTGCAGTCAAAGCCAATGGGGCGCCAGACTCCAGATGGAACCGAATTTTTCGAAAAGTACAAAACTGCTTGCTGATAGAGATGTAAAGCATTTTGAGCAAACAAAGAGAGCTTCAGGAAATAGAACAAGACAGAAAATAAAACGCAGACCACTTACACAGGCTAAGGCCTCCTCATTTTACACCAGTTTAGAACTAAAGAGTCTCTCACTCCCCCTGCTGGCTCCTCCACACATTTGTGTGAAATTTAGAACTGACTAATAGAAAAACTGTCAGCTCAATACACCTTGGTCCTAAAAGGGCCTTTCTCAAGGGATCATGTGTGTGATGCATAAGGAAAAGTGTGTACATTGTTTCTAAACTGGAAACTGGAAACATCCCGTTGAGATAGACTCTACCGGGGAAGATTAGAAACTCTGGGAAAATACGGATCTCAGTCGTCCAGAAAAGCACCACTGAGAATAAGACAAGCAAATAAATATTTCAATAAATGAAGAATTAATAGTTTTAAGACAAAGGACACTTGACCATCCCATAAAGATACACATCACACCCCATTCATGAATATTGTTATTACTGCTGTTAATATTGTGGGTAGGTGTTGTTGATTATAATGAAGGTTATTTTATATTTATGTAAACGGGTGTCATTCTGTACCAGTTTTCTTCAGTGGAAACTTCACAGGAACAGAAAATGTGAACGGTTGGGAGACAAAGGTACCAAAGTTGGAAATATAGTTTGGGTCAAAGAATTTGGGTGTTTACCGTCACATTAATGTCAAATAACATCTGAGTGAGATGATGTGCATCATTTATAAAGCCCACATGATGTTATATAAAGAGCTGAATGACATCAGAAACGTCTCCAGGTCATTTGTTTCTACTTATGTTGTATTACATTTTCCCAAAAATCAGAGGACCTAAACTACTGTTCAAAAATGTTGTTGATAACATTTTTTATTGCTTCTGAAATAAATCTTATGCTCAACAAGGGTGCATTTATTTGATCAAAAATACAGTTATATTGTGAAATATTATTACAACTTAATTCTTATTGTTATCAATGTTAAAGTCAATGTTATTGGACAGAAATCTTCTGTAACATTATTTGATCACTTTAATGCATCATTGCTGAATAAAAGCTTTTCAAACGTAGAGTACATGACAGAAGATCGTACAAGTTTTAAACTCGTTGTGCATGAAATACATTGTCAGTGTGTGTCCTCTGGCAATCGAACACAAGACTTTGGCATTGTTATATTAAGCTACGGGAACACAACTAATGTATCCAAAGTCACATGGCATTGTTACAGACCATTATAAACATTCATATACAGTCATTTACAACCAAGATGATATGTGTCACATCATTTTTGAATTCCTTCATGTCTTACATTTCTCTCTACATTTCTTCATGATTAGCCATCTCTAGAATCCTCTGCAGTGTCCTATATGACTTGCCCACATCCAAAAACCTCTATTTATATATAATGTGAATGCTATTACTCATGCAATCCATCACACATCACATAAATATACTGATCTTTCTCTGTGGTGAGTCGGGACGCTCCATCTACCTGTGGATGTGGTCATTAACTTCCGACTGCTCTCTGACCTGCTTCACACAAAGGCATCCTGTCATTCATATAATCTGCTGCTTTATTTGTTAATGATGCCGTGGCGCTGTTGCTCTTTTGTTCCATTCAGCATTTTCCACTATATCAGGTTCCTCTACATTTGCAGCTTATTAAGTCCAGGCCTCATCACACACTCATTCTGTTGCCATTCGCTAACGAAGCTTGTCTGCCCCTCCACAATAGTCTTAAAGAGCTCTCTGTACAATTACTTGGATAACAGGCACACACTAATGACAAAGATGCTAACAATCCTAACAGTTCTTTATTGTATCATAACCCAGCGTCAAATGAGAAACATGACATTGAAGAAATAAAGGGGGTCATGTCAGCTGGATTTCTTTGTCAGTCTAATTTATGCCTATAATTAACTTCGGAGGATGAAGGGGCGGGAGGTACATCTGTATAAATACACTTGTCCCGTATCAGAGTGAAAAGACCATCATATTTGAAGTCCATCAGATACATGACATTTGTCTACAACAAGACCAGACTCATGGACTGCACAGCCAAGGTAAGACTAGAGACTGTTCAGAAATCATTTTCTCGGTTTAAACTGAAGGTTAAAATTGGAATGGTTCCATCTGGGGACAATAGAGTTTAATTTGCAATGACATTCATGCTGGTTATAAAGCTTCATTGGAACCATTTACATAAGCTGCAGCTGCTAAGCTGAACTGATAAAGAGTAAGGCAATCAGTCAACTTTCCAAAAGAAGAGGTTAGTGTTGGTATTGACATCTGTCCACTCATAGAAATTAGAACTCAGAATTCTTGGAATAATTAGATTTTTATTAGATATAGGCTACTATAATTTAACTGTATTTAATTATCTTTGACCTTTTCTATTTGTGCCTTCCAGGTAATGGAAAATACAAATTTTAAAAGAAAAAAAATATATATAATTTTTAATTCAACCAAACAAATGAACACTAACAAACAAACAAATGAGTTTCATTAGCCTCTTTAGAATAAACCTATTTTAATGTGCTGGAAATTCTAAAACAATAGTTTTCAATCATAAAAATAATAAGATAAAACACAAGCAATCAAAATTAATTGAATAGTTTGATAAGAACCTGTGTGTGTGTGTGTGTGTGTGTGTGTGTGTGTGTGTGCGTGTGCGTGTGTGTGTGTGTGTGTGTGTGTGTGTCTGTGTGTGTGGTGAAGGAGCTCTATGTTCGTGTCTTCTGAGGCTCATGTTATAAAAAGTTGTAAAAACTCGTATT
This sequence comes from Carassius auratus, assembly GCF_003368295.1. NCBI lineage: Eukaryota > Metazoa > Chordata > Actinopteri > Cypriniformes > Cyprinidae > Carassius > Carassius auratus. The sequence goes on along the minus strand of NC_039245.1, from coordinate 3,089,572 downwards.
GCGGTGTTCTTATCCAAAACGACGGAACTGTTTAATTAATATTCCCCATTGACTGAACGCATCCTGTCTTTTCACCAGAGAGTTCAGCTGCTCCTCTTCATGGCTCTGTTCGCGCATCTGGCTCGAGACGCAGAGAGCGCGGCCACCTGCTGCTCGAGCACTTCAAGATCCTGCAAATTATACGAGATGCTGTGCCGCTCGGGACCCCGAAACGACACTTCCGTCGCCAGGCATATCGGTCTCTTTAATGACGACGCTGCTGTCGGGATTTTAACACTTGGAAGACGTAGAGTGGGCGAGAGACGCGTCCAAGACCGCCGGCAACAACTCCTTCACGGTTCACGGAATCAAGCGGCGGGAATCCTGACTATGGGAAAGAGATTCGAGGACGGCGGGCACCTGCCGCTCCTGCTCGCGGGAGGCACGGTGAGTGCGCCCGTGAGACTCGGACTGGAGCGTCCGCTGAAATATCTGCTGCCCAGGGAACCAGAAGACCTGGACGCTTATGAAAAACGATGACACTTACCACTTTAAAATGAAAATAATAAAACAGAAGAGCTGTTCACTGGAGACGTCTATTTGTAGGCTGACACAGAAGGCTAATTCTAAATGGGGCTTTTAAATTACTTTTTTGATTCGAGTAAAAAAAGGTTTGTGATTACCAATACCCAAAGAGACATACGTTTTCCCCCTCTAAATTTGTCACGTATAATAAAAAGTAATTTAATGTTCATTTTTTATGTCTTAAGGCATAAGTAAATGTTCGTAAATGTATATATATATATATATATATATATATATATATATATATATATATATATATATATATAAAAAACATTCAAAGTCCTGAGTGAATTTACAAGGTGCAATATCCTTTAAGTGAAGAGCTATAGGACTATCACCTGTCTCTGCCCTGATTAATAAAACACGCACATAAATACAATATATGTTAATGATGGGCATTTTATAATAGTCATTAGGACAGATCCATTTGTTTTGGATCAAGATGGGTTGTTAGATTTTTGGTTTGGTCAGCAGGTGGCAGACGATGTAAATATTGTCAAACAACACTGACTTAACAATAAAGTTCAAGAACAGTTGTTTTGGTTTGGGAAATGTATGAAAACTCACAAAGCTTCAATAAAACGCACGAAAATTGCTTGAGACTAAAGCTAAACTACACGAATAAAGCTTGAGAAAAAAACTTACAGTTGCAATCACTGTAACATGAAATGAAATTATCTTAGGGGAAAACAATGCTCTTCCATAACATATCACAAATTATGAAATAGAAGGCCTGTGTGATTTTTAATGGCCTCTCCTGATCATTTGATCCAATTTAATAATCATGAATACAAACTCATACACAATGAATTATACACGTGTGACAACTTGCCCCAGTATCATTGTGACAGCTTGTCTTAAAAAACTGACACATTTTTTAGGAGGAACCTGACAGATTTTTAGGAGATAAGATAAATAGGAGACCCATGCTTTAATCCCTCGACTCCCACTGCCTGTGAAAACAATGCATTTTCATATCGTTCCTGCAGCCTTGCCAGTAACCCGATGGAGCCAGAGCTGTATCCTTTCAGATTTCACCCTTATAGAAATTGCTGTGTGTGTGTTGAGGGAGATGCTGCTTTTGTCTGGTAATATATGTAAATATCTGCTCAGCACAGATGGCTGTTCTGCTTTCCCTTTCACACCATCTCTCTCTCTCCACCTAATTCTTGTGTTTCTTGTAATGTCACTGTCCCTTTAAACCCACTTCAGCACTTAAAGTCTCTTTATTTGTGGTTTTAAGACTCGGTACTGCTCCCATTACAGCCTCTATAACTGTCACTCAGTCACTAGAGAGATCTGCCTGTGCCATATTAATTTGGTAATATGTGAAAGATTTTTATGCAAGCTTTTAGATGTATTATCTTCTTGCAGACAAATCTATATTTGCATCCACTCAGCAGCAATCGGTACTTTACTGTAAATGTAAATGTAATCATTATTCATTGTACTTTAATAATTACAGTATTATTAAATAGATATATTTTTTAAGCATAACAATGACTTGGTTTAGTGCAACCTATTGTATTTGGGTTTATTCTGTCATATTACATAATATTTATGAATTAAACTAGTTATTATTTTTTTGTGATTCTTCGAGAAACTATGATCTACTTGTGCCATTTTTTTTGCCATTGTTACTCTTTGTGCTTCTTCCTTTTGAAAGAGAGTGGGAGAGAGAAAGAGAACGAGAGCGAAAGAGGGAGGGACAGAAGAGTAGAGAGATAGCAGTGAGTGGAAGAGAGCTGCAGAAGAGATTGTGCACCTGCTTCAGAGAGGACACAACCGATGAAAAGAAAGGGAGGGATGCAAAGAATCATCCGACCTCGTATTCGGACAACCTACAAAAGCGACAAAGAACAGGAATTCAAAGAAAAAGGGAGGACTGTGGACAAGCTTTGTAAAGACTGAGAGGAGGCATTGAGGAGACAGAACACAACCAACAAAGTAAAGAGATGAAGCTTGTATATTGAGCCGCTTTTAGGAGAAAAATACTGAAAATCCTGCTGTTTCACTGAAGAGAGAGAGCAGAGCAAATGTACCGAACTCATGGGCTGTAGAAAGTAAGCACAATATCACCACAAATAAGTCAAACTTAACCATCTGGACGTACACTGCTGGGCAACAAGGATGCAGCCAAACAAACTACAGTTTCCTGAGCTTAGTGTAGCATCTAAATACTGCACAACATGCTCTTTAATGCAGAGACATTGAAGACTGGAGTGAAACTGCTGCAGAAGGCTTTCAGCTGAACTGATGCGGTCCTTAACAAGCAGCCGTTAGTACAAGCCAGCCACCAACACAGTTTGAACTTCGGACCAAAATCACCTCGCCCCTCTCCTCTCTTCTTTCTCTTATTCCCTGTTCTGTATGAGATGGAGGTCTGAGGATCAGTCATCATGCCAGTGATGAAAGGGCTTCTGGCCCCTCAGAACACCTTTCTTGACACCATCGCCAAGCGCTTTGATGGCACACGTGAGTAATTGTGTTTTTCTCCAACCTCTGGCAGAGCGTTCACCTTCAGAGACTCAGAAACTCATTCTAATGCAGCTTCTGACCTCACCTCATATAGAAAATGTCAAAGGAGTTTCAAGTCTTACTATAGTATTTAATAATACTTTGAATTAGATTTTATTTTTCCATTATCAGTTTAATTTTAGTTGAAGTTTTAGTCTTTTTTTTGTGCTTTTGTCATTTTTATACAATTTTAGTTTAATTTATTTTATAATAATAATAATGGTGTACTTTAGTACTTGTTTAACTTAGTTCATTCAGTTATTTGGAAACATTACAGAGTTATTTTATCCCATCTAATATTTATATCTTATTTTATTTCAATTTATTTCAATTAATGAAACCATTTTTTATTAGTTTTAGTCAACAATAACTACACTGGGTCAAGTTCTCAAGAAATATTGAAGAATTGCTAACATAATATAAGTCTCAAAGGCTAGACTAAAAGTAAGATTATTTGCTCATGAAACATTTTTCAGGCAATATATATATACATTTCATTATTTTAAATAATGAGATCATGTTACCTCATTTATAAGATACATTTTAAAAATCCTCACGATTAAAGATTAAAATAAGAATAATTGAATGGAAAATACAGAATATTTTGCTTATTTTATTTTATTTACTGTGCTATAAGGTCTTCCTTCTTCCTCCATTAAGCTCTTTTTCATTTTCATTGCTTACAGTTTGTACCTCTGTTCAGAGTCCTGTTGGAGTCCATTATTTTGTGACAAATCAAGTGAACATTTTAGGCTAATAAGAGAATCTCATTATGCTTTGATTACAAAAGATAATTATAATGTTTACTTAATATATGTTAATTCAGCAGGCAGATTCATGCTGAAATCTTTGACGGCTGAATGTCTCATTTTAGTGTCAGTAGGTCAGATGAGGGATGTGTTGTATCATTTTGAGAAATTGTATTTGGTAATGTTTAGGAGTTGTGGTTTTTGCTGTATGCGTGAATCTAGGCTGAACTCTTGTATTTGAGTGTTTGTGTTTGTACATTTGAAAACAGAACTACTTGAAAAAACCCTGAAGTGTTATTCAGTGCAAGAATGCTGCTCAGTGTTCAGTGTGGGAGTTATGCGCTACAATTCTGCGCAAACACCAGCGAACAAATAATGGAGGGCAATAGACAATGGGATCATTTTGTATAAGTGGTCTTCACTCCCTCTCTGCCTGCCATCATGTTTGTTGAGGGAACTCAAAGCGCACTAAAGCCATGAAGGTGGGCATGACTAAACCTTGAATTTACCCTATCTGCTCTGAAATGACAGACAAAATGGTATTAGTCATTGTGTTATAGTCTGATCCGTCAATACAAGTGTATCACTTTCATCAAGAGTTTATTCATCTCATCTAGTTATCTATGTTAATTTATCTTTTGTTCACTGCACCCAAATCTGACGCATTATTCTAATTAAATCTTTAGGACTGACTGTACTCTCAGAAAAAAAGTTGTCACTGGGGCAGTACCCTTTCAAAAGTGACACCTACCTTATTTACAACTAAAAGGTACATATTAGTATCTTTAGCCCTGTTGAAAAAAACAGCATATGCTAGTTAGGTATGTTTTGAAGCATTGCAATTGGTTTGAGCTGGTTTAAGCAGGTTATGAGCTGGATCAGCTCAGGACCAGCTTAAATCAGCTTGTGACCAACTAAGGACCAGTTAAACCAGCTGCCACACTTCAAAACATAGCTAACCAGCATTTGCCATTCAACAGAGAGTGTATATATTAGCACCTTTTGAAAGCATACTAAGAGTGTGAAAAGGGATGAAATCAGATGTGTTTGTTCAGCGCGTGTGAATTTGAACACCACTACAGATTAAATATTGGGATCCAAATAGTGCAATAATGAAAATACAAATAATACAACAATGCAAAGAAAACAATAAAAATGTAAAACAGTTTCACCATTCAAATGGAAAAACATGAGTTTTTAAACATGTAAATGTGGTTTGAATCGGATTTACAAGATTACGGTTTCATATAGCTTTTTTTTCTGTTTATACTACAAACAACTAAGTGGATTCAAACTGGATTCACTCTGAAATGTGAAACTTGCTTCACCTGTATTCTGTGATCATTATCTGTCACATGTGTGGCAAATTTGCAGTTAATTCAGCCCCCCAAATATATTATATAATATATATATTTTCACATCAAGTTTTGGTCTGAAAGGACCTTAACTAGACTTTTCACTCTGTGATCAATGAGTTTCTGGGTACAGTCTTCCGTTTCCTCATTTACATCTACTAAGACCTTGCGCCATCTTCACCCCGCCTGAATATTGGATACACTGAAGCATCTGGTGTCAGTCACTTCCTGGTTAGACTGTAAGGAGTCTCTTAATGAGCTCTCAGGAGATTTCACAAGTAACCTTTCACCTTCTCAGCACTCGATGATGATGCTATTAAAATAAGAATGACCAATGACAGCACCCACTCAACAAGCAAAATATTTTCACGCCATATTAACTAAAAAGAAGCAAAAAACCCTTGCTTTCTCTCATCCTCTCCTTCTTAGGCATTGCTTTTTGTGTAAGTAACGTATGGGAAAACGTCTCTGCATGATCCTTTTAACAAAAGCAATGTCCTTAACTCACTGTACAGCCAAACATTTAAATCATATGAATCATTCCCTCTGCTGTTCCTGGGGACAGATTTTCACACTATGAAATGTGACGCTGACCATGTGCTCTCTCACTTTTCAGAACAACTTCCTGCTATCGTGTCACACCCGTCCTAAGCAACACTGGCTGTCTAAATGCAGCATCAGTATGTACATGTATGAGTGAGAGCTGTGACGTTAGGAATTTGTATACCTCGGTATCACCACCCCACTCTCTATCTCGTATTTTCCTTCTCCTTCATAATCAATTAAATCAGTTTTAATTGGCTGCGGCAGACTAAAGATCTGGGCCCGTATTCACAAAACATTTTATCTCACTAAGAGTTCTCCTAAATGGCAGTAAAGGTTTTTAGCTTAAAGTTGTTTCTTAAAAACTGTTACTAACTTTTACTAAGGAATATACAGAAGTCAGCTGTGGCCTAATGGTTAGAGAGCCGGCCTAGTTAATGAACAGTGCTCTCTCCTCAATACCAATGGCTGAAGTGTCCTTGAGCAAGGCACTGAACCCCCCAGTTGCTCCCTGGGCGCTGGATCTATAGCTGCTCACTGTTCCTGGTGTGTGTTCACTTCTCACTGCTGTGTGTGTGCGCTTGGATGGGTTAAATGCAGAGCACCAATTCCGAGTATGGGTTATCATATTTGGCAAATGTCATGACTTTCACTTTCAAGCCTTAAGCTAAGAGTAAGGGCGGGGTTGACCTTGTTGCTATGGATGACGTCAGCATGCTTACTATCTATGCACACAGTGATTGGCTGATAGTCTCTGTCAGAGATTTCTTCATATAAATATTGTAGAGCACAATATTATGTTGCCATATTCAAATAAAGGTTATAAAATAAAAATGTTAATTGTCACATTAAAATAAAGATGATAAAATGCAGGCTAAGTGTCACTAATTAAATAAGTAGGCTATATGTTCTGCTAATTGTCAGCCTCTTATATGTACAGTATGCTCCTCATAAACAATTAGTCCATATGCATTAGGGTTGCCCTCGACTAAATATTTTTCTGGTCGACTATAAGTCATTCATTTAAAGCATTAATCGACTATTAGTCACACTTTTATTAATAAACCATATAAATCATAATAATGAGCCTTTAATTACTTGTATAGCCTAATAAGCGCTCAAGCAAAAAAGGCTTGCCACAAATTCATAAATATTATAATTATGAATTTGTTAGGGAAAAACAGCATGTACACGGCATTAACATTTAATTTATTGTTACACTAATACTTTCTGTTTTGGGTTTAAGAGATGATGTCTGCGACAGTGACTCATCTCCGCAGCACCTGTATGCATGTTTCATACGGATTACATAATGTGAGAATTATTTTTTTTCTGTTTGAATTGGTTCATTTAAGAGTTTCACTCTTTATAGATATATTTTTCATGTTTGTAATAAGGCAAGCATACACAGAGTTTCGAAGTGACACACTCAAGTTCACAGAGTCTGAGACGGCAGAAAGTGCATCGTTTGCTTTAATTATTTTACAAAAGCACAACATTTTGTTGCTATTCTGAGCGCACACTAGAGTCTTTACAGATACAAAATATGCATTACTCTTATCTGTATGACCAAAAAAGACTAAGTATTTTTAGAGCAAATGATCACCCTGGCGCCTCCATCTGTCCTGCGGTAGCCCAAGTGCGCTACTGTTTAGCTTTCACACTCCGCACAAACATGCACTTTTTTTTCCCAGGCTAACATTAGATTGAGCTGCCATGTACTACATACATATCTCAGATGATAAGCCATATTTGAGGACCATCATGGACTGCACGATTTTGCCACTTCATGTGGAATTTAAGCAACTAATAAAATTTGGGTAAAATTGGAAATTATTTTAATTAGCAGAATAATCAGATTATGGCAGATAGTAAGACATACAAACGTAAAAGAAAGCCAAACTGGACGCGAAATCAGCTACATGTATATATTAAGGATAAACTCAAACATTTGGAGTTGGGATAACCTCCAAACCAAACCAATTCGAAAAAATGCTACTAAAATGTTTATATACCGAGGTAGATTGCTGGCAACAGCTATTTTAGGATCTCACTACTCCTAAAGTTTCACAGATTTAGGAGCTAATTTTAGCACTAAAACACTTTGTGAAATACTCTTAGAGCAAACATTTTAGGAGTCCTAAATTAGGACTGACATGCACACTATTTTTAAGATTTTCTCTTAAATCGGCAAGTTAGGAGCTACTTTTAGCCTCAAGATGTTTTGTGAATAGGGGCCCAGAAGAAGATTATTGGAACAGAGAGGTGTTTGACAAAGAATCGATGTTGTGTTGTACAGCCTGTACTTCATTAAAACTGTTATATTGATCATGCAGAACAGAACAATCTGCATTATAAAGGACAGTGGCCTGAATATTTTGGTTTTGAGGAAATAAATGTTTTTAGACTTTTAATTAGGCCTGAATACTGTGAAGTGACTTTGAATTAAGCCCTTAAAGCCCTTAAAAGACTTAAAGAAGAACAAGTGTGGAAGTCTGTAAATGATTGGTATGCATTGTGACAAACAAAATAAAAAATAAAATAAATTCCAATTTTGAGCATGGTTTGAATCTCACTAGTATGCATGAAGGCAAAAGTGATTTACATAACAATTTGTTTAAAATTTTCAAAAAAATACTTTAATGTTGAAATGTTTTTGAAAGAAGTCTCTTATGCTCATTTAAGGCTGTATATTAAAAATATACTTTAAAATGTAATATATTCCTGTGATGCGTAACTGAATTTTCAGTGTCAAATGATCCATTTCTTATTATCTTATATTGATTCCATTTCTAACATTGATTCCGTTTCTTATTATCAATCTTGAAAACAGTTGTGCTGCTTATTATTTTTGAGGATGCTGTGATAGTTTTTCAGGATTTTTTGATGAATAGAATAGCATCTATTTGAAATGGAAACCTTTTATTACAGTTTAAATGTTTTTGCTGTCACTTTTGGTGCATTTATTGTGTCCTTTCTGAGCAGAAGTATATTTCTTTCCAAATAATAATAATAATAATAATAAATAAAAAATTCTTACTGTTATGTTATGTTTTGGTGTAAGTTCACTAGCATCCTGCATCCTGGCTAGCTGTTACCTCAGTTTTAGCATCTGTGTGAGTGTTTTGTTTGCAATAATTAGCAGCTTTCTCTTGTCATTTAAAGCCTCGCTAGCATCTTAATTCAAATTTTCTCATCCTGCTATTTGCCTGATAATTGTGTAATGTACTGTTAGTAATTTTGGAAGAAAGAGCAAAAGAGTGAAAATGTTTCATAATGTATTATGAAAAAACAGTCTTTACTGTGGTGTAATGTAACTTAGTAGGCTAATAATACTTCGTTAGTTAAAGCTGCAGTCCGTAACTTTTTGAGGTTAAAAATGATCCAAAATTCAGTATAGTACATAACCAGCCAGTGTTCGAAATTATCGCCTTACTTTAGCCAGATTCACAATGGTTAATTTATAATAATGTTTTTTTTTTTTTTTTGCGTGGTAGGGGTTTTCACAGGATATTGGAGCACGCTGCTATGTCATTACGTCAAGTCTGTGAACATAAAGAAGTTGTCCCTGCTACTAGTCCACCTTTTTTCCTCAGTTGGTCAGAACAAAGCGTTGCAGACTTGTTCAGATGACATACAGTATTGTTCAAAATAATAGCAGTACAATGTGACTAACCAGAATAATCAAGGTTTTTCGTATATTTTTTATTGCTACGTGGCAAACAAGTTACCAGTAGGTTCAGTAGATTCTCAGAAAACAAATGAGACCCAGCATTCATGATATGCACGCTCTTAAGGCTGTGCAATTGGGCAATTAGTTGAATTAGTTGAAAGGGATGTGTTCAAAAAAATAGCAGTGTGGCATTCAATCACTGAGGTCATCAATTTTGTGAAGAAACAGGTGTGAATCAGGTGGCCCCTATTTAAGGATGAAGCCAACACTTGTTGAACATGCATTTGAAAGCTGAGGAAAATGGGTCGTTCAAGACATTGTTCAGAAGAACAGCGTACTTTGATTAAAAAGTTGATTAGAGAGGGGACAACCTATAAAGAGGTGCAAAAAATGATAGGCTGTTCAGCTAAAATGATCTCCAATGCCTTAAAATGGAGAGCAAAACCAGAGAGACGTGGAAGAAAACGGAAGACAACCATCAAAATGGATAGAAGAATAACCAGAATGGCAAAGGCTCAGCCAATGATCACCTCCAGGATGATCAAAGACAGTCTGGAGTTACCTGTAAGTACTGTGACAGTTAGAAGACGTCTGTGTGAAGCGAATCTATTTTCAAGAATCCCCCGCAAAGTCCCTCTGTTAAAAAAAAGGCATGTGCAGAAGAGGTTACAATTTGCCAAAGAACACATCAACTGGCCTAAAGAGAAATGGAGGAACATTTTGTGGACTGATGAGAGTAAAATTGTTCTTTTTGGGTCCAAGGGCCACAGGCAGTTTGTGAGACGACCCCCAAACTCTGAATTCAAGCCACAGTACACAGTGAAGACAGTGAAGTATGGAGGTGCAAGCATCATGATATGGGCATGTTTCTCCTACTATGGTGTTGGGCCTATTCATCGCATACCAGGGATCATGGATCAGTTTGCATATGTTAAAATACTTGAAGAGGTCATGTTGCCCTATGCTGAAGAGGACATGCCCTTGAAATGGTTGTTTCAACAAGACAATGACCCAAAACACACTAGTAAACGGGCAAAGTCTTGGTTCCAAACCAACAAAATTAATGTTATGGAGTGGCCAGCCCAATCTCCAGACCTTAATCCAATTGAGAACTTGTGGGGTGATATCAAAAAATATCGTTTCTGAAGCAAAACCAAGAAATGTGAATGAATTGTGGAATGTTGTTAAAGAATCATGGAGTGGAATAACAGCTGAGAGGTGCCACAAGTTGGTTGACTCCATGCCACACAGATGTCAAGCAGTTTTAAAAAACTGTGGTCATACAACTAAATATTAGTTTAGTGATTCACAGGATTGCTAAATCCCAGAAAAAAAAAATGTTTGTACAAAATAGTTTTGAGTTTGTACAGTCAAAGGTAGACACTGCTATTTTTTTGAACACACCCCTTTCAAGTTATTGCCCAATTGCACAGCCTTAAGAGCGTGCATATCATGAATGCTGGGTCTTGTTTGTTTTCTGACAATCTACTGAACCTACTGGTAACTTGTTTGCCACGTAGCAATAAAAAATATACTAAAAACCTTGATTATTCTGGTTAGTCACATTGTACTGCTATTATTTTGAACAATACTGTATATTCATATGCCATATATTCCAAAACATAGGCTAGAATCTGTGATTACTAAGTACAGTGAATATCTATAAATAAATAAATAAATAAATAAATATATATATATATATATATATATATATATATATATATACACACACACACACACACACACACACATACATACATACAATGGAAAAAAAGAGTTAAATATATACAAAATGGAAGAAAGAGTTAAAACCGAACACCATCTTGCTGCTCAAACTGTGTATAGAACAATTACAAATATTTATTTGCTCCTTTTCTATTTTGAATTGACTTGTACTTTTACTTTCAATACTTAAGTTTACTGTTTCAAAATAAATATAGTACAATAAATGTCTCATACTTTAACATACACATACTTGGGTGTACATTTTCCACATATATGAACCACATATTTTCACATTTTCTATTAAAAATAAACTGTAGACACTTTTTTTTTCTTTTTTTTTTAAATATATATTTCCCTAGCAACAAGATAGCAAAAGCATCTTGACTTGACCACACAGCACATAGTGATAGTTTTCATAACAGTCAGTTGCACAGTATCATCTCACCATCTTGGAAAGCAGAATCTGTCATAACCGTTGGCTTCTGTGAGAATAACAGTGTGCATTTGAATGGATTGATAGGGAAAAGACTGTATGTGTGAAGAAACACACACACACACACATACACATGGTTTGAACACCAATTTTAGTCTCTCTATAAAATAAGTTATTAATACAGTAACAAGTAAATTTGTTGTGTTAATGATTTATATTTTACATGCGCCTGCAGTGATCTCAGTGTGGCCGGTTCTGAACCTGTAGCACTAAACAAGCAAATAAAAATGTGTTTGTGTGTGTGTGTGTGTGTCTGTAATGAATTTTAGATTAATTCTTATTTAAATTAATTAAGATAGATGTGTCATGTTTTTTTATTATTATTTATTATTACTTTATCCCCAATTACAGTTCTGTTTAACATAATTATTATATTACAAACACATTCTAAACTATTTTGTAGTCTTGTGTACAAGCTGATGCCTGAAATGTTTCTCTGCAGATTTTAAGACCACAATGTTCTTTATAATGCTGACTTCATGTCTCATGTCTTTTTTTTTTTGTTTATTTTTTTTTTTTTTGCATCTCCTGTAGTATAGCACGCAGCATTCTTTCTAGTTTATCTGATACCACAGACAGACTCCAGTCTGTGATACTGATAAACATTAAAAACAGCCAGACGAACTGGCAATCTGAAGTACAGTCTTGTATGTCAACTGTAACAGAATCATTTTATATCAATAATATCAAAGAATGAAATAATATTAGCAACAGATGAAGCAAAGATATCAATCAGATATCAAGTGCCTTTCTCGTATATGCATATCAGTTCAGTAAGTGCATGAAATCCGATCCCCCTCAAATAGTTTATTTGCTCAATTGCTTCATATGCTCATTCTCTCGTTCATTTATTTGTTCATTCTTTATGTCATTGGTGCAGATGCAGCACTCACACTAAGCTTGTTCTGTGTAGAGAGGTTGATGGTGAGGCCATGCGTCTAACTTAAGCTTTATTTATAGTTTCTCTGCACCAGTGCTGTCTATTGATTCTTGCAAGGAACAATTAAATGCATCTAGGGATAAAATGCTTTAAGTAGATGTGTAAAGTGTAACATGATACTGATCAATTATATGTTTTTCCATGTCTTTAACAATGTTTAATAATGGCTTTCCATTAATATTATTTACCAAAGCTGATCTGAATGTCAGAGGGAAAAAAGAATTTTGTGTATGTTTGTTCATTAATGGGGAATAATGACACAAAGAAACCGAGTTTCGATTCATATATTATTTCCACCTGTCTTTTATAAAAGTGTGTGTACATATTCATTGTGGTTCAGTTGAAAGCAATTAATTGGCAGCATTAAGGGAAAGAGTGCTGTCCAGTTTTTGGGGGCCAAAATATTTAGCTAAGACTGATTGATCCAGAACCAGAGGCCACCATAGTACTTCTTTTTCCCAAATACACTCATACGCACCCACAGTCGACTGATTCTTATATAATCTCCTCCACCCCTGCAAAAGAATAGCAAAGTTGCCATGGAAACAGTACACGCATCTTTTGGATTTCTACCAGTGATCTAAAGAATTCAGAATAAAACAGGAAATCTATAATTAGCTTGCTAATGAGAAGGCCAGAATGAGAGAGTAGCCTGAGTAGATGGCATACAGCATTCTATATAATAAACCTCCTGAATTTAGTTTGTACATTTATGATTATGATAAGCAAAAGTGGGTGACTTTTTGCATCTGACCGTTTTCCACTTCTTTCCTCTGTGTGTCTGTATTGGGTGTGCGCAGACAGTAACTTCCTGCTGGGCAATGCTCAGGGGAGTCGCGGGTACCCCATCGTGTACTGTTCGGATGGGTTCTGCGAGCTCACCGGGTTTGCACGGACAGAGGTAATGAAGAAGACATGCACATGCCAGTTCCTGCATGGACAGGAAACAAGCGAGAGAGTCACTCAGCAGGTGGACAAAACCCTGGAAGGACAGAGAGAGTTCCAGACCGAGGTCCGCTACTACAGGAAGAACGGTAACGATAACTATCTTCTGCAGGACTTCATCAAATGAGAAGTATAACAGTTTGGAATAATTATGTTTTTGAAAGAAGTCTCTGATGTTTACCGTTTTTCTTTATCATTTTAAAATGTAATGAATGAATTTTCAGCATCATTACTCCAGTCTTCAGTGCCACATGATGCTCCAGAAATCTGATGATTTGCTGCTCAAGAAACATTTCTTATATTTAACAATGCCGAAAAAAGTTGTGCTGCTTAATCATTTTGTGGAATTTTCTTTGATGAAACTGAAGGTTAAAAAAGAACAGAATTAGTTTGGAATAGAAATCCTTTGTAACATGATAAATGTCTTTACTGTTATTTTTTTTGATCAATTGAATGCATCTTTGCTGAATAAAAGTTTCAATTATTTTTCTTTTTTTTACCCTAAACTTTTGAATGAGAGTGTATCACAGTTTTTAACACTGTTTACAGCAATGATAATAAAAAAAATGTTTCTTCATTTCTAAAGGACACTGAAGAATGAATAAATAACATTTGAAAATATATTTGAATGGAAAACTTTTCTTTTAAATTGTAGATATATTTTACATTATTACAGTTTTTTTACTGTATTTTTGATTAAATAAAGGCAGCATTGGTGAGCATAAGCAAAACAAATCTTTACTCCAAACTTCAGACCAGTAGTGTACATTTGTTCTCTGTAGCCGCATATCTGGAGCTCTAATCATTTTTCTTCTGTGAACCCAGGTACTGCCTTCTGGTGTCTGCTGGACATCGTCCCTATTAAAAATGAGAAGGGAGAAGTGGTTCTGTTTCTCTTATCCTTCAAAAACATCACTGACTCGTATGGCAAATCACATCCCGGCTCCACCACAGAAGGTAACGGACTGGCAGTGAGCCTGTTTGATCCGAATAACAGTTGATCTTATTTACTCGCTGTGTGTTTTTCTGTTGTGTCAGAGGATGGTACTCACAACAGGAAGTCCGGTCGAACTCATCTGAGTCAAGCTCGTGAGCGTGGCCGCAGCGTCCTGTACCACCTGACCTGTCAGTTCACCAATAGGAGCAGAAGGAAGCTGCCAAATGTAAGTAGATGTGAAAACCACAATCTTTCTCACCCACCTTACTCACTCAATTAATGACAAATTACTGAGTGCACCTCTTAAATATGTTTGATTAGCAACATAAAAAATGTCACTTACCCTGTCAACAATAGTTCTAACCATAAACCTTCTAAAATCGTGTTTAATATATGATGACAAACTTAAACTAAAAACAAAGAAATAAACTTGAAATGTATTCTCGGAAATAAAAAATACTAATCATACACAATTTTGCTTAACATTCTCATGCAATTCAATTGATCTTCCATTTGAAGTATTTTTTTCCTGGAAAATGGATGAGAATACTGGTAAAGAAAATGCTTTTTTTTTTTTTTTTTTTTTGTGCAGCATATAAAGATGAGATTCTTGTTCTCTGACATTATGTTCTGAAATGACTGACCTTACAAACTGTTGACACTTTTAAAGAGTAAATGTCCTCGTGCTTCCGGCTAACAAGATGAAACCGAGGTCTGCTGTCGCTGTTAAATTGAAAAGGTCAGCCTCATGTGTTGATATCTTGCAGAATATTCAGTATTTACATCCAGCTGACGATACTTACTTTCATAAATAAATATACCAGACACCAGCCCAGACAATCAATTCCCCACGCTTGGAAAAGAACACACAGTTCCCAAAATCCAACTCACTGAACACTTACATTGTGATGCAAATGCCTTTTTTATTAATTATATGTGAACAACTGGCTTCGCATAAGAAATCCCATCTATTGAACTTTTAGTGATGAAGAGATGACTCACAGCTTCATGGAAGCTACAAAAAATCAAACATGTCCATCAAAGAATAAGAAGATTGTGGATTGTTAAAATCCAAAGATAAGATCCAAAGATACTCTATGTCTATTTCACTCAACATAGTAATAAGTTATAAGGTGCTGTCTGTGAGTTTGCAGTCTGTATTGAATGTGACCCAATAGAAAGAATAATGGCAAGAAATATCTTTATTTGAATGTCCTTGCGAACTGCAAGCAAAAATAAACACAAAAACGAACAACTCTTAAAAGCTGATTCTTTTATTGAATAGTTCAAAAATCTGATTTGAATAACCATGAAATACTGCCATGCATGACTTATAGTTTTAGCAGAGGAATAAAAGTGAAATATACTCAAATTAACCGAGAGCTTGTGAATCAGAAACAGGGAACTGAGGACTTTCTCTCTTGTGCTGACGTACAATTAAGAGTTGCCCTGGCATTTCACAGAAAATGTTAAATGTTCCTGCTGTGTGTCATTATGAGCCGTACCTGCACCTTTTCTGAATGTCTTAGTCTGTTCAGATATTCTTTCTGAATGCAGCAGCTGTGGAGAATAAATGAACAATTATTTCTGCTGCATTCAGAAAGCAATAACACAATTTAGGCCTTTTGCTCTGTTGCAAATGCCTTTCCATATCTTCATGGCAAATGACTGAATCCGCCTTTAGCTTTTTTGCACTCACAGACATGAAACATCAAGCGCAGCCTTCTAAGAACAGCCATGTTTGATATCACCATGTTTATAAGGCACAAATTACTATTTAATGAGAAATATACATCATTTCCGCGAAGATGGGAGTCTGTGGGATTTGCTTTGGAGACTTAGTTTGTTTATTCCTTCTGTGAATATCTTAATTTTTAATGTTGAAATAACTTTATCTAATGCATATGCCTGTTAGAAACTTGAGCAGTTCAAAAGCAGAAGTTCAGTTTTTTAGCAGAAGGTCAATCTGTAGACCACGGATCTGGTGGACCACTTCTGTTCATCAAAACCAAATGTTTTTAAAGGTTACTGGTTCATGCTTATTGTAGAAAGAAACCATTTCTAATAGGTTACTATTCTTTTTCTTTTTAATGAGGTGACGGCGCATGCACATCTCACATTTGGGCATGCTGGGTCGCCAGTTAATTTAAAAACTCCAATAACACGGGCACGGCGTGGCCCACATTCACTCAAAAGACATGGTGAAGAATATTTGGATCGGCCGTGATTAAAGTCAGAATACTAGAGGCTAAAAGGCTGAATTACTGAGATGAAATTGAATGCGGCTTTTATGATTTATAACAGCAGTCAAATCAACAACTGCTGAGAAATCATTTGCTCGCACATAAAAAAAGAGAATTGCTTCCACTTAAGAGGCTCTTAGTAAAAATGTCATTTACAGATTATATCCTAGTTTTTTTTTTCCTGAATTGTGTAAGGTTTTTAATTCAAATACATTTTGAAATATGTTTGTTGGTGTAGAAAATAGAAATAAAAAGACATTTCTTTTCATGTTCTTCGCAGCATGTTTTTTCACAGCCAACTCTCCCGGAATACAAGGTGGCATCGGTGCAGAAGTCCCGCTTCATTTTGCTTCATTACAGTGTGTGCAAAGCATTGTGGGACTGGTTGATCCTCCTTGCGACATTTTACGTGGCTGTCACCGTCCCGTACAACGTCTGCTTCTCCATCCCTGACGACCCGGACTGTGACTCCACCTCCAGAACCACCCTTGTCAGCGACATAGCCGTGGAGATGCTCTTCATCCTCGGTGTGTGATGTGTTTTTGGGAGAAATTGTAGCCTACATTTTGGGTTTATTTGCACCTCTGTTCTATTTTTAAACAGTGTTAACATCTGACATCTGCAGGGCTCAGAGCTGCTTTCACCTTAAACATGTTAACCAAATGACAATCACACCCTCATCCCCAAATGAGACCATCTTTCAAATCCACACTCCCCATATGCACAAAGCAAAAAACTAAATGTCTATTCATTTAAAAAAATAACAATAATACCGAAGCCCCACTGTGACCTGAAGCCAGTGGTAATGTAATTAACCTCATGGACACAGATGTGGTAAAATAACTGGTTGATGGGACTAAATGTTACACGGAATAAGGATCTGCACAGAACAGCATTTACGAGGCTTCATCACTCTCATTAGCATGTTTTTAATATTTATGCATTCACTGTCAATATTTGTGTTTGATTGAAGTGGTGCTGCTTATGAACTCATGAGTGCTCTTGAGAGAAATAGTATTAGATTTTTGATTGCTGTAAACAAATCATTTTTCTAAATTCGCTTGTTTTTTGCGTTCATTTGTTTCCCAAGATATCATTCTGAATTTCCGAACCACGTACGTTGGGCCTGCGGGTCAGGTGGTTTATGATGCTCGCTCGATCTGTTTACACTACTGCACCACCTGGTTCGTCCTGGACCTCATCGCTGCTCTGCCCTTTGACCTGCTCTATTTATTCAACATCTCAGTGGTGAGAATTCATATGAAACCTTTAGAGCTGCAGTCCGTAACTTTTTTGTGTTTAAAATGTTCAAAATTCCTATAATATCCATTTTCAAAACAGTGTTTTTGACCTGTCCTGAATCTTAATGGTTATCCTCATTTTCTTAGTGTAAAGCTATGCCAATTGTGTGTGTATGTGTGTGTTTTGATAGACTTCCCTCGTGCACTTGTTGAAGACCGTGCGTTTGCTGCGTCTCCTGCGCTTGCTGCAGAAGCTGGATGGTTATTCTCAGTACAGTGCTGTGGTCCTGACACTGCTAATGTCTGTATTTGCCCTGCTGGCACACTGGTTGGCCTGTGTTTGGTACGTCATTGGACGCAAAGAGCTTGCCAGCAATGACCCCCTGACCTGGGACATCGGTGAGGGGTCTCTGTGTGTGCCAGATGCCAGTTAAATACACTACCATACCAATGTCCAGAGCTCAGTAAGATTTTTTTTATTTTATTGAAAGAAGAGTCTTATGTTCTCTAGGCTGCTTTTATTTGATAACAAATTGCAATAAAATTGTAATATTGTCAAATATTATGACAGTTTAGAATAACTGCTTTCTACATTCTTAATGGTAAAGCTGAATTTTCAGCATCAGTACTCCAGTCTTCAGTGTCAAATGATCCTGAATGCTTATTTGATGCTCAAGAATCTTTTGGATGGTAGTGTATATAAACTGATAGCTTCTCTTTTAGATTTTTTAAGTCAATATGAAGTTGATGTTTCAATCTCCAATTTTTTTTCTTTCTGTTTCCACTCTTCCTGTCCTCTGTAGGTTGGCTACAGGAGTTGGGCAAGCGTCTGGAGACTCCTTACACGAACGGTACAGTTGGCGGCCCATCTTTGCGCAGCGCCTACATCGCTTCGCTCTACTTCACATTGAGCAGTCTGACTAGCGTTGGGTTTGGAAACGTCTGTGCCAACACAGACGCTGAGAAGATCTTCTCCATCTGTACCATGCTTATCGGGGGTGTGTTCACCAGTGTGTTTCAGGCCTAATGTATAATTAGCTTGTTTGTAGGTCAAGAGAGCCTTATTTTGGTATCCATATAGTTTCATTCCAGAAAGTTTGGTATCTAATTTAAGATGTAGAACATATTGTTTACTGAGATGATTCAGACAGTCAATTATTCAAGACTCTCTTGCTATCTCCCATTCTTTCTTACAGCCCTGATGCACGCCGTTGTGTTTGGAAACGTGACAGCCATCATCCAGCGCATGTACTCCCGCCGTTCGCTCTACCACACACGCATGAAGGATCTGAAGGACTTCATCCGTGTGCATCGCCTGCCCCAGCAGCTGAAGCAGCGCATGCTGGAGTACTTCCAGACCACTTGGTCTGTCAACAATGGCATTAACGCCAATGAGGTGAGACCCCACAAACCATGCCATGTGGAGCATATGACTACAATGTTTACATGGTGCCAGTTTAATTCACTTGCTTTATCTTCAACATTTAATCGAGTGGAAGCTCAGCTCAGCTCTTTGTTTTTAAATAAAGCGTTTTGGAATAAAATGTTCTATTCTACACATTTCAGTACAGAACACTATTTAAAACCCCAATTAATTATTTTTTTTTCAACCGTGCAAAAGCCCATACTAGTATCATCAGATGGAGAACAATTCATGAGCGTCGATCTGGGTCACATCTACTTTCAATGGGCTAATTAATTATAGCTTTCGGAGGCTTACACTAATGCTGAAAACTGTCATTGTTATATCAGTGCTAATTGTATTGCCCACAGTGAAAAGACCTATATCTAATTAAAACAGAAACAAGAAGATCGTGGGTGCAGTGTTGAGGAAGTTACTTTAAAACTGTAAAAAGTTATTAGCTACTATTTTAAAAGTAGTTAAACTAAAGTAAATCTATTCTTTTAAAATCCCTTAGCTATAGTGCACTAACAAAAAGAAGTGATAGATAGATAGATAGATAGATAGATAGATAGATAGATAGATAGATAGATAGATAGATAGATAGATAGATAGATAGATAGATAGATAGATAGATAGATAGATAGATAGATAGATAGTAGGGGTGTAACGGTTCACAAAATTCACGGTTCGGTTCGATACGATACACTGATGTCACAGTTCGGTTAAGTACGGTTCGGTTCGGTTCGATACGTTTTAGATACAGCAAAATGTAAAAACATCTCAACTTTTCAGAATGCCGCAAGCGCACCACGGGTCATGTGACAAGAACTAACCAATCAGCTTCATCCTTTCCCATAACAACATTGAAAGCTCAGCCAAGATGAAGGAACAGCTGATCATAGTTGTATATGGATTGCAATTTTGAAATAAATTTAGTAGCAGAGCTACTGCAAGCGATTTTTAGAGCTGCAAATCCATTTATCCTTTCCTGAAATTTCCGCGTCTTCATGGAGAGAGCACGTCATTGTTGCTTAGCAAAGGCAGACCCCTCAGGGGCGCAACTGCCCGAGCGCTTTGGAAAGGAGGAGAAAGACGCGCCTAGCGTTTTTAGGCGCGATATGTGAACGGCCCCAAAGGCGCTCGCTCACTCAGCACACGCTGAAGGCTCATTGCAAAATGTCTAATGCATTTAACAGACCAGAAATAGAAGATCCTCCAATAACCAACAGGTCTGGTGTTTGGGTGCACTTTGGATTCCCTGTAAACTATCATCATCTTTTCCCAGATACTGACACAATAAGGTGATGTCGGCTTAAATGAGTTGACATGTTTCAAGTATTCCCGCTGGTGTTTTTTTTTTTTTTTTTGTATTCCCGCTGGTGTAGCAGATGCGACATACCGTTGTTTTTTTATCCACCACTCTCTTGCCATCACCATTATAGCTTAAAGGGAATCCAAAGTGCACCCAAACACCAGACCTGTTGGTTATTGGAAGATCTACTATTTCTGGTCTGTTAAACGCATTGGCCATTTTGCAACGAGCCTTCAGCGCGTACTGAGTGAGCGAGCGAGCGCAGCTGACTGATTAGCCTAACATAAACACATAAGTTGGTGTTTTTTTCTTCTTCGGGAGTGTCAGGGGCGTTGCCTGTTACGTCGTTTGGGTTATTGGGCTACCTTGTTGAACGCATATCATTATATATATATATATATATATATTTTTTTTTTCAAATATAATTAATTAGTCCAACGAACCGTTCGGTATACATAATGCGTACCGCGTACCGAAACGAAAGCCTCGTACCGAACGGTTCAATACGAATACAGGTATCGTTACACCCCTAATAGATAGATAGATAGAAGTACAAAAAGTACAAAAAACACAGGGATTTAAAAGAATCTGTGAATCTTTTTTTCAAACTGATTTAAATGAACAACTTAGTGACTAATAATGAACCTGACATTTCCAGTGCAAAACATGATGGAGGACAAGTTTTGTGTGCGTAAAGCAATATAAGGGAAAAAGTAGTATGTTGCTGTAAAAGCTACATTATCAGCTGCATTCACACCACTAAAAATGAAGTTTTGAGTTTATGAGTTTAGTTAGTAGCACTGCTACTTTTAGTAAGTTACTCCCCAGCACTGTGTATGTGTGGGAAGAAAAAAACTGAAGTGTGGCCTAGCTCATTTACACTCTGATCTGACATGCTACTAATTTATACAGTGATTGAAAAAACAAAACAAAAAACAATGCAAACAGACACAGGAGTGCCCTTCAGACATCTAGTTGCATTGCATCCTGTTGAGATCATATTGAACGACGGATTCTGATCTCTAACAGAGATAACTTCATCTTATACATGAGTGAAAGAGTATGGCTGTTTTAATGATTATGATGGTCAGAGTTGGGTATAATGCGTTACATGCATTACTGTTATCTAATTACATTTCCTGGTAATGCAGTAAAGTAATGTGTTACATTTTAAGTGTATGTAATATGATTACAGTTAATTTTTACAACATATATATTTTACAAAACCAAGAAAAAAAGAAAAAAAAAAAAAAATATATATATATATATATATATATATATATATATATATATATATATATATATATATATATAATCATATTACATACACTTAAAATGTAACACATTACTTTACTGCATTACCAGGAAATGTAATTAGATAACAGTAATGCATGTAACGCATTATACCCAACTCTGACCATCATAATCATGAATATTAATAATATAATATATATAAATATAATAAATAATATTTGTATTTTTTGCAGTCAATATTGATGACAGAACTATGAATTTCTCTTTGTAGTGTATTTTTTAGGTTTGATAACTTGAAAGGTAAAGTAAACTTGAGAGTAAAGTAATTAGTAATCTGATTATTTTTTAAATGCAGTAATCAGTAATGTAATCAAATTATAATTTTAAATAAGTAATTAGAAATAAAGTGAATTACTTTTTTTGAGTAACTTACCCATTATGATGGTTTTGGTTTTACAACTGTAAACACAGGCTTTTCAGAAAGCTTAGCTGACTTGTTTCCCTGCCCTGTCAGGAAGTGACTTTGCAGGCAGTGTTTGCGCACCAAGGTAAATCCCAAAACTGATTTCAGACAGAAATCTAAGTCAGCATAATAATTTAATGACACACAACAAAACAGAGAGAACTTGATTAGTGAATATTAAATTACAATTCACATTTCTTGCAAAGAAATGAAGTGAAAACTAAAATGGGCAAAAATGTACTGTATATGTAGCCTACACTCCAACTGACAACCAACCACAGCTTTTAGATGTCATCTTTGTTTTTTTATCTTAAGACACAGCCATGATCTGTACATCACCCCATGGCATTGTGGGTAATGTCCATCTTTCTCCCTGTCCGTTAGCTCTTACATGACTTCCCAGACGAGCTGCGTGCAGACATCGCCATGCACCTGAACAAAGACATTCTGCAGCTGCCGCTCTTCTCCTCCGCCAGTCGGGGTTGCCTGCGTTCACTATCCTTGCACATTAAGACTTCGTTCTGTGCACCTGGAGAGTACCTCATTCGACATGGAGATGCCCTGCATGCTCAACACTTCGTCTGCTCGGGGTCTTTAGAGGTCCTCAAGGACGGCATGGTGCTTGCCATACTGGGTATGTTAAGTAAACAGTTTAGACAAATGTCTACATAGTAAAGGAGGTTAAAGGGTGTTTCCACAACAGTCAGCAAGTGAGTCGACTTGCCTGAAAGGATCGCATCTTGTAACACAAATCCAGCCAGTTTCCTGCAGGCACTGGTTTCAGTCCATATAGATCTCAACAAATCAATATTTTAAAACAGTTCACAGAGCTGGGTAGTAACTGATTACATCCAATCTGGATTAAGTAATTAGATTACACAAATCCAAAAATACTCATAATGAGACTTTGTTGATTTTCCCTAATTCCTCTTTTTTGAATATACATTTGGAAAGTTTTCCAGTGTTGTGGACATTCACACAAAAACCAGTCACTAGTCAGATGACTGTAATTACACCTTAAAAAACTCAGCATTTCAACATTGAATCTACAACTGATGAACACATAAATATTTATTTGAATTATCACTCAGTAGGTTATTTAAAAATGTATTACTATGTCTTTTGAAGGCTTTTGTTTTGTAAACTCATTAAAATACATGTTAACTTGAAGCCCCCCTGACATTTTAAGGTAATAGGTTAATAATTAAGTATCACACTACATATTCATTCTCTGATGTTATCTAATGGTCATATGACATGCAGGTAAACAATATATTTCATTTTTTAGTAAGTGTTTTATTTTGTTTTATTGTTGTTATTTCAAATTATTTATTTTAATTTAAAATTTTTGTGATTTAATGCAATATTAGCTTTTTATTAAATACACAAAACCCCTGCAGTTCCTTCACCAATCACAGTTTGGGAAACCTTGATGTAATGTAATTTTTAGTGCACTTCAACGGAATATATTTTATTTTTCTTTGCATTTTTATATCACTATATGGTACAGGATTATCCTATTTAAATCAGTGTGATAAAACAGATAAATCAAGTCATCTGGAATCAATAACGGATTATAATTTTCAAGTTATATACCCAGCTCTGACAATTAAATGTTAGAGCCAGCTGTTGTTGCTGATGCAGCTGTTTTCAGCTCAAACCAAAAAAAGAAGCACCTGGCAGTCAGACTGATAGATTGATAGATAATTAATTAAAGTGATAAGCTCGGTTTTGCAAGTTTTTTTAATTTATCTTAGTACAGTTTACTCAAACAACAGCTTGACTCGCCTGTACTAAAGGTGTGTTCAAGCCATGTTAAAATTACTTTAATTTCGAGATTTTAACATGTTAAAATCGTTCGTTTCCTCATACAACTTCTTTTAACAATCAACAATCGTCTTTTCTGAGAGCTTCTACATGACATCTGGACCACCTGATCACTGCTGTTTCGTTTAGGCATTGATAGTGGTTAGTGAATGATCCTATAGAAATGCATAATCCCAGTCCAAGGACATGAACAGCTCCAAATAGAAAGTCACCTGTTTTCATCTTGAGGCTATGGCATGAATGCAACATAACATGTTTGTCTGGTGTACAGGTAAGGGAGACCTGATTGGCGCTGACCTGCCTGGTAAGGATCAGGTGATCAAAGCTAATGCAGATGTAAAGGCTCTGACCTACTGTGATCTACAGTACATCAGTGTCAGAGCGCTGCAGGACGTTCTGGAGCTCTACCCAGAATATGTCAGCCGCTTTAATGAGGACATACACCACAACCTCACCTACAACCTCAGAGAGGTAAAGTGCCTCACACAGTACACACACAATAGAAACTGAGACTATTTCATTATTTGAATAATGGTCAATAAAATAGTGTGTGTGTGTGTGTGTGTGTGTGTGTGTATATATATATATTATTCAAATAATTTACATGTGCAAATTACATATTTAATACCTGTTTGTTTTGGGGCGTACTGTTGCAATAGACAATCCCGTATAATTAATTTCAATAGTTTTTTTTTAACATATGTGTTCAGTACGTACAGTATTGTCCAAAGGTTTAGGGGCAGTACGATTTTTTATACTGCTGAAAGAAGTCTCTTCTGCTCCCAAGGCTGCATTTATGTGAGATCCAAAATACAGTAGAAATTGTGATATTTTCAAATATGAATAGTATTTAAAATAACTGTTTTCTATTTGAATATATTTGAAAATTAAATTTATTCCTGTGATAACTGAATTTATTAGAAGCCATTCAGTGTTTAATTTTTAGCTATTACCATTACACTGATTTGGGGCTCAAGAAATTTTTAATCTGTAAAATTTTAATATATGTGTGAAAACTATTATGTATTTTGTTTCGATTTTTTTATAATTAGAAATTCCTTCTGACATGATAATTCAATCTCAATCATTACGTCATGCCCATTCATTTATTTTAGTAGCAACCTAATAAGCAGAAACATTATGGTACTCAGGAGTTTCATTTATCTCAACAGGGCCAAGCCAGATTCTCTCACTCAACTCAACTCCCACAGGTAACAAGCAGATTTATCACACACTTTTTTTTTCATTATTTTTAACCTTTCCATTCACACTCTCATGCTTGCACACTTGCACCGCCATACCCATACTTATCAAAAGGCCACCTTACATAAGCTCCCGATTGTTAGTGTCACTCTGAACTGCAGATGTGTGTGTGCGACATCAGAGTTGGCAGACAGCAACTCCTCTGGATCTGCCTGAATCAGATGAATTAACAATCTGTTTGTGGCACTGACCCTCTGTTTCATTGCTGTGCCAACTGTCTTAATGATCAGAACAGCTACACACACACACACACACACAAACCAAAGTAGGCATACAGAGTCACACACACAGAAGCTCATAAGAACATGGTGACATGCACAAAACAGTGACTCATAAATAATTTTGAGTGTTCTTTTGCAAAAGCAAAGAGCATGAAACCCCACACTGAGAAAAGTGAGTGGTTCATAAAAATAATTTCCATAGCTTTTCTGAGTTCAGTTGAGCTATTTAATCATTTTAAGTAAATCATTTGAGATAAATACATTTTAGATGTTAGGTTGCCATGACTTACAGTTTGCCATCATTGTAACAATTATCTATTAAGATATGATAGCTCTCGGATGAGACATTAAACCGAGATCCTGACTCTCTGTGGTCATTAAAAACCCTCAGCATCCTGGCCTCTGACCATCATGACCTCCTAACAATCCCTGTATCCACTGATTGGCTTGATCACTCAGTCTCCTCTCCACCAGTAAGCTGGTGTGTGTGGTGGGCTTCTGGCGCACTATGGCTGCCGTCGCCTCATCCAGGTGGATGCTGTAACGATCGCGATCCAGATAAACACAGGGAGAGAGAGAGATCCAATAGCAGGTATGTTTTAATGGGGTAATCCAAAACGTAATCCAAAACAAGCCAAGGTCAAAACCAGAAAGCAGTCCAAAAACCAAACAAACAAAGGAAGGAAGGAACAGGAAAGGGAACTTAGAAAACGAGGGGTCTCAGAGGACGAGAAGACAATGAAGAATCTCGGAGGACGAGAAGACTTGGATACGAAAGGAAAGGACTCCATACAGACAACAGGAAAAGACTGGTAAATATAGGGAGGCTAACGACAATTAAGTGAAGGCACCTGGTGCAATTAGCAGGAGTGCAATTACTGTGATGAAAGGACAAGACTAGTGGAATTCAGATGCTGCACACTGGTGGTGGATGAGGAGATACCCCCTGACTAAGTAAAGTGCTTTGAGTGCCCAGAAAGTGCTATATAAATGTAAGGAATTCTAATGACAAGAGATCTGTGCAAATTGTTCAGTGTAATATTCTCCAGTTTTCTTAAACTGTTTTCTATTTTAATGTTGTATTAAACTGTAATTTATTAATGTGATGTCAAAGCTGAATCTGCATCATTACTTCAGTCTTCAGTGTCACATGATCCTTCAGAAATCATTCTGATATACTGATTGCTGAAAATAGTTGGGCTTATTAATATGATAACCAGTGAAAAAAGTTGCATTACCGCTACCTACTGATCTGGAGTGTGGAATGTGCATAGATTTGGAATAAAGAAACTAGATTCTATCTATTGTTCCTGTGTTTTTCAGGTATTTAAATATTTCATGCACTCATGATTGCCTTGACCCATTTCATAATAATACTTTTAAAGAAATATTATCAGCTCCCAGCCATCCTATTTCTTGAATTATTTGAAATCTCTCCCGATCATATGCAGAACACTCAAAAAGAATATGCTTCACTGTTTCTAATTCTCCATATTTATCACACTTTACTGATTCATGCTAACCTATTTTATGAAGACTATAGTTTAATGCTGTATGTACAATTCTTTATCTTCAAATGATAAAATCTTTCTTTCTATTTCCATATCTTTTCCTCTCATTTCCAACACACTTCTGAATCTGGAAAAGATGTCTTTGTTTAGACTCACTATTCCATAGTGTTTGCCATTTCTTACTTACTTCAATTGATATCACTCTCTTGAACTCAGCTTTACTTATAGTTAAATTAATTTCTATTTTTGGATGATTTAATGCTTTCTTTGCTAGCAAGTCTACTACTGTACCTCACTTTCCATCCACAGCCACATGTGCAGACACCCAGAGGAATTGTAACATTGTATCTCCAGCAGCTTAAACCAAGAAAAGAGTAATGGTGGACTGCTGCTTCTCACATACCGCCGGAGTCAAGAGCATCAAAAATCGCTCTGGCCACTCTGCTCACAACGCTGCAAAAAGATTTGTGAGCGATCTGACGCTCTGATGTAGATTGAATGCTTATCTTGTATTTAAAGTGGCCACAAAGCAATCAAGCTTGTTGATCTTGTGCAGACTAACCACAATAAGAGTAATGTTATAAGTTAACCTCATTAAATATTGTTGTGGACGAAGTTTTAATGTCCTTTACCTAATAATGTATAAAGCACTGTAAAAATACTCTGATGCAAGTAAAAGTCCTGCATTGAAAATGTTACTTAAGTAAATATAATCAAGTATAAACATTACTTAATGTAAGTATAATCAAGGAAATTTGTTTAAAAGTAAACTGGGACTACTGTAGCCTACTATTATAAATTATATCATTAGATTATTATTCCTATATCATTAATGCACATCAGCAACTCACCAGGAACATGAACAATCTCAGACACCTTGGTCCACGTATAATTTTTATTTTATTTTTTAAATCCCTGTACGCAAACAGGAACACATCATAGATTATTGCAAACGGCAAAAGCAATAATCAACCTGTCCTCTATTTTGCTTGATGTGGTCAGAGCTGCGTTATCTGGAATCCTCTCAAGCGGTGGACTTCTACGTTCTGCCCAACCGCGTCAGAGCTCGTTACCATAGAGTTGCCCTGATTTCAACTCTCCACGACGCTCTCAACAGCCAAGTCGTGCCGCTCCTCGACGCTGGCTCATATTGAAAATGAATGACTTCCGGCCACTTTGACGCACTCGACGCTGGCGGTGTGAACACACAGTTAGGGTGGGGTCTATGCTAATAGAGCAGAGAGTGTCACAAATGGGCGGGACTTTCCCTAGTATGACATGTTAATTGGGAGAAATCTGCAACTGCTAGTTTAGAGACTGTTTATGATTTTTTATGATTATAAAAAAATGAGTGGGTGGATTTTTACCATTATAGGCTGGTTGTTTTGACACACTGTGGCCATACAACTGTGTTCAAACATGATTTTTGCATAATAGGTTACCTTTAATACTTCAATAATTAATAATGTGTAAATAATATTTCTACAGTGTAGTAGTATCCAAGAAGCAGTATTTGTTTTTTGCACACAAATTCATGCTTTTCCTGTCCTCTACAAATGAACTAAAAACAATCACCTTTAAGCCTTCAATGCTGTGATTATGACTAATCGCTTTCAAATATATTCTGGTAATAACATAGCGATAACATAGCAACTACCTACACTACATTTAGGCTCTTTTCTCTCTGCCTATTGTTTCTAGGAGCGCTTTGATGATTCCAAGCTGCCGTTTATTGTGGAGGCACAGCAAGACAAGGATGCTGGACAGGACCTGTGTAGGAAGCCCCTGCTCACTGGTTTGGGCGGTCCTTCATCTCAGTCTAATCTGAGTGCCATGTTAGGGGAGGAATTTCGGCACCTTAGCATGCTTCGTGTCGGCAGATCACACATTCAAAGCCCTTCTCCTCAGATGCCACCCCATGATAATCTGTCTCCAGCTGCAGTTCCTCCTCCAAGAATAGACAAGAGCTCCAGCCACAAACCTGCCAAACTGCTCATTCCCTCGCTGAATTGTGTCAGCCCGTTGGACCTGAGCCCCCGGTGAGAAGAAACTAGAATTCATCAAGTTATTTGTATTATTTTTATAGTCTTTGCTTTAACTTTATTTACAGTGGCATTACCTCTAGAAGGAGGAAACACCCATATACAAACATGATTGATATTGAGAGCAGATCATGTTGATTACTGATGCACTAATATCATTTTGTTTGTCCTGTAGGGTTGTTGATGGCATTGAGGATAACGGACATGCTTTTCACTTCAATGTTGAGCACAGTGAGCCATCTCCTAACACAGAGGTCAAAGGTGAGGTGGACTCTCCCTTAATATTAGACTAGTGCCTTATGTTTAAGTTCAGTAGTTCTCAACATCTGTGTCAGACCTTTAAAAAAAAAAAACTCTTATTATGGATATTACCAAAAATATTTTAGAGTTTGACATTACTATAAAAATTTATTTATCCAAATTTGTGAACCATTAGTTTTGATTTACTGTAAAAATGTTGTTGTATAAAATACTGTTTAGGTTTTTAGTTTAATTATAGTATTTTGGTATTAATGGTATTCATTTTTTATTATTATTAAATTGTTAAAATGAAATTATTTGTTTTAGACAAATGCATCTTAAATATCAGTCCCTGCAGGATTTTGCGATCCTGAAATTGCAAATAAAGTAAAATGAATGCAATATTAGCCAGTCAAGATCCAGCCAGGCCTGTCAAACTGACTCTTTCGCTAAATATTTTAACGCGCTGTTCACATGTCTTCAGTGTACTAATAAGACAATTGCATGCACAATCTTACACCTATTATTCTCAATAACCTGACAGCTTGTAAGGTCATGCACACACTTTAAATAGTGTTCTATTATTGAAAAAAAGTCAAAAATGGTTTGGCCATTACTCCAATTTCCCACTTGATGTAAACATCTTTATTGGTATTCTGGCAGCTTATTCAGTGTCAGTTTTGTTAGCTATTGGTGTTTTGATATACTGTACATGTACAGTAAACACACTCATTACGCACATTTAGGTCATCGTAAATTATACTTCTACTGTCACTGAAAAACACAGATAGACACAAATACATAATTGTTTTTGGTACACTTCCACTTTAAAATAACTGAGAAAAAGTGCTGCAATGTCATTTTAGGTAGCAATAATTCAGAAAAAAAATTAAGATCCTGGTGGAAATTATAATTCTGATATAATCATACATTTTGTATTAAAAAATGGACTGTTTCTTACTTCTTTTGGTTCTTTTAGACCCCTTTCAGGTTGGCGCAAACCTTCTACTAGAGACAGAGGGGGTCAGACAGAGTCTACGTCAACTCAATACAGAGGTATCAGGAAATACCTGCTGTTAATCAAAAGAAATACGTTTGGAATTACAGTTTTTCTTTATATTAAATACGATTTTTACATTCATCACCATAATTTGTCATTCACTAAAACTCGGACATGAACTTTTGATTTGATTGTGTTTCAGATGAACCACCTAAACCAGGAAGTGTCTTCACTGACCAAGGAGTTCCACGAAATGATGCAATTCCTGCATATGCATGTGACCCCACCTCACTTCCCGTCATCTTTCACTCCCTTCAGCTCTTTCAACTGTCATACATCATCCAACTGTACCAACGTGGCCTCCTCAACCACCGACTGGCCATCTAGACTAGCTTTTAACATGTCTGCTGGTCCTTGCCTGCAGCTGGAGGCGTCTCAGAGAGATTCTTTAGGATCCAGGCACATATGCATTTGCAGCGGGAGCCATGCCCAGGAAAGAGGCTCCGTCTTGGGACAGGAAGGGGACATAGCGCTCCTCCATCAAGCTCCCAGTCCTCACTCAACCTATTTTCCAAGCTGCCCTGACCAAGAAAGGGTCGCCACATTGGGTGTAGAGAGTCAACTAAACCCATGTCAGACTTCTAAAACAACACCCAACTCTCCTTATCTAGGACACCATGTTCCTCGCAATAGCGGGTCACTCCTCGGCTTGGCGGCATTTCCGTCCAGTGGTTTGGTTCCTCAGGATAGGAGTGGGGGTCCTGGCAGCACATTGTCTCTGTGCACCCATAACATCCAGAGTCAGTCGCATCCATCTTTAAACATTCAGATGACCTCTGACCTGCACAACAAGGTGCCCACACCCATCCATTTATCGGTTACACCAAGTGGCCCATCAGAGCCCATTACAGCAGTCAGTTCACTTTTACATTCTGGGATTTGTAGTTCCAGCTTGCTGCATTTCCCCACGGGTCAGAGACAGAATGACCTGGTGGGATCGAGTCCTGTTCACACACTTGAGCACATTTTATCATCCCATGGCGAAAAACAGGGGAGACCAGGACCTGCTGATGAGTGACACAATGACTGAGTCGTCACTGTGCAGGAGTGATGGAAATTTTAAAAGTACTCTAACACACTCTTTGTCTACTGCATGGATAATGCTTCCATTTTAACCAAATTCAATGCATTGTGGGAGCTGTTTATGTGGGTTATGCTAGTCATGCACGATAATGTGCAAAACCGTGCCTATTGTTTCAAAATCGCCTCTTTTTCAGTTCAAGTAGGACTTTAAGGTCTGTGCGTCATCCTCAATTGTATTTAGGTTAAATCAGTTTCCACTGGTTGTTTTTGTAATTGTATTTTACTCCATATGGCTTGATTTTACATTGGCAGTTTCACCGTGTAGGTTTTGTATAAGACGGTGTCCCTCAGGACTGAGTCATAGATTACGAAGAGCCAGAATTTACAGGCTGTTATCACACTGCATCTTTTTCAAAGCCTCATTTAAAAACACTTATGTTTTAATAACAAAAGATTAACTGCATTCTTTTTCCCTGACATTTTCGAGTGTGTTAAAGGGATAGTTCACACGAAAATCTAAAATCCGCCATCTTCTGTGGACCAAAAAAGAAGAATTTTTAAGATTTATTTATTTTTTATTATGGTCTCTCACATAATATTTATAAAAGTATGTGCAGAGCAATATAAATGACAATTTGTTTAATGGGCCTCTTTTTTTTTAATTGTCAGAAAGAATATTGAAAAAACCTGATTTATTCTTTCTCTTCATAAATCTTTTCTGGACCTCTTTCATACCAATAATGCTAAATAAATCTTCCATTTCCTTATCTCTCAACTGCGCCTGACTAAATTGAATGACTTGGGGTTGTAAAAAAAAGCATTTGCCTGTTGAAAATGCCCTCTTCATAGAATAAACCACACATCTGTTTTCCAGTCATTGCACTATAGTACTTCTCAGGCTGATCAATTCTCATAAAAAAAGAGATACAGTACAGTACAGTGCCGTCCACTAATACTGGCACCCTTGATAAAAATAAGCAAAACAGACTGAAAAAATTTTATATTTATCCTTTTGTTCTTTCATTGAACATATCCACAAAAATCTAACGTTTAATTACAGTATGTATAAGAAACTGCCACACGAAGAAACTATTATGTAAAACTATCCAAAGTCAACATGATAACTGTTGTTTTATTATTCAGCTGATATGACTGCAACATCAGAATGTGCTTAACCGCACGTCTAAGTAAAGACACATAGTGGAAAAATCTCGTTTAAACCACACATACTGAGGCGGCTATGCTGCACTGATCTTCTCTGAAGAGATGTGTCTTTAGACGCCCACCATCTCGCTCTTTCTGTCTACATCAGGGCTCCAGACACATCATTAGCCGCAGGAGGCTACCCACACATGCTGCTTGCTTGTGGGATAATCTGACTAACAACCTGTTATCTCTCAGCTCCTCCCCAGGCCGATATATGCCTCATGTCAACATTTCATAAAGGATATTTATTTCTATATCTATATGCAACCTTTTCTGCTGTTTTTTTATTTATTTGGAAAATGCAGCTGGAACATTGATTGATGGCGCTAGAATTTGCCTAGTTGTTGAAATATCCTATTTTGTCATCAGAGTGCCAATCTTTTGGCCATGGGGAAATATTATTTTATTATTATTATTATTGTAATCATATACTGAATGCGTAATATTTCTCGGATAATGAGTAGAAACAGTTGCTGTGTGCCTGAGTAAACTTTAGCACGGTTAGTAGTAGCATAAAGCAGTTGTTGAGAAATGGCAGCATATGTGTACTCGCCACCTACGACACAACTTTAATAACACATTGCTCACTAACCGTTCTACATATACTGCTGGGCAGTAACTAATTAGCAGGATGTGTTGCTTCTAACGCAGTGTAGAAGAGATCTGATTTAATTTGACAGCAATATGTGAGTGGGAACTAAATAAAGGAAGGCTGTAGCCTATTGAAACATCAGATATGCATAATAAAACTGGGTATCCTTGCTTCATTGTTTCTCAAACCAGGGGCTTCATCAAACATCTAAGGTAGGCTACACTCAGAACAAAAGCTGCCACTGCTCAAGTAATCTTTGAAAGGTACTAATATGTATACTTAATAAAATAAATAATTAATAAAGTGTAGCTTTTGCAAAGATACCACCACAAGAATGTAAGATGCTATATATATATATATATATATATATATATATATATATATATATATATATATATATATATATATATATATATATATATATTGGTAGCACTTTATTTTACAGTCCTGTTCCTCATGTACATACTATGTACATATTATAGTAATTACAATAACTATGTAATAACTAGGTACTAACCCTAAACCCCTTAACCTAACCCTACCCCATGTAGTTACCTTGTATTACCAGAACTTTCTTAGATAAATACACTGTAAGTACACTATAAGTATATGTTAGTACACGTACTGTAAAATAAAGTGCAACATATATATTAATAAATTGTTATTAATAATTTTAAATGATCTAAAAACAGCACTTAAGATCCAAAAGTAATACTTTACAATAATGTTTTATTTTTAAAATACGTTGGTTAACTACATTAGTTAAAATGAAAAAATGTTAATATCTCTTAATGTTTTTTTATGTACATGAGCTGACATTTTTTTAATCAAGTAACACTGATAAAGATTAATATATACTGTAACAATTGTATTGCTATTATTAATGTTAGTTATTGCATTACCTAATGTTAACTAGTGGGACCTTATTATTGACCCTCAATGGCTATGGTTTTGAAGAACAAACAGTTAAAACTTACAAAATCACAAAATAAATCGTGTGTTTAATTAAATACAATATATCAATACTCCCTGTTTCTTTTGATTAAAAAATGTGTAGTTAAAATAAAATAGGTACTTTACCTGACAGAAATCATACATATTTTGAGGAAATAATAATTAAAAATAATAGCCTAATCATAATCCGCTCAAAATTGAATTAGCCTGCAGCGCCCCAGCTTGGTGATTATTGGTGTGTACATGACCTTGAGCACGTGCACAGCTGATCTTGTGTTCAGGATAAGATTGTTATTACAAAGCATCAGTCCGTTTACCAGCACAAGTCTACAGAGCAGATGTAAATCTCTGATCTTGATGTAGCATTTTATTACCTTATATTATTAAATATGATAAATGACTGTATGTCTTAACTGATTTATGTGGTTAATAAAGTCAGTTTTGTTTATTTATATTATCAAATTAAAACAGAATTGAAAACTAATATGCTTTCAGACACTAAAATGGCAAAGAAAGGAAGAAAGAAGGAAAGAATAACATAAAATAAATCTTAATCAACACTGTCATGCAATGGTATGGTCAGATATGCCTTGGGCTTATTATTATTATTATTATTATTTTTATTTTATTTATTTATTTTTAATACATTCTAAAATGTTTAAGTTTCAGTATTTTTTCTTTAATAAAAAAAAAAAAATATATATATATATATATATATATATATATATATATATATATATATATATATATATATATATATATATATATATATATATATATATATGTATATGTGTGTGTGTGTGTGTGTGTGTATAATTCTCTTTGGCATTAATTTGCTTTAATTATTATTATTAGTAGTAGTAGTAGTAGTAAATCAACATAAACTTATTTTAGTTAGTTACCAGGCAGTGTTTTAACTAGTTTTAGGTTTAGTTAAAAAACATCACTGCCTAACATAACAAGTTAGAAGTCAAAAAAAGAAAGAAAGAAAAAAAAAAATTTTTTGGTAATGACACCTAAAAACCTGTACTCGGAACATGGAAAAATAATTAATTGTAGCCCTAATTTGAAATTTAATATTTCCATACTTAAAATTAGGAAATTGTGTAAAAAAAAAAGTGATTAAAGGCTAAAGAAAAAGTTTACATTTATAATAATCTAGTCGTTGATGAGAAATATCAAACAAGCCCCTCCTCCTCGGAAGAAGGCGTATTACGGAAGTTCGTCCCTCAAAGCGGAAGTGAAGGCCAAGGCCCGTCGACTGGAGATACTAGAGGCGGCAGGAGAGGAATTTTCTCTCAGCCTGACAGCCAGGGATTTGACAGAAAGAGAAAGGCGCCGCACTCATATCTCAAGGTAACCGCTGTCTGGTTTTGGCACTGATATGATTATTGATAGATTGTTGTTAGCTGGTCGTGGTTTACTGATACAGCGGAACTGTCAAGACTGTTAGCCGAAGCCCATGACGCTCCTGAGCCGCTCCTCTGGATCTTCCCCTCGGCGACGTAATGAAGGAATAACTCGGGCCTCTCGGTCTTGTTCTAGATATGAATCTTACGGCGAAAGATCCGTTTAATGCAGAAGGCTTGTATGGGTGTGTGTACAGATATATGTGTGTGTGATCATCAGCAGCAGCAGCTCTGAAGTTTGACCATCTGCAGCAGGGCTTCCTTGTTTTCACGGCTAGTCATTTGACCGTTGTGATGCCGCAGACACACGCATCTGCCTGCTGTCGCAAAGAGCCGATTGTATCGCGATCAGCAAGGTGATACTTCTTCAAACGTACATCTACATGTATTTTTATCTCCTTCAAAAACTTTCCCGAAGGCCGTTTTTATCAGTGAAGCAGGTTCAGTTTAGAGCTTGTGGTCAGACTCAGAGCTCGTGGAAGGCGCAGATCAGAAGTGAAAGACGTAGGACTTCATGAGGAAGTCAATAATGTGGCCTGAGGAGGCTTGATTGACAGGTCAGCTGGATGAGTCATCACTGAAGATCGCACATACATTGATTCACATGAGCCTACAGCTATAAGACAATATGTTTTTAAGCTTCTCAAAGTCATATATATATACACTATGTATAATATTGTGTTATATATTGCACAAAAATGCTGCAATATGTACTGTGTGTAGTGAAAAAAATTTAAAGTTTAGGCGGATCATGCTTTTATTCACATATAAACAGTGATCATTGCACCTATAAAGAGCATGTCAAATATGGTAAATCTGGAAGCTCACATATTTGAGCACCCATGTTTATTAATTATTATAAATAAATAATCAATGCATTATTTAATAAAACTTCATATTTAAAACAGAATGTGTGTTCATTCTGTGTATGTAGTAATAATAACTATTAACTGTATTTGAATAATTATGATTATGTATTTTGAGCTAAGCAGAATAATTTTTCTGTTCTTGGTAATGAACTGCTGTTTTTTTTTTGTTTTTTTTTACTGTTTATCATGTCTTACAAGTTTATAATTAGTATACCTGTTCATACTTGTACAACTTTTTTCCTCCTTTGTTTGTCAGTAATGAATGTTCACCTTTGATACGGTGAGGATTTGAAATCTTATATAATGCCTGTCCTGTTGCACATAGTGAACTTTTGTTCAGCAGAGGCACTTGATGCACACATGACTGCAGAAAGTCTTGCTTCAGCACTGTTTTAAAGTCCCATAATTCCATTGTCTTTGAGATATAATAATGTGTTGCGTCTTATTTGTGGTTTGGTTAGTTTTAGTGTGTGAGGGTACACCTAATGCTTAACATAAGTAGCATGTGATGTGAATGAATATAGAAAGAGACTTCATTCCGATGTTAATGTGTGACACTTTCTTGTTTCGCCTGACGCTGCAGGTGAGCAAACAGGAACAGAATATTACTTTCATCTCCTAGTTCTGCTCCAGAGAGCAAAGTGGCTTTTCCCAGCATGCTTTGTGACTGCATGAGGCATTTTAGGACATCAAAAAGGCTGTTTTTGTATTTCTTCCATTAGAGCAATCAAATTAAAATTTCTTTGCTCATTGGATTGAAATGGCCATTGCCAAATATTGTGGCTGTTACAGATGACTCCTATATGTTGATATTGAGGGTTTTATGAGAAACCAGTGTGTGATCAAGGTTATTTTTTTGCCATTGAATGTTTTCCCTTTCTCTCCATTTATGATTAGGACTCTGCCAATTAAACTGTTTTACACAGGGTTTGCAGGAAGCTGCATGTTAGTGTGTTAAATCACTAACATGCAAATACAAGGTTCACAAAGTGAGTATTGCAGTTATGATTTACAGGAATAGTTTTTGTAATTATAATTTTTGTATTTGTTATCTTTAGCTAAATAATTTTGCTTTGGTGTTGTTATTGTTAGTTAAAATAAGGCCCTATGATTTCTCCGATACGGAATCCAGTCATAAAAATGGAATTCACAGTTTAACACGGAATGTCATGGAAATGTTCAAAATGTAAAAGAATTAATAAAAAGTAGGTCTTAAGATTACACTTAAATCAAATTGCAGTTTCGCCTCTTAAACACATGCTGAAGCGCGATAACACTCGCTGTGTTTTCAGCATCTGCTGTCTCTCTAAATGAGGAAATAAACTTAAGAACAACATCTCCAGAACTGCTCTAAGAGTCATTTCTTGAGCATCATCACATACACAGAAGGTGTTCGCAACAACCCGTCAATTTAAAATGTGGTTTTATTTGAAGTGTATTTTTCAGTAGAATGTACATAACCTACTTCTATTAAAATGAAACAAACATAATTTAAGGAATAATCACACAACATTTCTTCTTCAGGTTTTAATTTTAATAGTAAATCCCATTTGTTTGTCAAAAAATAAAGTTTGATTAACTTTCAATAATTAAAAGATAAATCAAATGAATGTTTTATGCCTTCTGTTGATAACCAGAAAAATGTAAATACACAACACAGAATTTCTCAGGGGAAAAAAATTCATAAGACTTCTTTAAGAAAAGCTTGAATAAAATAAGCTGTTTTATGCATTCAAATAATTAGACATGCTAAAACAGAATTTGCTAATTATAAAAACGAAAACATTTAATTGGGCCCTAAACACAATTATTCTAAAACTTTTGAAAATGTAGGAAAAATGAAAATGTATATGTTTCATGATTTTAATTAATCAGGTGTGATTTTTGATTAATATAATTGAATTAAATCATTGAAAAGAAGCAGAGAAGAATGTAAAAAATTAAACGGAATTTAAGAAAAAATAAAACTGATTTCATAGGGCGCTAATAAAACTAAGAAGAAATAAAATACAAATATTAGATGAAAAAAAGAAAAAGTATATTAAACTTTCTAAAGCAGTAGTTTGCAGCAGCAGCAGTTAGGCAGGGTGTGGGTGTGGTGTTATCTGTGTTTGCTCTGCAGAATTAAAATGACTTCTTACAGTAGATATAGACAGTCCTCTCTAACACACCTTATCAGACATGTGTTTAGTGATTAGGCTGCTTGCAGTCCTTTGTTGGTGATGCATGAGATTTCCTTCCAGCTGGTCAGTTTCCTGGATAGCATTTCCTATTTCCACACAGTTGTGATCTGAGAGGGTCAGTGAGCTGTTTGATGGGGGAGGGACCGTATTATTGCAGTCCTTGTTGGCTTTACCACAGCACTGTGTATTCAGCACATATCATGCGATTTCACATGAACAGGAAATGAGCCAAATGAATTGGAATGCTGGTGACAGCTTTTCAGGTCGACACATGTACGCACAGGTATCTTTCGATTAGGTGGCCTCGCTGAAAAGATGACAGGAAGTGTGAATCAGGTAATTCAAGTTCTGATAGTAGCAGATTAAAATACCATGTCAGGAAATTACAGCGCTCTGTGGAATTTCATCTGTCTTTATCTGGTATTTGGTGACTTCATCTTTGAGCAAAAGGGTGTTACAGTGAAGAGCGTTATTATGGTCTTTCCATCGTCTCGAGTCTGACGTCATTAATGAATTTACTTAACTATTGCTGCAAGGTCAATTATGAAGTATGTCCATCTAATTATAAGATGCTTTGGTTCTTTGTTAAAAAGCAGTAAAGCAGAACATCAGAATTATTCTCTAGTCTGCTGAATGCTTTTGCTGGTGATGGTTATTTCATTTATTATTTTTTAAGGCATTTAATGGGCCAATGAGGTTTCTTAAAGTCATTAAACAAGCATTAAAACAGATGTTTTAATAAATATGTTTGATTTAACTTTAACATTTTTTTTTAAGTGTTAATCTTGTTAAATGGTCTCTGTCCTCTTCAGCCAAAAAAATTGTAATCATTTAGAGATCATGTGTGAACAGGACCTTTTCAAAAGGTACGTTTTTGAAAGGTCAGTAAATCAGCTCTGGCCATTTTCAGCTATGAGAAGGTGTAACGTTCCCAGTAAATGACCAGTATGATGCCAGTTTGAGCATGTACCAGGTCTGAATGCGCTGACGTAAGACGTTTTGGCCGATCATAAAGCTCTGTCAGAGCTGTTTACAGTATGATGGGCTGCTTTTGTTTGTCATAAACATGCACTAGATGGACATCTGTCCATTCATTGTGCATCTCATACTTGAGACCGATCATCATTGCTGCAGGTCTGCATTTTCTGTTACGTACTATATTAACTATGAAATGTTTTGTGTTTTTAATGTTAATGTTTACATTAATTTTAATGTCATTTCCAATGGGGGTTCCTCTTATAAAAATAAAATAAATAAATCCTTTCAATATTGAGAGTGATTAAAAAATAAATAAAATAAATAAATATTCAGACTATTTTATTTAATCAATGTTTTGCTTTGTAAAAGCTCTGGTGTGGTTTTGGTGAGTTTTTTTTTTTGTTGTTGTTTCTGTTGTTCCACTTTCTCCAGCGTGGCATGAAGGTGTACTTTGCAGAAGTGTGTGTGTGTGTGTGTGTGTGTGTGAGAGGGTTTCTAAACCTCCGTCACATGCTTTAGATTAGGCTGAACCTCAAGACCTGATGCTGGCAGTGACATCTCACTCTCCATAATCACTTTTTTTCATTGCCAACTACTTCAGTTGACCTTTTCCTGCAGTCATTACCAGGATATATACAGGTTAAAATGAAAATGTTGTTCATGTTACCGCCTCTGATGGCCTACCTGAATATTCTCCTACAGTAGATGAAGATCTGTCCATCCGGTTATTGACTTTTGTCTTCTCTTGACTCGTACCTACAGCTGAAAGAAAATCTGCCTGTTTTTAACAAGCTCCAATACTGACCTCAGAGTTACTGTTATTTCTTCTTTCTGTATCTCTTTCTTTTATAATAATCCCACTCATTTTCACTCCTCTTTATTCTCTCGGTTGCTTTAGTGATCTACTTTAGCTCTGTTGTCTGTATTTGGCTTCAGAGAATCCGTGGAACTTTTCTAATAACCAAAGGTTACACCGAACACCCAGTGTGCAAGAAAACAAATGTTTCAGGAGGTGCAAATAATCTGACAGCCTAAAGAAGGTGTGATGCCACCACAGTCTGTTGTCCATCATTTGTTTTGAAGCTGAGCTGAATGTGGGTCCGTGGTATGCTCTGAATGACAAATATACACACACAAAATACAAACAGGTTCTGACCTGTTTTCTGCAACTTATCATTCGATATGGTGCAGATCATTTTCGACAACCGAGAAGTGTAGGTTATTTGGGGAACTAGGTTAGTGTCTGTGTGACATGACAGTCTGATATTTACTTTGTGTGTTTTTGTATTGATGTTTTAACTGTAATTGCAGTGCAGTGTGGGTGGAATCTGTAAAGGGGGCTGTTTTGTGACGGTGAGGTTTATTGAAGCATTATGGGGTATTGTTAATGGTTTGTGCGCTGGAATGTTGTGATGGCTGTTAACCACCTGTAATGAGTCCGTCATTTCCGTTCACTCAACTAGAGAGCATCACAGTCCAGTCATTTATTATATGGCCATTTATATCTTTTGTTGATCAACTTTCTTTTTCCTTTTTCCTCTAGGTTTGTTCATCCAGTAGGGGCCATCTCTCCATCTTTCTCTCCCTTTCTCACCCTGGTTCTCTCTCTCGAACCCATCCTCCCCTGAGCTCCACTGATCCTGGTTCAGGACCCCTCTCAGATCCAGTCAGCCCTCTCCTCTCCTGTTGTCCGGCCTGTTGGCATGGCGGGGCGAGGTGGACCAGCGCGGACCAATGGTGCCGCCCCCGTCGGGAACAAAATATGCCAGTTCAAACTGGTCTTGCTGGGAGAGTCTGCCGTGGGCAAGTCCAGCCTGGTGCTGCGTTTCGTCAAAGGCCAGTTCCACGAGTATCAGGAGAGCACCATCGGAGGTTAGCCGGAGTCTGTTTATGTCTAAGCCTATGCTTTCTATAGATGGATGAATTTCCTCATACTTTTGAATATGAATTTGATGCACACAAGAATACACAGAGGCCCTAAACTCCATCTTGAGCTGTGACATGACCGATAGCAGACATTAAATGTTAGGGATGCACAATATATATATAGTTACCTAATAATCAGTTGTGGGCCTTTGTTAGAGGTTTTTTATTTTAGGCGATATCGCCTATTTAATTCTGATGCTCATTTCTGCCTATTTTTACATTTAGAGGATCTAACAGTTTTTTTCTTTTTAAAGATAACCTTCAGTGAAAATATTCTAATTAAAAAAAAAAAAACTGTTGATTATCTCCTTTAGAAGACTGGCTACAGGATCATATCTTCTAATGTAACACCTTAGTGGTAGTGAGAAGACACTCAATATAGAGCACACTGTCTTCATGTACGAGGCTGTGTTGATGTGTGGTGAGAGGGCTGGGCTCGCTCAGAAGCAGACGAGCTGGTTCTTACTCGCTAATCACATGACTACCACATGAGTTATACTGCAGTGGAAAACAGACACGCATTTATACATGTGCACACATCAGATCTCATAACCAAACACACATGTATGCTGTATACAGCTTGAGATGGTATTCATTTTTACATTTTACTAGATTTATGTTATACACTGTTTTAATTAATTACATGGACAAAGAGAGCAAAGAGGAAGGCGACCAGAAGGAAAGGGAAACAGTCAACAATGGGATTTCCTGAGTGTGTGTGTGCTAGTGTGTCCCTCCGTTTTTAAGTCATCAGCGTCTCAGAGAATCTTTAAGAGTGTTAGATTTTCACTAGAAAGAGATCCATTCTAGAATAAAGCCAGGCACGAGGAAAGAAAAGTGCTGGGAGAGACATTTGGTACAGGCAGGATACCACATGCTTACTCAAGGCTGACAATAAGGAAATCCTCAGCACTTTTTTGTTTGTCCTTCTACATATTTTCCTTCAATGCCATCATCCTGTCGTCAGTGAGCAGGTCAAAGATCGCAATGCTCGTTGCTGTGGAGGAATTAATGTGAGCTACAAACATGTGACCGTGGCACCTCACTCAGCACAAAGTCTTTCTTATTGTCCACTTCTGCACACTTCCTGTGTCTGCGTCATTTGAATGTGCTCTGAGATCTACATGCTTGTCTGTGCAAATGTCACTATTGTGATGGTCAAGTGTTCAGGGAGGTTGCCAAAGTGTTTCTGTGTTGTTGTTAAGGTGTTAGTTGTGGTTAGCATGTTGCTAGTTGTTTGGTCGGGTGTCATCTCACATCTTATATTTTTATATATGTATACATTACTACTTGGGGTATTTTATTTTTTATTATTATTATTTTTTTAAAAGAAGTCTCATATGCTCACCAAGGCTGCATTTATTTGATTGAAAATGCAGTAAAAACAGTCATTGTGAAATATTATTGCAATTTCAATTTTAATTATAAATCTTAATTAATTTATTATGGTGATTTCAAAGCTGAATTTTAAGCAACATTACTCCAGTCTTCAGTGTCCGGATTCTTCAGAAATAATACTAATATTACTAATATTTATACTAATAAAATACTAATAATAGTTGTGCTGCTTCATTTTTTTTATTATTTTTTTTTTAAAATAGAAACTATGATGTAAACAGAATTTATATGAAACAAATCTTTTGTAACATTACAAATGTATCTACTGTCACTTGACTTTTGATTAATTTAAAAATCATTCCTTTAAAAAAAATGACCCCCAAACATTTGAACAGTAGTCTATGAGCAATAATTATGGTTGCGCTTACATTAGCACTATTACTAAATAAACCAAGTGCTAAATATAAACTTAATGAGATGCATTTTAAAAAGGGGAACTTTCTGTTCCCTTTGACTGTGATCTCATTTCTAACCCTTCTGCTCAGGAAATCTCGATGTAAAAAGCAGCTTTCAAATGTACATTTAAACGTCAGATAACCTAATGATGATGGTCTGATCATGATCATGATTCTTATTCTTCCTCTGCTCTGAACATGTCCAGCCTTACATAGCTCAGCAGTAAGGATGTGCTAAAATTATGATTTTGAGCATATGAACTGATACGCATTAGCGTCATGTCATAAACATTTCTGTTCCTCTTTCCTTTCTAGCTGCTTTCCTCACACAGACAGTCTGCCTGGATGATACAACAGTAAAGTTTGAGATTTGGGACACAGCCGGACAGGAGCGATATCATAGCCTGGCCCCTATGTACTACAGAGGAGCCCAAGCAGCCATTGTCGTCTATGACATTACTAACACAGTAAGTGCCCTTGATTATGAAGTCAAAACCTTGAAGTTTGAGTTGAATCAGACAGGTGTATTGTACCGCCGATCATTCGCCAGTTGAGGGTTACGTGGCACCTCAGCTGCAATGTGACTTTGCCAGCCATGCATTGGCTCTAATAAATGCTTACATCATGCCATTGTGCTCAGCTGAAGGGTAAGGTCTGAATAATAAGGTTTCACCTGACTGACTGCTGGGGTTAATTATTATTCTGTAGGATACAGTAAGACCTTTGCTCAAAGTCAAGCAAGTCACAGTGGCAATGAAGTTCTTGTTGGCAACCTTAAAGGACATAAATGTCTGTTGGCAGTGTGTGATCACAACCACCCTACAATGATAAAAATCCACCCACTCCTTATTTTTTAATAAGACTTTGTATTAGCAGAGACCCTGCCCTAAGTGAGCCGCACACAATCCTTCATGTGTATCTTCTTGCTAGAGGAGTAAAAGCAACATTCAAGTTAGAAATACATTCTTATTAAAGGGGTCATCAGATGCCCATTTTATGCAAGTTTATATTATTATTTGGGTCGTAATGAAAAGTCTGTAACAGTTTGGTTAAAATTTCTCAATGGTTGTGTACAAAACACCTTTTTACCCTATCTTTTCAGAGCTCAGAGGTTTTTTTTTCTGTTTTGTAGCATTTTCCTTTAAATGTTAATGAGCTCTGCTGACCCCGCCCATCTCTTCCGAGCCACTCTCAGAGAGAATGTTTACTTTAGCCGCATTGTTCATGAAACTTGCTAATTAGCACATTATCAGAAAAGGCGATTTGCAAAGGTTTATTAAAAACTTATCCTCACTTTTTCTGTTGGTGATGCTGGATCACAAATGATTCACACGAACATAGACTCGTTTAGGGGCGGGGAGCAGCAGCTCATTTGCATTTAAAGATACAGGCACGAAAATGGT
Organism: Carassius auratus; assembly: GCF_003368295.1. Lineage (NCBI taxonomy): Eukaryota > Metazoa > Chordata > Actinopteri > Cypriniformes > Cyprinidae > Carassius > Carassius auratus. The sequence goes on along the minus strand of NC_039245.1, from coordinate 3,044,713 downwards.
GTGTTTCTGCTTCCTCTCAAAATAGGCATTTTTAAAATGATATAATACATTATCTGTGGGGTATTTTGAGCTGAAACGTCACAGGCACATTCTGGGGACATCTGCGACTTATATTACATCTTAAATAGGGGCAATATAGATCCCCTTTAAGAGATGTTTTTGTGTATGTGTGATTGTATTAAAATACAGTGTTTTATTTGTATTATGTAAATGTTTGTAGGTTTTTTTTGTTTAGTTTTTTGGAATGCGTATGTATGTGTTTTTAGTAAATAAATAGCAATATCAGGTCATTAAAAATATATGACGCTAAAGCTGCAATTTTAATACAAAAAAAAATTCAACATCATTACGCCAGTCTTCAGTGTCACACGATTCTTCAGAAATCATTCCGTTATGCTGATTTGGTGCTTAAGAAACAGTTCCTCTTATTTATTTTTTTATTGATTTAATATTATTATTATTATTTTAAAGTTGTTGTTGTTGTTATTATTATCATGATTATGGTTAAAACAGTTGTGCTACTTAACATTTTTGTGGAAACCATGATAGATTTTTTTCTTCAGGTCTAAAAAGAACAGCATTTATTTGAATATTTTGTAATGTTATAAATGTCTTTATATCACCTTTACAAAAATGTATGCATCCTTACTGAATAAAAGCATTAATTAACAAATTATATATATATCTATTTTTTTTAATTTTTTGTTTAACAATTAGTTCTCTGCTGTTTTTCTTTGCGCTCCTAGGACACGTTCACTAGAGCAAAGAACTGGGTGAAGGAGCTGCAGCGTCAGGCGAGTCCAAATATTGTTATTGCTCTGGCCGGCAACAAGGCAGACCTGGCCAACAAGAGAGCTGTTGACTTTCAGGTATGTTTATATGTCCGCAAAATACTAATTGTGTCAATCTACTTCTGATAGGCTATTGACCCATCCACATGCTTTCTTTAGGAGGCACAGGCATACGCAGACGACAACAGCCTACTCTTCATGGAGACGTCCGCAAAGACCGCCATGAATGTGAACGAGATATTCATGGCTATCGGTACGATCTCATCTCTCTTACTGACTCTCTTCAAGCCTGGGGCAAACACCGCAACATGACACCAGTTTCACCTGCCGCAAAAACGCTCAACCAGACACCACGCTTAGTCATTCAGAAACCACTGCTGATTTTATTCAGATCAAATCAACCTAGTATGTTTATGGAGAAACTTTCCTTCTCAATCTCTCTCTTTAGCCAAGAAGCTTCCGAAGAGCGAACCGCAGGGTGGATCAGGGAGTGCTGGACGGGCCAGAGGAGGGGTCGACCTACAGGAGACCGCACCTCAGGGCAGAAGCGGCCAGTGCTGTGGAGGCGGCAACTAACCAATGGACCAATCAGCTGGCAGATGCACCCAAGGACTGATACAGACACACACACACACAGTATGAATCTATAGTGTGAGATCCATTCACTTATGACCCAGCTCTAAACTATGGCCAGTTAGACTGTACCATACAGCTTCAGAACTGGAAACTGGCCATTGATACCCTTCTAAATCAACACGTTAATGTTTCGAACCGGTTATTCCTCCCAAAAACAGTACATGCACATTCAGATACAAACACAAGCCACGACATGTGTCTCTGCCGTCTATGATTTTCAAAGGTATTCGATTTGCCTGCGTAGAGCTTTGACAAAGCAAAAAGAGACAAACATGTGATCAGATCTAACCAATCACACTTAAGACAAAAGAAATTCCAGACTGCTGCTGGTGGAAAAACGAGTTGTCTCTCCTTTGTATCTCCTTATCCTCTCATTTGCTCGTTTGAATGAAAAATTTAGTGGCGACGCCACTATTCAAACTCACTCTCCCTTTTGGTGGATGCATACTGCCAGTATTGAGTTACACCTCATTTTTCTGCTCTCCTTGATCACATCCCTCCTTTGTCGGAGAGAGGAAAGGTCGGAGAATGAGATGAAAAAGGCTATTTTCCATCTATGTCAGGCTGTTCTGTAGATCCTGTATTATTTCTGTTGTATTAGTCTCTCAGACGTCCGCTACTCCAGCACAAATGAAACCAGTATATGATTTGATAGGCTAGACTTCTTTTCTAATCATTTGCATATATTTACTTGTATATCTAAATGCATTAACAGGTGGTATGACTCCAATTTGGTGTTGTTTTTTTCCCCTTTTGCATTAATGAAATGTTTTTGAAATCAGACTTGGAGAAAACACAGGCAAAATCAGCCTCCGCTGACCAAAATCACACATATTTACAAGGGGAAAAAAGAAAATAATATTGCTGTTTTTTTTCTCTTCTTTATTTTCCTGTGAATATGACCCCAATCATTAACCATTTCAATTCAGCACCTTTGTAAGAATTTAATTGTTGTTGTTTTTTACTTATGGTCTCTTAGAGTGCACTGGGTATTTCTTTGTCCTCTGACAACATGTCATTTTCTATCAATATTGTTCCCTCTTGTTTAATGTCGCAGGACGTCTCTTTTGACCCACATTTTCAGCATCAGTTGTAACCTAGCACAATAAATGTGAACCGTGACCCAGACGTCTCAAGCAGGGTCAGAGGAACGAGGGAGGCAATGGACAAAAACAAATAAATGAAAAAACACAAACCTAATAGAACATGTAATTTTACCAATAAAGGAGGGGAAGGTATACATTCTGTTTGTTGTGTTGTTATTTCTAAATGTAGGTGGCAATCGTCCCTAAATATGGTTGGGAACGGAGAACTGTTTTTTTTTTTTATTCACAGATAATAAATGGATTTAAAAGGTGATCATTTTCGTTAATGATTCTCGAATGTACATCTTTTGCTGATGTGCAGGGAGCATACAGTAGTGAGTAATGGTGTATTCACTGCTATTATGCTAATCTTGTGCTGGCAGTTGTTTTGAGTTACTGATGCTATTGTATAAAATCACTGTTCACAGTCAATCATGATTAAATTCATGAGTGAAAGTGTAAAAATAACAGGGTGGCTGCTCTGATTAGGCAAACAGTATTTGGCTGGTCATGTGATCTTAACATGGCAGCCTCCCTGAGGGGACCGTCTATATGTACAGTAAAACCACTTTCATAAGGTAACAGATTGATTCGACTATTATTATCATGTGTTCTTGATTTATAAGGAGAAACCTTGCTGAGTGCACCTTTAAGGTTTGTGAGACCATGTAGGTTCTGACTGGTAGTACCAAATGCAAATTAGTTTTGTTGTTAGTGATATTTTATCTAAATACATTTTGTTGATAAATTGTAAAATATATGCACTATTTAAGACCAATTTTTAAGATTCAGAGGGTTGAAAATATTAAAATGAGAGTGAACATAAAAAGGTGTTACCTGTTGAAAACAGAAATTAACTTCTAATTTAGAAACAGACTGCCAAGGTTAGTAAATGCAGAATAACTGAACCAGAATTGTTTCTTAAGATTTCCATCCCTAGTCATAAATGTGTAGAAACCTATTTATATTTAGCAAAAAGTTTTTTTTGTTTTTTTTAGTCCAGACATTTTAGGCATATACCAAAATGCATTTTGCAACTAAATATAAATAAGTTTAGATAAAAGTTTAGTAAATATGTTTTTTTTTTAAGTGATATATTGCAATAAGTAGCTCAAGTGTTTCATGCCCCCCAGTGGAAATTAATGTAACTTTTAATACTGTAGTACTGCCTATAATACTCAATTTCCCAGCAGCCTCCTATAGTGCGCAGGCGCAGTGCAGTGGTCAGAACGCGTATCGAAAATCATCACAAAACTTTATTGAAGCGGCACAGGGTGGAAGAGAGCGCGGCGATCCTAGCTTAGGAAGGCTGCTGATATGGAGGACCCGGCGGCGCAGACCTCCGCGCAGCCCCGGCTTCAGCAAGCTCAGTCCAGCGGCCCGGCAGCATCCAACCCGCAGCCCGGAGCCGGGAGCAGCGACCCGGCCCGACCAGGCCTGAGTCAGCAGCAGTGGTCCAGCCAGAAGAAAGCCCAAGTCCGATCGTTTCCGCGGGCTAAAAAGCTAGAGAAACTCGGAGTGTTTTCCTCCTGCAAGGTAACCGAGCTCGGCTCATAACAATAGAGCGAGTTCCCGGGCCTGTCAGGTTCACTGCTTCAGGAACAGCCTGCAAACTAGTCACGCATGTTACCTGCTACAAATACAGTTCAGCCTTACCTTCATGAAGTATTAAAAGAATAACGATGATTAAAAACACAAGGTTATGAAAACCTCTATATGGTCTAAAGAATGAAAAATTAATCGCATTAAAATGTGTAGCTTAATAGGTTTTATAATAGCTTTTATATAGTGTGAAATTAGCATATGGTGGTTAATTAAATGCATTTATTATGCATGTTTTTAAAACATGCACCATACATTGGATATTTCTAGTATATCTCATTGTATTGTCATGTTATCACCACTGCATTATCCTAAAGCATTCAGAACGTTTTGTCAGACTTTACCTGATGTTTACTGTCCTCACTGACAGTTCTTTAAATTACAGTTGTGTTCTCTGATTACAGGCGACCGATGCTTGCAAATGTAATGGATGGAAAAACCCCAATCCACCGACAGCCGCTCGTATGGAGCTCCAGCAGCAGGCAGCCAGTCTGACCGAGGCCTGCCGGAGCTGTGGACACTCTTTGGGTAAGATGAATGCCTCTTTGTCTGTTTTATTACATCACACTATATCAGACCCATGACTCTACTTGGTATCATCCAAATATCATCATTAATGGCTGTAATGAGGCAAAGAGCTACAATCCCTCAAAGCATTGCATAAGGCAGCGTAAATACAACCTTAGTGGATATGCAGGCTACTATATGTGTAGTAATATACTAACTGTTTAGTTTATATCATATAACGCACCGTTATTGTTGTTCGCATTATCTTGCGTGTCTTTCTATAGCGGAGCATGTGTCTCACCTGGAGAACGTGTCTGAGGAGGAGATTAACCGGTTGTTGGGGATGGTGGTGGACGTGGAGAATCTCTTCATGTCTGTCCATAAAGAAGAAGACACGGACACCAAGCAAGTCTACTTTTATCTGTTCAAGGTAAACAGGCAGATGAGATCTGCTACATTGCTACTGCTAACCCTTACAGACCCAAGATGAATTGATGTTGGGAAGTCGTGTCCTAATGGTTCGAGAGTTTGACTCCTAAATCTAAAGTTGTCATTTCTCGTCTCGGGCCGGCAATACCACGACTGAGGAGCCCTTGAGCAAGGCACCAAACCCCCAACTGCTCCCTGGGCACCGCAGCATAAATGGCTGCCCACTGCTCCGGGTGTGTGTGTGTGCTCACTGCTGAGTGTGTGTGTGCTCACTGCTTAGTGTGTGTGCACTTTGGATGGTTAAATGCAGAGCGCGAATTTTTCTGAGTATGGGTCACCATACTTGGCTGTATGTCACTTCACTTAAAAAAAATACTAATTTGTTAAAAAAAAGCCTCTAAGATGTTTTTGTTTATCTGTCAGCTGAATATTTCACATTTTTGCCTTTGTGTTGTTTTTGTGACTGTTTGTTTCTTATCTTAGTTGCTGAGGAAGTGTATTCTGCAGATGGGGAAGCCAGTGGTGGAAGGCTCTCTCGGTAGCCCTCCCTTTGAAAAACCCAACATAGAACAAGTACGTGTGTGTTTTCTGCCAGTCACAATCCATGTAAAATGCTTTTATGGGTGGGACATTTGTCTTCTAATGTAGGTCATTATTGTTGTGTGACTCAAGATGCTCTCTCTCTCTCTCTCTCTCTCTCTCTCTCTCTCTCTCTCTCAGGGGGTGCTGAACTTTGTCCAGTATAAGTTCAGTCATTTGGCTTCTAAGGAGAGGCAGACCATGTATGAGCTCAGTAAGATGTTTCTGCTCTGTCTGAACTACTGGAAGCTGGAGACCCCTTCACAGTTCCGTCAGAGGGCCCAGAAAGAGGATGCAGCCGCCTACAAAGTCGATTATACTAGGTTTGTGTGTTACTAATCATTTTGGCCTCCACTGTATATTGTAAAAAAGTATATGTTTGCAGGTTATAAACATAGATGCTGTAACTACTGCTATAAGTTGCACTATAACTAGTTGTCAGAAAAAAAGATTCTTAAAAAATAATAATAATGTTTTTACTTACAAAATGTTTTCTCCACTGATGTTTCATCTGGGTCGTCTTACAATTTATGTAGATGCATTAGTGTTATTTTGATGTGTATGAATAAATACATTAACATTTTGTGAATTACTTTGTGTGTGTTTCAGGTGGCTGTGTTACTGTCATGTTCCTCAGAGTAATGACAGCTTGCCCCGGTATGAGACCTGTCAGGTGTTCGGCCGCAGTCTGCTGAAGTCTATCTTCACTGTCACCCGCAGACAGTTACTGGAGAAGTTCAGAGTGGAGAAAGACAAACTCCCACCAGAGAAACGCACTCTGATCCTCACACACTTCCCCAAGTAAGACACAATACCGTCTTCTAATACACACGTCAGCACCATCACTCTCACATAGTGTACTTGAGTTTGTTTGTGTGTGAACTAGGTTTCTGTCCATGTTGGAAGAAGAAATCTATGGAGAGAACTCCCCCATTTGGGAGGCAGACTTCACCATGCCAGCCTCAGAGGGGACACAGCTGGGGCATCAAACAGGTGTGTGTTGAGCTGCTTATTAGGGATGAACAGTTAGATGAATTTTGTATTGTAACAACAACTTACACAATTTCAAATTTATGCACTTTTTTTTTTCATAAATGCTTAGCTACATAATTCAAAATGAGCCTTGAAAAAAAAATTCAACAACCTATGGTTTTTAAAGGGGAAAATTTTAGCTATATTCATTACTAAAAACATCAAGATTTGCAAATAACAAAGAAAACCTAAAGCAGACTGCTATTATAATGCATTCTATGTCTGTAAAGGCTACAGTAAATCACATTTTATCTTAAAGTGCGGCATCCATCCCCTGACAAGTGGGTATACACATTTGATACTGTAAACATTCAGTAAGCCTGACAAGATTCGTGTCCCAGTGTCTTTGGAATGGTCTGATTTATTACGAAAAGTGATGCTACTTTTTCATTCATTCTGTCTTAGTGTTAAGTCCAGTCTCGGTGTCTGGCTCTCCTCTCAGTAAAGGCAGCAGTGGTTCTGCTCTGGGTGTTACAGGTTTGGACGTAGCTTCCTCTGAACCAGTAACCGGTAAGAAGATCCAGTTGAAGAATTACTTTCTGTGCATTGTCAACTCTGTACTTTGGCATTTAATTAAAGTACACAATCATATATTCATCACACTTAAAGGGTCATAAACTGAGAATCTTTTGACACATATCAGGTAGCGATGGGCATTTCAAGCAAAAACACTACTCAAAAATTGCTGGGTATTAATCGATTATTATTTTAAAATTGCACCCATTTCTCCGCATGCACGCACTCATAGGCTACACACCCATAAAAGGGAATGCTTTCAGTCTGTATGTTAACAAACTGTTTAATTCATTAGGGAATAGGCTATATAAACTCAAGCCATATAATGATTGTACTGTCTAAAACATTTACAAATAATATAACCAAATGACGGCACTTACCATAACAGACTTCCCGACCCCTTTAAGAATGATGTCAAAGATCATGAAAATCATTGTATGATCAACTGTCTCTCAGGAGAGAAGCGAAAGCATCCCGAGGCACTCACTCTGGAAGATGCCAAGCGGATCCGAGTTATGGGCGACATCCCCATGGAGCTGGTCAATGAAGTCATGAAGACCATTACAGACCCTGCTGCCATGCTGGGGCCAGAGGTCAGAGTTCATCACACCCTTACGATGGCTTTGAAAGTGTAGTTCACCCCAAAATGAAAATTTTATGAAAATGTACTCAGGCCATCAAAGATGTACAGTAGGGGGGTTTTCAAGATGGCGGCTTGAAGGAAGGCTGTGTGTAGTTGAGCGGTAGTGTCTTTTTTAAGCTTCCTACTATTACAACCCGAATATTATAATTTTAGCACGCTCATGTCTTGTGTTTGCCATTATGAGTATAAATAACTACTTTCTGAGGCAAACAGAGAGCATGCCACGTAAGAAAACGCCTATTACCAACAGTTCTGACGAGGCCGATGAGCGAGCAGACGTTGCTAATGCTAATACGAGCTCGCCCGGGTCTCCGCTTTCTGACGCGGTTGCGGAGATTACAGCCAATATCTCTAAGCTCATTGATGAAAAAATGGACCCGATATCGCAGCTGTTACAACTACATCGTTCTGAACTAGACGAGCATAATAAGCGGATCACTGAAGCGGAAACGAGGATATCTGCAATGGAAGATGTGGTAACCCCGATCAAGGCTAAACTGCAGTCCCTCGAGAAACTTGTACAGGACATGGGAGAACGGGCTGAAGACCTTGAAAACAGAGGAAGGAGGAAGAATATCCGTATTGTTGGATTACCTGAGGGCGTGGAGGGTGACAACCCGACGCGGTTTTTCGAATCATGGCTTCCTAAGACTCTCTGTATTGCTTCGAAAGCGGGTCGAATAAAGCTAGAAAGAGCGCATCGATCACTCGCCCCCAAACCTTCTTCTACTCAGCGACCGCGACCCATCTTAGTGAGGTTCCACAACTTTCAAGACAAACAGCGAGTGTTAAATGCTGCGCGGGAGCTGGGGATAAAAGGCTCTCCTTTGAAATTTGGAGACAGCACTGTGATGTTTTTTCAGGACTTTTCTGCGTCTGTCCTTCGCAAGCGCAGGATGTTCGACGAAGTTAAGAAACGGCTAAAGTCCCTAGGCGCGGAATATAGGCAGATTTACCCTGCCCTCCTCAAGGTGAACATCCGTGGCTCGGTGAAAGTGTTTCATGAGCCGACCGCTGTCGAGGCGTTCCTAAATTCTCTGGATGCGGAGCCTGTTGGTAACACTTGATTGCCCATGTAACGTTACATGGTATGCGTTGAAGACTATCATACACTGGTGCGGGTTTAAATATTGAACATCTAATTGAGGCATTGAAACGTGTGCTTACTAAATTGTTTATTAAGTGGTGTGGTCATTGATTGTGGCACTACCGCTTGACGTTCTGGTTGGATATTTCCTCGTTTCCTTTCGTCGTTAGGGGACCTCTTTTCACTGGGACTCACGTTATGCAACGGGAGGTAAAGTGTGTAATTTCGTTAGTGTTCAGTAATTCCTGTTCAAGTTCTTTATATATGTTAATTTCTTTTTATTTTATTTTTTCTTTTGGCTTACCACTTTTCTGTTTGGCTGACATCTACATCGTCCAAATTGTACATTTAGATTACATTATGTACGATATACAATTGGAATGCTGAAGCTTAAAGTGTGTACGTGGAATGTTAATGGTATTCATACACCTATTAAGAGAAGAAAAGTTTTAACTTTTTTAAAAAAGGAGGGGGTACAAATTGCGTTACTACAGGAGACACATTTAAATGATCAGGAACATGCTAAGCTATCACAGGGGGGGTTTGGCCAGGTCTTTTTCTCATCTTTCACCTCGAGGAGTAGAGGCGTAGTTATTTTAGTTAAGAGTGGTATACCATTCCAATTAGCAGAAGTTGTCAAGGACACAAGGGGGCGCTATTTAATTATGAAAGGGGTATTATATGGGGAGGAAATTGCTTTTTTGAACATTTATTGGCCCCCTGGCCACCCAAGTGATTTTCTGACTACAGCGTTTGCCAAATTAGCAGAGTGGGGAGTTAAGACACTGTTTATTGGGGGAGATTTTAACTGTCATTTATGCCCCATTATAGATAAATTCCCAACAGGTAAATCATTATTATCAACCCAGGCTAAAACTGTTAGGGCTCTCTGTGAAGACTTTGACTATATAGATATTTGGAGGGCCTGCCATCCTGCAGAACAGGAGTATACTTTTTTCTCTAGAGCCCACAGCAGTTATACTAGGATAGATTATTTATTTTCTCCCAAAAATATGTTGCAGCATGTATTGTCTTGCCATATAGGTAATATTTCCATATCCGACCATGCAGCAGTTTTTGCTGAATATTCCTTCGGGAACCAAGATATTAAATCTAATAGTTGGAGATTTCACCCATTCATTTTGGCTGATCATAATTTTATATCATATTTTACTGAGGAGTTTAACTCTTTCATGTCTATTAACTCTGCCTCAACCGAAGATCCATCTTTACTTTGGGAAACAGCCAAAGCGTTTTCTAGAGGCCTTATTATATCATACACACTAAGTAAAAGACGAAGACAAGCCAAACAAAAGGAGATCTTAGAATCGAAGCTAAAGGATGCTGAGAGACTATATATTAAAAAACCAACCCCTGGTAAGATTAAGGAAATTTCAGCACTAAGATCTGCCTTAGATTCTCTTTTAACAAAACAAGCGGAAGTGAAAATTCGTTTTGCCAAACAGAAACTATATGAACATGGGGATAAAGTCGGGAAATACTTAGCATTCTTAACAAAGAAAAAATCGGACTCTCAGTCTATTCTCTCCATTGTGGATAGTAGCGGTAAACGTTTTCTAGACAACTTATGTATTAATAATACATTTAAAGAATGGTTTGAGAATTTATATAGGTCAGAATTAGATGGAGATACAACACAATCCACAGAGCTTTTCTTTTCCACCCTCAACCTACCCAGTTTATCAGAGGATCAGACCACTTCCCTTAATGCTCCTATCTCTAAAAATGAAGTTCTAGAAGCCATAAAGAGTTTGCAGTCTGGGAAAGCACCTGGCCCAGATGGGCTTAGTACTGAATTTTATAAAGAGTTTAGAGATTTATTAGTTGACCCCTTACTAAATATGCTCAATGACTCGTTTGTGAAAGGCCATTTGCCACGATCCATGAGAGAAGCGAATATATCCTTAATTTTGAAAAAAGGTAAACAAGCGGAGGATTGTTCGTCATACCGACCTATTTCACTACTTAATGTAGATCTGAAGATTCTTTCTAAAATATTAGCAACACGGTTAGAATGCCTTCTCCCCACTCTAATAAAGGATGACCAAACAGGCTTTATTGTAGGACGCAACTCTGTCAATAACATGCGTCGCCTGTTGAATGTGATCCAGTTTGCTAAGCAGCAGTCAGTAGATGGTCTTGTGATCTCGCTAGATGCGGAGAAGGCATTCGACCGCATCGAATGGCCTTACTTATTTCATACGTTACATAAATTTGGTCTTGGTGAGCACTTTATTAAGTGGGTCAAGTTATTGTATAGTGAACCTCTTAGTGCCGTGCTGACAAACGGATGCCGCTCCTCTACATTCGAGGTTGGGAGGGGGACGAGGCAAGGCTGCCCTCTATCTCCTCTTTTATTTGCTTTGATAATTGAACCGTTGGCAGAAGCAGTAAGAACAAATAGTGAAATTTGTGGGTTAACAATAGCAAATAATCAACATAAGATTGCCCTATATGCCGATGATATTTTGATATTCATGGTGAATCCTGATACCTCTACTCCAGCTCTTCTAGACACAATTGACAAATTCGGTACTTTTTCAGGATATAAAATTAATTATGATAAGTCAATGGCAATGCCTATAGGCAGCTTAAAACAAGTACCCCAAACATTACCATCCTTCCCATTTAGATGGGCCCCCGAGGGTTTAATATATTTGGGCATTAATGTTACCCCCTCCTTTGAACAGATGTATAAAGTAAACTTTCCTCCACTTTTTGATCGCATTCGGTTAGACTTAGAAAGGTGGAATGTTCTTCCTGTTTCTTGGTTGGGACGGATCTCCCTCCTGAAGATGAATATTCTTCCAAGATTACTTTACCCCATTCAAATGATTCCACTAAATTTTACACACAAAACTATTAAGAAATTAAATGGTTGGTTTAGTTCCTTTATATGGGCTAAAAAAAGAGCACGTATAAAACTTTCAACTTTAATGCTTCCATCTTCGGTGGGAGGTCTTGACCTTCCGGATATACGGAGATATCAGTTAAGTGTTCACTTGCGTTACATTTCTGACTGGGTGCATAGAGGGTCCAGAACAGTGTGGTTTGATGTTGAAAGTTCACTCAGTAAACTTCCTTTAATAAATCTGCTCTTTGTTAAAAAGTTTAAGTCCTTGAAAGTCGCTTGTAGTAATCCCATCACAATTAATGCTGTCAAGGCATGGAAAGTTATCAGGCGTTTGGAGGGTCGACCCCAACTTACCTCGACTTTTACTCCTATTTGTGATAACTATGACTTCCTGCCGGGGACTGTAGACCAAAATTTTAAAGTTTGGGCACATAAAGGTCTTAATACTTTACACGATCTATTCGAAGGGGACACTTTAATGTCATTTGACCAATTAACCACCAAGTACAGCATTCCACGACAGGACTTTTTTCGTTATTTACAGTTGAGAGACTTTGTAAAGAAGGACACTACTCTGCTTACAAATCGGGACATTTCAGCTGTGGAGAGACAGCTTTTTTCACAAATGAACAGTTCTACAAGTTCTTTTTATAAGGTTCTCAAGGATTGTGGATCTTCAAATACGGACTTATTGAAGAGGACATGGGAAAGGACACTTGATATACAAATCACAGATGATCAATGGAAGGAAGCATGGAAGAATGCAGAGACCCTAAGCATATGTAACAGAGTGAAAGCAATGCAGTTGAAAATTTTGCACAGAGCTCACATTTCTCCTTCGCGGAGGCACAAGTTTAAAAAAGACTGCTCACCAATGTGCCCGAAATGTAAAACAGAGGAAGGAGATCTTATTCATTGTTTCTGGTCTTGTAAGGAGATTCAGAAGTTCTGGGTTATGGTTGAACAAGAACTTAATGCTATCTTATCTATTAATATTGGCTATTGTCCAAAACACATGTTGCTTGGAATATATGATGACATGGTTATAGATAAACATAAAAAGACACTCTGCAAGTTCCTTACATTCTGTGCAAGAAAATGTATTCTCTTGAACTGGTTAGTTGATAAAGCCCCTTCTAGGTCACTTTGGCACAGGGTTATATTGGAATACGTTTCATTAGATTATCTAACCTGTGCATCTTATAATAAAGATGTCCTATTTTATAGAAGGTGGGACCCATTTCTGACATATATGGGCTTAGATATATCCTCTATTCTTATTAGAGGGTTTGTTTGATGAGGTTTAAATGTGTGGCACATTGGTGCAAAAAAAAAAAAAAGATATATTGTTTGTATGATTATACCATTCTCTATTTCATTTATTTCTTAAACTGATTTATTGGGGTAAGCCATATTATTGTTATTTTATTTTATTTTTATTTTATTACCATTTTGTTCGATTTATGTAATTTTTTTTCTTCTCTCTTTTTTTTTTTTTGATTGATTCAAATCTCATTTTGTAATGTTTAAAAATTAATAAATATATTTCACAAAAAAAAAAAGATGTACAGTAGAAGAGTTTGTTTCTTCATTGGAACACATCACTTGAACACAAGAATTACATCACTTGCTCACCAGTGGATCCTCCATTCTGACGGCACCCATTCACTACAGATGATCCATTGCTAGATTTCTTTAAACGTGTTCTGATGAAGAAACAAAACTGTTAACATCCTGGATGGCCTGAGTGTGAGCAAATTTTCATCAAATTTACATTGTCAACCATATAACATGAGGTTTTTCCAATCTTCATTAGAACATCCTGTGTTTTGTGATTTATACTTTTGAAGAGAGAAATGACTGATTTGTCATTTGTTTGCTGGTTTCCCAGACTAGTCTGTTGTCTGCGAACGCAGCTCGTGATGAGACGGCTCGTCTGGAGGAGAGGAGAGGCATCATTGAGTTCCATGTGATTGGTAACTCTCTCTCTCAGAAGTCCAATAAGAAGATTCTAATGTGGCTCGTGGGCCTGCAAAATGTTTTCTCCCATCAACTTCCCCGCATGCCCAAAGAGTACATCACGCGTCTTGTGTTTGACCCGTAAGTCTACAGGGACCTCCTTTTTCCAGAGAGCCTGCTACTTTCCTCAGTCTTCACCTGTCAGGTTTTATGTCTTGCTAGCCTCCCCTCAGCCTCTTTTGACCCTGTGTCCTCCGTGTGACCTCAGGAAGCACAAGACGTTGGCTCTGATTAAAGATGGCCGTGTGATTGGAGGGATCTGCTTCAGGATGTTCCCCACTCAGGGATTCACAGAGATCGTCTTCTGTGCGGTCACCTCAAACGAGCAGGTCAAGGTACGGAGATGCACTCAGTGGTTCTCAACCAGGGGGTCTTGGCAATCTTCCATGAGGGATGTCTTGTTTTATTGAAGAACATGATTAATTACATAGTGAACTGTGATTTTAAAATGAATTATCTGTAATTAATTCAGTATATCAATGCTCTTAAAATACTGTTTAGGGGAGGTTTTGGGCAACATGGGGGTTGACAACCACTATTCTAAACTGCAGTGAGCATTTAAAAACTGCAGCCTTAGGAAGTAAAAAAAAAAATGGCATTGTTCTCCGTTAATTTATTTGAATTATCTCACCCACATTAATCACAGAAATTGATATGCAGATAAATAGCCCTTTTGTTTTGTGGCATGGATGATGTGTGCATGCATGTTTAGGGCTATGGCACACACCTGATGAATCATCTTAAGGAGTACCACATCAAGCACAGCATTCTGTACTTCCTCACTTATGCTGACGAATATGCCATCGGCTACTTCAAAAAACAGGTACAGTTCCTGCCACTCACGTACAGACATTTTCTGTTTTTCCACTGCACCGCTTCACCCGTTGAACCCTCGTTCTGTCGGCAGGGCTTCTCCAAAGACATCAAAGTGCCGAAGAGCCGATACCTTGGTTACATCAAAGACTATGAGGGAGCCACGCTGATGGAGTGCGAGCTCAATCCCAGAATACCCTACACTGAACTCTCACACATCATAAAGAGGCAGAAAGAGGTGAGAGTGCACAGATTTACCCTGCTGCTGAAGAGGAATTACTGTATTTTGTGTATTGTGTATATGATAGGTATATATATATATCAGAATATCCAAATTGGCTGCTCACATTAACATTTTGTCAATGTGTCAATATATCTCAGAAGGCAGCCAGTCTTTGTAATATGACTATGGGTTTGTTGTTGTCCACTGTAGATCATCAAGAAACTGATTGAGAGGAAACAGAATCAGATCAGGAAAGTGTATCCTGGGCTCACCTGCTTTAAAGAGGGTGTGCGGCAGATTCCTGTGGAGAGTATACCAGGCATCAGTAAGTGTGCACTCATGTCTTTATAGTGCCTATGATATATACAGAATTCTTCCATTCTCACACACTCTCCCTTCCTTTTTTCTTAAGGAGAGACTGGTTGGAAACCTAGTGCCAAGGAGAAAAGGTCAGGAGAATTCATGCATATTTATTCTGAAATCTTAGACCATCTGTGTGTCTGTATTGGATCATTGAGGAACTGCATCTTACCCATGATTTTCAAAAGTTTGGGCTCAGTATGATTTTTTTTAAAATAAATTAATACTTTTATTTAGCAAGAATGTTTTTTTGTCAACTTTATATTCATCACATAATCGGGAAAAATTTTAGCATGTATTCTCAAAAATATTAATCAGCACAACTGTATTCAAAACTGATAATAAGAAATGTTTCTTGAGGAGCAAATCAAAATATTGGTTATTTCTAAAGGATCACGTGACACTGAAAACTGGAGTAATGATGCTGAAAATTCAGCTTTGAAATCACAGGAATAAATTACATTTTGAAATAATTACAAAAGAAAACTCTACTTAATTTTTGCACCCTTTATGAGCATCAAAAACGTCTTTTAAACATAAAAAAAAAACGTACCACAAACTTGGAGGGCTTAAAATTCTCTGGCACCGTGCAGGATCTCTGGCGTGCAGCGTTTGGCTGCGTAAAAAAATAATAATGCTACTTAAAAAAAAGAAAAAAAAAGAAGACTTGTTGATTAACACTTTTGAGTCCACGAGTTCGCCAATCAATGGAATGAGAGGAGCAGCATTCAGTCTCAACTAAAATAACTTTACCAGCCAATCAGAATGTTTTGCTCTTATAAACACAAGACGTGCATAATAGTATCCAATTGCAGTGTTGCATTATGCATTTTAACAGTGTTGTTCGGTACAATTAATTTCTTGATTTTTATATTTTATTTGAGCCAACTATTACTGCCTCATTGTTAGTTTATATATAAAAAGTCATGCTTAAGCCTCGTTTTCACTTGGGTATTTTTTTGTTACATAAAAAATATCAGATTGCTCAGCTGTCAAAATAATCAGTAGATTACTTGATTACCACAGTAATCATTAGTTACAGCCCTAGATTAGTCATAATATTTCTAAATACAACTGCATTGTTTTACTTTATGTAATTAAAAGACAAATATTTTGTCACTGAAAATTTCTTAAAAATAGTATTAAAATATTGTCTTGTTCTAGTGAACCAAGTATCTGTATTTTGTGTCAATAAGCAGTGATACAGCTCATCATTTTCAGAGTGTATGGTACAGCTTTCATTCTTCAGGTCAACCATATATTTATGAAAAAGAAAATCAGTTTGAATAAAGAAAGCAATAACTTTGCCATAGTATCCTTTCAAATGTTAAAGTTGCTAGAGTCATTGCAAAATTGTATTTACGTTTTTTTAAAGCATGTCAATGATTTATTTAAATTATATAGCTGTTTTTCTGCATGATATATATTGCATATAACTTTAAATATCTGCATATATTTGAGACTAACGGCACACTTGTGTGTGAAAGATGAGCCATTCTCAAAACAGCAGTATTATGTTGCAGCTCTTAATAAAATTAGCAGCCCTGGCAAGTGGCTGTTCTACTTGCTTTTGGTGTTTAATGAGTGTTATTTTTGTGCCCTATTTGTATCCATCATTCTCTCTTATTTTATCTCTGCAGTAAAGAGCTGAAAGATCCAGATCTGCTCTACAACATGCTAAAGAATCTACTCGCCCAGATTAAAGTAAGAGGCCTGGTGTCACTCTCACATTCATTTCAGCACATAAACTACACAATATTGGGGTATTTTCTCACCATTTGACTGGTGTGTAAACAGACACATCCAGACGCCTGGCCTTTCATGGAGCCAGTGAAGAAATCTGAAGCTCCAGACTATTATGAGGTCATCCGCTTCCCCATTGGTAGGTACTAATATAATCTGCATATATAGAAATGACATTTAACTTTTCTGAAAAGATACTAATCAGTAAAGGTCTATACAGTTTGAACAATGGCATCTTGCATCCAATTGAATAAACCTCTCCTCCTGCTCAGACTTGAAAACGATGACGGAGCGTCTGAAGAACCGGTATTATGTGACAAAAAAGCTGTTTATCGCCGACCTGCAGAGGGTGATCACAAACTGCAGAGAGTACAACCCTCCAGACAGCGAGTACTGCAAGTGTGCCAACACACTGGAGAAGTTTTTCTACTTCAAACTGAAAGAGGCCGGGCTCATTGACAAGTAACAGACATCTAGCCTAGGACAAGGGACCAGTTAGATACTATAGAGAGTGTGATCACATTCACGTTTAATTTGGATGAATGACATCCAAACTTATCAAAAGTTGCTGCTTTCTGTTACTTTTTTCTTCCTTATACAGTATAGTTATGAAACTCAAGGTTATATTTGTGTTTATGAGGCTGCTGTGCCAGTGCATTAAGGGAAAATGAAAACTGAAAGTGTGTTTGATGTGGGCGTTAACTTAGACAGAAATGGCTATGAGTAGTTCTGTTTATCTGTCCCATGCGCCATTAAACGAATGACTCACGAACAGAGCAAGCTGTTGCTCTACATCCTGCACACAAACATTTGGTTGTGCAACATAAAGTCTTATCCTGTAAAACTTACTGACCTGAGATGCTGCAGCCAAAGACGGACAATGTTTGGCCTCTAGTGAGGATGTCACTGCGGTGCCACCATTCTCTGCCAAAGCTGTTTGAAACAGCCGGTTAGTCATATACAGGACGTGCCTATTGAGTACAAATCTGAAAATATGAGGGAAATTGTTTGTTTGTTTTCCCGGTTTTTGTTTTAAGTTGAGTTCCTTCAGTGTTCTTTATTGAAGAAAAGACTGCTCATTCCTTGACAGGTCATTTCAAGTAACAATAGTCTGTGTTTTTGTTCTCTTCCGGAAATTACTGGGAAATCCACTTGTGTTTGTAAAGGGATTATCTCTGTTTGCAAACCAATATTTGTCTTCTTCAAAAGCTTTCAGCATGTCATGACCCCAGGTGTCACCATTCACTGTTTTTGCAGCTTGCTTTTTATCCCCATTTGGGACCAGGAGCAACTATTTCCATTTCAGTCATAACTGCTGCACAAACCCGTGTTTCCAAATATGTACGTTTTCTCTGATACCGCATGTTGTTTGCTAGTTTACTGTTCATGCACAGGACAGCAGGTTTATTTTTCAGTCTCTTGTAATGGGCATTTACTTGAATCATGACTGCTGCAATATTGATGTATTATCAGAGTTCTTTATTTTTGGTTTTACTGTGGGACACCGATGACCCTCTAATGAAAAGGACAGACGGGTGTGATAGAAGGTGGTTGGCCATGGTTACATTTGGAAGGTGCATGTAAATTGCTACAGTTCTGTGTACTATAGTTGTTGTTGTTTTGTTTTTGAAAATAAACATTTTTTTAAAGTTTGCCCTGCTGAGAAGTGATTTAGATTTGAATTTCACATTTCTGATTTAAGCCATTTCAAAGATTTTGTCATGTTCACAATAATCCCAGATAATTATTAATAAGAAGTTATCTATTAATGTATATGTGTGTGGGTGGGTGTAATTTATAATGTATTATGATATTTCAAATATTTAATAAAATAAATAGGGTAATTTATTTAAGGTTAGTAAGATATAGACAAGATTGAAAAAAAATTATTTAACAGTGTATCTATTTAATTGAATATTGTCTGTTTCTATAATGTGTTTGTTTTGATCAGAGCCTGACTATCATGCAGATGACAAAGCTTGTTCCTTCAGTTTTGATTTCCTAACATCACTGACTGCCAAATGGGGCCCCATTTAGGTCTCTATTTCTTCTGCCCTCATTCCAGGCCCTGCTCTCTACATTTACGAATCAAATTATGTTTCAGTCCACATCACTGTTGTGCCAAGGTGCAATCATAGAAAAACAAGCCTCTGATAACAACTGACGCAAACAACAAATAAAAAAAAAGTTTATTTTATTTCTTATACTAACAGTCCACAGATGCCTGTTGTCATTGAATTTGGCCCCTATTTTGTTGTATGTCATTCATCTCCCCTAGTCGGGCCCTCTCTCTGTTTTCGGTTTCATTTCTCAGCTCAGCAGACTCAAAAAGAGACCGTTTTAAAGACCAGAGGAGGTTCAGCCTCTCAGACGGGACCGCTACAGTAATGGCAGCACAGGTGAGTGAACATACTGACACAATACTGATCTGTTCAGATAGTTATTTGATCTTAGTTTACAGTTCTTTATCGTCTTTCAATTTAAAACCCTAAGTAAATTAGTAGCTTTGACATTTTTAACATGGAATAATTATTTAAAGATTCATTATTATGATTAAAGCACCAGGACCAAAATGTTGTCATCCATTTGCAAACCTGTGTTTCTCTGTTCTGTTGAACACAAAAGAAGATCATTTGAAGAGTGTTGGTAACCTAGCATTTGCTGGCAGCCCAGAAAATGACTAATCTCGTGCATTATTATTTTCAGGAAATGCGTCAGTCATTTCAGTCAAACCATGTGTGGTGACAAAACTGATGTGTTTCATGAATACTGATCATTTATGACAATGTAAATACCTGTTATTATTGCACCTTTTTCTTCTGACTTTTTTATTGTAGATGGACTTCAATCTTAGACCGTACCAGGAAGAGGTGGTGCAGGCAGCACTCCGAGGGGAGAACAGCATCATCTGGCTGCCCACCGGTGGAGGAAAAACCCGTGCTGCGGTTTATGTCACTCAGAAGCACCTGGAGACCACAGCCAATGCCAAAGTGGCAGTTCTGGTCAACAAGGTAAAGTCAGATTAGTGCTTTATCACTCTGGCTTATTACTCTCATTGTATTTAGATTTACACATTGAGTTTCATATCCATTGTTCTCAGGTGCATCTAGTTGACCAGCACTTTGCAAAAGAATTCAAGCCTTATCTCGAGAGAAGATACCATATAACAGCCATCAGTGGGGACAGTAATGAGAAAGACTTTTTTGGGCGTCTAGTCAAGGCCTCAGACCTGATCATATGCACGGCTCAGATCTTGGAGAATGCCCTGATTAACACGGAGGAGGAAAAACACGTGGAGCTGTCTGGTAACAGATGATTCCTCATGACACACCATGATATATAATGCCTTACAACAACTCACAGCACACGAATGTAAACTTTTTCTTTTTCCACTGGCTATTGGCTATTTGCAAGTATTAGAGGAACAATTCCCATGCTTTATTGATGTAAGAACTATGATAAGAGACTTTTGATTAACTTATTTGAACTATTATTTACTAATTATTAACCCAAAAATATAAGTCGGTAGCTACAAACCAAGTAGCACCTTCTAAGCGACAGCTTTATTTAAGCTAAATCTGCAACCCCTTTACCCATTCTGGGATAGTTTATTTATTTATTTGTTTGTTACACATAAATATTTAGTATATTTAATTTTGATGCTAAGGTTAATTGCTGTAAAATTCCGAAATGACACAAACAATGGTTTGAAACATTTTTGAGGTTGGAAACCTAACAGAAAAGGATTACACTTAGAACAGCTCAATATTTATTTTGATCTTCTAAAGCAGACAATAACTTGAAGGTTAAGTATTTTCCATTCACTGACTACTTCATATAATTGATTTTTGAAAAAGTTTTGTGTCGAAAACATGATGACGTACTAATATGCATTTTACAATACCCTTCATTCGTCTCTATTCAGATTTTACCCTGCTGGTAATAGACGAATGTCACCATACACAAAAGGAGAGCGTCTATAATAAGATTATGGGCCGCTATGTTGAAAAGAAATTAAGAAAAGAAGGGAATCTGCCTCAGATTTTGGGTCTCACAGCATCACCTGGTACAGGAGGAAATAGGAAACTGGATAAGGCTGTTGAACATGTACTGCAGGTGTGTTTAAATGTACACAATAAGACTGTGTAATGAAGCTAAAAATAAAATAAAAAATTAAAGTCGTGTTTTCCCACAATGACACCAAAGATTTAATATCAGACTGTATATGGACCCATAATGGACATTAATACACACAGAAACATCAGGTCAATTGAAAACTCATTTAATTTAGTGCTGTGAACTAGTGAAAGAATCTCTTTTGTCTCTCTCGTTCTCAGATCTGTGCCAATCTGGACTCAGTAATTGTGTCCACCAAGAGTTTTAAACCAGTGCTGCAGAAAGTCGTCCCTAGACCCAAAAAGCAATATGATATTGTTGAAAAAAGAGCTCTGGTACTTTCCTCTGTGTGCTTTCAGATTGTGTGATTCTATACAACTGCTTAAATATTCAAGACTAATGAGTGTGTGTGTGTGTGTGTATATGTTTGTTTGTATGCAACAGGATCCATTTGGCGACCACTTAAAGGCAATGATGTCGATGATTCATGAGTTTATGCCGTCAATAGTGAGTCGCAGCCTGCGAGAGATGGGCACCCAGGAATATGAAGCTGATGTGGTGGAACTCGAAAAAAGCAGGTTATTGACACTTGTTAGTTGTACATTGTAAATCCCCGGCAAAGACATGACTTGATTGCTGGTGTGTTTGTGTGTCAGGTGTACAGAAAGAGAACAGACTGATTGCTCAGTGTGCTTTGCACCTGCGGCAATACAACGACGCTCTTCTCATTAATGACACGGTTCGCATGGTGGACGCGTTCCAGGGTTTAGACGAGTTCTACAGTTCAAAGAAAACCAAACTGTTGGATGGAACAGACATCTTTCTCCAGGGACTTTTTGATGGTATGGACTGTTTACTGTGCTGATGACTGTTGTGATTCTCTTAACCTGTTAACTGTCACCTGTCCACCCTGTGGGACGCCTACATTTACTTCACTATATTACAATTAAATCTAATCTAATCTTGACAAACTATATATCGTTGGAAAGGTCTAAGACTCCCAAATATATATTTTACCAATACTTTTTGTTAAAAATTATGTAGGAAAAGTAATCGATTAATGTATGACAAGAGTGCACCCTCAAAAATCTAAATTATACAGTGGGGATCGAAAGTTTGGGCACCCCTTGCAGTATCTGTGAAAATACGAGTAATTTTCAAAAAATAAGAGAGATCATACTAAATGCCTGTTATTTTTTATTTAGTACTGTCCTGAGTAAGATATTGTACATAAAAGATATTAACATTTAGTCCACAAGACAAAAAAATTGCTGAAATTATTAAAATAACCCCACTCAAAAGTTTGGGAACCCTTGGTTCTTAATACTGTGTGCTGTTACCTGATGATCCTCGACTGTCTTTCTGTTTTGTGATGGTTGTGCATGAGTCCCTTGTTTGTTCTGAACAGTTAAACTGAGCAGCGTTCTTCAGAAAAATCGTTAAGGTCCTGAAGATTCTTCAGTTTTCCAGCATCTTTGCATATTTGAATCCTTTCTAGCAATGACTTTATGATTTTGAGATACATCTTATCACACTGAGGACTATTGAGGGACTCAAACAAAACTATTTAAAAAGATTCAAACATTCACTGATGCTCCAGAAGGAAACAAGATGCATTAAGAGCTGGGGGTGAATACTTTTGGAATTTGAAGATCAAGGTAAATTGTACTTAATTTGTGTACCGGGAAACATACAAGTATCTTCTGTTGCTTACGAAGGGCAGAACTAAATGGAAAAAAAAAATATTTCAACAAAATAAGACAAATTTGGCCATCTTCATCGTGTTCAAAAGTTTTCACCCCAGCTCTTAATGCATCTTGTTTCCTTCTGGAGCATCAGTGAACGTTTGAATCTTTTTAAATAGTTTTGTTTGAGTCCCTCAATAGTCCTCAGTGTGATAAGATGTATCTCAAAATCATACAGTCACTGCTGGAAAGGGTTCAAATATGCAAAGATGCTGGAAAACTGAAGAATCTTCAGGACCTTAACGATTTTTCTGAAGAACGCTGCTCAGTTTAACTGTTCAGAACAAACAAGGGACTCATGGACAACCATCACAAAACAGAAAGACAGTCGAGGATCATCAGGTAACAGCACACAGTACTAAGAACCAAGGGTTCCCAAACTTTTGAGTGGGGTTATTTTAATAATTTCA